>NC_134104.1:157162187-157783125 GCF_040939455.1 Microcebus murinus | reverse complement strand
ATCTTCTCCCACTGTGTGTATGTCTTTTCATTCTTTTTATGGTATCTTTTGATGAACATAAGTTTTTATTTTAATATAATCAAATTTATCTGTCTTAAACTTTGTGGTTTATTCTTTGTTTCTTGTTTCAGAAATTCCTCTTGCCCAAAGGTTATAAAGATATTCTTGTCTTATGTATTCTTCTTAAAGTTTTATAGTTTTGTCTTTTACATAAAAGCGTTTAATGCAGCTGCGACTGGTTTTTGTGTCTTTTATGAGGTAGGGATCTGTTTTTTTCCCACAGGTATAACCAGCACCACTGTCTTTGCATACATTGCAGTGTTGGTACTTTCATTGTTTCCATGGATCTATTTCTGTCCTTTCATTCTGTTACACAGGCCAGTCTATTTATTACTAGGTTTTATTTCTTTCTTAATTATAATACTATAGCTTTATAATTCTCTATCTGGTAATATCGAAAGCAACTTAACTATACTTGTCCCTTCGCCTTTTTTTACACATATTTAAATTATTGTGTTAAGTTAACAAGCACAAAAAAAAAGTTTGTTGGAATTTTTATTGGAATTTCATTGCCTCTGTAGATTACATTGGGGAGAATTGGCATAATATTGACTATTCCATTCTGTGAATTTGGTGTGTCTTCATTTATGAAAGTCTTCTTTAATGTATTTTAGTAAAGCTTTCATGTTTCTTTATAAAGAGTCTGCAAATATATTATTATTAGATTTATTCTTAAGCCTGTATTTATGTTTTTAAATTGAAGTATAATTCACACACTCTTTTACAATGTAGACTTAAGGGGTTTTTAGTTATTCATCACATTTTGCAACCATCATCACTAACTCTAGGATATTTATTACTCAGAAAAGAAAACCATACCAGTTAGCAGGCACTCTCCATTCCCCATTTTCACAGCCTCTGGCAACCACTAATTTACTTTCTTTCTGTATGGAATTGCTTGTTCAGACTTTGCATATAAATAGAATCATACAATATATGGCCCTATGTGACTGGCTTTTTTATTGAGCATAATATCAAGGATCATCCATGTTGTAACATGCATCAGTACTTCATTCTTTTTTATGATTGAATAGTAGTCCATTGTATTGATATGCCATATTTTGTTTATCCATTTCCTAGTCAGTGGAACATTTGGTTTCTACTTTTGGCTATTATGAATAATACTGCTATGAATTTTGTGACTATAAGAGTGCCATTCATAGGGTACTGATGTATGTCTTTTTTTTTTTTTTTTTTTTTTTTTATTTTTTTTTCTTTTTCGTCAGAAATGGACTACGAATGATGTATGTCTTAAAAATAGCATATATGTGAACTGTTAATTCAGTTTATAATCTTTACCTTTTTTTTTTTTAATTTTCTGACATATAAAGAGCTTAAATCTTAACCTTTTAACTACAGCCTTTTAACTCTTTACAGTTTTTGTAGTTACCATTATGTTTGGATATATTCCTGCCATCTAAATTTCTATTTTCTACTTATCTAACTTCGTAATGTTTTTATTTTTTTCTCTCTGCCTTCTTTTGGTTTTTGTTTTGTTTCCCTCTTATTCTCTCTAAAATTTGGAGATTGTAAGATCTATTGATGATATTTTAGTTCTTCTCCAAGAAGCTTTAATATACACAATTAACTTGTCAAAGCCAGAAGTTAATCATCATATTAATCCTGCTTCCAAACAATACAAAGACCTTAGAATAATTCAACTCTGATCATCCTTCTTCTTATTTATAATGCTAATGTTGTGTACTTTAATTCTTTTGTGGCAATTTTCAATCCCATAAAATAATATTGTTTTATATAGTCAGCATTTATTTTTACTACTTTATTCTTTGTTCCTTTATTGCTATTGAGAAGTCATTTGTCTGTGTAATTGTTCTTTTAAAGATTATCTGTCTCTTCTTTCTGGCTATGTTTAGTATCTTCTTTTTCTTTTTTATATTCTACACTTTCATTGTGATATATTTAGATGATATATTTAGATGTGGATATCTTTTTATTTATAGAATTTGTGAGTTGTAACACCTCCTAAGTCTTATTTTGGTGTTTCTCATCAGTTCTGGAGAATTTTCAGCCATTGTATCTTTTCATATTGCCTGTGCCCCATTCCCTCTTTCTTCTCCTTGTAGAACTCTGATTGCATGTTATATCAGACTTCCCTCAGGTCTCCATTTCTCTTAATCTTTCATATACTTTTGTGTCTGTGTTGTTTTTAGATAATTTTTAGTTCTTCCAGATTTCTTGGTAAACTTTGCTCTTTGTCTCCCATCGGTATAGCCAAGAATCCTTGGAAACTAAACTTTAGTTTTAGCACAAATAAATGCCCTCAGAGTGAATATTGGCCACAATGTTCTGCTTTTTCATCTGTATTCTCACTTTTATTCTTTATTTTTATGAACATTCTTACTTTTTATTAGCAGCTCATGGATGCATTTTTAAAGTTTTGTTTTAATTTTTTAAACATTGCATACAACATTGTTTTTACTAGAAAGTTTCAGTTAAGAGTTCATGCCCTCTGTATTTCAGGAGTATAAATCTTCAAGTTACTAAATAGTTTTAAAATAGAAGTTATAAGTACAGTCATTAGCTTCTATCTTTTAGATCAGGTCTTACCTTTAAATTGCCTTTCTTAGTGTGTTAGTAATAATTAGTTTTACTTTAGCAAATCATTTGTTTTCTGCCTCAAGTCTTTATGTAATGAGATAAATAAACTGATTTCACAATGCCTTTAAAACATATACTTAGTTTCTCAGAAGAGAGATTAAGGCCCATGTATCTTCTAATCATAAGGATTTAAACATTTATAGTAGATTTTTTAAAAGTTATATCTTAAAATACTAGTCTCTCCTGGAACAGGATGCTTTAAAAGTAGCAATTGATTTATAATAAATTACTAAAGTGATATTTTTTTCTCTTCTCTGTGCTAATATACAGCCAGATTCCCCTGAATATAAAGCTGCTTGCAAACTCTGGGATTTGTACCTTCGAACAAGAAATGAGTTTGTTCAGAAAGGGGAAGCAGATGACGAAGATGATGATGAAGATGGTCAAGACAATCAAGGCACAGTGACTGAAGGAGTAAGTGTACAGCTGGAACTGGTAATGGATGGGCTGTTTGAAGGTGGATAAGGTCCCTGTTTGTGATTCCCTCTGGCTTGTTGTGGGCAGTTGGCTTCTTGGGCAGTTAGATGGGTAACTGGGAAGGTAAATGGACATTCAGCCGGAGAGCTCCAATCCAGTTTCAAGGGAACCTAGGATATCCTGGAAAATGTGTGCTATGTGTGGTTGTTTTCATGAAGTAATTGTTCTTATATTAATGCATGTTTTCTGCTCAGTTTTAAAGAGAATCTTGCTATTATCAAGAACTAGTTTAGTATTGCTAGATTTGAGAGATCATATACGGGTGGGCAGTATTGTGATTAAAATTTGGAAAGTTAGTGGAATTACTTTAGGAATATTTTTGTAGGTTGACTGGTTACTGTTCCTAGAACAGTACTGTTCCTGGAACAATGCCAACATTGTTTTTTTACTAGAGTTTCAGTCAAGGGTTCATGCTATACTTCAGGAACATAAATCTGAAGTGTGTTCCTGCCTCTGGGGTTTTGTACTTGCTCTTACCACTGCTTACAATGTGCTTCGTTTGGCCTTTCCTGTGAATGGCTCTTTTTCATTATTCTAACGACGGTTAAAATGGTGTCAACTGAAAGAGGACTTTTCTGACCACTGTATCTAAATTGTTTGCTCCATACTCCTCCTCTTCATCCCCTACCCCACCCTACTGCATCATCATATCATTCTGTTCTGTGGTCTTCTGTTTTTATTATTATTTGTGAAATAACTTGTTCATTAGTTTATGTGTTTATTTTCTGTCTTCCCCAGTAGAATGATAGCTCCTCAAAAGATATCTTGTTCATTTATTCCTGGCATCTACACTATACCTGACCTGTAGATATTGATAAATATTTGCTGAATGAAAACACATGTTTGGAAAGAGAAAAAAAAGAATGGTAGAGGGGATCACAACTCTATTCTTCAGCAAAATTGTAAGAAACTCAAAGGAGAGCATTCTACTTTCTTCTGTAAAATACCTAGATAGGCCTTTTGCTGAAACACAGAAATAAGCAGTGGTAGGTGAAATTCTTAGCATCTCAAAATATAGTTCCTAGTCACTTTGTCAATTTCTTTTAAGAAATTAAGTGATTGGAATTAGGTAGAAGACTATTAACAATAGAAATTCCCTGGAATTTTACTCTGATATGAATATAGGAGAAGCAACTCAACCTATGCTTTTTGGGGCAGAATATTACTTGCAGAGGCCCCAGCTTTACTATAAGCCTCCAGAGTTCTAGTCAAAGAATAAAAATGCCTACGTTTAGGATTTGGCTATATTTTTTTCTGTAATGCATAATTGGTGAGAAAGTGGGATGATCTTGTACATTTTTGTATTTATACCTACTAAGTTTCTTTCCAGCCTTAAGGTTCTCATGACAGGAGAGGAATTTTCAAGCTTCTAATTCTTAAATCAGTAATGATTTCCCAGCTGGGAGCAGTGGCTCATGCCTGTAATCCTAGCACTCTGGGAGACCGAGTTGGGAAGATCACTTGTCAGGAGTTGGAGACTGGTCTGAGCAAGAGCAAGACCCTGTCTCTATAAAAAAAATAGAAAACTTTGCAGGATGTGGCGGTACTCACCTGTAGTGCCAGCTACGTGGGAGGCTAAGGCAGGAAGATCACTTGAGCCCAGGAGTTTGAGGTTGCAGTGAGCTAAGATGAAGCCAGTGCACTCTAGCCAGGGCAGCAGAGCAAGACTCTGTCTCAAAAAGAAAAAGAAAAAAAGATTTCCTTAGAGTTTTCCCAGTTGTGGGAATGGGTTGTATGGATGTGTTCATAATACCCTACTTCTTTTGTCACCTGCAACACATTTTCAAAGTAGCTGGTTGGGTTGGGAGGAAAGGAATCTCAGCTGTAGAACATACCTTTCTTCTTTTTGAGACTAACTCTGTGGTACTATGTTTTATCCAGGAAGTAAATGACTTAAACATGGGAATTTTAGTGTACTTTCATCAGTATCATTTTGTTTTTCTAAGCTTATATGTTAACACTGAGAGAAAAAGGCTTTACCCTCTGCCAGTTCTCGGAGCTTATGTAGTTGGGGACTCTGACCTAATCACATGTCTTATATATTAAATAGTTATTGGGTGTCTATTATTGCCAAGTATTGTTGTAGGCCTATGAAGTGTTAGTGCCCTATCTGTGAAATTAACGTTCCACCTTAAAACCGAGACTATACTAAATAAAAAGAGCTTCCGTTGGATTAAGACAAAAATACCTATGATTTAAATCAGAAATAATTATTAATCTTCATTTTATACGCACATAACATGGTTTGGACTTGAAGTACCATTTAACATAAGCCTTGACTAAGGCATCCCATTGCTCTCTCTAGAAACTCGCTTTAGATTCAGACCCTCCCCTGGCCAAGTACTCTTTGGGGCATATAATTTCCCATGTTGAAACAGTGACTAATTTAGGTGTAAGCCAGTCAGTCTGAAAAGCAGAAATGGTTTGCATCAATTTATTTAATATCAATCCAGTATTGACATAACTAGAATTCACTTCTGAGACCTAGTAGAGCATCCCATGGTTAACAGTATGTAGTCCCAACTCTACATAAGTGGTCATCTACCAGAATACCAAGACTTCAGTAGATATAAACAACGGCATAGAAATGGCCAAGTGTTATGGGGCATGTTTTCTCTAGCTCAGTTTCTCAGACCCTAAAAAGGTATGCATTTCCATCATTTCACACATACAGTGCTTGAACTTTGCTATTACGATGTTTACTGTGGAATAAAGTTCAGTAAAAGGACATGGTACAAGGGGTTTAGTTATAGAAATAGTGAAAGGAACCTCATTATTTTCATGTAGGCTATTCTAGGGATATAATCCCTATATCCAGCATCAGAGCATTTCTAGGATTTTCTTGAAACTTGTACTTTAAATAAGTACTGCTTAGAAGTTATTCTTTTGAATTAGATTTACTATTTTAAAAGCTATTTAATATTTAGCACTTATGTATTGATTTCTGTCACAAAGTATATTTTTCTCCCCTCTCACTGCCCCCCCCCAGTCTTCTCCAACCTACTTGAAGGAGATCCTGGAGCAGCTTCTCGAAGCCATAGTTGTAGCCACAAATCCATCAGGACGTCTCATTAGTGAACTTTTTCAGAAACTGCCTTCTAAAGTGGTAAGTTATGTGATTAAAGACAGTTGAATTAAAGTGTTAGGTTTTGTTGAGTACTTCAAGAATTTTATTAGTTATTAATAAATAAAGTAAAGTTAAAAGGAATGTGTTGGAGGCAGCCAGGAGAGCCTACTGCTGGCCTCAGCTGCAAGCACAAAGGACATATGTGGTCTGTCATTTTACTTGACCAAAAGGTTGTGGATTTTTTTTTAGATTGTTTTTATTTTTTTGATTGGTAATTCTTTTTTTTTTTAATTGGTAATTTAATTGGTAATTTCTTTTTTGTGGTAAAATATACATACCATAAAATTTACCATTTTAGCCATTTTTAAGTCTACAGTTCTGTAGAATTAAGTACATTCACATTGTTGTACAGCCATCACCACCATCCATATTCAGAACTTTTTAGTCTTGCAAAACTGAAATTCCATACCCATTAAACTATGTCCACTCCCTCTTCTCCCAACTCCTAGAAGCCACCATTCTGCTTTTTGTCTCTATGAATTTGCCTATTTTAGATATCTCAAATAAGAGGAATCATACAATATTTGTCCTATTGTGACCGGCTTATTTCTCTTAGTATATGTTCAGGATTCATCCATATTGTAGCATGTATCAGATTTTCATTCCTTTTTAAAACTGAATAGTATTGTATTGTTTTATATATACTGCATTTTTGTTTGTAAGTTTTTTTGTTTGTTTATTTTGAGATAGTGTCATTCTATTGCCCAGGCTGGACTCAAACTCCTGGGCTCCAGCGATCTTACTGCCTTAGGCGCCCAAGTAGGTAGGGCTACAGGCACGTATCACCACACCCTACTACATATTGTTTCTCCACTATTTCTGTCAATGGCCATTTAGGTTGTTTCCAAGATTAGTAATTCTTCAGTGATAAAAATAAGCACCTTAGGCTCCGCCAGTGGCTCACGTCTGTAATCCTAGCACTCTGGGAGACTGAGTCGGGCGGATTGCTCAAGGTCAGGAGTTCAGAACCAGCCTGAGCAAGAGCAAGACTCTGTCTCTACTGAAAAAATAGAAAGAAATTAGCTGGACAACTAAAAATATATAGAAAAAACCAGCCGGGTATGGTGGCACATGCCTGTAATCCCAGCTACTTGGGAGGCTGAGGCAGGAGGATCGCTTGAGCCCAGGAGTTTGAGGTTGCTGTGAGCTAGGCTGACACCACAGCACTTTAGCCGGGGCAACAGAGCAGGACTCTGTCTCCAGAAAAAAAAAAAGTAAGCACCTTAACTAAACCTTTTATTTATAAAAGAGAGGAAACTTTGCTCAGGAGACAGGGTGAAAGGAAGATAAAAGAGTTCTTCCTCCCTTAGTTCTCCTTGATCTAGTGATGGAGAAGAGAGACAAATTAGGTATTCTTCTGCCCCAAAAAAGAAGTGGTTTTCTAGACAAGTGAGACCTTTTGAAGGTATCAGAGTCCCTTATGGCTTCACACCCAAGAGACAATTAATATAGCTATATGTTTGACTCACATTAGCTTAGGAAACTGCTAAAATTTCCATTCTTATATTTCTATATAGACTATACTTTGAGAAGTACTCCACTATACTGCTTAACTCCATTGTGATCATGTACTTGTATATCTACCTTCTTCCCTACTCCCTGAATTTCCTGAGGATAGCAAATTTACCTTTGTGCCCTGCCATGTAGTTGGAACCCAGTACGTCATAGATGTGTAAGGAAGTGCTTGTTGACTGATGAGTGGAATGCAGCTTTCCTCATCAGCCATTGACAAAATTAGTCATTTAAAGGTGTGTCTTGACTAGTTATAGGACAATTATCATTAGAAATAAAGGGTATGGGGCCAAGTGCCGTGTCTCATGCCTGTAATCCTAGCACTCTGGGAGGCCAAGGCGGGCAGTTCATTTGAGCGCAGGAATTCAACACCAGCCTGAGCAAGAGTGAGACCCAGTCTCTACTAAAAAAATAGAAAGAAATTAGCTGGACAACTAAAAATATATAGAAAAAAAAATTAGCCGGGCATGGTGGCGCATGCCTATAGTCCCAGCTACTTGGGATGCTGAGGCAGTAGGATTGCTAGAGCCTGGGAGTTTCAGGTTGCTGTGAGCTAGGCTGACGCCATAGCACTCTAGCTTGGGCAACAGAGTGAGACTCTGTGTCAAAAAAAAAGAAAAGAAAATAGAAATCGTATGACCACTGCTGTCCTAAGTGTGGATCTGATTAGAAAGATCTAATATCTTTGGTCATATGATTTAAAATTTTAAAGAAAGAAGAAAACAGTATGATGATTCTTCATATAATTAAACATAGAATTACCACATGTCCAGCAGTTCCTCTTTGTGTATATACTCCAAAGAAGTGAAAGCAGGGTCTTAAACAGATCTTTGTATACCCATATTCATAGCAGCATTATTCACAGTAGCTAAAGCATGGGACTCAGGTATCCATCAGCAGATGAATGGATAAGCAAGATGTGATATACACATACAATGGAATATTATTTGGCCTTAAAAAGGAAAGAAAGTCTAATATAAGCTTCAATGTGGATGAACTGTGAAGATACTATGTTAAGTGAAATGACCCAGTCACAGAAGGACAAATACTATACGACTTCTCTTACATGAGGTACCTAAAGTAGTCAAAATCTTAGAGACAGAAAGTAGAATGGTGGCTGCCAGGAGCTGGGAGCAATGTGGAGTTATTGTTTAATGTGTATAGAGTTCCGTTTTTGCAAGATTAAAAGTTCTGGAAATGGATGGTGGTGATACCTGCACAACAGTGTGCATGTACTTAATGGAAAGAGCTGTACACTTAAAAATGGCTAGGATGGTAAATTTCATGTTACTACAATAAAAGAAATTACAACAAAAGACATACAATCTTTACTCAAGAGTTATTTTTACTCTGCAGGAGATAAGCAGTAGTGGTCAAACCACCAAATGTGATTTGGAACAACAAAACATTGATATGTAGTTCCCCTCATTCCAGGAGGGACTTCAGGGACATCATGCAGGAGGAGTTGGTTGGGGAAAGCAGGTTTCTGTTTGTCCTTCGGGATCTGACAGTTTGAAAGATAATAAAGATTGAGACCTGGAGGGGCAGGGCAGTTTTGACTTCCTTTGTAAGTCCTTCCCAAGCTGGCTGGCTGAGTGGGAGAGGTGGATGGGGAATATGTGGGCCAACAGCTTGGATTACTCTGTACTCACCCTGGGTGGCCTGGCCATAATTTGTCTTCTGAACTGTCTCTCAAGTAGAACTGGTGAAAAGAAGAGACAAGAAAGAGAGGAGAAGCGTTAAATAGTGGTAAACTTAGGAAGCAGATGAGATAAAGCAACATTGAGATCATCCCTTCAGCCCAGTAATTGAGTGAAGGCCTTCTATTTCATTGTTGTCACTTGGGCTTGAATTGAATAGATAGGGAGAGCTGGTATAAAGTACAGTATGACTTCTCCTGATCTTTGGTTGACTTTAGTTCTTTCCTCCAAGGAATGAAACCTGTAGGAAAGCCTAAGGGCAGTGAATGACTGTAGGTATTAGGAAAGCCTCAAAGATAGTCCTAAACATGTTCAACTTCTTGGGATGAGCTAGTGTTTGATAAATCAAAAATTGCTTATAATTTTGCTTCATTTCTTTAACAAAGTTTCATTTTAAAGGTGTTTTGTTTTGAAAAAACTTATTTTGACTAGAATAAGTAGAAGCATTAAGTTAAACATGAAATTAACAAATCTTGCAACCTTTCTTCTTATGATCCATATGAATGCTTATGTGAAATATGATTATGTTATTAGATTGCCAAATTACAAGAGCTTATAACAAGCCCATCAAGAGCATTCTTCTGTTTTATTTCCAGGCATAGACATCTTGGAACCTTAAATTAAAAATTGTATGATTCTGTGAATTTAAATTTTTTTTTTCTTGGCATTGGCAACACTGATAGAATTTTTAAAAATACTAAATTGTTAGCTGGGCTTGGTAGCAGGCACCTATAGTCCCAGGAACCCCAGAGGCTGAGGCAGGAGGATCTCTTGAACCCAGGAGTTTGAGGCTGCAATGAACTGTGATCACACCATTGCACCCCAGTGTGGTGACAGAGTGAGACCCTGTCTCAAAAGAAAAAATCAAATCATAATATGTTAGTTGCTTGATGATAACTATCAAACACCAAGTATAAACTCCTGTAACATGCTGTTGGGTATTTCATGAAGCTTCTTAAAATTAAATGCTTTTTATTTCAAATATAACAAACAATATGCTGTATAGCTGTGTCTTTAGCCTTGAATCTCACAAAACTGCTTATCTCATTGTTTGAGCAACAGATTATCACTGTGCTTCCTTGTGTTGTTAGCCAAATACCTTCACTTACTGAGCATGCCTGGATTTTTGTCTTCCAGCAATATCCAGACTATTATGCAATAATTAAGGAACCTATAGATCTCAAGACCATTGCCCAGAGGATACAGGTATGATGGTGACCATATGTAACCATATGTGGTTTAGAGAAGATTGGCCTATGGTCTTTCTTAGGGGCTTTTAGAAAATGGAGAAGTCAGATATCTATAAGGAGTTATTAGCAAATAAAATAAACAGATTATAATCAGTATTATTGATTGTAGCTTTGGATTGCTTCTTAGTAGAAAAAATGCATTAGTTATAGACATTTCTGATTGTGTAAGGTACGTTGGCAATAAGAGCTTTGTTGTTTATTTTTATCTGCTTCCATACAGCTTTAGGATATACTAGAGTAAGTTATCTACAACAGATACTAGAGTGTAAGGTCAGTGAACAAAGATGCTACTTTGTTCTCTTCAGCTCTCTCCCCAGCCCTGTCCTCACTGTATTTCCAGCAGTAAATAGCAGCATCTGACACTTACATAGATTTGCTATGTACCTAGCGCTGTTCTAAGTGCCCTGTGTGTATAAACGAATTAATTCTTACAACAGCTTCATGAGGTAGATACTGTTATATTCCCATTTTACAGGTTAGACAACTGAGATGTTAAGTAACTTGCCCAAGTCACCACCTAAGGGTTTGAATCCAGACATTCTTGCTCCAGAGTCTGCGCTCTTAACCCCTACATGTACTATCTCTCCACAGAACAGGTGCTGGATAAATAATAATTGAGTGAATGAATGACTAGAGTTTAAAGTTTGATGATCAGTGGTTAAGTATAGGGAGAAAGAGCTAAATTATATGAGAAATCTGATTTTTACAATGAAACTGATGTGGTTCTTTTCTTAGCTCTGCTTCTTACTAGCTATATCACTCTGGTTAGGTGACTTGCCTATTTCCTCTGCTTGTACACTGGGTATAGTGTTGCCACTTTGCAGAGTCAAAGAGGTCAGTTTCAATGCATGTAAAGCATCAGTCAGAGCACCTACAGGATGAGGCCCTAGTAAATGTGAATCACTGATTCTCCCAGAGTAGCAGCTTTGCTACTCCCAGGAGATAAGGCAAGAAAGAAAACGTAATGTGTTACATAGTCTCATTGAAAAATGAGACTGAAAGCAATAGTGGTTTGTTTGGAGGGTGAAAGTTTCTTGACTTTAAATCTAAGAGCGTAGTAAAGAGTAACAATGTAGTAATTACTAGTACCATGGACACATTTTCACAGTGTTAACATATAGATTCCCCAGTGTATCCTCTAGTTTTTAAGGCAAACCTGTAAGTGCTACTAAGAATGATCCAAGTCTCCTACATCCCTAGAGTTTCTAACATCTATGGGGATAATGTTTTCATAATACTGAAACTCAAATCAGGTCTTTAAACACTTCTATTTGAGCTCCAATTTTCTTTCTCTCTGACTTCTTACCTTATTTTATCCTTTCTTCCTTCCAAAAGTCTCAGAGTCATCTTTTGCCATCACCTTAATCAAGATCCTGTCCTCTTTTAATTTTTTTTTTTTTTTTTTTTTTGAGACAGAGTCTCGCTTTTGTTGTCCAGGCTAGAGTGAGTGCCGTGGCGTCAGCCTAGCTCACAGCAACCTCAAACTCCTGGGCTCAAGCAATCCTACTGCCTCAGCCTCCCGAGTAGCTGGGACTACAGGCATGTGCCACGATGCCCGGCTAATTTTTTATATATATATATCAGTTGGCCAATTAATTTCTTTCTATTTTATAGTAGAGACGGGGTCTCGCTCTTGCTCAGGCTGGTTTTGAACTCCTGACCTTGAGCAATCCGCCCGCCTCGGCCTCCCAAGAGCTAGGATTACAGGCGTGAGCCACAGCGCCCGGCAAGATCCTGTCCTCTTATATCTGAATTACTGGAATAATCTTTCCTACCTCTCTGATGAAAAGCTCTCTAGTCCTTTCTACATCTTGCTTCCTGATGCTGGCTTTCTTCCTGCCATTCTGCTGCTCAAAGACATATGTCACTTGTTTTCTAATGCCTGCTAAAGCATGTCACAACTCCTTGTACCAGTTCAACAGCAACCAACTCTAACTTAAGCAGAAAAGGAATTTTTGAAAATGATATTGGATAACTCATAGAATTGTTGGGAGGGAAGCTAGGGAACTAGCTTTTAGATAATAGGCAGAACTCAGGGCTATCATGGCTCAGCTGAGATCATGCACAGCCTCGTTGTGCCACTATTGTTAACGACTGTCAGTTTTCACTGTGGGCCCTGGATGCTTGCTGCTCCACTGCTAGACTCTCCTCCCCTGCAGGAGTCAGGAATGAATTCCTGCCATCCCTGGCCATTGCAGTAGTGCCTCTACACCAAAGTGTGAGGTAACCTATGGTTACTTCCCCTTGTTCTGGCTGCTAGGCTTCTGGCAAAGTGACCATTTGATTTGCCCACTTTCAACCTCCTTGTGGAAGGTAGGGCTCTCCCTACAGCCTGTGTTGGATTTACCTCCAGATAAGAAAGCTGCGCAGATGTTGGATAGTCCCACATGGAAAATAGCTACTCTCCTTCACCTGATTTTCTGGATTCTGCCTTATTTGTCCTTACCTTATCTAAGCACCTTGTGCTTAATGGCTACTCTTCTCCACCCTCCACTTCACTGAATTTGGTTTCCTCATTCTCTCTAGAACATGTCCTGTTCATTTTTGTGTAACTATCGTTAGTCTTGTGTGCCTTTTACCTAGAGTGTGTCCCTCTTTCTTTTCCTTTGTAAAGTTAGGCAATTATATGAGTATCCCTGGGTTATTTTGGATTGTGTAAGTTTTAAGCTGTGAAAGCTCTAGCACATAGTATGTACTCACAAAATATTAGCCTTTGTGCTGGACTCATTTTATATTTAACCCCAAGTGGTCTGTATAACTAGAGGGAGTTTTACTTCACGTTATTAAGTCCACTTTAGTGAATTAGTATTTGTGAAGCACTTAGAACTGTGCTTGGCACATAGTAAGCACTATGTGTTTGCTAAATAAAACTTTTATTGGATGTTTTAAAAATTGTAAGTTATTTTTATGAAAATAATGTAGCTTTGGTTTTGTTACCTATCTCAGAAACATATTTGTGAATGGGTACAGTAATAATTTATAAAAAAGAAAATGACTTTACATATTGTTCATATACGTACTTTCCAATAAATCTTATGGTGACAATTTAAAAATACGTGGAGTTTTTTTTTTTAAAAGTTATACTGATTAACTCTGATTAAGAGAAACTGCTATATTTTGTTGTTTACTGTAGAATGGAAGCTACAAAAGTATTCATGCAATGGCCAAAGATATAGATCTCCTAGCAAAAAATGCCAAAACTTATAATGAGCCTGGTTCTCAAGTATTCAAGGTTAGTTTTTTGTTGTTGCTGTTTTTATTGATAATAATAAATACTTTAATTTAGGGTTAATAATTTTTATACAACAACTTCTTTGAGATAAAATTCACATATCATACATTTCACCCATCTAACGTATACAATGTAATGGTGTTTAGTATATTCAGAGTTGTGCAACCGTCATCCCAATCAATTAGCAGTCACTTTTTATTTCCCCCAGCTTCCCCAGTCCTAGGCAACCTCCAGTCTACTTTCTGTTTCTGTATGTTTGCCTATTCTGAACATTTCATATAAATGAAATTACATACTATGTGATGTGGATTCTTTTGTAACTGGATCCGTTCATAACGGATTCTAGCATAATGGTTTCAAGATTCATCTACGTTGTAGCCTGTGTCACTACTTTATTCTTTTTATTGCTGAATGATATTCTATTGTATGAATATACCATGTTTTATTTACCCATTCATCAGTAGCTAGATATTTGGTTATCCCTACTTTTGGGCTATTATGAATAATGCTGCAGTGAACATTTGCTTGTAAGTTTTTATGTGCACATATATTTTCTTTTCTCTTGAGTACCTACCTGAGAGTGGAATTGTGAGGTCATATGGTAACTAAATATTTAACTTTCTGAAGAGCTGTCACTGTTTTCCAAAGTAGCTGTACATTTTACATTGTACTAGCAATGTACAAGTATTGCAGTTTCTCCACATCTTCGCCAACACTGGTTTTCCATTTTTGTTTTTGTTCTTATTATAGCCATCCTAATGGGTGTGAAGTGGTATATCATTGTGGTTTTGGTTTACATTGCCTTAATAATTAATGATGCTAAACATCTTTTCATGTGCATATTGGCCATTCTTATGTCTTTGGAGAAATGTCTCTTCAGATCTTTTTCCATTTTTTAATTAGGTTACTTATCTTTTATTGTTGAGTTGTAAGAGTTCTTTATATATTCTGGATATTAGACCCTTATCAAGATACATGATTTACAAATATTTTTTTCCCATCCTCTTTTCACTTTAGTGATTGTGTCCATTAACACATAAAAATTTTTAATTTTTATGAAGTCCAGTTTATCTGTTTTTATCTTTGGTTTGCTTATGCTTTCGGTGTCATATCAAAGAAACCATTGCCTAATCCAAAGTCACAAAGATTTATACGTAAGTTTTCTTACAAGAATTTTATAATTTTAGCTCTTAACATGTTTAGATCTTTGATCCAATTTGAATTAATTTTGGATTAGTTAGTAGGTAGGTACTTAGTAGGTATATATGTGAGGTATGTGTGAGGTAGGAGTCCAAATTCATTCTTTAAATGGGTTATTATCCCAGCTATATGTATTGAAAAGACATTCTTTCACTATTAAATTGTCTTTGCACCCTTGTTGAAAATCAGTTGACCATAGATGTATGGGTTTATTTCTGGATTATTGCTTCTATTTCGTTTATCTGAATGTCTATCCTTATTCCAGACAAGGTTATGTTTTTATCCATTTTTTTATTAAATATTGATTTGTTTCCTGCTTTTAAGCATCATAAATATAGAAAAACAATATGTATAGTGTAGTACACAATGTAAAATGACTCTATCATTGCTTTGCAATTTCCTTTTAGAAGTTATGTTGTCCTATAATGAATAGATACTTGTAGAAATTTACTGAATTAGTTATATATCATTGGGAATTTAGCAAAGGATGTTCAGAAAATCTTTTGGGGATAAAACCATTTAGACTTCCTGAATGTTGACTCAAATACTCAAAATTTCTATAGTTAATACTAATTTTTATCTTTCATCTTTTAAGAAACTTTGAGTGAAAATCAGGAATGAACTATGAAATACTTGTATTCTTAGTCCCTGATAGCACATTTTAATAGTGTATAGTACTGATGTTATAGTTCAGAATTTCACTTTTTGGTTTAACTATTTTCTCTAACATCAATTTTAAAGAGAACAGAAACTTTTGATTTGGTATATTAGTATGCTATTAATTTAAGTGATTACATCATCCTAAATTTGTGTGTGTAATCTTTAAACTTAGAAGTGCATCTTTGTTCCAACTTTTAGGTTATTGTATACAAGTAGAGTTCATTGTATATAGTCGCCCCACATACATTTTCAGTTTCACTTTGGGTTTCACTTTCCATGGTTTGGGGGCCAGAAAATATTAAATGGAAAATTGAGAAATAAACAATTCATAAGTTTTAATTGCACACTGTTCTGAATATCATGATGAAATCTCATGCTGTTCAGCTGTGTCCTATCCTGTCTCACACTGTCCCTCTGGGGATGTGAATTATCCCTTTGTTCAGCCTATCTGCGCTGTGTACACTACCAGCCTATTAGTCACTGAGAAGCCATCTCGATTATCAGGTGAATTGTTGTGGTGTAGCAATGCTTATGTTCAAGTAACTCTTATTGTACTCAGTGGCTTCACAGCACAAGAGTAGTGATGCTAGCTAGCAATTTGAGATGCCATAAAGTGTTTTCTTTGAGTGAAAAGGTGAAAGTAATTGACTTAATAAAAAAGGAAAAGAATCATATGCTGAAATTGCTAAGATCTATGGCAAGAACAAAGCTATCTGTGAAAGTCTGAAAAAGGAAAAAGAAATTTGAGCTAGTTTTGCTATGCATCTCAAACTGCAAGGAGTTGTGGCCACAGTGCATGATGAGTGCTTAGTTAAGATGGAAAAGGAATTAAATTTGTGGGTGGAAGACATGAATAAAAACATGTTTTGAGTTTGGTACTATCTGAGGTTTCTGGCATCCAATGAGGATCTTAGAACATATCTCCCATGGGGTAAGGACAAGGAGGCGACTGTATTTTACGATTAGATCTTTGTCTATGTATTACTTGACTAATTGTGAAAGAGCAAGGAGGCCTTTTAACTTATATTTAATTAGTGACAATCTTATGAATATGTTTGGGAAGCTTGTTGAAAGGTTAGAGGATGCAGCTTTGTGGATATTGAATGGAAGTCTGCTGTGAGTAGAAAGAGTGCCATAGAAGGTGCACACTGCATGAGTGGGGGCATTTTTTTTTTTTTTTTTTTTTTTTTTTTGAGACAGAGTCTCGCTTTGTTGCCCAGGCTAGAGTGAGTGCCGTGGCGTCAGCCTAGCTCACAGCAACCTCAAACTCCTGGGCTCAAGCGATCCTGCTGCCTCAGCCTCCCGGGTAGCTGGGACTACAGGCATGCGCCACCATGCCCGGCTAATTTTTTATATATATATCAGTTGGCCAATTAATTTCTTTCTATTTATAGTAGAGACGGGGTCTCGCTCTTGCTCAGGCTGGTTTTGAACTCCTGACCTTGAGCAATCCGCCCGCCTCGGCCTCCCAAGAGCTAGGATTACAGGCGTGAGCCACAGCGCCCGGCCTAGAGTGGGGGCATTTTAAGCTTTCCTTTTTTATTCCTTTTTTAAGGCAAGTAATTTTATCTTGACAGGATGCAAATTCAATTAAAAAAATATTTTATATGAAAAAGGCAGAAATTGAACATCATGAAATGGCTAAGTCAAGTCTTCGAATAAGGTAGGTTAAAAAATGTCTAAAATCCTTATCCCTTTATAGTTGCCAAATCTTCTAGCTAGTGAAATCCATACAGTAGAAAACAAGATTTATATGACAGTTCAAGATTGATTATACTTACAGTTGATAATGTGATTCTGAAAACAATAGAGGTAACTCTTACCCAGCTCCTTCATTGCAGCTGAAGGGCTTTATTTAAAAAGAAATATTTTTAAGATTTAATACCACCATAAGACTTAACACCACTATATACTTTTATTGCTTTATACAAATATAACTGTATATGTATGTTGTATATATTCTACATATATATCATACATAGTAAATATGTATGGAGTATCATGGTATTTGTATATAATATACAGTAGTTTATATTCATATTTGCAGTAAGGGTATTTAGCCAGGTATTTAGTCAAGAGATCAAAAGTCTCATCCTCGCTTTTCCTTGTACTAGGACAGTGGCTTTGAACAAGTCTTAGTATCTTCCTACCTGAAATGGAAATGTTGGGTGACTACTTTCAAAGGATTCTTTTAGCCCTGATACTGGTCTCCATACCAGGTCCTCTGGTCACTGCAGTGATCATAAGCTGTCTAGATCAGCCCTAGTCTGTTCTCTTCTGCAGAGTCCCCAGGTCTTGGAGCAGATCTGCTGCATAGTGGAGGCTCAGAAATATGAGGGCTGTCTGGAAAGTGTCCAGCCATTTTAATATGAAAAATACATACTAACAGTGGCTGGATACTTTCCCAACAGCCCTCGTACTTTAGCTGGCATTCCTATTTAGAAAAGGAAATGGTTGCTCATTTTTTGTTTATCTAGCATTCTGATTTCAGCTATCAAGTTTCTGAGCTTTTTAATCTTTTCTTTGGATAGGAATCCATCGAATTTGGCTACAGCCAGGCTGACAGGTCCTTCACACAGTAAAGGCAGCCTTGGTGAAGAGAGAAATCCCAGTAGCAAGTACTACCGGTGAGAGAAAGAGTGTTTAGTCTGAGAGCTGACCTGTGCTTAGAAAGATAGGCATACTAGTGTTTGATTGATAGCTATTTTGAAAGAGTGTTTTTGAGTATAGTTGGATTATTATGAGGATTTGTTGTCAAATGCTTTATTTAAAAGGTTGAGGTGCTATAGTAGACCTACATCACCTCTCAGACAGTGCTGAAGTGTTGTTTCTCAGGTAGTGTTTAATGATAGTTATCAATAAAATGTGGGGTTAATTACTGATAGGTTTTATGTTCATGGTAGAATTTGTGTCATTGTAAAATATGAGCATCATAGAATTATCAACAACTGTGATTGAATTTTTATTTTCCATGAAATAAAGTATAGTGCTACAATTAAGTAAAAAGCAAATTGCAAGTAGCCTACTCTAGGCTTTCTATTGCCATTCCCTCTTTTCTGAAAGAAAAAAAATTACTTTCTTGGTTAAGATTGATTATGAGGAATATTAAGAAGTAAAGAGATAAACTGAGGAGGCAGTTGACTGGAAATTGTTTTACTTTGATATTAATGCTTTGTTAACAGTTCCTATTTCCTGTAAAGTAGCCTAATTTTTAAAATATCTTTTCCTGTCTGCTAATTGCTTGTTTTTCTTTGTAGTAATAAAAGAGCAGTCCAAGGGGGTCGTCTATCAGCAATTACCATGGCACTTCAATATGGCTCAGAAAGTGAAGAGGATGCTGCTTTAGCTGGTAGGCATTAGGTTGTGACTAATTACATGCCATCTCAGTGGATCCTTTTGGCTAAGGGAAACTAGAATGACTTTGATCCAGCCTGGAGTTTCTTGGATTTTGGAGTACATGCTATTATTTTGTAGCATTTGATTATACTCTGGTTAGCAAACTTACCAAAACTTATTGTTTTATTTTGTGTTAAAGCTCATATCTAGGTAAATAAACACTTCTGCAAAAACAAGCAATAACCTAGCAGATTCTGGCTTAAAACCTATAATGATAAATAGTACTAGTTAAACCATTAGGAAATCTCAAAGAGAAATCTATATCATGTTAGATTTTCAAACTGTTGGCTTATATTTTCAGTAGGCTCTTCTTGGCTAGAGCTTACAATTTAAAGATAGATATAAATTATAATTAGAGCAGTGTGGTAAATGGTTAAATAAGTCCAACACAGGATATTGGGCAATAGAAATCAATGTAGGAGAATACAATTTGTTAATAAATAGGAACCTAAAGGATAGCAGTAGAAGTATATTTGATTTCATTGTCTTTCTTTTTAGTGTAAATATTTTTACTTTTACTGCAGATATTTTTGTGTAGAGGTAAAATTTGTTTCATTAAATTATCCTGGCATGTCTTTCAATTTTATAATCAAATATAACACATTTCTCTAGTTTATCTTATTTTAGAATTGAATTATTAAAATAATTATTTTTGAAGTATTTTTATTTTTATTAAGACAGAGTCTCACTCTATTGCCTGGGCTAGAGTGCCGTGGCGTCAACCTAGCTCATAACAACCTCAAACTACTGGACTCAAGCCATCCTCCTGCCTCAGCCTCCCAAGTAGCTGGGACTACAGGCATGCGCAACTATGCCTGGCTAATTTTTTCTATATATTTTTAGTTGTACAGATAATTTCTTTCTATTTTTAGTAGAGACAGAGTCTCACTCTTGCTCAGGCTGGTCTGGAACTCCTGAGCTCAAGCAATCCTCCCACCTTGACCTCTCAGAGTGCTAGGATTACAGGCATGAGCCACCACGCCCGGCCTCAGATTGAATTTTTTAAAAATTAGGTTATATGCTGGTTACAAGAGACATATCTTAAATATAAAAAATAGGAAAGTTGATTGTAAAAGGATGGAAAAAAGTTAAACCAAGCAGATAATCAAAGAGTAGCTACACTGACTTTTGCAGTAAGATAGACTTCCAAACAGAGATCATTACAAAGATAAAAAAGATTCATATAATGGTAAAAAGTTTATTTCATAAGGAAGATAAATTCTAAAAGAGCTCAAAATATGTAAAACAAGCAGATGGAACGTTACCAAGAAATTGAAAACACTACATTTTGAGTGGAACCCCCCTTCCCTCAGTTGTTAGATAAGCAGACAGATTACCAATGAAGACAGGTTTGAGCATGCTTCTTCATAAGTGTGTTTTCTATTGCTGCTGACACAAATTAACAGACATTTGGTGGCTTAAAAAACAATACAAAGTTAGTTACTCTTTTACAGTTTAGGAGGTCAGAAGTCTAAAATCAAGGTGTCAGTAGGCTTATGTTCCTTCTGTATATTCTAGGGAAGAATCTGTTTCCTTGCCTTTTCTAGCTTATGGAAGCTACCTGTATTCCTTGGCTCCTGGCCCCTTCCTCCATCTTCAAAACACAGCACTCCAACCTCTGAATCTGTTACTCCATCTTCCTTCTTTGAACTTCCTGCCTCCCTCCCTCTAATGAGGACTCTTGTGATTACATTTAGTGCCCACCCACATGATCCAGAGATTAATTCAGGTTAATCTCCCCGTGTCAGTATTTTTGACTTAAACATATCTGACATGTCCCTTTTGCCTGTAAGGTAACATTCACAGGTTCTGCAGATTAAGGACATGAATATGTTTTTGTGGCCCTTATTCCACCTACCACAAGCCCGATATAATATACATGTATTCTATAATCAGAGTACATATTCTTCCCAGGCTCACATTTATAAAAACTGACCATGCACTTAGCCTTAAAAACAAATTTCAAGGCCGGGCACGGTGGGGTGGCTCACGCCTGTAATCCTAGCACTCTGGGAGGCCGAGGTGGGCGGATTGCTTAAGGTCAGGAGTTCGAAACCAGCCTGAGCAAGAGCAAGACCTGTCTCTACTATAAATAGAAAGAAATTAATTAGCCAACTAATATATATAGAAAAAAAAATTAGCTGGGCATGGTGGCACATGCCTTTAGTCCCAGCTACTCGGGAGGCTGAGGCAGCAGGATTGCTTGAACCCAGGAGTTTGAGGTTGCTGTGAGCTAGGCTGACGCCACAGCACTCACTGTAGCCTGGGCAACAAAACAAGACTCTGTCTCAAAACTAAAATAAAAACAAATTTCAACAAATGTGAGTGATTGTTATATAGACCGTGTTTCTGATCACATTACAGCTAAGATATATATCAACTAATAATAAGTAAAAAGTTATTTTAAAACTCTTAATTTATTAAGCAAGTCTGATATTATCAAGAAAGAAACAGAAGGCACAAATAATACTGGGGAGAAAGAAGGAACATACAGAGATTAAAAAGTGGATGTATGAATAGCTTTATGCAAATTTAAATTTTAAAATTTAGATGAACAAATTCCTAGAAAATAAGAAATGCCTAAAACTGATTCAAAAATAAAAAGGCTGATTAGTCATAGAACCATTGAAGAAATTAAATTATCAGTTAACAATCTACCCATATAGAAAATACTAGGCCAAAAATTTGAGGAACAGAATTTGGTAGAAACTCCTGCAGAGTAGAAAAGAAGCTCTCCAATTCATTCTGTGAATCTAATATAACCTATATATCAAAATATAAGCACAGTGTATCTAGCAGTATATAGGAAAGATACTATATGATGACACAGTTGGGTTTATTCCAGGAATACTAGGTCTGTTCAACATTAGAAAACATTAAAAAGTAGTATTCACCACATTAACAGATTAAAGAACTAAAACCATGATTGACTCAACAAATACATTTGATAAATGCTTCAGTTCCCATTCATGATAAAAATTCTTAGCAAACTAGAAATAGGAGAACTTTCCTAACTTGATAAAGAGTATCTCCATTTTTACAAGAAGAATTAGCACTATTCTCTTGACCAACAGAAACAAGGTAGGAATGCTGTTACCTCGTTAATCAAAGTACTACCCAGCCTACAGTGACAAGAAGTTAATCAAAGTACTACCCAGCCTACAGTGACAAGAATGAAAGTACAGGATCGGAAAAGAAGAAAGATGTATAAGAATTAGAGTTGATAGGTTGTTTTAGTTTTGTACTCAAAAGACGCTATAGATAAATTATTAAACTAATAAGAATAATAAGGTGCTAGATTATAAGATGATTGTATAAAAATCCATTTCATTTGTGGAAATGGCCACAAAAAGAAAATATAATTTTAGGCCGGGCGCGGTGGCTCACGCCTGTAATCCTAGCACTCTGGGAGGCCGAGGCGGGCGGATTGCTCAAGGTCGGGAGTTCGAAACCAGCCTGAGCGAGACCCCGTCTCTACTAAAAAAATAGAAAGAAATTAATTGACCGACTAAAAGTATATATACAAAAAATTAGCCGGGCATGGTGGTGCATGCCTGTAGTCCCAGCTACTCGGGAGGCTGAGGCAGGAGGATCGCTTGAGCCCAGGAGTTTGAGGTTGCTGTGAGCTAGGCTGACGCCACGGCACTCACTCTAGCCTGGGCAACAAAAAGTGAGACTCTGTCTCAAAAAAAAAAAAAAATATATATATATAATTTTAAAAAAGATAATAGTTTACAGTAGCAACAAAATATGTATCTAGATACATATCCAACAAAAGATGTGTAAGCTCTTTATGGAAAAGATGAGAAATAGTGGAGTCAAAAAAGACTACTTTGAAATCCTTATCTGTTTCTAGCTCCATGACTGTGGATTCCAAGTCCCCTCTGGCTACTTTACAGGGTGACTGATCTTATGTAAATTATTAAGCTTGTATGTCCAGTATTCTCATTTGAGAAAGAAATAACAATACCTATCTTGTGTGGTGGTATTAGGATTAACTGACTCTGGTAATTATGAAGCTCTTAACACATATCTAAATACTTCTGGAAAAGCACATTTAAAAAGAGAAACTTGGCTGGGAGTGGTGGCTCACACCTGTAATCCTAGCACTCTGGCAGGTCGAGGCAGGAGGATTGCTTGAGCTCAGGAGTTCCAGACCAGCCTGAACAAGACTAAGACCAAGACCCTGTCTCTACTGGAAAAAAAAAAATAGAAAGAAATTAATTGGACAACTAAAAATATATAGAAAAAAATTAGCTGGGCATGGTGGCACATGCCTGTAGTCCCAGCTACTTGGGAGGTTGAGGTAGCAGGATCGCTTGAGTCCAGGAGTTAGAGGTTGCTGTGAGCTAGGCTGACGCCACGGCACTCTAGCCCGGGCAACAGAAGCGAGACTGTGTCTCAAAAAAAAAAGAGAGAGAGACACTATTTTGCAACTTTTTAAATCAGTGTAACTTTTGCTATTTAACATTCTATTTCTATATAATATTTCTTTAAATATGTAATTATAGTAAGCATTGTTTTTTACTTGGTCAATTAATTTCTTTCTATTTTTAGTAGAGACGAGGTCTTACTCTTGCTCAGGCTGGTTTTGAACTCCTGACCCTGAGCAATCTACCCGCTTCAGCCTCCCAGAGCGCTAGGATTACAGGCATGAGCCACCTTGCCCGGCCTATATTAAGCATTTTTTTTTTTTTTTGAGACAGTCTCCCTGTTGTCTTGGCTAGAGTGCAGTTGTGTCAGCCTCACTCACAGCAACCTCAAACTCCTGGGCTCAAGCAATCCTCCTGCCTCAGCCTCCCGAGTAGCTGGGACTACAGGCATGTACTGCCATGCCCGGCTAATTTTTTCTATATATTTTTGGTTGTCCAACTAATTTGTTTCTATTTTTAATAGAGACAAGGTCTCGCTCTTGCTCAGGCTGGTCTTGAACTCCTGAGTGATCCTCCCGCCTTGGCCTCCCAGAGAGCTAGGATTACAGGCGTGAGCCACCACGCCCGGCCATCTTAAGCATTTTTAACATGATCTTTAATGAAGGTTAGCGACTATTTTAACTATTTATATAATTATTCTCAAACATATATAGCTCAATCCAGAAGGTTGTTAAAATAACTTTAAAATATGGTTCTTTCTTTATTTTTTTCTTCTCCATATATATATATATATATATGTATACACCTTTTTTTGGTCTTCCCAGCTGCACGTTATGAAGAGGGGGAGTCAGAAGCAGAGAGCATCACTTCCTTTATGGATGTTTCAAATCCTTTTTATCAGCTTTATGACACAGTTAGGAGCTGTCGGAATAACCAAGGGCAGCTAATAGCTGAACCTTTTTTCCATTTGCCTTCAAAGAAAAAATATCCTGATTATTATCAGCAAATTAAAATGCCCATATCACTACAACAGATAAGGTAAGATGTCTTCTACGTTACTGAGTATAAATCTATTTTCTTGCGGTTGAGCCTGCACATACATATTCCTCCCTAAAATGGATAAGAATATTAAAGGCAAAAATGTTTTGTATACCAAATTTTAACTGTTCATTTGTCTTACAACTGAAAAAAGTACATATATCTTTCTGCCTATACCTTTCATTAATATTTTTTGCCTTTTCTAGAAGTTCATATCATTTTATTTGTTTATTTATTTTTATTTTAATAGGTTTAGTGGGTACAAGTTGAATTCCATTACATATATATATTATCTAGTGGTGGAGTCTGGGCTTTTGGTGTACCCATCACCCGAGTAGTGTCCATTGTATCCCACAGGTAATTTTTCATCCCTCACCCCCTCCTGTCCTTCCCCCTTTTGAGTCTCCAGTGTCCATTATACCACTCTGTGTGCCCTTGTAGACTCCCACTTATCAATACAAGTGAAAATATCTGGCATTTATTTTTCTTTTCTTAGGTTATGTAGTATAATGACCTCCAGTTCCTTCCAAGTTGCTGCAAAAGCCCTTATTTCATTCTTTCTTATTGCTGAGTAGTACTCCATGGTGTACATATACACCACATTTTCTTGATCCACTCATCATTGGAATGGCAGGTACTAGGTTGATTCCATATCTTTCTGATTGTGAATTATGCTGTGATAAATGGGAATCTTTTTGATATAAAGATTTCTTTTCCTCTGGGTAGATAGTAGTGAGATTGCAGGATCCAATGGTAGATCTACTTTTAGTTCTTTGAGAACTTCTCCATACTGATCCCATGGAAGTTGTACTAATTTACATTCCTACAAATAGTGTGTAAGTGTTTCCTTTTCAAGCATCCTTCCCAACATCTATTGGTTTTTGCCCTTTTTTTTTTTTTTTTTTTTTTTTTTTGAGACAGAGTCTCACTCTGTTGCCTGGGCTAGAGTGCTGTGGTGTTAGCCTAGCTCACAACAACCTCAAACTCCTGGGCTCAAGCAATCCTTCTGTCTTAGCCTCCCAAGTAGCTGGGACTACAGGCATGTGCCACCATGCTGGGCTAATTTTTTCTATATATTTTTAGTTGTCCAATTAATTTCTTTCTATTTTAGTAGAGACAGAGTCTCGCTCTTGCTCAGGCTGGTTTCCCACTCCTAACCTTGAGTGATCGTCCCACCTTGGCCTCCCAGAGTGCTAGGATTAGAGGCTGAGCCTCCGTGCCTGACCGGTTTTTGTCTTTTTAAATGGCCATACTAATTGGAATAAGATGGTATCTCATTGTGGTGTTAATTTGCATTTCCATGATGATTAGTGATGGTGAGCATTTTTTTTATGTTTGTTGGCTATTTGTATATCTTCTTTTGAAAAATGCCTGTTTGTATCATTTGTCCACTTTTTAAGGAGGTTGTTGGTTTTTTTTTCTTTCTGAATTTGAGTTCCTTGTATATTCTGGATTTAGTCTTTTGTTGGAAACCTGGTTTGCGAGTATTTTTTCTCATCCTGTAGGTTGTCTCTTTACTCTTTACTTTATTTCTTTTGCTATGCAGAAGCTTTTTCGTTTAATTAGTCCCACCTTTCATTAATATTTTAATTATGACAATCTGTATTTGTAATTAAACTCCTACAATAAGCATAGTCAGTTCTTGGGGAATTCATTAACTGAAACTATATCTGAAAGATGGTTCATCTTGGTTTCCTTTTTCTGTTTAGAAAATGTTAAAGTGACCATTGGGAATTCAGTCAGACAGAATACTTAAACCATCATGGTATCTTTAAAAATAGTATAAAATCTCAACCACAAAAAAAAAAAAAAAAAAAAACCATATTCAAAACTGGACAAGGACATTTTGGGTGAATGGACATTTATCCAAAGAAAATATGCAATTGACTTCCTAATAAGCACATGAAAGGATGCTAAACATCAGTAATTATTAGGGAAATGCAAATCAAAACTACAGTAAGACTCCACTTCACACCCATTAGGATGGTTACTTTCAAAAAACAATAAACAACAAATGTTGGGGAGGATGTGGAGAAATTAGAACCCTTGTGTGTGTGGAATGTAAAATGGTATAGCTATTATGGAAAACACTATGGTAGTTCCTAAAATTAATTAAACATAGAATTACCATATGATCCAGCAATTCCACTTTGAGTATATACCCAAAAGAATTGAAAGCAGAGGTTCAAAGAGGTATCTGTAAACCTATGTTCATAGCAGCATTGTTCACAATAGGTAAAACATGGAAGCAACTCAAGTAACCATTAATCAGTGGAAGAATGGAGAAGGAAAATGTGGTGTGTACATAAAATAGAATGTTATTCAGCCTTAAAAATGAAGGAAATTCTGACATGCTATAACATGGGTGAACTTTCAGGACATTATGCTAAGTAAAATAACACAATCACAACAAGATAATTACTGTATGATTCTACTTATATGAGGTACTACTTAGAATAGCCAGACGTGTTAGAGACAGACAGTGTAGAATGGTGGTTGCTAGGGGCTGGGAGCAGGGGGGAATAGGGAGTTACTATTTCATGGGTACAAAGTTTCAGTCTTACAAGATGAGAAGAGTTCTGGATATTGATAGTCATGATGATTGCACAGCATTAGAGATGTATTTAATACTGCTGAACTGTACACTTAAAAATGGTCAAGATGGTAAATTTTTGTTAACTTGTATTTTACCACAATAAAATTGGAGAGTAGCCTTTTCTTCAATGCTCATTTTCCAGCAAGACTTCTCAATATCAAGTTTAGTTTTTATCTATTCTGTTATAGCTAAAAAAAATAAAACAACCAATGATATACTGGAGAGTATACTTGGGCTCTCTATGACATCTGTGAAAGTCAAACCCTATTTTCTAGACTGACACAAAATTCGTTGGGCTTTTAACTCATTTTTAGGTCAGTATGACCTAATATAAAAAATTGAGAATAGGTGACCAGTATTCTCAAAGAACCATAAAAATTCAAAATATTCTAAAGAATAGATACTTTCAAGAAAAGTTAACTGAAAATCCCAAGTTGTAATCAAATGATTGAGTGTGTTTAAAATTAGTTGGTTTGGGCTGGGCGCAGTGGCTCACGCCTGTAATCCTAGCACTCTGGTGCGGGCAGATTGCTCGAGGTCAGGAGTTCGAAACCAGCCTGAGCAAGAGCGAGACCCTGTCTCTACTATAAATAGAAAGAAATTAATTGGCCAACTAATATATATAGAAAAAAAATTAGCCGGGCATGGTGGCACATGCCTTTAATCCTAGCTACTTGGGAGGCTGAGGCAGGAGGATTGCTTGAGTCCAGAAGATTGAGGTTGCTGTGAGCTAGGCTGACACCACGGCATTCACTCTAGCCTGGGCAACAAAGTGAGACTCTGTCTCAAAAAAAAAAAAAAAATCACTTGATTTGTATTCCATCTTTTAATCAATCTCTATGAATCTTGATATTACCTATACATTTCAAGCTCCTTTCTTACATCTTACAAATTTTCAAAGATATTTTTTGTAGTGTTTTCAGGAAATCAATAAAAATTTCTTAGGTTCCTGTGTGTAAAGAACAGAAAAGCAGGCCAGGCATAGTGGCTCACGCCTGTAATTTTAGCACTCTGGGAGGCTGAGGCGGGAGGATCGCTCAAGGTCAGGAGTTTGAGACCAGCCTGAGCAAGAGCAAGACCCTGTCTCTACTAAAAATAGAAAGAAATTAGTTGGACAACTAAAAATATATAGAAAAAATGAGCCGGACATGTTGGTGCATACCTATAGTCCCAGCTACTGAGGAGGCTGAGGCAGAAGGATTGCTTGAGCACAGGAGTTTGAGGTTGCTGTGAGTTAAGCTGATGCCACTGCACTGTAGCCCAGGCAAGGGAGTGAGACTCTGTCTCAAAAAAAAAAAAAGAAAAGAAAAGAACAGTAAAACAAAGAGTTTAATTGGCCCAGCTGTATCTTCTCGTTTATTTAAGTTAAACATAAGCTAAAAAAACAATAGGAAATAACTAATATAAAATACAGTATTTCGTATCGGTATACCCAGAGAGAGTTAAGAAGCAGATAAAAATACCACAACTGGGCATGGTAACGGTAAGCTGGTCTTCATGGCAGATAACTAAGCTTACAAATAGTAGTAGTACAAATTCCTGTGCTTGCGAGATTCTGGGAAGTAAGAGTGGCTAACAATGTATGTTTCATGGTTTCAAATTTGTAGCTTTTGTTTTTAGCATCTGAGCAGTTAAGATTTGTGGTGCTTTTATTTAATCCAAACTTTGGAGGTCTTGTATACACGTAGAATATATGAAATTGGATTATTTGGCCCTATTAAAATAATAGAAATTAAGGTTTTACTTGAATAAGTTTTGTTCTTGATTTCTTTTCTCTTTCATTCTTTTTTTAAAATTCAAAGAGTCTACTTACAGTAGTTCAAAAGAAGACAGATTAAATCCTTATGTCAGTCTCCTGCCCACTACCTTCTTCCAAGTTGGAATTTGCCAGTATAAACTTTGCTTTGTTAAGTCCCATAGTTCTGCACCTTGTAACTCCCTCCACCCCTTTTAAAATTTGTTATAGGGAAGTGGTTGAGGCCTGGCTGGTAGCACTCAAAAGTTCTGAAGCATCAGCTTTTAGGATGTCTAGTCCTACTCCCTTCCAAGGACACTGAATAAGTGGTGCCTGACAGGAGCATTGCTGTGCCTGGGGCCCCTTTCTTGTGCTATACAGAGCAAGAAGGAATTCTAGGACAGTGCTATTCATTAGAACTTTAGGCAATTGTGGAAATGTTTCATTGTCTGCATTGTCCAATATGATAGCTACTAGTTACATGTGTCTGTTGAGCACTTGAAATGTGTCTAGTGCACCTAAGGACTTAGATTTTAAATTTTGTTTAATTTTAATTTAAATAGCCACATATGGCTAGTGGCTACTGTATTGTATAGCATAGTTCTTGGAAGATTTGTTAGCAGAAGGAAGATAGTGTTCCCCCAAAGCAACAAAAATTGACATGTGAGCAGGAGCTACATAGTGTAGGCTCCATAAACTACCTTTTGCTGTGGTGGGGTTTGTCATCCCATGTTTTATTTCCCATTTTTCCCTTCCCTCTCCCTGCTACTGCTACCCTTGTCGCCCCTGCCTCCAACTCCTGGGCTCAAGTGATACTCCTGCCTCAGCCTCCCAAGTAGCTGGGACTACAGGTGAGCAGCACCACACCCAGCTAATTTTTCTATTTTTTTGTAGAGATGGGATCTCACTCTTGCTCAGGCTGGTCTTGAACTCCTGGCCTCAGGAGTTCATGGTAAATATCTCTGGTAAATATCTGCAGATTTATCATTGTTGTCATTTACAAGTTTCATTCTCTGTTTTTTGTGGGTGTTGAGAAGATTTAGCATTTAACCCTTTGAGTTGACAAGAGGCTGAATTTAAACTCTAGTTGCAAGCTACATAGCTGGTACTGAGAGATGAATTTGTGCTAAGTTTTTTTTTTGCTTCATCCCAGAGAAGTTCTTTAATATTCTTATGGTTTTAAGGACTACAAAGTATTTGAATATGATTTTGGTTTTTTTTTTTTTTTTTTTGAGGCAGAATCTCACTCTGTCACGCTGGGAACAGTGCAGTGGTGCGATCACAGCTCATTGCAAACTGAAACTCCAGGACTCAAGGGATCTGCCTGCCTCAGCCTCCCAAGTAGTTGGGACTACAGGCGCATATTACAACAGCTGGCTAATTCTTTCTATTTTTAGTAGAGATGAGATCTCACTCTTGTTCAGGCTGGTCTCAAACTCCTGAGCTCAAGCAAGCCTCTCACCTCAGCCTCCCAGAGTGCTAGGATTATAGATGTGAGCCACCACACTGGGATGATTTGAGTAAATTTTAAATAAAACTTTACATACAGAGTGGATGGTGCCATTCTAAGAGAAAAGTTTGGACTCTGCATTCATTCTGTGAAGCTGTTTACACATTGTTATTGTTTACTTAATACTATTTTTGTGGTTTGTTTTTTTTTCTTTGAGACAGAGTCTCTGTCGCTCAGGCTAGACAGTAGTGTCATCATAGCTCACTGAAACCTCCAACTCCTGGGCTCAAGTGATACTCCTGCCTCAGCCTCCCAAGTAGCTGGGACTACAGGCGAGCATCACCACACCCAGCTAATTTTTCTATTTTTTGTAGAGGTAGGATCTCACTCTTGCTCAGGCTGGTCTTGAACTCCTGGCCTCATGTGATCTTCCTGTCTTGGCCTCCCTAATTGCTAGGATTGCAGGCATGAGCCACTGTGCCCAGCCTTGTTTTGTGACTTTGATGGTTAGCATGCAAGTGCTGCAATTGAAGGATTTAAAAAGTCTATCCTGTCTAAATCCATATAGAATTATAGTAAGTAATGACTCTTTACTTTGTACAAAGTACATTAGGGCTTTATGAGAGCTGGTATTAGCAGTAGTGGTAAGAGAGAGATATCTGATTTCTTAAGTCTTTTAAGTAAAATAAGTGAAAACTGTCACTTTTAAAGTGAAAGTTTAATTTTAATTAATCTTAATTAAGACAGTTTAATTTTAAACTGTCTTAATTCATTATAAATGTTTATACTGGGGGAATAGTAGTGAATAGACTCTGACATATCTGTCTCTTATTGACCATTGTAAGATCACTCTTCACTGTCCATGTTTGTCTCCCTGGGGAAAAATAAATTATTGTAAATGCTTCTTCGTGTCCGTTGTCAGTACTTCTTCTTTTCTTTAACCTCCATGAACTAGAATGGCTTCTTATTTTCAGAAATGGGTAGATCACCATGATTCCTCATTGAGGTAGCTTTAAAACCTCCTTAATTTTTGTCCCTTCCTAAGGTTTGCTTATTAAGCACTAACAGGTTTATTCCATTAGGGTTTTTCCTAGTATATCTGCCTTGTAATTGACTATTTTTGTAAGGTCCTCTTATTCTTACAGTGTTTTAGCTTATTGTTTTGGATTTTCAAATAAACTTTATATTGCTTAAATGTAATGGTGATTTTACCTCCTTTATATCTTGAAAGTCATTTTCAAGTTTCTAACCAGTGTTCTTAATAGAGATACCATCTAATGCGTGTCAAAATTTTTACATTGGACTTTAAGGAAGAATGTTTTCATAATTATCATAATGGAAAATTCTAGCCTATATTTGTCTTTCACAGAACAAAGCTGAAGAACCAAGAATATGAAACTTTAGATCATTTGGAGTGTGATCTGAATTTAATGTTTGAAAATGCCAAACGCTATAATGTTCCAAATTCAGCCATCTACAAGAGAGTTCTAAAACTACAGCAGGTTATGCAGGTATGATCTTTTGGTTTTGCTAAATTTATTGTTTGTATGATTAAAATAATTTCATGTTTTAATGTATTCTTTTAAGAAGTGTGATCCCCCACCCCCACCTCAGCAATATCACAGCATTCATTTCAACTGTAAGTACTGCTGAATGTTTTTTTAGAGTTGTCAGGGCAGTATATAGAATAAATAATGGTTTAGACAGGGTTAGCTTTCTGAGAGGAGGAAGCAGGGATTTGTCTCTAGGGGGTAATTTTAGGATTTTCAGAAAGTTACCCTTTATTCACAGATGATATTCCATCATTTAGGTTTTACTCCTTTGGTTCTAGACTTTGTTTCTGTTAAAGAAGGGCTAGTCCTAAGAGAAAGGACCTCTGAAGCTAATTAATCATTGTATAGTGTTCATGAGTGTAACAGATCATATCTGAGAGAACCCTTGGCGGACATCTGAGGTCATGGGTCATCTAGGGGTTTTAAGACAAAAAGGTAGGTGTGAAATAGAAATTGGGTCTGTGTAACAGTTTTTGGTAGAATCTTTCTGGAAAGACAATCTCAGAGCAAAAAAGCAACAAAGACAATTTTAGATCACCCACAGAGTCTTCTTTTTGTGTGATCAACACTGTGATCCTTAGTGCTATGACTTTCAGGTATTACCTTTTCAGTAGTCTGTGTATATATTCCTTAAGCCTGCTTTGCTTGGACTTTCAGCTCCATTTGGCAGAGGTCTTTAAAAATATATGTGTTGAAAAGTAGTTCTTCTTTCACTTCCACAGTAAACTTTATTCTTAACTACACTGCCCCTTAGAAGTCGGGAGTACGAAAGGGCCTTCTTTGAGTTGGTTTTATTTAAATATGGCCACCAGAGTAAAATATCCCTACAACTTGCCTAGTGCTTTAAACTACTCAGCACCCTTTGTAGTCTCAAATACTCTAGCTAGCATTGATTCCTCCACTGTGTGGATCCATTTTTTTAACCTACTTTTTTATCATGCAACCCTTTTTAAATTGGGTTATTGAAAATGATTAATGACTCTAATTTTGTGCATCCTACACATGGTTGTACCTTTCTGAGTAAATTGGATATGTGTGGCTCTTTAACGTTCATATATGAGTATTCAGCAGAATGAGCTTGACTCCTGGGATCTGCTCTGTTTTAGGCAAAGAAGAAAGAGCTTGCCAGGAGAGATGACATTGAGGACGGAGACAGCATGATCTCTTCAGCCACCTCTGATACTAGTAGTGCCAAAAGAAAAAGGTATATACTCTTCTCATAGCTGGAGACATCTCAGTTCCTATTTATATTGTTTTAGATAAGTGTAGACAAATGGCTTTTTTTAAGCTATGAAGTATGAATTCTAATTATAACCTTTAAGTATTTGATGTCTTCTTTTATAATTCATTTGTAAAGTGGATGATTAGCCTTTTTTGTACGAATACCATATTGTACAATGAAAATGACAACTACATATGTAGCTTGGCAAAACATGTTATTCTTTTTGCCATCCAGGTTATTTTTTGTAATGTGGCATTTGAAGAGTGCCTCTTAATCTAATATGGATAATTTCTACATGGTGAATTATAAAGATGAAATGTGAATTAAGAAAAGCAAGGAGAAATTCTGTACTACCACCCCAGTGAAGTTAGTCATTGCTCTTACTCCTTTGTTTGTGTTAACCTGATCTTTATTTGCCATTTTAAGAATATCAGATTGTTAAATACCAAATCATAACTTCTTATAGCTCATGGAATGTTAAGCTAGATATTTGGGGTTTTTTTTCCTCTCTAGCCTTTCTCTCAACTTCCCTAACTCTTTCTTCCTCTCATGGGTTTTGTGGAAGGGGATCTTACCATGAAATTCTGAAGTTGGGCTCCTGTAAGGAATCATGCAAGACCATTTCTTTTGTCTACGTCTTCTACTCGGAGTTTCTCTGGCCCGATCATTATAGAACACTGTATTCTTCCTCAAGCATAACTGTCTTACCATCTTTGCAGCAACTGTCAATACAGAGAGAATACCTTAAACAAGGAATAAGCTAATCACTAATAGCAGGACATGACAGATTCAAAATTGAATGAAGTCGTTAGTAACTCTTAACAGTTCTGTACATGAATTAAGCAATCCACTAAGATCAGAAGATTTTTAAAAGTTTTTTAGAAAAGAGAAGCTGTCCTATCTTTCCCTCTCATAAATAGCATTGGCAGAATATTTTAGCATTGAAAATAACTTTGTCATGGTAACTAAATTGATTGGTGTACCCTGAGATGTGAGTCTCCTCCATTACTGGCCTATGAATTTCATCCTTCCAAGTTCTTAATTCCTTGTTATACCAGGGACAACGGAGGAAAAGTATGAAACCAGATCAAAGACATCAAATCAAGAACATCTTTGAGTGTAATTATATTACTCTACTACAGCATCACCTGTGTTTTCCAGATCAGTCACCAATCAAAGATTAAAACTTCTCAGGCAAAAGAAGGTAATGGAGGCAAAAGTGATGGTACAATTAGTGCCAACACTGGATGAAAAGAGAGATCTTAATTTAATGTTAAGAAAACAGTTCCAAGAAAGCATTAGCCCAGGCCATATCTTTAAAAATTATATATCTCTGTGGCTTATAGTTTGTGGGACACTCAAGTAGATTAAATGAAAGTTACTGCCCTAAAACCTCCTGTAAAAAGAAAACTGAGCTTTATGTTCTTGAAATAATAAAATTCCACTTCAGACAAAAAGTCTTTATGAACAGTTTTCCTAGGAAGTGTTTTGTACAATGAAGGGGAAAACACAAATAAGAGAAGAACAAATATAAACCATCTGCTAAAGTAATAAAAGAACAAACCTGCGTTTGAAATGCAGGCGTGAGTGGATGTTAAAAGATTGAGAGAATTAATTCCTATACTTCAAACTATGACAAAGGAATTAAACATGATGAGCCTTGTAGAAGGTAGTTAAGAGATTTTGGTAATAAGAAATAGACTTCTCCAGAAGTCAGGCAAACAGCAGCCTAGGTTAAGCTAAGCTTGGGCCAAGTTTTCCAAGTGCCACTTGACTCCTAAGTATTGTGTATGATTCTACTTTTGCATTATTTTTTTTAATACCAAAGAGTGTGAGAAAAATTAAATGTGGGTATGTTCTCTTCATTCTGGGAATGCATTCTTTTCCCCCTACCCTATACCCAAATATCCACCTTCTGTCTTCTGTGTTGAAATGTTCCAGGTATTATTATCTTTTAGCCTTTGGACTGAATAATTCTCTTTTTTCTTAACCATATTTGGTTTATACCCTCCAATGTTGCTTGTTTTGTTTCTCTTCACATGTAATGTTTGTTTCTGCTTTCCCAGGAACACTCATGACAGTGAGATGTTGGGTCTCAGGAGGCTATCCAGGTGTGCAGTCCTTTTTTATGCATAAACTTTCTTTTAAAAGTATAACTTTTCTGTGGTATGGTCAGTACTGATTAGGTGAAAAGTGAAGCCTTAAGCATGTGAAAAAAGTATTTAGGTGCCAGTTTATTATATGAATAAAGAAAAGAGTAGAGTTTAGAAGTCTAGTTAGTAAAATAAATTCAGAATTCGTTAGCTTAGATATGTTCATGATATCCTTACTTTGTTGCTAGCTTTGAGGGACTGAAAATTCCCTCACCAATCATTGTGGCTATGCTTCTGTAGCAACAGGTAGAAGGTGGCATTGCCAGTGACCAGGGACTGGCAGATACTGATTCCCTTTCAAGGATGGTTTTTACTGATTGGGGGAGGTGGAAGGATCAAAATCAACATTGAGGCCGGGCGCTGTGGCTCACGCCTGTAATCCTAGCTCTTGGGAGGCCGAGGCGGGCGGATTGCTCAAGGTCAGGAGTTCAAAACCAGCCTGAGCAAGAGCGAGACCCCGTCTCTACTATAAATAGAAAGAAATTAATTGGCCAACTGATATATATATAAAAAATAAGCCGGGCATGGTGGCGCATGCCTGTAGTCCCAGCTACTCGGGAGGCTGAGGCAGGAGGATCGCTTGAGCCCAGGAGTTTGAGGTTGCTGTGAGCTAGGCTGACGCCACGGCACTCACTCTAGCCTGGACAACAAAGTGAGACTCTGTCTCAAAAAAAAAAAAAAAATCAACATTGACAGTCCAAGTGATGTCAGTGCATGTGGTCACTATGCATTGGATTAGTGTTTCCCAGCATGGATACATTTACTCAGTCTCTGAACTTGTCACTGTCTTTTTTTAAAAAGCATCCATTCTTTTGCATGTTACTTATTTTAAAAACAACCTATGAGTTGGCCTACCATAGTGCTTGTTGTATAGTGTTTTTGTTTTCACATTTGCCAGTCTAACGTTCACAGAGTATCAGTTGCTTGTGGAACACTAGACTCTGCTCTTACAGGTCATAAAGGAAAACATTCAGTAATCTCTTCTACCTGCCAGGAACTTATTGGCCAGGGAAAGAGGCAGTTTAAAAACAAATGAAATTATATGGAAACAATGTAGTAAAATAATTGCATCAGGGGCCGGGCGCGGTGGCTCACGCCTGTAATCCTAGCTCTTGGGAGGCCGAGGCGGGCGGATTGTTCAAGGTCAGGAGTTCAAAACCAGCCTGAGCAAGAGCCAGACCCCATCTCTACTATAAATAGAAAGAAATTAATTGGCCAACTGATATATATATAAAAAATTAGCCGGGCATGGTGGCGCATGCCTGTAGTCCCAGCTACTCGGGAGGCTGAGGCAGAAGGATTGCTCGAGCCCAGGAGTTTGAGGTTGCTGTGAGCTAGGCTGACGCCACGGCACTCACTCTAGCCTGGACAACAAAGCGAGACTCTGTCTCAAAAAAAAAAAAATAATTGCATCAGGCACACAACTATGTAGTTATATAGAAATGTTATATTATTGCCCAGATAACTTGAAGATTATTTCCCCACTATGCTTTTCCTTGAAAGTTAAGCATCTTAAGTTACCTACATGTTGCTACCTTATGTAATCCGCTCTATAAAATGACTATGTTATCATTGTCATCTTCCCAATATTTTCCGTAAGAAAAGTTTTCTTAGATGGTAAATTTAACAAAAAGAACATGGATTGTATTCTTTTATATATCATTCATAGTGTTTGGCACTAACTCCATGTGATAATAGAAATGGGAGGCATCATGGGGTAGTGTTACCACTCCAAGCTTTAGAGCCTAACTGCCCAAGTTCAAATCCCAGCTGTTCTTATTAGCTCTGTGATCTAAGCCTCATTTCACCTTCATCTGAAAAAGGAGTTGATGACAATACCTACATAGGATAGCTATGAGAATGCATTTGGTTAATACATGTAAAGCCCTTAGGACTGGATGCAGTGAGTATTCAAATGTAGCTCTGATTATTTTCTAGAACTATAGTGCCTGTTGACATCAGGACTCAGTAGATTTCCTTTTGTTTTTAGTCAGATGTTACCAGTCTGGGAAGATTCATTGGAAATGATGAATGACAAGGTTTTATTTCTTAAAGATTTGAAAATGAAATATAGCAAACCTTGTAAAAGAAAGAACTTTTGTGTTTACTAAGCTTAATAGCAAGTACCACAGAAGCTCTAAGGCCAGGGAGCTAAATGCTGGGAGACCTGGTAGCCTGTGAACAGGGTTGAATTTAAAGAGGTTCTTGAGAAGCACCAACTTATCAAGGGACATGAAAAAAGCTGCATGGTAATTATCGGCTGATTTAAGTGTCAGTTCTGATTATTCATTTTGTGGCCTTAGTTATTCTTTTGATGTCTCTAAGCCTCAATTTTTACATCTGCAAAATTGGGGTAATAATTGTACCTGATTCTCAGAGTTTGGGAATTAAATGAGTGCATAGTGTTAAGCACATGATAGAAGTGGTAGATATTATAACTATAGGAATTTTGTGTGTATATATGCAAATGGGTATATGTAATAATAAGTAGTACCCTCAAAGGAATAATGATAAGAGCATTTAAGTAAATGGTTGGCCACGGAATATGAGAGTCAGACTAACACTTTGGTATGAAAAGTTGAAAGGAAAATCACATCTAGAAGGGCTGTGGAAGTTCTCTAGAACTTAGTAATAAGATAAGGGGAGCAGAAAATGACTGTACAGTGTTTCCGGTTGGGTTGGGTTGGGTTGGGTTCTAGAGGTTGGTGGTGGTCCTGGAAAGTTGGACTCAGAACAGAGCCTCTCCTAGCTTATAATCTTTGTGCAAATTAGATAAAGCACTCATTTCTCAAGACATTTATTTGACTCTCATGTGTTGGAAATTGCTTTAAAATATTTACTTTGTTACCACAGGACCCTTTATGGCCCATCTTCTATAAAATTGTAGTATATTTATTATAGCCATGTCTATGATCTGAATTATCCCCTTAAGCATGGCCCCTTCAGTGCACAATGATGAATACCCCTAATTTTGAACTCCCTTAAGATGTATTTTACTTTAGTATATTCAAAGATGCTGATTAATAAAAGTATAATGATTATGCTAGTTATAAGGTCTGGGATTGAATGATATGTACCTTTCCAAAAATGGAGAAGAATAAACAAACTGTTCACAGTTAATGGTTTGAAGGAGGAGAAGTAGGATATATAAAGGGGTTCTAAGAAGAATCTGAAAAGCAAAGTGACAAAGAAAATAGTAGCCAGAAAGTTTCAAATAGGGGACTGTAGTGGCTATGTTTTTGTAATGCAGACTATATTCATTTCAAAGAGTATTTAAAACTTTCAAAAGTCATGGATGTAATATGGCTTAGCATCCATAATAGAAAAAGATAAAGCAAACATACCAGCCACCCAAGCTGATACAGTTATAATAAAAGAGTATGAAGTTTAGCTCTGAGTTTTTTCTGGTAGTCAGGTTAAAATTAATGGGCCTCGGCCAGGCACAGTGGCTCACGCCTCTAATCCTAACACTTTGGGAGGCTGAAGTGGGAAAATCTCTTGAGGCCAGAAGTTTGAGACAAGCCTGGGCAATAGTGAGGCCCTGTCTCTACCAAAAAAAAAAAAAAAATTAACCATGCGTGGCAACATACACCTGTAGTCCCAGCTACTTGATAGGCTAAAACAAGAGGATCGTGTGAGCCCAGGAGTTTGAGGTTGCAGTGAGCTATGATGATGCCACTGTACTCTAGCCTGGGCAAAAGAGAGAGACACTGTCTCCAAAAAAACAAACAAACAAAAAGATTAATTGACCAATGAGTCTTAGTCTCAAAGGCACTATAAGGATCTGGAAAAATGAAAACAAAATAACAATGCTAGATTGGTTCAGAGAAGGTCAAAAGTGACCCTAGTAATAGAAGTTTTGCTTGCCTTTGAGTATGGAAATCAATTACACATCACTCTCTTAAGGAGCAAATGATACACAGGGAGGAAAAAAACTACTAGTAATAGAGTGGTAAAACAATACATTTCAGTTATTAGATTAGAGCAGTTTTTACATACAACCAGATTTTACATTCTGGGTATGTCTCACTCAAAGCTACCAAGTATCAGAGTTATTGGTGTTGGAATAATGGGCCACTTTATGTTCTTTTACTTTGTTGGCAAAATTCAGTTAAAATCTTCCCCTTGGTCTAGGCGCTGTGGCTAACGCCTATAATCCTACCACTATGGGAGGTGGAGATGGAAGGATTGCTTGAGAATTCGAGACCAGCCTGAGCAGTAGTGAGACCCCATCTCTACCAAAAATAGAAAACTTGGACGGGCATGGTGGGGCATGCCTGTGGTCCCAGCTACTTTGGAGGCTGAGGCAGGAGGGTCACTTGAGCCCAGGAATTTGAGGTTATAGTGAACTATAATGACACCACTACGCACTCTACCTAGGATGACATAGCAAGAACTCTGTCTCCAAAAAAAAAAACCTTTCCTCAGATGAGAGTATTTGAAGCTTCATATAGGAACAGGAAAGCCTAATCATAATTGAGAGTGGTTTGCTGGAACCTAGAAAGGAATAGGGCTAATCTCCTTCTGGTCCAGGTCAGGCCTTAACTGAATTGTTATACTGTTTGAAATTCCTGTAATGAGGACTGATTTCATTCTGACTAGCTTATTGAAGAGATCTTTTAAGCTTAGAGCTTCAACATTGAATTCCTGAGTCTTCCTTTTAAAGTCAGCCCTCATTTATGAGACCTAAACAAACCATATCTGACTTCAGATTCTGAAATTTTCCCTTAGAGACTTCCTAAAAGTTAAAGTCATCTGTGTTCTTATCTCTGTAGTATTGGAGTTTGGTCCCACCTTCTTCCATTACCCACTTGCTGTTGGCTTAGAATGAGAGAACTCTTCTCTCTCATCATCGCCCCAGGATGCCTCTTTGGAGAGAGAGTTTCCACTAGAATATGAAATGTCTCCTAGATTGCTGTGTGGCTCACACCTGTAATCCTAGCACTTTGAGAGGCTGAAGTGGGAGGATCTCTTAAGGCCAGGAGTTCAAGACCAGCCTGGGCAATAACAAAACCCCCATCTCTACAAAAACTAAAAAATTAGCCAGGCGTGGTGGTACACGCCTATAGTCCCAGCTACTCAGGTGGATGAGGCAGGAGGATCCTTGAGCCTAGGAGATTGAGGTTGCTGTGAGCTGTGATCGAGTCACTGTATTCCAACCTGAGTGACAGAGCAAGACCCTGTCTCTAAAATAAATAAAAAGTGTACAGAAAGATGTGCATAGGTTACATGCAAAAACCATACTATTTTATATATAAGGAACTTGAACACCCACAGATTTTGGTATCTGCATTAGGTGCTGGAACCAATCCCTCACAAATACCAATGGACGGCATTATTAAATCCTAGTGAATGTTTGTTGAATAGAGATTAACTCTTATGTCATTTCTTATTATTACCCACCTGACTGCTTAACATAAGAACAGTTGACCAGAAGTCTTTTCAGAAGAGCATCTCTTCTAACAGTTTACTGAGCAGCTCACCTTGGGCAAGTCATTTAGCCTCTCTGAGCCAGTTTTCTCAACAATTAGGAGGCAAGACTATCTGCTCTCTTGCACCCCTTTTGAATTCTGTTTCTAATTTCTGGTCCCTTGTACTTTATTTCATACCACTTCACATTAGTTTCTCAGCATCATCTTTCACTGGGGGAATTTGGAGAACAAGATAGGGATTCATACTCTAGGGTGAAAGTTTACTCCAGAAAATGCAAATGATCTGTGGATCATTTATTATTTAAACTAGCATGGGACTGTGGAATAATACTGATGAAGGGAGGGAGCATGGATTGACCCTGACAGAATCAACAGGGGAGAGACTTGTACCCACTGTGGGATGGAAATACTTAGTCTGGTAGACAGTCTCCTTTTATTTTCTGGGAACCAAAATATATAGGTATCAGGAGTAGTTGTCTTAAGAGATGGAACATTTATCTTTGTTAGGTTTTTTGGTTGTTGTTTTCTTTTTGTGCTTGGTAGTGAGAATAGTAGTAACAATAGGGAAGCACTAGTTTTATTGCACTTTTGCTCTATTCATCTTTAACAAAAAATGTATTTTCATTTGATTATAGAATTTCATTTTCTTTCAGTGTCAGGCAAGATCTTTTTTCAAACATTGCATTTCATGAGATATCCTCAACAGCTTTATCTGGTGTTCACTGGCTGCTCCTGCCAGGGTCACTATGTTTTAACTATTTTGGAAATTTTTCTAATATTTGCTTATAGCTTCCAGCATGTTTACTGTGTTTGTGGCATATGTAACAATAAATTATAATCATTATGAAGCACTTGCCCACAGATTAATGTGTTTCATTTCATGTTTATCCTTGTATGAAGAAAACTGAACCTGTTCTCATTTTTCCCCTTTTCTGCCTCCTCCCTCAACAGTAAAAAGAACATAAGAAAGCAGCGAATGAAAATCTTATTCAATGTTGTTCTTGAAGCTCGAGAGCCAGGCTCAGGCAGAAGACTTTGTGATCTCTTTATGGTTAAACCATCCAAAAAGGACTATCCTGATTATTATAAAATCATCTTGGAGCCAATGGACTTGAAAATAATTGAGCATAACATCCGCAATGACAAATATGCAGGTGAAGAGGGAATGATAGAAGACATGAAGCTGATGTTCCGGAATGCTAGACACTACAATGAGGAGGGCTCCCAGGTAAGGAGGGGTGGAGATCCTGAAGTAGGCATATTTTCTTTTAGGTGGTAGTAGAACAATGCATTTTGAGAGATTAGCTTGAAAGGCCTAACTTAAATTATTCTTCTTGATTACTAGGTTATAACTTTGTTTTTTCTTAATTGTTTAAAATCAGAGGCAGTATAAAGATTAAAAGTTCATACTTTGTAATCTGACATCCTAGATTTGAATCCCACTCTGCCCATCCCTGTGTAACTAACTTATCCTTCCTGATCCCCAGTTTCCTCATCTGTAAATTAGGATCAATAACAATACTTGCATCAGGGTTGTTGTAGGATTCAAAAGAGGTAATATATACTGAGTATTTAACACAGTACTGAATAAGCACTCAAAGGAAAGCCAGTAGCCTTAAAATCTTTCATCATCATTATTATTGCTATTCTCTGTAGGCCATACTTCTCTGAAGACAGTCCATAAAATGGTATAATTATATAAGAATCAGCATGATATTCACATAAATGTACCTCTAAATAATTTATTTAATTGATTTTGGTATAAAGCATCTGATATTTAGTTCTTTATCAGTATGGCTAAAATTCAGTCTTCATTCTTTTATATTTCTTCTATTTTATATCTTCTATCCACTTTAAATCTCTCAGAAATAAAATAACATTTTCAAATCATTTCTTTCCTTTATTCTGCTTGGAAGAAAAGCAGAATATTTGATTATAAAATAAAATATACATTGAGGATGCTTGTAGATCAAAAAAATAATTCCCTCTATCATGGGAGTTTAGTCTATCCTCAGTATCATTGGCTAATGTACCACTTCTCTATCACTAGTAGAGAAAAAAGCTACCTTTAAAAGAAGTGGCCAGGCTGGGAGCAGACTCATATCTATAATCCTAACACTTTGGGAGGCTAAGGCAGGAGGATTGCTTGAGCTCAGGAGTTCGAGACCAGCCTGAGTAAGAGTGAGACCCTGTGTCTACAAAAAAACATAAAAATAGAAAAATTACCCAGGCATGGTGGCACACACTTATAGTCCCAGTTACACAGGAGGCTGAGGCAGGAGGATCGCTTGAACCCAGGAGTTTGAGGTTGACATGAGCTATGGTGACATTACTGCACTCTAGCCTGGGTGACAGATTGAAACCGTGTCTCAAAAAAAAAAAGAAAAAAGAAAGAGCTGGCCAAAGAAGATATAAGAAAGAGGTCACCTATATCCTCAGCCCCTCTGCTCTGGTGGAGTCAAGGGAGGACATAGCCTTTGCTGGGGAGATAGGAGGAGGCAGTTCTGGAGGCAAAGCCGTTAGGTGAGTAACCTTGTTCTTGGCTGCATATTACCACCCTTGGCTCCATCATCTTCAGAGAGAAATCCTTACACAGAGATTGGTTTTTTATGTATCACATCCAGACTGTGAACTCAGATTTGGGATTTAACAATATTTGAGATATTGTTCTGCAGCTGTCAGATATTTTTAATCTCTAATTCCCACTGGGCTAAGCGTGCTACCTTAAAGGTCCGGTGGAAAGAAATAAGTTTTTGAGGAAAACAACACATGTAAATGTATTTTAGGACTTCTGTTAAAACCTGTGATGATTCTACTATAGTAGTTCTCAGATATTAGCTTGCTTATCTGCACATTAGAATCACCTGGGAAACTTACAAAACCAATTTAGGCCAAAGCCCTCCCTATGGAGGTAGTGATTTTATTGTTCTGTAGTGCTCCCAACTATCCTACACTGTGTTTTTAAAGCTTCTTTATGGATACATATTATATCTTATCAAAAAGTTTTTTAGAAAATAATTTTAAATGTATTTTTGGAATGTAGGTGTACAACGATGCACATATCCTGGAAAAGCTACTCAAGGATAAAAGGAAAGAGCTGGGGCCCCTGCCTGATGATGATGACATGGCTTCCCCCAAACTCAAGCTGAGTAAGGCAGCATCACTCTTTCTTTTTCAGTTTAGTCTGTCAAGGAGAAATTACCGATTTTCTGAAATAATATTTAGTTAAGTATTTAATTAAATGAATATATTTAAACTCACTAGCACTCCAGTATGGAGTTTCTTCCTTCTTCTCACACACTTTTACTATATTTTAAGCAGCTAAACTGTGATGAGTATGTGGGGAATAGAAAACAGCATCAAAGGTTTTCTTTACTTTCCTGAATGTGGTGGACATTTTGTGAACATTAAATAGGAAGAATAGATATTTTTTCTATGTCTGATGCCTGGAAGAGTATAGTGGCAGTTTTTTCTTTTTTGTATGTTTGTTTGATAATTACTAGAATTAAGAATGAATTACAGGCATGGTGGCTCATGCCTGTAATCCTAGCACTCTGGGAGGCCGAGGCGGGTGGATCCCTCAAGGTCAGGAGTTCAAAACCAGCCTGAGCAAGAGTGAGACTCTATCTCTACTATAAATAGAAAGAAATTAATTGGCCAACTAATATAAATAGAAAAAATTAGCCGGGCATGATGGCACATACCTGTAGTCCCAGCTACTCGGGAGGCTGAGGCAGGAAGATCGCTTGAGCCCAGGAGTTTGAGGTTGCTGTGAGCTAGGCTGACTCCACGGCACTCTAGCCTGAGCAACAAAAGTGAGACTGTATCTCAAAAAAAAAAAAAAAACAACAAGAATGAATCCCGGCAGCTCCCACTGGACAGAATTTCAGAGGTTAGAGATATCCATTCACTGTACTGTACTCAGCTGTCATTTGAGTGTAGTTTGTGGATGGTTTTTTATTAAAAGTTGTCAAGGAGGAAAGACAGCAAAAGTAACTAATACCATTGGACTAAACAAGAAGTTTCTGTCTTATTTAAAATATGTAGGCCGGATGCGGTGGCTCACGCCTGTAATCCTAGCACTCTGGGAGGCCGAGGCAGGAGGATTGCTTGAGCTCAGGAGCTCGAGACCAGCCTGAGCAAGAGCGAGACCCCCATCTCTACTTAAATAGAAAGAAATTAGCCAAAAACTTAAAAAAAAAAAAAAAAAAAAAAAAAAAGGAAAAAAAAAAACCAACTTAGCCGGGCATGGTGGCGTGTGCCTGTAGTTCCAGCTCCCAGGAGGCTGAGGCAGGAGGATTGCTTGAGCCCGGGAGTTTGAAGTTGCTGTGAATTAGGCTAATGCCATGACACTGTAGCCCGGGCAACAGAGTGAGACTCTGTCTCAAAAAAAAAAAAAAAAAAAAAAAAAGTAAAACAAATGCCAAGCAAATGTTAGTGATGTCAAATACTCTTTAGAGCCATATTTGCTGAAAAGGTGGAAAACAAACAGACCTGCTTTTTTATATGAAATGACTGTAAACTAAATTTCATAGTAGCTTTGGGTTTGATTTACTTCTTCTTAAGGTATTTATCTTTTCATGGAATTACAAAAGCATGCAGAAGTTTTGCAGATATGTAAAATTTTCATTCTAGTTTGTAGGGGCACATTACCCCTTAAAACTAGAATTGATTTTGTAAGTTGAGTTAGGAGACTAATTAACAACAGATAGTTTAACAATAGCTATCTAAATGTATGTATGTATGTATGTATTTTATGGTTTTTTGGAGTCGTCTCACTTTATTGCCCGGGTTAGAATGCAGTGGCATCATCATAGTTCACTGCAACCTCTAACTTCTAGATTCAAGCAGTCCTCCTCCTGTCTCAGCCTCCCGAGTAGCTGAGTCTGAGACTATAAACACACATTACCTGGCTGGGTGCAGTGGCTCCCGCCTGTAATCCTAGCACTCTGGAAGGCCGAGGCGGGAGGATCGCTCGAAGTCAGGAGTTCGAGACCAGCCTCTCTCAAGAGCGAGACCCTGTCTCTACTAAAAATAGAAAGAAATTAGCTGGACATCTAAAAATGTATTTAAAAAATTAGCTGGGCATGGTGGTACATGCCTATAGTCCCAGCTACTCGGGAGGCTGAGGCAGAAGGATTGCTTGAGCCCAGGAGTTTGAGGTTGCTGTGAGCTAGGCTGACGCCACGGCACTCCTGCCCAGGCAACAGATCAAGATTCTGTCTCCAACAAAAAACAAAAACACCACCACACCCAGCTAATTTTTTGTTTTTTATAGAGATAGGATCTCACTGTGTTGCTCAGGCTGGTCTCAAACTCCTGTCCTCAAGCAATCCTCTCACCTGGGATTCCCAAAATGCTGGGATTACAGGTGTTAGCCATCATGCCCAGCCTAAATACACACACACGTATATGTGTGTGTGTGTATATATATATTTTTAAATAAATATATAACATTTTACAAGTTCAGGGAAAGGAAATTTTAATGTTGAATGTTAATTTCCTTTTTATTTCTCTGTTTTCTTACGAAAAATTTCAAACCTATACAAATGTAAAGAATACTACAGTGAACCCTTTTGTATATTCCTCTTACTCAATATTTATCAACATTGTGCCATACTTATTTCCTATATTCCCTTTTTTCTCTTTTTTTCTAAATTATTTTAAAGCAAATCCAATCATAATATCATTTTACTTCTACATAGTTCAATATGTGTCTCTAAAATATGCAGACATTTTCTTAAATAGCCATGAAGTCATTATCATACCTAACAAAATTAGCAAGAGTTTCTTGGTTTCATCTAATACTTGACAATTTTTCAAGTTCTGTTGTCTCACAAATGTATTATTAAACTGCGTTTCTTCAAATCAGGATCTAATTAAGTTCTGTATAGTATATTTAGTTGTTATGCCCTCAAACTCGTCATGTAGAGCAATCTCTTCCCTTTTCTTTCCCTTTTTTTCGTCATGTCACTGTTTCATTGAAGAAACCAGATCACTTTCTTGTATAGTGTCCCAAGTTCAGGATTAGTCAGTTTGCTTCCTTGTGGTATCAGTTAACTTTTTCCTTTATCCTCCTTATTTCTTATAAATAGAAGTTAACTTTAAAGGTTTCACTATATTAAGTTTCAGTTTGGTGAGAATACTTTATAAGAGGTTTTCTACACTGGTGTTGCATTGTGTCTTTAGGCAGTATCTGGTTGAGGTAGAATCCAAATAAAGTCTACAGATTGCATCTAATGAATACTTCTTTTAATCTGTAAACCCCCTTCCACCTCTCTCTTTCTCCTCTGCCTTACTGTTTATCTGTTGAAGAAATTGAGTTTGTGCTATAGTTTCCCATAGTCTGGGTTTTACTAATTGCATCCCTGTGTTGTAGTTTAACATGTTCATCTGTCCTCTGTATTTCCTATAAATTGATAGTTGGAGCCAGAGGCTTGACCAAATTAAATTTTTATCACCTGTCTCGTCCTTTTGGCACAAAAACTGACTTTGTAGGTGATACATGGTGTTCCATCTGATGGCATTTCATATCTGGTTGTGTCTTTCTGTTACGTTAATAGGTTGATGCCCACTTATTTAATTCATTAAGGGGGTGTAAAATAGTGATAGTTTAATTTTATCATTCCTGACTCATTTCTTAGCTGGAATACTTCTATATAGAAAAACGTTGCTTTATCTAATATTTGGTTTACTCAGCAGTACAGTTTGTCTTGTTTTGTTTTTTTGAAAGCCTAAAAGCTTGATACTTTGGGGGTTTTTTTCCCCTTTATTTACCAGTTTTCAAAATAATGCATTGGTTTACTTACCTCCTCCAGTATTTGCCCAGTTTTTTGTTTGTTTTTATTTATCATTAAGAATGACTTAATGACTTAAGATTTTGGCTGGGCACGGTGGCTCATGCCTGTAATCCTAGCACTCTGGGAGGCCAAAGCAGGAGGATTGCTTGAGCTCAGGAGTTCGAGACCAGCCTGAGCAAGAGTAAGACCCCGTCTCTACTATAAATAGAAACAAATTAGCCAAACAACTAAAAAAAATAGAAAAAATTAGCTGGGCATGATGGTGCATACCTGTAGTCCCAGCTACCCGGGAGGCTGAGGCAGGAGGATGGCTTGAGCCCTCTGTGAGCTAGGCTGGATGCCACAGCACTCTAGCCCAGGCAAGAGAATGAGACTCTGTCTCAAAAAAAAAAAAAAGAAAAAAGTGAATGACTAGATTTAAACACATTGCTGAGTTTTAATCCATTGCAGTTATTGCCCTTATTGATGCTTATATTGTCTCAGGATGGTTCCTATATTCTTTTGACATGACCGTTGTAAAAAGTCATTGATAGATTCTTTACTGACTGGTGTTTTAAGATATACCTAACTGGGAATCACCCATTTGCCAAGGAGCCCTAACCTTTCCATGTTTTTGCTAAAAGGTCAGAGCTCCTTGATATTAGTATTTGAAATTAGTATTTTGAAACTATAGTCTGGAGTATACTGCTAGTTAAGTTAGTCATTGTTTCTAGGGTTTTCAGTGGACAGAGCTAAGAAATTTGAATGTGTTCTTGCGTGTTTCTATTTAAAGATAAAATACATTATAAGTTGATACTGATACTTTCAATTGAGATTCAAGTTCCAGTTACATTGTCACCGAACAATAAGATTAAAAAATAAATAAATAAAAAGAGATTCAAGGCCACAACATTTTTATTCGGTATCCTTTGTTTTAACATCTATATCTCTTTTTTTTCAATGATGAAAATCTCAGTTCTGAGGGATACCAAAGATAATAGAACTAAAATTCACATAGCTACTTCATTTGCTTTATTCCACCTTATTCACAGCTATCTCAACATAAACATAAACATGACATAAACATAAAACTTACTTTCCTATCAAAAATGTGATTACTGAAAACAGCTAAAATTTTTTTCCAGTTCTTTTTTTATCTGTAGGTTATATTTTACTAAAGACATGTTAATTATGGTGTTTTACAAAACACTAGGAATAGTCCCTTTCCCATGGTTATGCTACCAATTATATATAAATTTAGTTTCATTTATTTTATTTTAACATTAAATCTCTTTCTTTAGGTAGGAAGAGTGGTATTTCTCCTAAAAAGTCAAAATATATGACTCCAATGCAGCAGAAACTAAATGAAGTCTATGAAGCTGTAAAGAACTATACTGATAAGAGGGGTCGCCGCCTTAGTGCTATATTTCTGAGGCTTCCTTCTAGATCTGAGTTGCCTGACTACTATCTGACCATTAAGAAGCCCATGGACATGGAAAAAATTCGAAGTCACATGATGGCCAATAAGTACCAAGATGTAGACTCTATGGTTGAGGACTTCGTCATGATGTTTAATAATGCCTGTACATACAATGAGCCTGAATCTTTGATCTACAAAGATGCCCTTGTCCTACACAAAGTCCTGCTTGAAACTCGGAGAGACCTGGAGGGAGATGAGGACTCTCATGTCCCAAATGTGACCTTGCTGATTCAAGAGCTTATCCATAATCTTTTTGTGTCAGTCATGAGTCATCAGGATGATGAGGGAAGGTGCTACAGTGATTCTTTAGCAGAAATTCCTGCTGTGGATCCCAGCTTTCCTAACAAACCACCCCTTACTTTTGACATAATTAGGAAGAATGTTGAAAATAATCGCTACCGGCGGCTTGATTTATTTCAAGAACACATGTTTGAAGTATTGGAAAGGGCAAGAAGGATGAATCGGTATGTTTTCAAAGCCATTTTCTATTTGAAAACTTATGATATTTAATACAAAACAGATCAAAGAATGCTGCTTTGATGTACTGTTTTGGCTTAGGTACATGCTTACACTTGGTAGCATACTGTTCTGAATCCTAATTACCCAAAACTTCTAAAGAACAAATCTATTATGTGGGGAAGAAAGGGCATGCTATTAAGTTATCTAGATTAAGGCCGATTAGAAGGAATAAATAAAGAATTGAAGATCTCTTCACAAGCATAAAGTTAAAATACAGCCTTTCACAGAATATATTTTTTAAAGAATAAATGCTTCTAGATTTGAAATAGGAATTACAAATAGTAACAGTATTTTTCTTTTAAGGTTTGACTTCAGTCCAAGAATGCTTTAAATAATACCTCCAAAGTATTGATCTGAGATTAGACTGATGTAAATTTGATCACTGTTTTAAGTACCTACAAGGGCTTTTTTTTTTAAATGTCAGATTTCTCTCTGTAAGAGCCTACTACAGACATTAAATGTTCTAAAAGAAGCAAATTTAGATTTTTGTCAAAGTTACATTTCCTTCTAATTTTGATCTGTGGTATATCTTTGCTACATATCAATAGCATATTTGACTGTTAAGACAAATTGAATTCAGCAATTATATTGTATTTTCTGTGTGCTCTTAGAGATAGTTGGGAGTATATAAAAAGTTAAAGATATAAACCTTACCTTCTTGGAATTTATAGTCTTATGATGCTGAGAACTAGAACTTTAGACAGTGTAATTCCAGATAAGGAAGCTGTAAAGCCAGAATTTGCTCTGGACCTTGAAAAAAGAAAAATAAATAGTAATGTTTGCTATTTCTCTTAAGTACCTGATCTTGTAAAGCACCATGCTAAGCACTTTATGTAGATAATATCTAATTCTTATAATAGCCTTTCTAGGTAATTGATAAGCTTCCCAGTTTGCATATGAAGAATCAGAGGTATAAGCAGAGAGAAATTACCCAAAGTTACACAACTAGTAAGTGGTGTGACTTGTCTTGTCCCCTACTGTAGAAGGCTGCTGCTGAGCCAGTTACCAGGACATCAGTCATAGAGCACAACTATGGATGACAAGCGTTGAACTGAACTCTGTGCTCTAAGAGCTTGAAGTATGGTGGCTAGAACAGGACCTATGCTTAGGGAAAAATAATTACAGACATGAGACAACATCACAACCTGATATTTAGTAAAGATGGTGATATAAGGAACTCCATGTGCTAGAGTTCTACAAAGGCATAAGGCATCAAGGAAGAATGAGTAGGATTCAGATGAGTAGGGGTGGCTGACACCTGTAATCCTAGCACTTTGGGAGGATCAGAGGGATCCCTTGAGCCCAGGAAGTCAAGGTTACAATGTGCTGTGATCACCACTGCATCCAGCCTGGGCAACAGAGAGAGACTCTGTCTCTTAAAAAAAAATGAGTAGGGGAGAGGACATTTCAAATATCACAAGTGTTAATAAGCAAAGGGTTATTTCCTAGGGTTAGGCAATTTCCTAAGGTTAGGAAATGAATATGATATGTTCAAGAGACAGGGTTAGAATTAGGGCTAAATGCGCGCCCTTGAGCAACACATTTAAGAAATGGTACAGTACAGTCTCACTCTGTTACCTGGGCTAGAGTGCTGTGGCATCAGCCTAGCTCACAGCAACCTAAGACTCCTGGACTTAAGCAATCCTTCTGCCTCAGCCTCCCAAGTAGCTGGGATTACAGGCATGCGCCACCACGCCTGGCTAATGTTTTCTATATATTTTTAGTTGTCCCACTAATTTCTTTCTATTTTTAGTAAAGACGGGGTCTTGCTCTTGCTCAGGCTGGTCTCGAACTCTTGAGCAATCCACCCACCTCGGCCTCCCAGAGTGCTAGGATTATAGGCATGAGCTACCATGCCCAGCCCCATCTTGAGTTTTTGTTCTTGCACATTAAGTGAATACTTTGCCTCTTAGGTTGACAAATTCTTCATTGTACTTTGAATAAACAAAACAAAAAAGGATATACCAGGTATTTAGTGACTTTTGTGCAAAATTTTTATTTCTAAACCATGTGACATAATGGAATTATGAATCTGCCCTTTCGGTATAACATGGATTTATAAAAAGTGCATTTTCACTTTTAGTTTTATACTATAAATTGTAAGCTATTATAAAATGAATTTCACGTGAACGGGCCTCAGATATCTATATTCAAAAAACAGACTCAAAGTGTCTTAGAGATTTCTTTCCTTGGTAACTTTTATTTTTATTGCTTTCCTACAAGTATTAGCATTTTTGTAACCTCAAAATATATTTAAAACCTTTCCAGTAACACCCATTTAAGTTATTGGCAGTATTTTTTGTTTGCCAATTCACCTTTGCTGATCTGATGGGCTCACTGAAATTTAATGCTCTAATGGCGTATGCCAGCAGGAGGCTGAATTAGCTTGCTATGCTTACCACACTCTCCTGACCAGAATGTCTTCATAACTGCTAAGACATTTGTCTGTGATTAGCTTTGTGAATAATTTTTGTTTGTTTTGTGACAGAGTCTCTCTCTGTTGCCTGGGCTAGAATGCAGTGGTGTCATCATAGCTCACTATAACCTCAAAGTCCTGGGCTCAAGGGATCCTCCTGCCTCAGGCTCCTGAGTAGCTAGGACTGCAGGCACGAGCAATCACGCCTGGCTAATCTTTCTATTTTTAGTGGAGAAGGGGTCTTGCTCTTGCTTAGGCTGCTCTCGAACTCCTGAGCTCAAGCAATCCTCCTGCCCCTGTCTCTCAAGAGTGCTAGAATTATAGGTGTGAGCCACCATGCCTGGCCTGAAAAATTTTTTAGACCTGGTGGTATTGTTAGTTAATAGAATATATCCTTGGACTACAGTAGATTAGAAATAGTAATAAAAATTTCTTTCCGTCAAAATTCTAAAGTTTATTTTGCCTATACTTTATTTTATAAATGAGGAAAGGGCTCAGAAAAGTTCTGAATATGACACAAATAATTTTTTTCCATCTTTCATTATCTTGCCTCTGCCAAGTCCCCAGAATTACAGAGTTATTTCTGGGAAACTAAAATAAACACTAACTCTGAGGCCTGTAACCATTATAGGATACCCTTATAGCTTTGCCATTTAAGTTCAAATGGTCACTGGGTCCTACCAAGCTAGGCAACCAAAAAGAAAAAAGTTAACATAGCCTAAATCTTTTCTTAGTACTTTATGCTATGTTGTTCTGCATTAAGAGAGAGTAAAAATTAATCTAAAGATTAGATGTAAGTGTTGGACATAGTGTGGAGCCTGGGTACAGTTCTTAATTCTGGCAACCATCTTCTGTTGCTAGAATTAGATGTGCTCTATATCTCCAAGGGAAAATGCTTAAGGCCTTTCCTTTTATGTGAGCTATGCAAGGAATGAGAAAAGGGAACTGGCAGGAATTAGGCTTACCCTAGTAAAATGACACCTCAGATTCTGCTTTAGCAAACTTCAAGAAGATACCCTTCATAAAACTGTACAGAAACACCATTATACCTATTAACATATTAAAGAAGCATTTAATAGAATTTAGCGTATAATTGAGGTGTTTAAACAAAACAGCTTATGTGTCAATGGATACTCTTGATGCTGTTACAGGACAGATTCTGAAATATATGAGGATGCCGTAGAACTTCAGCAATTTTTTATTAAAATTCGTGATGAACTCTGCAAAAATGGAGAGATCCTTCTTTCACCAGCACTCAGCTATACCACAAAACATTTGCATAATGATGTGGAAAAAGAGAAAAAGGAAAAATTGCCCAAAGAAATAGAGGAAGATAAACTAAAACGAGAAGAAGAAAAAAGAGGTTGGTTTCTTTTCATTTTATTAAATATGAAGAAATATTATATTCTGTTCTAGCTGGTCTCATAATTAGCTATGGAACAGAGTCCTGTTTTTGTGAATGAAGACTCGGGGTGTTGACTATTTCATAGTAGGCACGATGAGATGGAATTGCTTTGTATCATTATCAGTTTGATCACCAGACTGGAAAAGATTGAAAGTTGCCTGTGACACAGCTGTTATTCTAATATTCTGGGAACAGAGTCAGTTAATTCACAAGTGTGGAAGCTTAATGCCTCTTCATACTATTGGTAGATAAAAACCTAAGGGGCCTAGCTGGGGCTAGAAAGAATTCTCAAATTCCATAAAGTTTCTGCCACATCATCTAGTAGCACTGCTTTCCTCTTACATACTCTGGGCCAAATAGCTGATATTGTGGTTGAACCACATACCTAGGAGAAAAGTTTTATTGTTATCATGTCATCCCAAAAATGTTACTTTGAGTCACTTGCCTGAATTTAGAAATATTTTAATAACAGAAACTTTTTTTTGAGACAGTGTCTCAGACTCCCAAGTAGCTGGGACTACAGGTGTGTGCCACCATGCTTGGCTAATTTTTCCTATTTTTAGTAGAGACAGTGTCTCACTCTTGCTCAAGCTGGTCTTGATTTCCTGACCTCAAGCAATCCTCCCATCTTGGTCTACTCACATGAGCCACCGCACCTGGCCAAGAACTTTTTTTTTCCACAAGTTTGATCATTTCTGATAAAGTTCGAGTTTACATAGATTCCTAGAATATGTGCTTTCCAAAAGTTATGTTAATCTTTAGCATCAAATCTCCATAGGTTTTTTTCCTTAGGCGAGAAAACAAAATAAATTTGAAGCAAAATACATTTGAAGCAAATTCTTGTAAGCAATGACATATCCAAAAAAAGAAGATAAAGGAATCTGGTTATTGAAAATAGTAATTTTGCCAGCATAGGGCTGACTGCAGAAATCAGCAGCTTCACTCCCATAGAGAATGTACTCATTCAGGATGGTGAATGTCTATGTGGGGCATGGCAGTAGAGAGTCTGTGTCTTTGCTAGCTGGAAATGGTTGATGTAGAAATGTGTGGAGTAAAGCTGCAGCTTTGCTGTCCTGGGCTGATGGTCTAGGTTAAGGAATATCCTGAAAAAGAGAGAGCTATAGAAGTGCTGAGATAAGCTCTCCACACATTCCCAGCCGACTAGAAAACCATGCAGGTAGAGGGGGAGATGCAAAAGAACTGGTGAAAAACAAAACCCAAAGGATACTTGAAAATAGGCTGCAAATTTGAATGCATCCCCCAATCTATACACAGATTCATTAACAGAGGGCAAATCCTTATAGGCTTGAGGTGTTTGAGTACAACGTTCACCTGAATTATTGACTGACTGCTAGCTGTGCAGACATAGATGCAAGCCCTAGTGTTAAATCTTTTATATACCTATAATGGGAGTCCTAGAGGAAAGAAGAGAAAAAGGGAGAAAAAAAGATTTGAAGACATAATAAATAATAGCTGAAAACATCTCAAATTTGACTAAAAACATTAACCTACATCTCCAAGAATTCCAAGTAAGATAAACACAAAGAAAACCACATTTAGATACATCATAATCAGAATGCTATAAGAGAAAATCTTGAAAGCAGCAAATGGACCCACATATAAGAAAACAATAATATGATTAATAACTGACTTTTCATATGAAATAATGGCGACTAAAAGGCAGTGAAATGATATTCAGTCTATTAAAAGAAAAAAAATGAACCAAGATTAGTATATCCAATGAATCTGTTGTTTTAAAGTGAAATTTAAATAAAGACATTCCCAGATAGACAAAAACTGAGAGAATTCACAGCTGGCAGTCTTGTCCTATAAGAAGGACTAAAGTAAGGAGCTTCAGGCCAAAAGAAAATGACACCAAATGGTAAATCAAATCCATAAGAAGAACTGAAGAGCATTGGAAATGGCAAATATGTGGATAAATGTACAAGATTGTGTGTGTCTCACTCATTACTCCTTTCTCAGTAATTGACAGAACAACTAGACCAAAAATTAGTAAATATATAGAAGACATAAATATCATTGTGAACCAGCTGGCTTAACTGACATGTTGAACACTATACAGGCATACCTTGTTTTATCATGCTTTGCAAATAGTGTGTTTTTTAACAAATTGAAAGTTTTTGGCATCCCTGCATGGAGCAAGTCGTTTCATTTAATTGTCATTATAGCTGTTATGGTGATCTGTAATCAGTTATCTTCTGTAACTGTTACTATTGCAGTTATTTTGGAATGCCACGAACTGCACCCATATAAGACAATGAACTTAATCGACATAAGTTATTTGTGTTCTGACTGCTCCATCAACCAGCTGTTCTCCAGTCTCTCTCTCCTCAGGCCTCCCTGAGTGACCTCTAAGTATTATAGTGAAAGGAAGAGTCACACGTCTCTCACTTTAAATCAAAAGCTGGAAATGATTAAGCTTAGTGAAGAAAGCATGTCAAAAGCTGAGATAGGCCAAAAGCTAGGGCTCTTGTGCCAAACATTTAACCATGTTTGTCTGTGCAAAGGAAAAGTTCTTGAAGGAAATTCAAGATACTATATAAATGAACACACAAATGATAAGAAAGCAAAACAGACCTTGCTGGTAGGAAGAAAGTTTTAGTAGTCTGGATCAAATCAGTCACAAGTTTGGCTTAAACCAAAGCCTATTCCAGAACAAGGCCATAACTCTTGTCAGTTCTATGAAGGCTGAGACAGGTGATGAAGCTATAGAAGAAAAATTTGAAGCTAGCAAAAGGTTGATGTAATGAAAGAAGTAATCTCCATGATATAAAAGTACACAGTGAAGCAGTAAATGCTGATGTAGAAGCTGCAGCAAGTTGTCTGAAGATCTAGCTAAGATAATTTATGAAGGTGGCTATACAAACAAATTTTCAATGTTGATGAAACAGCCTTCTGTTGGAAAAAGATGCCATCTAGGATTTTCATAGCTGCAGAGGAGAAGTAAGTAGCTTCAAAGAGTAGGCTAATTCTCTTATTAGGGGCTAATGCAACTGATGTCTTTAAGTTGAAGTCAGTGCTCATTTAACCATTCTGAAAATCATGGGGCCTTTAATAATTAATGCTAAATCTACTCTGCCTGTGCTCTATAAATGGAACAACAAAGCCTGGAGGACAGCACAGCTGTTTACAGCGTGGTTTACTGAATATTTTAAGCCCATTATTGAGACCTGCTCAGTGATTTCTTTTAACTTTTCAGTGTTGCAAAAGTGATACTTGCTCAGTAGAAACTGTACTTTGAGTAACCATACAACCATTCTGTTTTTCACTTTCAGTACAGTATTCAATAAATTACATGGGATATTCAACACTTGATTATAAAATAGTCCTTGTGTTAGATGGTTTTGCCCAACTGTAGGCTAATGTAAGTATTCTAAGCATGTTTAAGATAGGGTAGGCCAAACTTTGCTATAAAGTAGGTTAAATGTATTAAATGCATTTTTGACTTATGATAAGTCAAAGGGCATCTATAGGTATTTCTAGCCACAAAAGAACTGCAGTGTGCTTAGGATCATCCTATGTCCAATTTTATGAATATTAAAAGATAATCAAGGCTGCACATGGTGGCTCACATCTGTAATCCTAGCACTTTGGGAAGCCTAGGAGGGAAGATCATTTGAGGTCAGGAGTTCAAGACCAGCCTGAGTGAGACCCTGTCTCTACCAAAAGTAGAAAAAATTAGCTGGGTGTGGTGGCATGCACCTATATTCCCAGCTACTCTGGAAGCTGAGGCAGGAGGATTGCTTGAGCCCAGGAGTTTGAGGTTGCAGTGAGCTATGATGATGCCACTGTATTCTAGCCAGGGTGACATAGTGAAACACTGTCTCAAAAAAAAAAAAAGTTATCAAAACATCAGAAAGTTGGATAGTGATTGTGTATGTCAAATCAGCCCTGTCTGTCTTTAAGTCTTAGGAGGATTCTTAACAACAACCTGAGGGACATTAAGGGAAGCTAGAAGATCTCACATACTCTTGTTGTTATTTTTTATTGTTTTTTATTTTTTTATTTATTTATTTTTTTTGAGACAGAGTCTCACTTTGTTGTCCAGGCTAGAGTGAATGTCATGGCATCAGCCTAGCTCACAGCAACCTCCAACTCCTGGGCTCAGGCAATCCTCCTGCCTCAGCCTCCCGAGTAGCTGGGACTGCAGGCACGCGACACCATGCCCGGCTAATGTTTTTCTATATATATTAGTTGGCCAATTAATTTCTTTCTATTTATAGTAGAGATGGGGTCTCACTCTTGCTCAGGCTGGTTTTTTTTTTTTTTTTTTTTTTTTTTTTTTTTGAGACAGAGTCTCGCTTTGTTGCCCAGGCTAGAGTGAGTGCCGTGGCGTCAGCCTAGCTCACAGCAACCTCAAACTCCTGGGCTCGAGTGATCCTTCTGCCTCAGCCTCCCGGGTAGCTGGGACTACAGGCATGCGCCACCATGCCCAGCTAATTTTTTTTTATATATATATCAGTTGGCCAATTAATTTCTTTCTATTTATAGTAGAGACGGGGTCTCGCTCTTGCTCAGGCTGGTTTTGAACTCCTGACCTTGAGCAATCCGCCCGCCTCGGCCTCCCAAGAGCTAGGATTACAGGCGTGAGCCACAGCGCCCGGCCAGCTCAGGCTGGTTTTGAACTCCTGACCTCGAGCGATCCTCCCGCCTCAGCCTCCCAGAGTGCTAGGATTACAGGCATGAGCCACCGCGCCCAGCCTCTTATTTTTATTAAATACCAGAAGTCCTCATACACGGTAAATAAGGATAAAACAACATAGAGAACTTTCAGTTAAATAGGAAAGATTGTACACAAATGTTTACTCCTAAAACACCTCTAAAATGATGGAAAGGGAATTTTAAAACAACATAAAAAGACAAACACATTGGCCTGGCATTATATAAATGGTGCTTTATTTAACAGAATACCTGTGGAGGAAATAAAGCACACTTGATGTAAGATAAAAGAAAGGAAAGGAAATCAATGAAAGAGGAGATCGTGGCAGTTGAAATTTGGGAGCTAAAAATGGATGGATAAGTTGCTAACACTGGCTGCAGTATCAGCAGTGGATGAAGACCTTAAGCAGGACAAATCCTGTTTTAGACCAGCACAGGGATTAGACCAGCCAGTACTTCCAAAAATTGAGATGCATGTGGGACTGAAAACAGGAGGATTAGAAAAAGTCTAAAAGGAGTTGAGCCGGGCATGGTAGCATGTAACTATAGACCTACCTACTCAGGAGGCTGAAGTGGGAGGATTGCTTGAGCCCAGGAGTTCAAGCCCAGCCTGGGCAATATAGGGAGGTCTTGTCTCTTAAAAAAAAATAAAATGAGTTGAGCTTCCAGATCACTGCCTCAGCCCTTCCTGTGACTGTTCCTCTTAAAGCATCTAAATTCAGGAATGTGAAGCAGACCTAAGGGGTGGGAGTAAAGTACTGAAAAGGAAGATTAAGTGAAAGGATTTATACTACATCGTGAGATCCTTTGGCCCTCCCAGCTATTTAGCTTCTAGAATATTGGTTGCTAGGCTTATAGTTCCAGGGCAGGAAGGAGATTTTCTCTTGAGAAATGGACCACGCAATGAGAAAAAAACTAAAAATAATAACATCTGGAGGTCTCTTTTGAAACTCATCAGCTAGCCAGCCTTTTTAGTGTCTCACTGTTAAATAGGAGCAGTTATTTGTTTAAATAGGATTCAATATTTAAGGAAAATCCCTAAAATGTTAAAGTTTTTTTTTTTTTTTTTTTTTTTTTTTTTGCTCAAGAAACTGAAATCTAAGTTTTTTTTTTTTTAAACCTAAGCTAAAATTTAAATCTTCTGCACATGACATCTTCTGGCATCTGTAAAATAAGAACAGAAGACTATTAAAATGAACATTCACAGAACAAAAATTTTCTTTGGTAATTAAAAATATGTTCACAGTCATGACCAGCCTGGGCAACATAATAAGATCCCATCTCTATATAAAATTTAAACATTAGCCAGACATGGTGGCATATACCTATACTCCTAGCTACTCAAGAGGCTGAAGCAGGAGAATCAGTTGAGCCCAGGCACTTGAAGCAGCAGTGAGCTATAATTGTGCTTTGTTGCCCAGGCTAGAGTGAGTGCCGTGGCGTCAGCCTAGCTCACAGCAACCTCAAACTCCTGGGCTCAAGCAATCCTGCTGCCTCACCCTCCCGAGTAGCTGGGACTACAGGCATGCACCACCATGCCCAGCTAATTTTTTCTATGTATATTAGTTGGCCAATTAATTTCTTTCTATTTATAGTAGAGACGGGGTCTCGCTCTTGCTCAGGGTGGTTTTGAACTCCTGACCTCGACCAATCTGCCCACCTTGGCCTCCCAGACTGCTAGGATTAGAGGTGTGAGCCACCACGCCCGGCCAACACTGTCTCTTAAAAAAAAAATTAATGGCAAACCCACTCAGAGAGAAAATATTCACAAATTATGTGTCTAATAAGAGTCTATTATCCAGAATATATAAAGAACTTCAACAAAAAAAAGACAACTCAATCCAAAAACAGGCAAAGGATTTCAATAGACATTTCTCTTAAGAAATTATATTACACAAGTGGCCGATAAGTAAATGAAAAGATGTTAAACATCATTAATCATTAGAAAACTTGCAAATCAGAACCATGAGATACCACTTGCACACTCTTAGCATGGCTATTATTAAAAAATAAATAAATAACAAGCGTTGATGAAGATATGGAGAAATTGGAATCCTCATACATTGCTGGTCTGAATGTAAAGTGGTACGGCCTCTATGGAATACAATTTGGTGGTTCCTCAAAAAGCTGATTATTGGATTACCATGTGATTCACCAATTCCAATCCTAGGTATATATCCAAAGGAAATAAAAGCAGGAACGTAAAGAGATATTTGTATTATATATCCATGTCTATAGGAGCATTATTTGTGATAGCCAAAAGGCAGAAATAGCCTAAGTGTCCACCAACAGATGAATGGATAAACACAGTGTGGTATATTCAAAGTGATGTCTGTCAGTAAGATAGCCAACTAGAAGCCCCTAATGCTCATAGCCCTCACAAAGACAGCCAGAAAAATGTATAAGCAACTTCATTTTAACAAAGTAACTGAAGGAGAATGCCAGAGCATATGAGAGGAGTAACAAATGTTGGTGAACACAGAAACTCAGTATGGCCACATAAAGAACAGAAGAAAACACCAAGCTGCCACCACCCATCCCCCAACTAGGATCAGCTGAGAACCATGGGAACTTCTCCCTACAGCAAGGAGATAAGCAAAAGAATCCCATCAACCTCCATAAATATTTTGGACACTTACCAACCATGGCTGGTGTCTCCTGAAGTCATCAAATGCACTAAACCCAGCTGAGGGAGCTACCTGGACACCCTATAGTTGTGCTCCCTCTAGAGAAGGAGCCAACACTATGCCATATTTGAATTGGAACTATGGCTAGAGTATGTCTTGCTCCAAGGCTAGTAGCCACAGCTCCCCTTCATCACTGAGGCTAAACTGCCACAGAACCACCCCAGCCTGGTGGCCCATCATCCCTAAGCCAAGGTTTGAGCAGCTGTTACACCCTCCTCTGTGGGGCTAAGCAGAACTAGAGCCATTCCATCTACCTGTGTCCCTACCCCCTCAGGCCAGAGCTGGAGTGACACCCTGCCTCCTGGGAAAACAATATGTTGGCTACTCCGAGCAGTCACACTTCCCTGATGCCTACACTGAAGCAGTTCCCTGCATCCCAGGGAAATGGTGCCTGAGCCACCCAGAACAGTCATCATCCTCGGGCCTGACCTGAAGCGACATATCACTCACTAGAGAATCAGTCTCCTGGCCAAGCTGAGCAGCTATGCATCACAGGGCTAAGTTGATGTAGTATTCTGTGTCCCAGGGAAATAGCAGTGGCTGAGCTGAGACACCCAACTTTATAGGCCAAACAACTTGATTACCCTGCTTCCCTGGAGCTAGACTAGCCCACTAGAGTCTGAGCTGCCGAGACATCCCTCTCCCTGGGGAGTGGAGTCATTGCTGTGTTTTTTCTGCTGCACCCCCCTCACACCCTCCAGGGCTGAAATGACAGCTGTGTTCTTCCCTGCTGGGATACTGGCTGCCGTTTAACCTGGACTTACAGAGTCTTGGATACTGACAAGCCCCACAATCCCATGCTCTAGTGCCACTAATACATCCCCTGGACCCAAGTTGCCACTGAGCCCTTTTGGTTCAGATTTCTGAATTGCAGTCATACCCTCCACCCCATAGGTAGAATCACAGCTACAACCTGGCCCTCGGGACTCAAGATACTAGAGAGTACCTCAGAGTCACAGAGTCTAGGCTCTGTGTGCAACCTACATCCAGCCCTACCACAGAGAGAAAATCTACACTCCCAAACCCAGGTGCCACAATAGGTTCGTGAGACCTTGAGCCCAACCCTGGACCCATAGCTGTTCTGAACACCTGCTTCTGGATCCTAGCTGCTCATAGGCCATATTATCAGACCTGACAACAAGAGTGTTCCTCTTGGCTAAGTCTCTTCCTTATGAATAGCCTATACCGCTGCTGCCACAAATGTCTCCAGGCCTTTGAGGCACCCACAGTTATTGCTGACACTGAATCAGCTGTAGAAGCTGCATGGAGACTATACCATTGCACCTATCGAGAAACAGAGTTAACGCATCCTTCCCAGTGCCACAGTAAAAGCCCAACTGCAAGTGAAAGTCTTTACAAATGCTACTCTAGAAAGTTTGGAAGAGGCAATTGTTATACCACATGTAGACATCAGTGCCGGAAACCCAGGAAAAGCAAGGAGGTATGACACCACTACAGGAAAACAATCTCTCTAGTAACAGACCCCAGTGAAAAGGAAGTTACTGTATTGCCAGAAAAAGAATTCAAAATAATGATCTTAAGGAAACTCAGTGAAATACAAGAAAATACAGATAGGTGATTAAACAAAATCAGGATAACTACATAAACAAGAAATTCAACGAGATAGAAATTTTTAAAAGCCAAACAGAAGTTCTGCAGCAGAATTCAATGAATAACAAATACAGCAGAGAGCTTCAACAACAGTCTTGGTCATGCTGAAGAAAGAATCTTTGAACTTGAAGATAAGTCTTTTGAAACTACCCAGGAGAAAAAAAAAGAAATAAGAATGATAAAGAATAAAGAAAGTCTGTTAGACTTATGGGACACCATTTAGCAAACAAGTATTTGCTTTATGAATGTTCCCAAAGGAGAAGAGAAAAGAAGAGGCATAGAAAACCTACTTAATGAAATAATAGCTGAAAACTTTGCAAGTCTGGCGAGAGATATAGACATCCATCCACATCCAGAAAACTCAGAAGTCCCTGAATAGATTCAACACATAGGGATCCTCCTCAGGACAAATTATAGTCCCACAGTCAAAAGGCAAAGACAAAATTTTGAAAACTACAAGAGAAAAGCATCAAGTCACATATTAGGGAATCACCACTAGACTAATAACAGATTTCTCTGCTAAAACCTTACAGGCCCAGGAGAAAATGGGATGATATATTCAGAGCACTGAATGAAAATATTGCCATCCAAGAATACTGTATTCAAAAGTTATCCTTGAAAAATAAAGTAGAAATAAAATCTTTCCCAGATAAGTATAAAACTGAGGGAATTCATCACCACTAGACCAGCCTTACAAGAATTATTCAAGGAAGTCCTATGTCTGAAAACAAAAAAATGATAATCACTATCACGAAAACATGCAACAGTATAAAATTGACAGGTGGAAGAGATATGTAAAGGAGAAAGAAAGGAAACCTTATCACTACAGAAAACCATCAAACCACAATAATAAGAGAAAAAGAAAAGAACAAAGTATACAAAACAACCAGAAAACAATTAACAAAATGACTGGAGTAAGTCTTCACCTATCAGGAATAACCTTGAAAGTAAGCAGATTAAATTCCTCAATTTAAAAATGTAGGCTGGCTGAATGGATTAAAAACAACATATGCTACCTATAAGAAACTTGATCTGTAAAGACACATATAGACTGAAAGTTAAGGGATGCAAATTCCATGCAAACAGAAACCAGAAGTGAGCAGGAATAGCTATACTTAATTAAATAAAACGGACTTTAAGTTAAAAACTAAAATGACACAAAAAAGATTATTTGTATAATGATAAAGGGGTCAGTTCAACTGGAGAATATAACAATTATATGTGCATCTAGCGCCAGAGCACCCAAATATATAAAGCAAATATTATTAAATCTAAAGGTAAAGATTGATGCCAGTACAATAACATTTACAGAATATTTCGTACAACACTGCAGAATACACATTCTTTTCATTAGCACATGGAACATTTTCCAGGGTAGACCATGTGTTAGACCACAAAACAATTCTCAACAAATTTAAGAGAATTGAAATTATACCAAATATTTTTTCTGACCACAATGGAATAAAACTAGGTATCAATAATGAGGAACTTTTAAAATTGTACAAATACATGAAAATTAAGCAACATGTGCCTGAACAGCCAGTGGGTCAGTGAAGAAATTAAGAAGAAAATTGAAAAATTTCTGAAACAAATGTAAGTACAGCTTTTCAAGGAAGACACACTCGCAGATGCAGCGGAGGCATGTTATGCCCCCTCCTGCTCCTGACTCACTGCTGTTCACTCTCACTAAGGAACAAGTTGGTCAGGAAACTGTGCTGCAGTTTTGGCTTTTAAAAATACCAGAAAAACACCCGTGGAGCCAGAGGTGGTGATTCACCTAATTAGAATCACGATAACCAGCCACAACATGAAATCTCTGGAGAGGGTGTATGCTGCCTTGATTAGAGGCACAAAGGAAAAGAACCACAAAGTGAAAGTACCAATTCCGATGCCTACCACTACTTTGAAAATCACTACAAGAAAAACTCCTTGTGGTGAAGGTTCTAAGACTTGGGACCACTTCCAAATGAAAATCCAAAAGCAACTCATTGACTTGCATAGTCCTTCTGAGATTGTTAAGCAGATTACTTCTATCAGTATTGCTTGCGCCAGGAGTTGAGGTTGAAGTCACCATTGCAGATGCTTAAGTCAACTGTTTTAATAAACTGATTACCATTAGTTAAAAAAAAAACATGTAAGTAGGAACACAACACACCAAAACCTATGGGATATAGCAAAAGCAGTATGAAGAGGGAATTTTATAGAAATAAATACCTACATTAAAAAATAGTTATCAGATAACAAAGATGCCTCTTAAGGCACTAGAAAAGCAAGTACAAACCAAACCGAAAATTAGTAGAAGGAAAGAAATAATAAAATTCAGAGCAGAAACAAGCAAAACTGGTTTTGTTTATTTTATAATAATATAAGAAAGATATCTTAAGAAGATAAACAAAATTGACAAACCACTGGCTAGACCAACCACACACAAAAAGACCCAAGTAAATAAAATCGGAAATGAAAAAGGAGACATAACAACTGACACCACAGAAATACAAAAGAGTATCGGAGACTATTACAAACAAGTATATATCAGCAAATTAGAAAACCTAGCAGAAATGGATAAATTCTGGGATACATAAATCCTACCAAGATTGAACCAAGAAGAAATAGAAAACCTGAACAGATCAGTAACAAGAATGAGATTCAGTCTGTAATGAAAAATCTGCTATTAAGAAAAAGCTCAGTGGACCTGAAGCCTCCACTGATAAATTCTACCAAACATTAAATCATAATTAATACCAGTTACTTCTCTCACTCTTCCAGAAAATTGAAGAGGGGAATTCTTCCAAACTCATTCTACATGGCCAACATTACACTGATATCAGAACCAAATAAGAACACAACAAAAAAGGAAAACTATAGGCCAATATTCCTAACATACATAGATGCAAAATTCATCATCAAAGTACTAGCAAACGAAACCCCAAAGCACATTTAAAAAGATCATTCACTTAGCTTGCATGTAGGGTTAAAAAAAAATCATCATGATCAATGGGACTTATCCGGGGATGCAAGGATGGTTCAACATAATGCATATAAATAAGATATATCAACCACACCAATACAGTGAAGGACAAAAGGCATATGATCATCTCAGTAGACACTGGAAAAGCATTTGGTAAAATTCAACATCCCTTCCTGATAAAAATTCTCAACAAGTTATAGAAGGAACGTACCTCAACCGAATGAAGGCCATATGACAAACACACAGCCCACATCATACTGAATGGGCAAAAGTTGAAAATTTTTTTCTCTCTGATCTGGAACAAGACAAGGATGCCCACTCTTACCATTTTTATTCAACGTAGTGCCGGAAGTCCTAACCAGAGCATTATACATTTTATACGTGTATCAAAATATCACACTACCCCATAAATATGTACAATTATGTGTCAATTAAAAATAATAAAAGCAAAAACAGTGGTATATCCCAACAATGGAATATTATTTACCCATAAAAAGGAATGAAATGCTGATACATACTACATGGATTAACCTTAAAAACATTATGCTAAGTGAAATAAGCCAGACAGAAAAGGAAAATATATGATTGCACTTCTCTGAAGTATCTAGAATAGACAAATTCGTAGAGACATATAGTAGAATAGAGGTTACCAGGGGCAGGGGAGACTCTGTCTCAAAATAAAAAAAGAATATAAAGTTGAAGAACTCTCCCAGGAAGTAGAACAGCAGCAAATAGAAATAAAGGAAGAAAAAGATAACTAAAAGATCGGCCCAGTGGGAGGGGGGAGGGGGGCGGGTATATACATACATAGTGAGTGAGATGTGCACCATCTGGGGGATGGTCATGATGGAGACTCAGACTTTTGGGGGGAGGGGGGGAAATGGGCATTTATTGAAACCTTAAAATCTGTACCCCCATAATATACCAAAATAAAAAAAATAATTAAAAAAAAAAAAAAACTCATTGCAAATACTTTATCTAAGTGACAAAAAAAAAAAAAAAAAAAATCGGCCCAGGAGGCCCAGAGTCCAAATAACTATAAGACATAATTCCACTAAGCTTTATCATATAACAAAGATCCCCTTTCCTTCACTTACAATAACATCTTTTTTTTTTTTTTTTTTTCCCCAGGCTAGAGTAAGTGCCATGACATCAGCCTAGCTCATAGCAACCTCAAACCTCTGGGCTCAAGCGATCCTACTCTCTCCGCCTCCCCAGTAGCAGGGACTACAGGCACACGCCACCATGCCCGGCTAATTTTATATTTAAATATATATATATATTAGTTGGCCAATTCATTTCTTTCTATTTATAGTAGAGATGGGGTCTCGCTCTTGCTTAGGCTGGTTTTGAACTCCTGACCTCAAACAATCCACCCGCCTTGGCCTCCCAGAGTGCTAGGATTACAGGCATGTGCTAGGATTACAGGCGTGTCCTTTTTTTTTTTTTTTTTTTTTTTTTTTGAGACACAGTCTCACTCTGTTGCCATGGGTAGAGTGCAATGATGTCAGCACACCTCACTGCAACCTCAAACTCCTGGGCTCAAGCCATCCTCCTGCCTCAGCCTCACAAGTAGCTGGGATTACAGGTGTGCCCACAACATGAGCCTAGTTTTTTTCTATTTTAATAGAGGTGGAGGTCTCACTCTTGCTCAGGTTGGTCTCAAACTCATGAGCTCAAGCAATCCTCCTGCCTTGGACTCTCAGAGTGCTAGGATTACAGGCATGAGCCACCGCGCCTGGCCCAACAACCTTCTCGTTTCTTTCTGAGTCTTCCACTTGACAATTCTTTACTGTCCTTTTTTTTACTAGCAGTGTATTTAAAGCAATACAGGCTTTTTCTATCATATTTCTCAAAATTCTTCCAGTCCTTGTTCACTGCCCAATTCCAAAGTCCCTTCCATATTTTTTGGTATTTGTTATAGTGGCACACCGGTAACAGGTACCTACATCTCATCTAAATATCATCAGCTCAGAAGTCCCAAATCTCATCATCTAAATCATCTAAACTTAAGTGTATGGGTGAAGCTCTGGGTATGACCCATCCTTGGACACAGTTCTTTTCTCTGTGTGGACCTGTAAAACTTAGCAAACAATTTCTCTGCTCTTAAAATACAATGAGACGGACCGGGCGTGGTGGCTCACGCCTGTAATCCTAGCACTCTGGGAGGCCACGGCGGGCGGATTGCTTGACGAGGTCAAGAGTTTGAAACCAGCCTGAGCAGACCCCATCTCTACTAAAAATAGAAAGAAATTTATTGACCAACTAAAAATATATATAGAAAAAATTAGCTGGGCATGGTGGCGCATGCCTGTAGTCCCAGCTGCTTGGAAGGCTGAGGCAGTAGGATCACTTGAGCCCTCAAGATTGAGGTTGCTATGAGCTAGGCTGATGCCATGGCACTCACTCTAGCCTGGGCAACAAAGTGAGACTGTGTCTCAAAAAGAAAAAAAAAAATACAATGAGACATGCATGGAATAATAGACATGCATGGTTATAGATATTTCTATTCAAAAGGGGACAAGAAAGATAAAGTGTCACCAATTCCAAGCAATTTTGATATCCAGCTGGGCAGGCTTCATTTGGTTTCTAGGCCTGGGAACAATCCTCTGCAGCTTGACACTGTCCTCTGAATCATCCTTTTTCAAGAAAGCACATATTTGCAATTGAGTAATTTTATCATTTAGTTCCCTGTCTCTAGAATTTTGGGTGTTGGACAGCCTTCTTTCATTTTGTACTCTCTCTGGCCCTTTCAGTCCACCTGACAGTGTTTCTGCTGGAATTATAATACCAGTATTAGGGAATGAAGAAACAGACCCCTTGTAGCCAAACAGTGAGAGACTTAAGTTGGTATAGCCTTTTGGAGATATATTTGGAATATGCATTTTAATAACATTTAAAAGGCTTATTTCTAGCTCTTCCATTTATGGGAAATTATCCTAAGTAAGTAATCAAAGATGTGGGCTAAGATTTGTCATAAAAAAAGAAAAAGAAACGTAGAATATTTGCAAAGGATGGTTTATACGAGAACCATTAAAAAGTCTGATTTAACAAAAATAAAAGTCATATTGAAAAGCATTTAATCTCAGGGGAAATGCTCATGATATATTAAATATACATATATGTTGTTTATATTGTATGGTAAACATATTCCATATTTTCTCAATTCTAAGACTCCATTATATCATATCCATGTAATAACTGTTAGAAAACCAAACAAATTCAGAAGCATTAAGATGGAGAGGAAGTATATCAAAAATTATCTCTAGAATTACATGATTTATAATTAACTTATTTTCTTTATGTCTTTCTGTATTATCTAAAATGACCATATTCCATGTTTCCTTTGATTACTTATCTATTTAAATTAATAGCAATTGGTTGTAATTCAAAAACACAGTTTGAGGTAGAGGCTATTAGTAATGTGAAGGTCATACTATTTTTGCTGATTTTTGCCTTTGAATGAAAAGAATTAAGTGTATTTGTGTATTGTTTGAATCCTACCTCTGACTCTAATATCCCTTTAGTGAATACTTTTTTTTTTCCTTTTTTTTTTTTAACCTAAGAAGCAGAAAAGAGTGAAGATTCTTCTGGTACTGCAGGCCTCTCAGGCTTACATCGCACATACAGCCAGGACTGCAGCTTTAAGAACAGCATGTACCATGTTGGAGATTACGTCTATGTGGAACCTGCAGAAGCCAACCTACAACCACACATAGTCTGTATTGAGAGACTGTGGGAAGACTCAGCTGGTAAGTTTGCTTTAAATCAAAGGGCAGATTGGTAAGATGTGCCTATTTTACTCCTTCTTGCTCCTCAGGGAAGAAAATTTTAACTCAGACATTTTATGCCTTCCAACAGTAATTGTTCAATATATGAATAAGTATAATTAAGCACCCACTCCATATGGAAAACATAGTGTCTACCATTATTGGGCAGTGTCACAATTGAGTCAAAAGAAATACAAGTTCTTAAAGTTGAGATTTTTTCATTCAACTGATATTTATTAAAAACACAATTTGGGGGCGGGCATGGTGGCTTAGGCCTGTAATCCTAGCACTCTGGGAGGCCGAGGTGGGCGGATCCCTCAAGGTCAGGAGTTCAAAACCAGCCTGAGCAAGAGCGAGACCCTGTCTCTACTAAAAATAGAAACAAATTAATTGGACAACTAAAAATATATAGAAAAAAATTAGCCGGGCACGGTAGCACATGCCTGTAGTCCCAGCTACTCGGGAGGCTGAGGCAGAAGGATTGCTTGAGCCCAGGAGTTTGAAGTTGCTGTGAGCTAGGCTGATGCCATGGCACTCTAGCCCGAGCAACAGAGTGAGACTGTGTCTCAAAAAAATAAAAAAAAAAAAGGTTTCCTAGAACAGTTGAGACATGTAGAATGAATAGAAGTTAATGAAGCCAGTCTGGGCATGGTGACAGATGTCTATAATCCTAGTACTTTGGGAGGCCAAGGTGGGAAGATTACTTGAGGCCAAGAGTTTGAGGCCAGCCTGAACAGTAGGGAGACCTACCCCTACAAAAAGCAAAAAAATTAGGCAGGCGTAGTGGTGTGTACCTGTAGTCCCAGCTCCTCAGGAGGTGGAGGCAGGAGGATCACTTGAGCCCAGGATTTTGAGGTTGCAGTGAGCTATGATGACGTCAGTATACTCTAACCCAGGCAACATAGTGAAACCCTGTCTCAAATAAAAAACCAAAAAACAGAAAAATTAATGAAGCCAAAAGCAGGTAGAAATGTGAGCCAGGCGGTCCAGTTTTTTTAGCTGCCAATCATGTCTAATACTTTTGAATACCTTTGCCTAAGTGCTAAATAATGTCCTTCAGTATGTCTGTATCCTTACTAAAGCACACAACTCTAGATGTGTATTCACTGGAGCAGAGTGGACCAGGTCTTATCGCCTTCATTCCTCATTCTATATGTTATATCTTTTAACACAAGGGAGTAAGTATCATTTTTAAGGCCTCATTATACTTCATTATTTTAAAATGTTATTTATTCTAAGATATTAAGAAACTGGCCTAAAAAGCAGCGTGCTAAGTTCAGACCATGGCAAAATGGCTTAATGGAATATTTCCTAATTTTGCAGAGAATGCAGAGGCAGGCAAGGTAGCATGCACCTATAGTCCCAGCTCCTTGGAAGTCTGAGGTGGGAGGATTGCTTGAGCCCAGGAGTTTGAGTCCATCCTGGGCAACATAGCAAAACCGCACCCCATCTATTAAAAAAATAGAATGTGTGATTTCTTTTAATGATGATTCTCTCTCTCTGTCTCTCTCTCTCTCTCTTTCTCTTTCTTTCTCTTTTTGAGGTGAAAAATGGTTGTATGGCTGTTGGTTTTATCGGCCAAATGAAACATTCCACCTGGCTACGCGAAAATTTCTAGAAAAAGAAGTTTTTAAGAGTGACTATTACAATAAAGTTCCTGTTAGTAAAATTCTAGGCAAATGTGTGGTCATGTTTGTCAAGGTAAGAAATTCACTAACCCCAAAAGTATTACTCATTCCCTGGGAATAAAATTTTAAAACACAAAAATCAGTATTTACAAAATTAGGAACTCTGTTTTAAACTGGTTTTTTAAGCTGTATCTATATAGCTATATATAAAGATTTAGGAAGAAATTAACCTGAATATGGTTGTGAAAGACTATTTACCGTCCACACTGTTAAGGTATATACAGTTAGCTTAAGTTGCCAAGCTAATTGTTATGAATGTTATTGTCTGAAGGATAATCATAAATTGTCAGTTTTGTTTTTTGGTATTTAGGTATGCTTTTTGTGTCTGTCTTATATACATAGCCCTGTCCAAAGCTTTAAGGAGCAGTATAGTTATATGAAATATTAATATATTTACAAAGAGAAGTGGTAAGCTGAATAGAACTATTCGTAAGTTAAAGGGTATGTATTTAATAAGTCTATTCTGTAGCCAAGGAAATATTCCTAGATCTCTAGCCACTTATCATTTATTGTTAACTGCCAGAAAGTCTAATCAGTTTAGCTTTTGTTTGGTTGTTAGTTGGTATTAGCTTTTGTGTTTTTTTGGTTGTGGTTTTCAGAAAATTCACCTAACTGGTTTTGTTCTTATGCCCCCCAGGAATACTTTAAATTATGCCCAGAAAACTTTCGAGATGAGGATGTTTTTGTTTGTGAATCACGGTATTCTGCCAAAACTAAATCTTTTAAGAAAATTAAACTGTGGACCATGCCCGTCAGTTCAGTTAGGTTTGTCCCTCGAGATGTGCCCCTGCCTGTGGTCCGTGTGGCCTCTGTATTTGCAAATGCAGATAAAGGGGATGATGAGAAGAATACAGACAACTCAGAAGACAGTCGAGCTGAAGATAATTTTAACTTGGAAAAGGTATGTAGAGGGTAGCCACACAGAAAAGAATTTTTTGTCCAAAATATCTATTCCAGAAAATAAATGAATAATTTATTCAGAATTAGAAAAAAAGTAACAATATAAAACCTTAGCCATTTAGAAAAGGCAGAAACTACAAAGGAGGGAAAGACATTAATACTTAGAAAACAGTATGATGGAATTTAAAAGTAAGACAGGAGGTGGCTCACTGGGAGGCCGAGGTGGGCGGATTGCTCAAGGTCAGTAGTTTGAAACCAGCCTGAGCAAGAGCGAGACCCTGTCTCTACTATAAATAGAAAGAAATCAATTGGCCAACTAGTATATACAGAAAAAATTAGCCAGGCATGGTGGTACATGCCTGTAGTCCCAGCTACTTGGGAGGCTGAGGCAGGAGGATCACTTGAGCCCAGGAGTTTGAGGTTGTAGTGGGCTATGATCATGCCACTACACTAGCCCAGGCAACAGAGTGAGACCCTATTTGAAATATAAGAGCTAATTCTTTGACAAATCCAAGGAAAAAAACTATCAGCTAACTTAATAAAGGGAAAAGAAGGGGTTAAGCTCAGACACACAAAATGTGGAAGAAATCTAAAGACTGTACATTTCTGCTGCTAAATTTGAAAGCCTGAATAAAATGAACAATTTTCTAGGATATTATAAATTACTGAAATGGAATCAAGAAGAGATATAAAACATGTAAGTGGACAACAACATGAGAAAATTGAAAAAGTTCAAAGAGCTAATGCCAAAGAGTACTGAGATCAAATAGCTCCATAGGTGAATTCTTTATAACCCTTTAAGGGACCTATAATCATAATGCTGTTTCAGAACATGGGGAACAAAGAAAACTTCCTGGTTCATTTCACAAAGCCAAAATAATCTTGATTCCACAAACTGACAAAATAAAAATATAAATGAGCCCATAAGTGAGCTTAGTCTCATTTATGAATATTAACGCAAAATTTACTTGGAAAAAATATTTTTTAAGTGAAATCAAATTTGTTCTTTAAGAACAACTTGACCAGCGGGGCACCATGGCTGATGCCTGTAATTCTAACACTCTGGGGAGCCAAGGAGGGAGGATCCCTTGAGATCAGGAGTTCAAAACCAGCCTGAGCAAGAGTGAAACCCTGTCTCTACTAAAATTAGAAAAAATTAGCTGGGAGGCTGGAGGCTGAGGCGGGAGGATTGCTTGAGCCCAGGAGTCTTAGGTTGCTGTGAGCTAGGTTAACACCAGGGCACTTACTCTAGCCTGCGCAACAGAGTGAGACTCTGTTTAAAAAAAAAAAAAAAAAAAAAGAACATGACTGAGAATGGGGGAGTTCATTCTAGGAATGCAAGGATTGTTGAAAATTAGGAAAATCTTCACAGTTTATTATCTTACTAGAACACAGGAAAAATATCAAGTCTTTAGTTGGATATTTCCTCAGTGTGGTTTTTAAAATGATATTTGTATCTTGAGCCTAAAGGCTGTAAAACAAATTCCCTTTTAAAGTTATATCCTGGACAAAGGTATTTTTTGTACTGCCATTAGCTAATATTTTTCTGAAAGTAGCCAATGTAGTTAGATAAACAAAAGCAGTGAAAATATTGACACTAAAGAAGCAAGATTATTTTTTGCAGATAACGGGGGGAAATTAACTAAAATCCTTTAGGAAACAGAAAATTCAGCAAGTAGAAATTTCAAAATTCATCTACAATAATTTATAAGACTTTTAAAAGTAAAGGAGGTAAGCCGGGCTCAGTGGCTCACGCCTGTAATCCTAGCACTCTGGAAGGCCGAGGCGGGAGGCTCAATCAAGGTCAGGAGTTAGAAACCAGCCTGAGCAAGAGCGAGACCTCATCTCTACTAAACATAGAAACAAATTAATTGGCCAACTAAAAATACATATAAAAAATTAGCCGGGCATGGTGGTACATGCCTATAGTCCCGGCTACTCGGGCTGCTGAGGCAGGAGGATTGCTTGAGCCTAGGAGTTTGAGGTTGCTGTGAACTAGGCTGATGCCACAACACTAATCTAGCCTGGGCAACAGAGTGAGACTTTGTCAAAAAAAAACCTCTAAGGGGAAAACGTCAGTCTACTGAAGGACATAAAAGACTTGAATAAATTATTTTTGAAACTTGACAAAATTATTCTAGCATTTTTATTAAGAATTAATGTATACACTCACCAGAAAAGAAGGGGGGAATAAAGAATATTGAAGAGAACTTTGCCATGCCAAATATTATTACATTTTATAAAATTACATTTAAAAAACAAAATTGAGGTACCAGCTCAGGACTATTCAATGGAAGGGATAGGCTTTTCACAATTAAATCCAAGCATAAATGGTTAGTGAATATAAAAGTGGTATTTCAGTGAACAAGGAGAGAATGGAATCAAATGATACTGGAAAAACTGGTAGCCATTCGGGGAAAAAAACACCTAGATTCTCCCTTGCTTCATATTCCAAAATAAGACAGAAACATTGAGAAAAAGAAACAGTAAGAGTTGCTGACATAAGGACATTTGTTATTAATGTTTATCCATAATTGCTTTTCAGTAATAAGTTTGAAATGGAGGAGACTTTTCTGTGCATAATACAAAACCCAGTAACCATAAAAGGAAAAAATTGATCATTTTATTGATTTACAATTGAAAATATCATTCAATGATAGGTTAATAAAACAGCCTGAGGACTACTGTTTCTAATATAAGAAGAGTTCTTTGAAATCTAGAGTGGAAAGCAGCACTAGAAAAATGGGCAAAGCACCAAACATAATTTACAGAGTGAAGGCAGCCAAAAAACATAAGAAAATGTGTTAATTAACCTAATAATTTTTTAGAATCTCGAATAGATTGCCAAGTGTTCAAAAGACGGATAATACATCTACAGGTATGGGGCCACACACTCTTATCCAGGGGTCCTCAAACTTTTTAAATGGGGCCAGTTCACTGTCCTTCAGATAGTTGGAGAGTACGCATTGTGGGCCCCGAACGAGTCGGCTGCTAAGCAGGACAGGCAGTGGAGGCAAAAACACCCTGTGGGCTCCATAAATGTGCTAGGCAGCCTGCATGTGACCTTCGGGCCTTAATTTGAGGATGGTTGCTCTTATCTCCTGTTGGTGGCATTCCATTGCCTCTGATTCAGCAGTCTGATAGCAAGGAATGTGCTCCAATGGTAACACTCCACAGTGCTCCAAAAAGGATTCCCTGCAAAAGGTGATATCAGTGTTTATAAAAGTGAAACCCTAGACTAAATTCAAATGTTTGTGAATGGGAATTGAAGAAGCTGTCATACATTCATATAATTCAATACTGTGCAGCCAGTGAAAGGAATAAAGTAGATCTATATGTATAGTAACATTGAAAAATTTCCAAGATATATGGAAAAGGGATACATTACTATTTAACAGGTTGCAGCATGATGGGTTGTATTCTCACCATTATTCAATAAAACCAAACTGCCACCACCATACCACCCTGCGTGTGCTCAATCTTGTCTGATTCTGGAAACTAAACAGAGTTGGGCCTGGTTGTTTATTTGGACAGGATCTACCTTCTACCTGGAATATCGGGTGTTGTAGGCTTAAAGGAGAAAAATAGTATGTTTACATGTATGAATGTGAAAACAAAACTGGGTGATGTCAAAGGGTTGGATCACAGAAAACTTTCATTCTGAAGGTATTTTTAAAATACCATACATTTTAGTGTTGTAACACTGTTGTGTTAGAAAAGGAGCTTGGGAAAGGATGTGACAATTTTTTATCTTTTATGTTTTGCCAGTATGTGTGGAATTTGTAGAATTTTTTTTTTTAAGAGATAGGGTCTTACTCTATCACCCAGGCTGAATTGCAGTGGTGTGATCATAGCTCACTGGAATCTCAACTCTTGGGCTTAAGCAATCCTCCTGCCTCAGTCCCCAAGTTCCAAGCAGTACAGGCATGCCCCACCACTCCCAGCTAGTTTTTTGTGTGTGTTTTCTTTTTTATTTTTATAGTGATAGGGTCTAGCTATGTTGTCCAGTCTAGTCTTGAATCTTATCTCAAGAAATTTTCCCACCTCAGCCTTCCAAAGTGCTGGAATTACAGGTGTGAGCCACCTCGCTCAGCCAGGATCAGTAGTTGTAAAAGAAATGGAAATAGCAATGGAAGCCAGCATGAGAATTAGCTTAGATTTGTTGTCCAGTATTTTTAAGTCCCCAGGGTCCTGTCTGATAATGAGTTACTTGGATTTTTTGGTCTCATATCTTTATTTTAATAATAAGACAAGGCATTCCAGGAACTTTTTAAAAGATTAACTTTAGAACAGAATCCATTCCTAAAAGAAAAATATATTCTTAATTTCAGGGGTTTTGTTTGTTTGTTTGTTTGTTTGTTTGTTTGTTTGTTTGTTTGTTTGTTTGTTTTACAGCTTCCATTCCTTCAGGTGCCCCAGTATGTATGCAGGACCTTTCTCTTTTTTTTTTTTTTTTCTTTTTGAGACAGAGTCTTGCTTTGTTGCCCAGGCTAGAGTGAGTGCCTTGGCATCAGCCTAGCTCACAGCAACCTCAAACTCCTGGGCTCAAGCGATCCTTCTGCCTCAGCCTCCCGAGTAGCTGGGACTACAGGCATGCGCCACCATGCCCGGCTAATTTTTTCTATATATATTAGTTGGCCAATTAATTTTTTTCTATTTATAGTAGAGATGGGGTCTCGCTCTTGCTCAGGGTGGTTTCGAACTCCTGACCTTGAGCAATCCGCCCTCCTTGGCCTCCCAGAGTGCTAGGATTACAGGCAGGCGTGAGCCACCGCGCCGGCCAGGACCTTTCTCATTCTTAAGGATTTTCCAAGAAGATTATTTTAGTACCACATTTCAAGTAATAAAGATCAGGCCATTAAATTATTTGGACATCCTAAAGGAGACTTTTTTTTAAGTGTGAAGTTTCAAATATTCTCAGACAGGGAGATGCAATAGAGAATTAAGGGGTTTTGGAGTTTCCTTATGTTTTTATGTTTTGGAGTTAATATATTTAAAATATCTAGTTCTATACCCATTATCTATTAGGTTCTCAGTATCTTTACCATCTTTACATTTATCAGAGTATCTGTTTTCTTTTTCTTTTTTTAGCTGGGACCATAAAACAACAATAACAATGTTTATTAAGTGTTTTTCATAAGTCAGGCATTGTTCTATGTACTTAAGCATGGATTATGTCAGTTAAGCTTCCTAACAACTCCATCTGGTGGTCACGCTATCATTATCCTCATTTTACAGAGGAGGAAATTAAGGCATAAGAGGTCAAGTAATTTGCCCAACATCACAGCAGCTAGTAGGTGACAGACTCCTTAATTTATTCACAGAGTGTGTGCGTTTGTCACAGAGGCTGGATGTGCCTTTCCATGTTAGAATAAATTAAAATTGTGTAATTTTAAAATATGTCCGTTTTTAATGTTACGATATCAAGGGAGCTCAGTGACTGTGGTGAAGAGAAAGCTTGTGTAGAATTTGCTCTTTATAGTAATGCATGAATGAGTCTACTTTTAAATGCAGATAAGTCTTCAGCATATTTTTTTCTAAAGGCTTTCGTAATGAGGGAAGAAAGCAGAGAATAAAAGCATCTTGGGGTAACATTTTATGAAAATTAACTAGAAATTTAAAATAGGCACAATACTTGTTAAGACTTAGTTTGATTTCAGCAACCTAATTTTTTGGTTTTCTAACCTATGTCAAAGCTTCTGTGTGTGGTGGTTTTTTCTTTTAAGTTAATGCAAAGGAAAGTCGGCTTTTTTCCCCTTATCTTCTCTATCTACTCTTTGACTGTCAGCTACCTTTCTTCAACCAGTTTCCTTTACCACAGGACAAAGAAGATGTCCCTGTGGAAATGTCCAATGGTGAACCAGGTTGTCACTACTTTGAGCAGCTTCGTTACAATGACATGTGGCTTAAAGTTGGCGACTGTGTCTTCATCAAATCCCATGGCCTGGTGCGCCCTCGTGTGGGCAGGTGAGTATCATTGAAGTAGGGAAGATGAGATTGGGTGGGAGAGATTTGGAGCCAATAGAAATTCATCACTCTTAGGATGAAGACGAAAGGCCTTCCCCTGGCAACTTCTCCAGCTTTCTCTCCTACAATACTTCACCCACTTTTACCTCTAACAACATATTCTTCTTTAAATTACTCCCGGGCTCTTTTATTTTCTTCTCCCACCATTTACTACTGAGCTCTCAGCTCAGAAATCTCCCTGCATACTTAATATGGTAAACTCCTTTAACTTAAATTTGAAATGGCACTTCCTTAAAAGGCGGTCTTGGCCGGGCGCTGTGGCTCACGCCTGTAATCCTAGCTCTTGGGAGGCCGAGGCGGGCGGATTGCTCAAGGTCAGGAGTTCAAAACCAGCCTGAGCAAGAGCGAGACCCCGTCTCTACTATAAATAGAAAGAAATTAATTGGCCAACTGATATATATATAAAAAAAAAAAAAATTAGCCGGGCATGGTGGCGCATGCCTGTAGTCCCAGCTACTCGGGAGGCTGAGGCAGAAGGATCACTCAAGCCCAGGAGTTTGAGGTTGCTGTGAGCTAGGCTGACTCCACGGCACTCACTCTAGCCTGGACAACAAAGTGAGACTCTGTCTCAAAAAAAAAAAAAAAAATAAAAGGCGGTCTTTCCTGTCCCCTGCAGACTAGGTTAAGTCTCCCTGTTACACAGGCTCAGAGCACCTCATATTTTCTTCTCCTTAGAGAGTACATATCACTTATTGTGTTTATTTTATTTTTTTTAAGTTTCTGTACCCTGAGTTTATGAATGCCCTGAAAGCAGGAACTCTTTTTTTCTCACCTTTGTATCCACTGCTGAAATCACAGTGCATAAAACATAGTAGGAGCTCAGATACTTGATGAACAAATAATTGACAAAAGGACAGAAGTATGGTTGAATGGCAAAAACAGCAGTAAAGGAGTCCAGTACAGGATTGGGCAGTAGACAAATAGTAGTTAAGAACAGTAGTTGGTTCCAGGAGATCTTGGTTTAAGACCCAGCTTGCTAGTCACATGTCCTTAGGCAAATGATTTACCTCACTGGGCTTTGGTTTCTTCATCATATGTGTTCATTATTCAGTAAGTTATTATACCTACTATTTACTAGTCTCTGAGGGTACACTAGTGAATAAAATAATTATTCTTAGGTCTGTGGAGCCTCCTTCTAGTGAGAAGACAGTACTAAACATCTTGAATAAGTAAAGTGTATAGTATGTTAGATCATGATATGTGCTCTAGAAAAAATAGAACAGGATAAGGTATGTTGGGGGTCCCATGGTTGGAGCAAGCAGAGTGGTCTGTATAGTCCTCACTGAGAAGCTGGTAACTGAGCCAATACTTGAAGAAGTCAAGAAAGTGAATATCTAAGAAGAAAATATTCCAGGCTGAGGGAACACCTAGTATAAATACCTGAGAGAATAGCATGCCAGGCCTGTTCAAACCAGCAGAATTTGTTACTAGGAGAGAGCATGCGTAAGTTAGGTAGGAGATGAGGGCTTAGGGATAGGGTGCAAATCATATAGGGCCTCAGAGACCATTACCTTAGAGACCTGGGTCTTTTACTGAGTTAAATGGCATGCCATTGGATTGTTTCAAGTACAGAAGTGATGTTTGACTAGGGTCTTAATAGGATTGCTCTGCCTGTTTGTTGTTGAAAATAGACTGTAAAGGATCAAGGGTAGAAGCAAGGGAATTTGCTAGGAGGCTATTGCAAGAATGATGGTGGCTCAGACCAGGGTAATTGCAAAGATTACTATTTTTAAGTTCAAATTAATAGTATTCTTAATAAATGGGATGTTGGGTCTGAGAGAAGTCAAGGGTGACTCGTGTGTAATTGACCTGAGGAACTAGAAGGATAGAGTTACCGTTAACTGAGATGAGGATGCTGATTCATGTCAAGAACCATGACAATATGGGACTGTAATAATATCAACTTTATGGTTGCTTGTGAGGAATACTATAGTACCTCATAGCCAGGTGTTAATTTTCATTTATTTCTGGGGAGATATCTGGCTTTCATCAGATTCTCAAGGGGTGAAGGAATACTAGATCTTGATCTTCAAAAAAAGATCATAAACAACTATCTTAAAGGAATGTCTGCCCCTCATGTGATCTCACCCCAAACATTGATGGTTTGTGTCTTTACTTGGCTCATAGGTCTAGTGACATATGGTTAATTGTGTTTTCATCTTGAGCATCTCAGGAAGACATTCTGGTAGTCAGATAAAACTATTACATTATATACTTTGATATTATGTTAAAATATTTTTTCCCTCAGATGAGTAGCCAAATATTCTTTTCTCTCTTTCCAAGTATCTTCTCATGTGATTAAAGGGGGGAAAAATCAACGAAGTTGTCTTATCAAAACAGCCAGTGAAACTCCTCTAAATGGTACATATTATTAAGTTTTTGGTTAATGGAAATTTTGTTAACCCTTCAAGAATGAAACTATTTTAATTTGATTTCTCCATTTTTCTCTTAAGAATTGAAAAAGTATGGGTTCGAGATGGAGCTGCATATTTTTATGGCCCCATCTTTATTCACCCAGAAGAGACAGAGCATGAGCCCACAAAAATGTTCTACAAAAAAGAAGTATTTCTGAGTAATCTGGAAGAAACCTGCCCTATGACATGTATTCTGGGTAGGTATTTGTGCTTTTTCATTTAATCACATTCATTCCATAAAAACTGATTGAATACTACTTCTGTACTAGACACTGTTCTGTATATAGCACTGTTAAATATGTATCAGGGAACAAATCTAAATCTCTGCCGTCTTAAAGACTTACATTGGGGCAGAGGTTGGGGAGTTAATAAATAAATTAAAAAATAAATATAGGCAGGGTGCGGTGGCTCACAGCAGTAATCCTAGCACTCTGGGCAGCCGAGGCAAGAGAATGTCTTGAGTTCAGGAGTTCGAGACCAGCCTGAGTAAAAGTGAGACCCTGTCTCTACTAAAAATAGAAAAATTAGCCGGGCCTTTTGTGCACACCTGTAGTCCCAGCTACTCGGGAAGCTGAGGCAGGAGGATCACTTGACCCCAGGAGTTTGAAGTTGCTGTGAGCTAGGCTGATGCCACCATACTCTAGCCAGGGCAACAGAGTGAGACTGTGTCTAAAAATAAATAGATAAATATATAAAACATCAGGTGGTAGGCTGGGCACGGTGGCTCACGCCTGTAATCCAAGCACTCTGGGAGGCCGAGGTGGGCAGATCGCTCAAGGTCAGGAGTTCAAAACCAGCCTGAGCAAGAGCGAGACCCTGTCTCTACTAAAAATAGAAAGAAATTAATTGGCCAACTAAAAATATATAGAAAAAATTAGCCGGGCATGATGCACACCTGTAGTCCCAGCTACTCGGGAAGCTGAGGCAGGAGGATCACTTGAGCCCAGGAGTTTGAAGTTGTTGTGAGCTAGGTTGACGCCACGGCACTCTAGCCTAGGCTACAGAGTGAGACTCTGTCTCAAAAAAAAAATCAGGTGGTAATTAGGCTATAAAAAATAAATATAATAAAATAAAAATAAAGCAGAGTAAGAGGATAGAGAATAGTATTGAGGCAAAGTCCTGTGGTCAGAAAATGCTCCTCTGGTAGGTGACTTGTGAATAGAGCTCTGAAGGAAGTGAGGAAGAAAACCATTTGAGTATCTGAGGTTTTATTCCCTTTAGGCATAGCAGATGCCAAATGCAAAGGCATGTTTGAGACACAATAAGAAAACTGGATGGCTAGAGCAGGGCAGTGGGTTATGGTACGGGATGAACCCTCTGAGGTGGACATCTGGTCATGGTAGGTCCTGTAGGTAATGTAGAGATTAAGTTTAGAGTAAAAGGGAAGTCCTGGAAGGGGTTTGAGCAAAGTGGTAGTATGAGCTGACATACACATTAGAGGAATCACTATGGCTGCTGCATGGAGAATATGTTGTGAATAAGGTAAGAAACAGAGAACAGTCAAAAGACTTACAGTCTCTATTGCACTCTTAATCCAGGTAATGTTATTGTCCCCATTCCAGACTCTTGTTTTGATTTCTGTTCTGTCATCCTACCAAGTGTTCACAGTGGCATTCTTCTTCTTAGATCTAATTGTATGCATCATATACAAGCATGTTTTTCAGCTATTGTATTTCTTCTGGCCTTGAGTTAACTCTGTAGTTTACTTGTGCCAGCTACTCATTACATCTGTTAGAGTAGTTTTCTAAAAGGTTACTAGTCACAAGCTTTACATTGATTGCTCATGGCTTTGAAGAAGCCACCATGCTTACAAACCAAAAAGAAATTTGCAGATTAAAAAGTATTTTAGGCTGGATGTGGTGGCTTACACCTGTAATCCCAGCACTTTTGGAGGCCAAGGCAGGAGGATCACTTGAGCCCAGGAGTCAGATACCAGCCTGGGCAACATAGCAAGACCCCATCTCTACCAAAAAAATAAAAATAATAATTAGCCGGGTGTGGTGATGCATACCTATAGTCCTAGCTACTCAGGAGGCTAAGACAGGAAGATTACTTGAGCCCAGCAATTCAAGGTTGTAGTGAGCTATGATTGGGCCACTGCACTCCAGCCTGGGTAACAGCATGAGACCCTGTATCCAAAAAAATATTTTACACTTAGACTTTGTTTGATTACTTTAATGTTTAGTAGGTTGTTTTTGGTGCTTTGAATTTTTTCAGAATTGGATATAGTGAAAATGTCTAAATGTCTGAAAGCTCAATACATTTTCACCTCCTCATTCTGGGAAGAGGGAACAAAGACCCATGAAATCATTACATTCTTCCTGAGTTTCTGCAGCAGGGAATGTCTTCCTTTTAAGTTGCGATCCAGACTAAAGCAGTACTCCAGAGCCTCGTGTCCCAGTGTAAACCCAGCTAAGAGACACAATAGGTGCATAATGAAGGTGGGACTGAAGTCTCCTTTGGTTAGGGCAACCATGTTGTTTATTGTTTGTTAGTTATTTTCTTAGTGGTTACCCTGGGGATTACATCTTAGATGTAATTTAATCCCCCTGGGGATTAAATCTAAGATTAACATCTTAGATTTATGAGCATCTAGTTGGAATTAATAGTGACAGTTTCAATAGTATACAAAAACTCTGCTCCCATACAGCTACATCCCTCCTTTTGTGTGTTACTGTTGTCACATTTGTGTGCCCATTGACATAGATTTTTAATTATGGTAGAAAAAGGCAAGAGGGGTTACAACCTAAAATATAGTAATACTAGCTTTTTTATATTTACCTATGTGGTTCTATCTACTGGTGTGTTTTGTTTCTTTATATAGCTTCTGGATATTGCCTAGTGTCCTTTCATTTCATTTTTTTTCTTTTTTCTTCATGATATCCTGCTATTAAAAATGTCCTTTCATTTCAGCCTGAAGGACTCCCTTTAGCATTTCTTCTAGGGCAGTAGTAATAGTGATAAACTCCCTCATCCTTTGTTTTTCTGGAAATGTCTTAATTTTACCTTCATTTTTAAAGGATAGTTCTGTTAAATGTAGAATTTTCAGTTGATAGTTTTTTTTTTCTTTCATATCTCTCATAAAATTTGGGAACGTTTTGGCCGTTATTTCTTCAAATATTTTTTCTGTTCCTTTCTCTGTTCTCCTGGAACTCTCATTATACTTATATTGGTACACTTAATGGTGTCTCACAAGTATCTTTGACTCTTCATTCTTCTTTTCTATCTTTTTTTTTTGATGTTGAGTTGAAGTTTATAGACTCTTCATTTTTCTTTAGTTTTTTTTTTCTTTCTGCTTCTCAGACTTTCTTCAAGTGCACTGATTGTTCTGCCCACTCAAAATGTTATGTTGAACCCCTCTAATAAATTTTTCATTTCAGTTACTATACTTTTCAGCCCCCAAATTTCAATGTAGTTTTTTATAATTTGTCTCTTTATTGATATTCTCTATGTGGTTAGACATTATATTGGTTTATTCTAGTTCTTCGAGTATATTTAAGACAGTTGATTTAAAGTTTTTGTTTAGTAAGTCCAATGTCTGGGCTTCCTTAGGAACAATTTCTGTTCATTTCTTTCTTTTCTATGAATGGGCCATACTTTAGTTTCCTTGTATGCCTCATCATTTTTTATTGAAAACTAGACATTTGAGGTATTATAATGTGATAACTCTAGAAGTCAGATTCTACCCCCTTCCTCAGGCTTTGTTCTTACTGCTTATTATGGATTGTAGTTGTTTGTTCAGTGACTTTCCTAATTTTTTTTTTTTTGGGGGGGGAGGTTATATTCTTTGTTGTGTGTGATCACTATAGTTTCTGTTCTGTTAGCTTAGTGATCAGCTAGTGATTTGACAGGGTTTTTCTTAAATGCCTGGAGCAAAATAAGCCTCTCAGTCTCTGCAGCTGGGTTCTCTGCATATGTTGGAACATACCTTCAACACTCTGCCTTTGCCTTTACTTCTTGCTTATATTGTGCAGAGCTTGAAGGTCAACCAGAGATGAGAGCTTAGGGCCTTGTAAGGTCTTTTCTAAGCATGCTCCCTATTGTTGACATGTGCATGGCCTTATAGGTTTCCAGAAATATGTAGACACTTTTAAAACCCTTATTCTCCAAAGCATCTCACTCCCCACCTTTTTTCTTCCCAGGCTTTTTGGCATGTATACAGTTTGCCACAACTGATAGATGGCCTTTGTCCCAGCTGGCAGCAGCTGGTTCATTTGCCATTAAATGTGCTATGGTTTGAATGTTTGTGTCTCCTTCAAAATTCACTAAGTTAAAACTTAATCCCCAGTGCATCGGTATTGGGAGGTGGGACCTTTGAGGAGATATTTGGCAGAGCCCTCATGAATAGATTGTGTTATAAAAAGGGCTCATGTAAGTGAGTTTGCTCTCTCTTGCACTCATGCCCTTCTGCCATGTGAGGATGCAGCAAGAAGGCCCTTACCAGATGCTGGCACCTTAATCTTGGACTTCTCAGCCTCCAGAACTGTGAAAAAATAAATTTCTCTTCTTTATAAATTACCTAGTCTGTGGTATTCTATTATAGCACACAAACAGACTAAGAGAAAATGTTTTCAACAAAAATACTTTTAACCACTTCTCCACCCTGAGAGAATTCCAAGTTAGGCAAAATAAAGGCAGGCAACCTGTGTTAGCCTTTAGGAAGCCACCCAACAGATCAAAACAGATAACTACAATTCTTTGAGCACAAGGACTGCTCAAATTCACACCAGGAATGCAGGCTGCCATCTGCAAGACTGCCGCTGAGTCTTGCAACAAAGGGAGCTGGAGGGAAGAATGAGGATAAGTTAAAGCTCTCCTGCCAAGTTTCAGTCACTTTTTTCTTAATTAAGTTTTTTCCTTAATTAGTTTGCTTGATTGCTATAAACTTTCGACTATTTTCCAGAGTTCTGATAAAGTTGATTCTGATAGTTTTTCCTGGGTTTTTTCAGTATTTTTGTGAAGGAATAGCCCTTGGAGCTCCCTCCTTCTCCATTTTCACTGAAATGACTTGGAGTAATTCCTTTCTAAAGCCATCTACTAGAGTATGTTGCATTCTACAGTTTAATACCAGTTTTATATCCAAGATCTCATTTGATTCTCAGCATGACCCTATAAGAAGATGCTGATATTCTCAAAAAGGTGAAGTTACTGCCTAAGGAGTGAGCCAGAACTAAAACCTACATTTTCCCACTCTACTGGTTGGTTTATAAATAGCTGGGATACTTTGGAGAGTGAAAGGAGGTACCAGCAATATTAGGCAATACAACAGGCATGCAAAGTAAGACGTAAGTTTACTTCATCTTGAGATGAAACTGAAAAGAAAATGCACGTAGTAGTCACAAAATGGAATTTCATCCTAGCTTGTGGAATTCAGTATTCCCCAACCCCCAAAGAAAATGGGTTTTATTACATAAGCTTTGGAGGAGTTATGATTTCATTGTGTTAACTGTACACACTGTTGTATGTAAATCTTATCTTTGTACTTTTTTTCTTTCTCTGAAATAGAAGTTTTGAAGATAATTAGGTGAGGTTTTTCATCTTCTGTTACATACACAGAAGGAGGCAGTCCTATTTTCCTAACTGTTATACATATGTTCTTTGTTCAGTTCTGTTAAAGAGTTAACTGTCTTCATTAACTTAAGCAATGATCGGATGGTCACACCTGGCAGAGAGTATCTCCACACTTAACCTCTGTATGATAAAATTTCTAGAACTGGTTCTCCTAAAACATGCCAATTCCTAATTTATTTGTAGGTTCTGTTTTCTTAATAGTAGATTTTTCTAAAGCTTCATTGGTTAAAAAACTATCCTTAGTACAAGAAAAATAAAAGCTTTAAAGATTTGAAAGAAAAAACAAAAGGGTCAGTTTTTTTTCAAAAACTTTATTAGTTACATAGAAAATCCAAGAGATATTCAGATAAAGTATTAGGTATAATTAATAATGAAAATATCAAGATATTTATATTTCTATTTACCATCAGTAAACAGTAAGAAAATTAAATATGCCGTTTACATTGAATACCTAGCAATAAATCTTATAAGACACCCACACAGACACAAAACTATACGAAAATTACTGGGAGAAATTAAAGAAGATCTAGCTGGGCACAGTGGCTCATGCCTGTAGTCCCAGCTACTCAAGAGGTTGAGGCAGGAGGCTCGCTTGAGCCCAGGAGTTCAAGACTGCAAAGAGCTATGATTGTACCACTGTACCCCAACCTAGGTGACAGAGCAATACCCTGTCTCTAAAAACAAAAGAAAGAAAAGAAAATGAATTCAAGACAACCCTAAATAAATGAAAGTGATCTATTATGTTTATAGCCAGAAGATTCAATATTGTAAAGATGTCAATTTTCCCCAGGTTGACCCGTGGGTTCATTACAGTTCCAAGAAAAATCCAGCAGGTTTTATACAATTTTTGTACTTTATTAAATGCAGCTTCATAAACTTTCATCTTTCCCTGTCTTTTCGGAGTCTGGTAGGAGCCCCAACTCAAGACACAGAGATACCACATTCATTTCAGGGCCACCAAGCACTTTCATTCTTTAGCTGTGAGCAGAAGTCTTATCCTTTCCAAATGTATATTTTTCTTTCTATAAAATATGAAAAATCTTTACTGTCTCTTTGCTGAATTCAAATGCCTTTGGATTATGTAAATAAAGTGTTGTGTAAGTCCAAGGCAGTGATAGTAATTTGTAGCTGTTTTAAGCTTCTGAAATGTTTCTGACCTGTTTTGCATGTAAATGTTTAGTAAGTTGTTAAGAACGTTAACATTCTTGTTAAGGTCAAGAGCAAAATATGGATGTCCTTATTGCTCTTACTTAACATTGTTCTGAAGGGACTAGCCAGTGCAATTAGAAACAGAAGTCTAAAATGGGGAAAATAAGGAGATGAAAATTCAAGAGAATCAACTAAGAAACCATGGCAAACAGTAAGAGAAGTAAGATGGGCCACACGCGGTGGCTCACGCCTATAATCCTAGCACCCTGGGAGACCGAGGCGAGCAGATCATTTGAGCTCAGAAGTTCGAGACCAGCCTGAGCAAGAGCAAGACCCCATCTCTACTAAAAAATTCTCAACAAAATCCTAGCTAACCGAATCCAGGTGCTTATCAAGAAAACAATCCATCGCAACCAAGTAGGCTTCATCCCATGCAGGGATGGTTCAACATACATAAATCTATAAATGTAATCAACCACATAAACAGAAGCAAAAACAAAGACCATATGATCCTCTCAGTAAATAATTTTTAAAATCATATCAAAAAAGAAACAAAATAAAAATCAGGAAAATTCTCCGCATCCACGCCAACATTTATTGTTTTGGGACTTTTTGATAAAGGCCATTCTCACTAGAGATAAATGATATCTCAGTGTGGTTTTGATTTGCATTTCCCCGATGATTAGAGATGTTGAGCATTTTTTCATAAGTTTGTTGGCCATTATTCTGTCTTCTTTTGAAAAGTTTCTGTTCATGTTCTTAGCCCACTTTTTGATAGGGTTTTTGATTTTTTCTTGCTGATTTTCCTGAGTTCTAAATAGATTCTAGTTATCACCTCCTTATTGGATGTGTAGCATGCGGAAATTTTCTCCCATTCTGTAGGTTGTCTGTTTGCTCTTGTGACAGTTTCTTTGTGCAGAAGCATTTTAGTTTTTTTTTGGGGGGGGGACAGAGTCTGACTCTGTTGCCCAGGCTAGAGTGCCGTGGAGTCAGCCTAGCTCATAACAACCTCAAACTCCTGGGCTCAAGCAATCCTTCTGCCTTAGCCTCCCTAGTAGCTGGGACTACAGGCATGCACCTGTAGAATGGCCTTTATCAAAAAGTCCCAAAACAATAAATGTTGGCGTGGATTTGGGTTCCATTAAAGATTAATTTAGGGAAAATGGACATCTTTATGATGTCAAGACCTATCTGAGCACATGGTATGCTTTTCAGTTTGTTCAAGCATTCCCTCAATAGCATTTAAAAACTTTCTTCATACAGATATGGCACATATTCCATTAAGTTTATCCAAGGTATTTTATCTTATTACTGAATCTTTTAAAATAATAGATTTGTTATTAATTTTATACTCAACTATCTTCTCTCTTTTTTATTAAATATATAATTCATCTGAGAATTTATCTGAAGTTAAGATGTGAAATATGGCTACAATTTTATTTTTCCAAATAACTATCCAGTTTCCAAATACCATTTAGAGAAAAATTTACTTTTTCTCACTTATTTAGATGACACCTTTACCGTATATTAAATTATATTTGAACCTATTGCTAAACTCTCTATTTTACTCAATTTTTGTACCTGACGTACCATAAAATAGCTTTAATTATTATAGTTTTTTTTGTTTTTTTTTTTGAGACAGAGTCTCACTTTGTTGCCCAGGCTAGAGTGAGTGCCGTGGTGTCAGCCTAGCTCACAGCAACCTCAAAATAGAAACAAATTAATTGGACAACTAAAAATATATAGAAAAAGTTAGCTGGGCATGATGGCACATGCCTATAGTCCCAGCTACTCGGAAGGCTGAGGCAGAAGGATTGCTTGAGCCCAGGAGTTTGAGGTTGCTGTGAGGTAAGCTGACACCACGGCACTCACTCTAGCCTGGGCAACAAAGTGAGACTCTGTCTCAAAAAAAAAAAAAAAAAGAAGAAGATAGTTGAGTATAAAATTAATAACAAATCTATTATTTTAAAAGATTCAGTAATAAGATAAAATACCTTGGATAAACTTAATGGAATATGTGCCATATCTGTATGAAGAAAGTTTTTAAATGCTATTGGGGGAATGCTTGAACAAACTGAAAAGCATACCATGTGCTTAGATAGGTCTTGACATCATAAAGATGTCCATTTTCCCTAAATTAATCTTTAATGGAATCCAAATAGGTATACCAGTGGGAATTTTCTTGCAAAGAAGTTGAGACTACATAAACTGATATTTTTTATTTCAGCATATTATGGGGGTACAAATGTTAAGGTTACGTATGTTTCCCATGCCCCCCTACCCCCTCGAGTCAGAGATTTAAGCGTGTCCATCCCCCAAATGGTACGCATCACACTCATTATGTCCCACACCCTCCTCCTCCCTCCCATCTGCCTGACGCCAGATAAATGTTATTCCTGTATGTGATCACCTTAGGTGGTGATCAGTGAAACCAATTTGCTGGTGAACACATGTGGTGCTTATTTTTCCATTCTTGTGATACTTCACTTAGTAGAATGGGTTCCAGCTCTATCCAGGAAAATACAAGAGGTGCTAGATCACCATTGTTTCTTATAGCTGAATAGTACTCCATGGTATACATATACCACATTTTATTAATCCACTCATGTATTGATGGGCACTTGGGTTGTTTCCACATCTTTGCAATTGTGAATTGTGCTGCTATAAACATTCGAGTGCAGATGTCTTTTTTATGGAATGTCTTTTGTTATTTGGGGTAGATGCCCAGTAATGGGATTGCTAGATCAAATGGTAGATCTATTTGTATCTCTTTAAGTTACCTTCATATTGCTTTCCACAGAGGTTGCATTAGTTTGCAGTCCCACCAGCAGTGTGTGAGTGTTCCTATTTCTCTTCCAAGAAGATTATTTCAGTATCACATTTCAAGTAATAAATATCAGGCCATTAAATTATTTTGACATCCTAAAGGAGACTATATTTTTAGTTGTCCAATTAAGAGACAGGGCCTCACTCTTGCTCAGGCTGGTTTCACACTCCTGACCTTGAGTGATCTGCCCACCTCAGCCTCCCAGAGTGCTAGGATTACAGGCATGAGCCATTGCACCTGGCCCAGAAGTTTTTAGTTTTATCAGGTCCCATTTATTTATTTTTGTTGTTGCTGTGATTGCCTCTGGGGCCTTCTTCATAAATTCATTGCCTAGGCCAATGTCTAGAAGAATATTTGCAATGTTTTCCTCTAGAATTCTAATAGTTTCATACATTAGGTTTAAGTCTGTTACCCAGTGTGAGTTGATTTTATGAATACTACAAAAACCTTTGTGCACACAAACTGGAAAATGTGGAGGAAATGGACAAATTTTTAGAAACACACAGCCTCGGTAGGCTCAATCAGCAAGAAATAGAATTCCTGAACAGACCAATATCAAGTACTGAAATTCAAACAGCAATAGAAACCCTTCCTAAAAAGAAAAGTCCCAGACCAAATGGTTTCACGCCTGAATTTTACCACACCTACAAAGAACTGGTGTCTATCCTGCAGAAATTATTCCACAACATGGAGGAGGATGGAATCCTCCCCAACTCATTTTATGAAGCCAACATAACTGATACCAAAACCAGGAAAGGATGCAACAAAAAAAAGAAAACTACAGATCAATATCCCTTATGAATATAGATGCAAAAATTCTGAAAAGCATTAGTAAAAAGGGGTCTTTCCTTACCATATATTAAAACGTTATATTAATAATACTATAATAGGCTGGGCGCGGTGGCCCACACCTGTAATCCTAGCACTCTGGGAGGCCAAGGCAGGCGGATTGCTTAAGGTCAGGAGTTCGAAACCAGCCTGAGCAAGAGTGAGACCCCGTCTCCACTATAAATAGAAAGAAATTAATTGGCCAACTAATATAGAGAGAAAATTAGCCGGGCATGGTGACGCATGCCTGTAGTCCCAGCTACTCAGGAGGCTGAGGCAGCAGTATTGCTTGAGCCCAGGAGTTTGAGGTTGCTCTGAGCTAGGCTGACGCCACGGCACTCACTCTAGCCTGGGCAACAAAGTGAGACTCTGTCTCAAAAAAAAAAAAAAAAAAATACTATAATAATTAAAGCTATTTTATGGTATGTCAGGTAAAGAAATTAATTGAGTAAAATAGAAAGTTTAGCAATAGGTTCAAATATAATTTAATATATGGTAAAGGTGTCATGCTAAATAAGTGAGAAAAAGTAAATTTTTCTCTAAATGGTATTTGGAAACTGGATTGTTATTTGGAAAAATAAAATTGTAGCCATATTTCACATCTTCAGATAAATTCTCAGATGAATTATATATTTAAATGACCATAAGACGAGGCAAATAAAGATAACAAAAGAAATCATGGGCAAGAAATTTTGTTAATCTCCAACATAAAACCCAGAACCCATATGAGAAAAGATTGATAGGTCCCAACTTATTGAGGCTAAAAAAAAAAAAAGAAAAGATTGATAGTCTGGGCACGGTGGCTCACGCCTGTAATCCTAGCACTCTGGGAGGCCAAAGCGGGAGGATTGCTTGAGCTCAGGAGTTTGAGACCAGCCTGAGCAAGAGCAAGACCCTGTCTCTACTATAAATAGAAAGAAATTAGCCAGACAACTAAAAATGGAAAAAAATTAGCCGGGCATGGTGGCATGTGCCTGTAGTCCCAGCTACTCGGGAGGTTGAGGCAGGAAGATCACTTGAGCCCAGGAGTTTGAGGTTGCTGTGAGCTAGGCTGACGCCACAGCACTGTAGCCCAGGCGACAGAGTGAGACTCTGTCTCCAAAAAACAAAAAGAAAAGATTGATTAATTCAACTATATAAAAATAGAAACTATCTGCTTCACTAAAACTAGCAGAAGCAAAGACAAATGACAACCTTGGGAAAATATTTGCAATGTATATCATAGAGATGTAATTTCCCTCATATATGAAGAGCTCCTATAAAGTAATTAGAAAAAGATCAACATCCAACAGGAAAACGGAAAAAGGTTAAGAAGAGAAAGCAGAAAAATTACCAGTAGTTCTTAAATGAAAATATGCTCAATCTCAGCCATTAGAGAAATGCAAATTAAGACTACTCAGATCCCCTCACTTTTTGTTGAGATTACCTGTCAGATCATCAAAGATCCAGAAGACATTTTATGCTAGTTGACAAGAGCATGAGGAAGCAGTGTTCTCCTACTTTGTGGTAGCCTGTGAATTAGTACTTCTGTGGAAGTTAATTTGATAATACCTGTAAAAATTAAAATGTACATAGCTTTGACCCAGCTTTTGTACTTCTAGAAATTTATACTTCAGATGTATTCACCCATGTGCAGATTTTTTCCAAAATTGGTTCTACCTCCTGATATGTGCAAATTGGTATGTGTATATGTATCTTACATTGTTTATTTCATCATTGTTTAGCTTCAGCAGGAGAGCAAAAATTTGGAAACAACCTAAATATTCATCAGTAGGGGAACTAGTTGAATAAATATAGTATGTTAATACAAGCAGTGATCTTCAAGATATATTATTTTGTGACATTTGGATGCAAAACCGTATAAGCGATGTGCTACCATTTGTGGGAGTTTTTTATTGTGATAAAATATAATGACATAGGCCCGGCGCGGTGGCTCACACCTGTAATCCTAGCACTTTGGGAAGCCGACGCGGGCAGATTGCTCAAGGTCAGGAGTTCGAAACCAGCCTAAGCAAGAGTGAGACCCCCGTCTCTACTATAAATAGAAAGAAATTAATTGGCCAACTAATATATATATAGAAAAAATAAATCAGCCAGGCATGGTGGCGCATGCCTGTAGTCCCAGCTACTCGGGAGGCTGAGGCAGGAGGATTGCTTGAGCCCAGGAGTTTGAGGTTGCTGTGAGCTAGGCTGACGCCATGGCACTCACTCTAGCCTGGGCAACAAAGTGAGACTCTGTCTCAAAAAAAAAAAAAATATATATATATATACACACACACACACATATATATATAATGACATAAAATTCATCAATTTAACCATTTTTAAGTGCACAGTTCAGTGACTTTAAGTCCATTAACAGTATTGTACAATCATCACTACTATCCATTTCTAGAACTTTTTCATCCCAAATAGAAACCCTGTATCCATTAACCAATAACTCTCCATTTTCCCCTCCCTTCTCCCACTAGTAATCTAATCTGTTCTACTTTCTGTCTGTGAATTTTGCCTATTCTAGGTACTACATATAAATGGAATCATGCTATATTTATCTTTTTGTGTCTGGCTTATTTTACTTAGCATAATATTTTCAAGATTCATCCATACTGTAGCATGTATCAGAACTTTATTCCTTTTTAAGGCTGAATACTATTCCATTGTTTACATACTCCATTTTGTTTATCCATTCATCTGTTGATGGGCATTTTGGTTGTTTTTATGTTTTAACTGTTGTGAATAATACTGCTTTGATCATTAGTGTATAAATATTTCTCTTTCAGCCCCTGGTTTCAGTTCTTTTGGATATATCACTAGAAGTAGAATTATTGGGTCATGCGGTAACTTTGTGTTTAAATTTTTGAAGGAACTGACAAACTATTTTCCATAGTACTTGCATAGTTTTACTAATCCCACTAGCAATGTACACAGGTGCTAATTTTTCCACATCCTTGCCAACATTTGTTATTTTCCTTTTTTTTTTTAAATAATAGCCATCCTAATGGGTATAAAGTATATCTCACTGTGGTTTTGATTTGCATTTCTTAATGACTAATGATGTTGAGCATTATTTCATGAGCATTATTTCATGTATATTTATTGGTCATTTGTATGTCTTCTTTAGAGAAATGTCTAAAGATCCTTTGCCCATTTTTTATTGGATTATTTATCTTATTATTGTTGAGCCCTAGAAGTTCTTTATATATTTTAGATATTATACTCGTCTTAGATATGTTTTGCAAATATTTTCTCCTGAGTTTTCACTTTCTTGATAGTATACTTTGAAGTACAAAAGTTTTTAATTGTGGTAAAGTCTAATTTATCTTTATTTCCTTTGGTTGCTTTTGCTTCTGGTGTCATGCACCTAATCCAAGGTCACAAAGATTTACACCAAGGTTTTCTTCTAAGAATTTTATAGTTATGACACTCACATTTAGGTCTTTGATCCATTTGGAGTTAATTTTTGTATATAGTATGAGATAGGAGTTCACCTTGATTATTTTGCATGTAGAAATCCAGATGGTACTGATGCCAGTACCATCTGTTGAAGAAATTTTTCTTTTCCCCCATTGAATTGTCTTGGAACCCTTATCAAAAATCAGTTGCTCATAAAAGCCCAATTGTATAGATTTGTTTCTAGACTTTCAGTTCTGTTCCATTGATCTATATAGTCTACCTGTATGCCCTTTTAAAGGGGCATGCCCTTTTAAATCTTTTTAATTTTGAATCATATGAATATATTAATTCAAAAATAGTACAATTTTGAAACAATTGTTAACTAAGACCACAATTGACTCCTTTAATTTCTCTCCAATTTTCCCTTTCAGGAAAGTGTGCTGTGTTGTCATTCAAGGACTTCCTCTCCTGCAGACCAACTGAAATACCAGAAAATGACATTCTGCTTTGTGAGAGCCGGTACAATGAAAGTGACAAGCAGATGAAGAAATTCAAGGGACTGAAGAGGTTTTCACTCTCTGCTAAAGTGGTAGATGATGAAATTTACTACTTCAGGTAAATCTTGAAAAAACTAAGGAAGAAAGAGCACTTCAGCTAACTGATACCAAAATAGTGTAGTCCAGGGCTGAGTGCAGGGGCTCACGCCTGTAATCTTAACACTCTGGGAGGCCGAGGTGGGAGGATCACTTGAGGTCAGGAGTTCAAGACTGAACAAGAGTGAGACCCCATCCCTACAAAAAATAGAAACATTAGCCAGGCATGGTGGTGTTTGCCTATAGCCCCAGCTACTCAGGAGGCTGAGGCAAGAGAATTGCTTGAGCCCAGGAGTTTGAGGTTGCAGTGAGCTATGATGATGCCACTCCACTCTACCTGGGGAGACAGAGCAAGACTCTGTCTCAAAAAAAAATGTAGTCTGGTGTTTTTGATTTTTTTTTTATTTCATCTTAAACTAGAGGAATATACATTTCAAGCAGAAAATATTAATTCAGTTAAAGATTAAAGGAAAAGTTTCATAATCTGCTGAGACCTGGTAACTGCTCTAACAGTGCCCTTGGCTTAGACTGCAGTGATTGTAAATTGCAGGCAGAAATACTTAATTCTGGTTTACATCCTGTCAGGAGATTTCTCAGTTCCACAGGTTATGAAAACTCTTCACCACAACTAGATCCCAACTTTGGACCCGGCGATTTTGTGGGTGTTCAGCAAAACCCTTTAAAAACAAACATCTTTAAGTGGAAGTGACTTCATAAGTACACATTTAAACTCTTTCCCTTGCTCCTTCCCTTAGAGTATACATTGCAGATTGCAGGAAGTCATTTCTAGACATTAAGGTAGAACACTGCTTTCTGACCAGTCCTGGAGTGATATTAGGTAATTTTAGTTTTTTTATGTCTCTTCTTTCAGAAAACCAATTGTCCCTCAGAAGGAGCCCTCACCTTTGCTGGAAAAGAAGATCCAGTTGCTAGAAGCTAAATTTGCCGAGTTAGAAGGTGGAGATGACGAAATTGAAGAGATGGGAGAAGAAGATAGTGAGGTCATTGAACCTCCTTCTCTACCTCAGCTTCAGACTCCCCTGGCCAGTGAGCTGGACCTCATGCCCTACACCCCTCCACAGGTGAAGGTGACAAGTTCTTGTTACTAGTCTTTGGTTTGCAACAGACTCAAACCAAAGTAAAGAGACATCAAGACTTTTCATATGTGAGCTTCAACCTAAAATTGTGCAGGAAGGAATATATATTTTTTTCTTTCTCAATGCTATTATTTCTGTATTTATTTATTTTTAATTGACAAAAAGATTATTTATTTATGTTATATCACTAATAACTTATTATGCCATTGTATTAATGCCATTAATAATTTAAAATTTAATATCTTCTAGAACAGGCATCCTCCAACTACGGCCCGCGGGCCACATGCAGGTGTTTTTTGCCCATTTGGTTTTTTACTTCAAAATAAGATATGTGCAGTGTGCATAGGAATTTGTTCATAGTTTTTTTAAAACTATAGTCTAGCCCTCCAACAGTCTGAGGGACAGTGAACTGGCCCCTTGTATAAAAAGTTTGCGGACCCCTGTTATAGAATTTCATAGATAGCTATTTTAATGGCAGGTTTAGTTAGAAGACTGTCCCTGTCTTGTACTGAAGAATAGCAATAGGAGTTTTGTTGCCCATATCTTTTTAATTTCTCCTTCTTAATTTAGGACCTCATCTTTTGGTTGAGTGTGATCCCTATTGGTAGTTTTTTTCCCATTCAGAATTTTGTCAAGACTTAATTGTGAGGTCACCATTATAGACTGCAGTCATGGAATTCAGTGACACTTTGATTTATTTTTTACATGGTAAGAGGCAAGGAAGAGGTGTATTTTGACCAAGAAAATGGCCAGCTATAAACTGAATGTGTCAATAAAACAGTAACTATTGAATCTCATGTTCCTGGCTTCCAAAACTTTTGAGCAGTTAACTAAGTACAGTGTTCTGATGTACCATAAGAGCTTTCTGTCTTACAGTCTACCCCAAAGTCTGCCAAAGGCAGTTCAAAGAAGGAAGGCTCCAAACGGAAAATCAACATGAGTGGCTACATCCTGTTTAGCAGTGAGATGAGAGCTGTGATTAAGGCCCAGCACCCAGACTACTCTTTCGGGGAGCTCAGCCGACTGGTGGGGACAGAATGGAGAAACCTTGAGACAGCCAAGAAAGCAGAATATGAAGGTAAATAGAGACAAGGCACAATTGTCTCAGCTTTCTAAGCAAGGGGGTGTTTTCAGGAATGCACGTGCCTAGACAGGTTTACTCTCTTGTTCTTACCACTTGCCACGTGTACTTTGTGTTGGGTACTATTCTAAATGGCACCCAATAGCAGTTTAGATGCCCATCTTGTCCTGCCTAAGCACTACCCCTGAGTTGGCCTCTGATCCTGGTGTGGTTTCCCCCCACCCCCAAATTTTTCAATCAAATATTCTGCTATTAAAAATTGCATGATTTTTTTCATTGAGCCCTATAAGCACACGTGTTGAGCTGGGGAATGATTGTATAGTGTAATTAAATATAATTTTAACTAAAATTCATCGGAAAAGGGCCTTTTAAGAATCTCATGCTCTACCGACTGAGCTAGCTGGGCAGTCAAAAAGGGCCTTTTAAAATCAGTGATTTTCTGTTATGGCTCTCGATAAGCTATATGTTTATTTTTACTTTTTTTAAGAGAGGGAGGGGGAGAGGCTGACAGTGAGCCATGTATTTAAACTACAGGCTGAGGCATTGCTGAAGTGCTTGGTTTCTTAGGCCAGTCCTGGCCTGTGCTATGTCTGTGTTAATAATTACTCTTAAGGTACTTGGAGTCTATTTGATAAAGCTCAATTGCCTTTATTTTTCTTTTACTCTATAATTAAATCACTTTGGGCCATGAGCTGTCATTCAGGGATTTATCGGTTCTTAGCCATTTAGGGACAAATACTGTTGTTGTTGTTGTTGTTGCTTTTTAGGTCAGGCACGGCTTTAATAAAGAAGTGAATAGTAAACATTAGATTAGGCAGGACTATTGCCTTTTGATCTGTATTTTTTCCATTTGGAATTTTATATATTGATTCATTTTGCCAATTTAGAGCTTTCCTCTCTGCATGGTCAACTGTTAACTCTTCTTGGCTGGGTACAAACCCATTATTTTCCAGCAAATGTAAATTAATTGTTAAGGCTCCTCCCTTTATTAAAGTTTATGAAGTCTTCAAAGAAACCCTCCTTAAAAAAAAAAAAAGGTTTTATTTCTTTCATTTATTACAATTGATTGATTATTATAAAATTATCTGAAAGGCTTTTCTAAGGATCTTCTACAGAGAAGCTTAATCCTGTAAGATACCCAGCCAAATAACATTTGTGGCAAAACCATTTCAAGAAGCATTCCAAACTCTCTCTTGGAAACTTATGACGCATATTCCCATACTAAAGACTTTAAGATCTACAATAAAGAACCTGGTTTTTTATTATCTGGCATTTTTTGAAATTTGACCAGGTATTTTTGATATTTGACCAATGTAATACCTATTCGTATCCTGGAGAAATAATATATTTTGCAGAACATTCTGAAGAAACCCTACTCAGTTCCATAAGAACCTAGAACTTTGGGGAGCTTTGCCATTTCTGACCTTAGTGAAAGTTAAGACCAAATATACCATTCAGTTCGTGGAGTGTTGGAAATTAAGCTAACACATATATAAAGCCCGTTTTAAGGCAAATGAAGCCAGTACTGGGTGGCTAGTTATTTAGGATGTGAACAGGAAAGAGGTATCTGGAATATTGTGAAGGTAAATACACTGGAGCAGGGCTCAAGAATGGGAGAGATGATGGCTTCCAGGAAATTCTGCCAGATTTAAAGGGGAGTCAGAAATTCAGTGAGTACCTAGTGAGGGGAAGTTAAATGACTCAACAGCATGTGTTTTGAGACATAATATCTGAAGTGTTGGTGTTCTCACCTATTAAATTCAAAACCCACAGTTTGCAGTTTGGCTTAGTTTTAAAAGTTCTTTTTTCCAAGACAGCCTTATCATGCTTCTCCTAGAAAGAACCAACAGGTAGCCAGTCCATATATTCAATCCATAGGCCTGAATTTTTCTGGATTTTCAACTTCATTTTTTTGCTCTCCCATTCTACTGTGTCATTTGTATAGTGAAAAATACTAGAATTTAAAGTGGAAGTCTATATTATCAATTTTTTTACTGCTAGCTCAAGGAAACAGGTTGTTCAAATAGCCTTTGTCCCTCACATTCATTGTACAAAGGGTCTATAAACTGGAACAGTGTTTGTGAGCAATGATAAGTCTATGCACGTAATTCTGTCACAGCCAAGGGGCCTTTGACTTGCTTGACTTTCATACTTTCATACACTAAAGGAGGACTGGAGCTGTTGCTTCTTGATTCTTTTTAAAGCCATGTGACCTTAAGCTATTTCCCCCTCCTGAGATCAATGGTAGTCTTTTGAATTCCATGTTGGAGGGTTAATGTGTGGCAGTTAGATTATCATATTAGGAGTCAGGGCCACAGATTGCTGGTTCTCTCTGTATCCTTAGACAAGTTATTGCCTGTCTTCCAGCCTCCATTTGCCCATGTGAAGAGTTGGGGGATTTCCTGTTTATGAATGGTGAAGCAGAATAAACCCTATATGATGGGAGTTTGGGGAATACAGTGTTTCTAGAGTTCTCCAGTAAAGGTCCAGATTGCTAGCTCCCAAAAAGACTGGGAATATGATCATTGAGGCTGCTTGCTCTGGGGATTCAGGCAGGGTAGCTCAAGAGAATGGGGGAGGTGAGGGATAGCAGGGTGTTCTACAGCCCAGAACTACCACAGCAAATGTCCTTGCATTTTGGATGAAATAAGGTGGGTTCTGGAATTTTCACTGATTTAGGATGATCTGTGGTCAGTATTGAACTGCTCAGCTTCAGGAAACCTGGTTCTTTCAGTACATTGTACACTGCTACATATGTGTATATATAATTCCCTGCTTCTGATGATTGTAGCCTGGAGTACAAGTATAATGCATTTTTTCCCTTGGGATTTATTAAACATGACCTCTTTGCTTCATTAGAATGTAGAGATTAGTGTTTACTTTTCTTTCCTAAAACCTTCTGGAGGAGGCAGTAAGCTACTTTTCCCTTACAGAGTTAATTTTCTTCAGCTGCTAAATCCCATGACACTAATGATGAGTCCTCAAATCTTAGTAAAATTGGGTACAAAGAATCAGGAAATATAGTAAGTAACAATTGTACCAAAAATTATAATGGGCCATGGAATTGCTTCATGTTGAAATTATAAATAATCTGTAATGCTATTAATACTAGAATAATGGTAGTGCTTCTCATCTTCAGGGTGCCTCGTGAGATTAACCATGGTGGTTATGCTGGTGACGTGTTTAAATAAAACCTGTGCTTTCTGAATGTGTGTTGCAGTCTTAACATTCTTGAAATCTTTGCAGACCAGTTCTCAAGATGGGATAGGAAAGCTGGACTCTAGGTTACCAAGTGAAATCGGCCCGACTTCTCCTGTGTTGAGACTAGTCATCTACTGTTCCTTCCATTGAGACAGAACTGTTGCCTGTGTTTTTACTAGTCCTGTTGAATGCAATGGATGGTATTTTGAATTCCTGGGTTAAAAACAGAATTGAAAATCTGAAATGCCTTTACAGAGCGGGCAGCTAAAGTTGCTGAGCAGCAGGAGAGAGAGCGAGCAGCACAGCAACAGCAGCCGAGTGCTTCTCCCCGAGCAGGCACCCCTGTGGGGGCTCTCATGGGGGTGGTGCCACCACCAACACCAATGGGGATGCTCAATCAGCAGTTGACACCTGTTGCAGGTAAAAACAGGAGCTAAGACCATTTTTTTCCACTTTAAGAAATTCCTTCATTTTTTTTTTCTCCAATGAGGAGTAGGCCACAGTCTATAGCCTTTTCTCATGACAGATTCAAAGTCTGAAGTCATCCATGTCGTCCTATATTGCCTTTCCCATATGGGCAGTGCCTCCTTTCTGCCCTAGAAATGGGCCCTGGGCCCAACCCTGGGAACCGGTAGGGAGCGGCTCTTTCCTGGCTGTGGGCATGGTCTGGTGATGTTCTCCACCCCAGACTACTCTTGATAGAATGCTATAGCAGAAAATATAAATAGACCCTGAATTCTGTTCTAGAAGAACTCCCAAGAGAAAACACAGAACCAGTCTTTAGGTGGTATGGATTTTCCCGTCTCATTCTAGTATTCAGTTTGCCTTGTTCTGCTGCAGCCATCCTTAAAAGACTGACCATTTCGAAGGACTTTTTGACAATGAATTGTAAATCCTTTCTTGGTCACCAATGTGCATGACTGCTAAATAGAATTACAAAGTCCTTTATTCAATTCATTGTGCCCACTCTGTAATGCTTTTCTATTTAATTACATTAAACTGCATTTTCTGTTAGTATCCCAGTCACATATTTAAAAAAAAATGATGAATGTGGTTTGCTTGTGTGTGTTGTCTCTGGTTCTGGTAGCCATAGCAAATTTGACTCTTCTTGAGTTGAATATACTTGTCTGACATGTCTCCAATGAGAAGCCTGCAGACCACCTCTCGGGCTCCTCCTCTGAGATCTCTCTGAACCTGGTGAGATCTGTATAAGCCACCTGTGTTTCTTCTTAAGCAAGCAGTCTGACCTCTTTCACAGGGAGTCGAAGACAATGTTGTTCAAGGCAGGCTCGTTGGGATGCTGTTTTTGTTTTTGCTTTTTAAGGAAGAGTAGCATAGGATAACTTTTCCATTGTCGCTCCTAACTTTTGTGATGGCAAGTTCTCAAATGCACTGTCGCTGAACTCAGCAGTTGCACTCGCCAAAGCACATCTGAATCATGGCTTTCAGTACTTTCAGTGTAACTGATGTTGATCTAACAAATCTCATAATCGCCTGCTCTATTCCATGGCCCATTTTGGTTAATGGGGTTCCAGAGGTTTTTAGAAATCAGGCCTTAAACATGGGGACTTTGAAAGTTAGAATTCCCTCATTGACATCCTGTTTTGTTCTATTGTTTTGTTCTATTTGACATGTGATATTTTGGCACTGTGCCCTTGACTTCAAAACTCAGGAATACATTAACAAAATGAATACAAACAGCTACAAACATTTAAAAAACAGCAGCTGCAGCATTTTAGCTCCCTGTTAGGGAATAACATAGAGCTCTATGAATGAGGAGGGTCAGCCCTCTAGAAAGCCCCTGCTCCATTATTAAGGTTGTACTGGCCAGACTTCTGGGCCATGGGAGTGAAGGGCAAGCATTTTCTACGATAACCAGTCTTTCGTCCTCAGTGGGAACTTTGCAGCTAACAGGATGATTTTTCATGGTCTTACAGGTTGCCTAGGGCCTGAGTCTTAGCCTTGTTGCTGTCTGAGACCAGCTTTGCTTACAAGCATTGAAGCTCATTTGAACACATGTGACTGGGATAATAAATGCCAAAGTACAGTTTAATGAAGACAAGTGTCATGTCTTTCAGTTCTTAATAATTTCTTCAACCACAGCCCATGAAGGCTGCGTTCAGATGGGCTTTTGTAATTGAAAGCAAAGCCTCCTAACATCTTTAAATTTCCCACCTACTTATCCCTAAAAGCTATAACTGGTGGTGTGGTTAAAAGGCATTATGGTAGCATTGCATCTCCTTATGTTTAAGATGATATTGTCTGTTCATAACTAGTTTTTACTCTGAACTCTCATTTTTTAACAATGAAACTTATAATCCTATTTCAGGTATAGAGATAGACCATTTGAAATTTTGTTATATTGGTTAATGTAAGTTTTCAGTTAGCTTAGATATGACTAGTGAAGCAGGGTGAATCGATCTCAGAATTTCTAATAATTTCATAGCTTTAAAAGACTAAACCTTTGTAAATAAATACCTTTGACATAATTCTTCAGGGAAAGTCAAAGAGTAAAATTTTCGGAGTCTGGAGTTTTCTACTGTTTCCCAGAGCCCCTCTCTTCTGCAAAGAGTATTTTATAAAAATAAGGTTTGGCACCAGTCCCTCAATCCTCCCTTTTTTAGGAGCTGTGACCAAAGGTGACTGCATTTTGGGGGGAGCTTTGTATTCTTGTTCATCGTGATCATTACAAATCCCAGGAGAGTGAAGTTTTTCTTTTTTTAAAAAATGCCATGTGGTTTTAAAGGTCTTTTGATAGGTGAGTCCTGGACATTTTGAAATTATTTTCTTACTTTCATTCCTTTTGCCAGAAATACTTGTTTGTTGAAACTTTTCCCTAGCCAGCAAATAATATTTTGTTATGTGAAGGTGCACTTTGAAAAAAAAGGGAAGGCTGGGCACAGTGGCTCACGCCTGTAATCCTAGCACTCTGGGAGACCGAGGTGGGAGGATCATTCAAGGTCAGGAGTTCGAAACCAGCCTGAGCAAGAGCGAGACCCCATCTCTACTAAAAACAGAAAGAAATTAATTGGCCAACTAAAAATATATAGAAAAAATTAGCTGGGCATGGTGGCACATGCCTGTAGTCCCAGCTACTTGGGAGGCTGAGGCAGGAGGATTGCTTGAGCCCAGGAGTTTGAGGTTGCTGTGAGCTAGGCTGATGCCACATCACTCTAGCCTGGGCAACAACTTAGACTCTGTCTGAAAAAGAAAAGGGGAAAAAAGCCTCTGTTCGGAGAAATTTTTTACTTTAATTAAAATGCTCCCTGTTAACTGAAGGTTTATCTAAGGACATTTGTGAGCTTGGAGACAGTGGTGACAATTGGCATCTTCTCATGTCAGCAGAGCCTGTTTCTCCAGCTGCTACTCCTTAAGGTCTGTGTGTAGGCTCCTGAGCAACCTGAGCTTTGGTTGGCTTGGGAGGGTTTAGGTTTTATCTTTATTTTATCATGTTTTGAGATTTAAAGATAAAACATTCACTGTGATGGCTCGTTGAAGCTATTCCCCAGTTCAAGCCTGAGCACAAATCATTCTTAACCAGCAGTGGTTAGTGGGGCTAGAAAGTAGGAGGAACAGATGTAGAAGTCTTGAAAAATTCTTGCCCCCAAGCTGGAGAACCATGCTTTGTGATCAGGACTATGCGCCTCATTTCCCTCCATTCCTGTTTTCCCTCATGTGTACCCATGATAGGCATATGAGCGTGGGCAGAGTGGAATGATGGTGTTTATACTATTCAATTAGAATTGCAGTCGGCAGAACTGGTCACTTGTTTGAACAGCTTGCAGTAGTTATGACCTGGGGAAGGCTGTTACTAGAACTTTTTATTATTATTTAACTGAAAACATGCAGCATATTTATCCCAGGAAAAATAACTACAAATAATGTACTAAGTACTAATTCATCCAGAAATGTTGGGTTTCATATTTGTAACTTTTTATTTTGTTCATTATTGCAACAAAATAATTGCACTAATTGCCGTTATATCATGCAGTACTAAGGGTGCTTTATTCATTGGTAGTGCATGTGGGAGGGTTGTTATTACTTAGCTCATGTTGCATGTTAATGATGCATGTCTGAAATTTGTTGTGTCCTTCAAGGCATGATGGGTGGCTATCCGCCAGGCCTTCCACCTTTGCAGGGCCCAGTTGATGGCCTTGTTAGCATGGGCAGCATGCAGCCACTTCACCCTGGGGGGCCTCCACCCCACCATCTTCCGCCAGGTGTGTCCGGCCTTCCGGGCATACCACCACCGGGTAAGAACTTCATCCTCATTCACTCATTAATGTCATCTTCATGTTCTCTTTTTCCTCCCTCAGCCAGTTGTTCCAGGAGGCACCTGTTGCCCATTATGGCCAGGCCTTCCCTCACTGAGAATCCCAGGGTTGTCAGCAGCAGGGCCTCTCCTCTGTGTTGAGCCGGTGGCCCAGCACTGTACCTTTGTGTACCTGACTGCCTGGCAGCAGCACAGGACACATGGCAGAGGCCAGACTCAGCAGACCAAGGGGCAAGTGGCATCCTGTGTAATCACTCAAGCAGTTTGACTTATGCTCCAAAAGCCAACAGCCTAGAAGGCCATGCCTTCTTGTCAGTGAATAAAGTTTCCCAAATTACTAGTTTAGAGTCACATCTAAAAACACTTTTTGCTCCTGAGTGCATTTCTTTAGTGCAATTCTTATCTCACAAGGTATTCTGTATAGAGCCTCTGTTCCATCTCCCTTCCTCTTCCTCCTTCTCTTCCTCCTCAAGCAGCCCTTCTAAGGGATTGCAGAGTCGCTAACATAGAACTCTTCAGAAATCCTTTGCTCAGTCTGACTTGAACAAAAGGAGGGAGAGAATGAATTTGCACAGAATTAGTTTTCTGTGAGTCCCCTAAAAAGCATGACATAACATTTTAAAGAACAGTCTAGCCTACCCTCCTAGCTATAGACATGAGTTTGTCAACAGAAGCTGAGTTCTTTCGTATAGAAATATATAAATGGAGTCCAGAAATAGCTACATTCAGTTTCACTGTATAATAAATTAGCAAGTTGAAAAATTATTTTAAAGAAAACATAAATGTAAGGAATATCACAAGTTTCCATGTTAATTGCCATCATATGCAAAAGAACTCTTAGCTATAATCTAATTAGAAGGGAATATGACCTCGAGACGATTTGGAATAGCACTGGAACTAAGGGCCCAACCCAGATGATATGTGGATGGAAACTTTGTAGGTTTGCTTACACCAGTGTTGGACCTACCAATGATAGGGTTTTGCAGGATTCCAAAGGATGCTTTAGAGGGTGGACCCAGCAGTGAGCAGGGTGAGCAAACCTGGTAGCTTGGCCAGGAGCCTCCAGCCACACTCTTTGTGAATGTTGCTTAGAGAATGGCCATCACTCCATAGAAGCGTTTGCTCCAAATGTTCCCAGAGGAGGAATGTTTGTGGGGGTAGATACTTCATTGTGGAAATGGTAGTCTCTGTGTGAGTTGCTATTGCAGCAGGAGTCAATCAAAAAATAAGTGTTCCCATTTAGCAAGTAGACTTGGTATCTTAATGAGTCTCTAAGACCAGGCTGAAGTTGACACCTTCTAGGTGCATGCAGTACTCAGTGGGAGCCATGTCTAAGGCCAGTACCCTCTAGATAGCAGATGTCTTTTGGTGGGTGTTAGGATGTAGCTATCTTCCATTCCCCTTCTTGAGTCTCTGAATTGAATTTGAAGAAAGAACAACATATCTAGTTATAGTTAGGGAGATAGGAAAGAACCCCTCTTAGTGCTTACACATGCACATGTCTAAGTAGGCTTTGGGGAGCAGAGGATTCAGTGAGCTTTTCTGGTGACTCAGCTCATATTCTCACTGGCCTGCCCCTGGCATGGCATTTGTAAATAGAGGAAGCAGAGGGGGTTGCTGATTTGTTTGTGTTACCCTGTAAAGCAGTAATATAGGCAGCATAGGGAGCCACATTGTGTTGTGGAGTCTAAGGTGGGTGAGTGAACTGGGTTGGAGGGGGACGGGGGTTAACATGATGCTAGAGCAGCAGCTTACCACAACCTCTTCATCCCTGAATAATCATCAGAATCCTACTATGGTGATCCAGGTATACTGAGTACTTGGGAAATAAAAAATCCCTGCTTTTTAAACAGAAGCTTTATCATTTATTTTCTCTCTAACAAATAAGAGGATATCTGATACTTCCTGGAAGTGGCACTGGCTTTGGCAACACATACATTAAAAGTGGAACAATACAGAGATTAACATGGTCCCTGCACACAGATGACATGCAAGTTCATGATACATTCTGAACCTTAGAATAATGAGCTGCTTCTGCATGTAAAAATATCAGCATTTTAATCCAGAGGAACTACAGACTATGGAATCAGCCCTTCTTGATCCTTCTACAGCCATTAGGGCTTATTTAAGCATTAAAGAATAACTTACCACAGTTTTGGTTGTGGCTTGTTAGTTTTTAATGAACTAGATCCCTTGTCTATTTCTGTTTTATTGGAATAGCCAGTGTATGGCCCTGAGATAAAAATAGCCTTGGACACTAAATTTAGGATATCTCATTATTATCTACTGGTGCCTGTGAGACAACAATTGCTCGTGAGCATTCACCAAGGGAAGTTTACAAAATTACCACCAGAGACATAGTACAAATATAGTAAAGCCATGATGAAGCCTTTCTCTTTGTCATTTTGCATCTGAAGTGATAGCAACAAGGCTACTCCACTTCCAGATGATCCCTTTTCAGAGTGCAGCACTCTCAAATGGAAATGTCCTTTCTCTGCCAACGCTAGTGACTCCAGGTAGAACCAGGTACTGGTGGTGTGTGAGAACACAGCAAGGCTGTGCTTCCAGCATTCACAAATGTCATTTAACTGTGCATTTCCATAGCCTTGTCCTTTGTGTCCCTCCTAGCATATTACTTCTGAGCCTGATTCCAGTGCCATTCCTGCTAAAATTAAACACAGGCTTCAGTTATACAAGAAAGATACTTCGATTGTAAGAGAAAGAAAGTACTTTGAAAATAGAGGTGTATTCTGACTATAGGTTTACCTAGGGAAATACTATATAATGTTATGCAGTATTCAAATCATTTCTAAGCCATGAGTAATTGATGTACATCTGACAAGTTGTACTAGTTTGTACTTTAAGTACCTAGAAACAAAAGAATTTTCTATTTGAATCCTATTTTGGGTGCTTAGGATTCCTAGCCACAAAGACTCAAGTCAAGGACAGAGGTACATAGGTTTGCATTATAAATGGCATCATTTCTTATCAGACAGTAGTTTTTCAGTCATCTGAACCCAGAGCCTCTAATTGTGCCATTGCATTCTGAATTATAGGTGTGATGAACCAAGGAGTAGCCCCTATGGTAGGGACTCCAGCACCAGGTGGAAGTCCATATGGACAACAGGTGAGCTTCCCAGTTTGATTTTCTGGGACTTGACAAAATTCTAGTCATCTTCCTTCTCAGAACATATGCAGAGTATCTTTTTGCCTCACCATGTGGTCCCATGCTCTTTCAGGTGGGAGTTTTGGGGCCTCCAGGACAGCAGGCACCACCTCCATATCCTGGCCCACATCCAACCGGCCCCCCTGTCATACAGCAGCCAACGACACCCATGTTTGTCGCTCCCCCGCCAAAGACCCAACGACTTCTCCACTCAGAGGCCTACCTGAAATACATTGAAGGACTCAGTGCTGAATCCAACAGCATTAGCAAGTGGGATCAGACACTGGCAGGTAAGGAGAGTCTTTCTAAATGAGCCTTTGTGAAATACATGCTTCCTTGAAGGCCTCTCGCTGCTATTGGCAGATTGTATTGTATAATAAACATCCGTTTTTCCTATACAATTAAATAAATCATATATTTCACGGAATAGTTTGGAGTTTCTTTGCATGTTAACATCACACACTGAAAGTGGATATTTTGCCAAGGTTCAATGCTAAGTTTATCATAAACATCACTGCCATCTTTTTAAGTATATTCTGAATTTTTTCCAATTATTTTTCAGTCATTTGGGTATTAGTATAGATGCATTTGAGTAAACTAAAAATTACTTCATCTCAATTTAACAAAAAGAAAAATGTCAGAAAGCATATTTCCATTAACCTATCAAGTTATTTAGTTCAACAGACTTATTGTATTTTCAGTACATATTGAAGTAACATGCCTAGTTTCTGCAGAAAAATAAGTTTCTACTTGTTCTTCATTTCTAAACAAAATTTGATCATTTTATTTCTTATGAGTAGTATGTTTTCCCTTCATGTTTACATTTTTAGACATTTTTGTTAACATTGAAGTAATTCTTAAATATCAAGGGTGCTTATAAAAAATATTAATGATCAGGCCAGGCATGGTGGCTCATGCCTATAATCCTAGCACTGTGGGAGGCAGGAGGATCGCTTGAGGCCAGGAGTTTAAGACCAGCCTGGACGTAGCAAGACCCCATCTCTACAAAAAAAAAAAACAGAAAAATTAGCCGGGCATGGTGCTGCGTACCTTTAGTCCAGCTACTCATGAGGCTGAGGCAGGAGGATCACTTGAGCACAAGAGTTTGAGGGTGCAGTAAGCTATGATGCCACTGCACTGTAGCCCAGGCAACAGAGTGAGACCCTGTCTCAAAAGGAAAAATCTGGCCTGGGGCAGTACTATAAACCTAGTACTCTGTGAGGCCAAGGCAGGGGATCACTTGAGGTCTGGAATTCGAGACCAGCCTGAGCAAGAGCAAGATCCTATCTCTACCAAAAATAGAAAAAATTAGCCAGACGTAGTGGTGAGTACCTGGTAGTCCTGGCTACTCAGGAGGCTAAGGCAGGAGGATCACTTGAGCCCAGGAGTTTGAGGTTGCAGTGAGCTAAGGTGACACCACTGCACCTACCCAGAGCAACAGTAAGACTCTGTCTCAAAAAAAGAAGAAAAAAATTATGTTTTTAATGCCTAATAAAATGATACAAAAATTTGCTTGGAACCATTTGTAGTTAAAATCTATATTTAATGAATATTAAATGTTTTATGTCTAAGGTCTATCAGACCTTAGAACTGAGGTAAATTTTGTCACCTTAAAATTCCAATTTCTGTTTCTCTGTTTGCACTTGAATTTTCAGCTCGAAGACGTGATGTCCATTTGTCGAAAGAACAGGAGAGCCGCCTACCCTCTCATTGGCTAAAAAGTAAAGGGGCCCACACCACTATGGCAGATGCCCTCTGGCGCCTTCGGGATTTGATGCTCCGAGACACCCTCAACATTCGCCAAGCATACAACCTAGAAAACATTTAATCACATCATTGTTTCTTTTATAGAAGCATAAAGAGTTGTGGAACAGTAGCCATTTTAGTTACTGGGGGTGGGGGGAAGGAACACAGGATGATAATTTTTATTGCATTTTACTGTACATCACAAGGCCATTTTTATATAAGGACACTTTTAATAAGCTATTTCAATTTGTTTTTGTTATATTAAGTTGACTTTATCAAATACACAAAGATTTTTTTGCATATGTTTCCTTCGTTTAAAACCAGTTTCATAATTGGTTGTATATGTAGACTTGGAGTTTTATCTTTTTACTTGTTGCCATGGAACTGAAACCATCAAAGGTTTTGTCTTGGCTTGGGCTTTTTGTTTTTTGTTTTGGGGGGTTTTTGTTTTTATAAAAGAACAAACAAAATGAAAAAAAAAAAAACAACACACACACACACAAGAGTTTACAGATTAGTTTAAGTTGATAATGAAATGTGAAGTTGGTCCTAGTTTACATCAGACAGGGAGTGTACTTGTGTTTGTTTCATGTGCCTGAATATCTTAAGCCACTTTCCGCAAAAGCTGATTCTTAGAGGTGAAGTGAAGTGCTTTTTTAGAAAAGTGGTTATTTAGGTTATAGATGTTTGACAGACACGGCACATTTGCTCTGTTAACTCAGAGGCTCACTACAGAAATCTGTAGTCAGTGCTGCCCATCTGTCTGCAGCTAGTGTACCTCCTAGACACTAAAAAGGAAAAAGCATTTTTTTCTTGTGCAGAGTTAGACATCTTTGGTGTCAGTGATTTTTGCAGAACATGTGTACAACCTTGAATTATATTTAGTCCTGAAGGTAAGTTTAAGGGTACTTTTGGTCTGTTCATAGTGAATTCACAATTTATGCCTATACATGTTAGATGATATAAAATTTTAAATCTGTTTCATTGAAAAACATTGAAGTTCGTTTTGAAGAAAGCATTAAGGTGTGTATGGAGGTGATTTATTTTTAAACATAATGCCTGACCTAACATAGGGAAGGGAGTGTATAACTAGATGTGAGCTGCATCAGAAGCATAATTGTGAAAGGGTAGATTGCCTGCATATGCAAGTATGTTTTAGTATTCTTTATTTCCTCATTATCAGATGTGACATTTTTTTTCTTCTAAGTTTCAGGGTTGTAATTCTCAATCAGAAATTTAATACTTTCTAAAATATTTTTTAAATTTAGCTTGTGCTTTTGAATTATAGGAGAAGGGAAACCATAATTTAAGAACATGCTCACCAAAAAGACCATTACAGATCCGAAATCCTTGGGTTTGGTGACCCATTCATTCTTTATTATATGACCCTAAAATCAACAACTGGAGGTGGTGTGTGATGTTCACACAGTAGGAAGCAACAAACATGGAACATTATTTCACTTGACGGTGTGGTTTTGAAAACGGCTTTATTGTAACAGGGTGGTTGCTGTTGTGGTGGAGCTCCACTGTTTGTAAATTGAGAGTGGCTCACAGAAGATATTTTTTTCCTTTTAATCTGCCATGAATCAATACCCAGATGTTTAATTACTGTACTTACTAAATCATGAGGGCAAAAGAGTGTAAAATGGAAGGAGGTCTCTTATAGCTACTTTAAATACAGGAGGCCCCTGTAACTTAATTGCCTTTAGTCAACCACTGGATCTCAATTTTCATCAAGTATTTTAAATAGTTTTGAATTTTAAAAAATTTATTGCAGTAGTGTGTCGGTACCTTATTGTTAAACTGAATCAGATGAATCTTCAGTTCCTGATTATTTGGGCCATCGAATCATCATGGACTGTGTAATGCAATCAGATTATTTTGTTCCTAGACATCCTTGAGTTACACCAAAGAACCTGAAATTTAGTTTTGGTTAAATTATTTATTTATTTCATGCATTCATTTTAATCTCCCTTTTTAAGGTCTGGATGAGACTTCTTTGGGGAGCCTCTAAAAACTTCACTGTGGGCCAAGTGGGGCATTAGAAGCCAGTGCACGTCTCTTCCAGGCTCCTTCCCAGTGCCTAGGGGTGCTGCAGGAACCATAGATCCAGCCAGGGGCTTCCCTAAAGCAGTGCAGAGCTGGCCCAGGGTGCCACTAGGCAGGCCCTAATTAAGTTTAAAAAAAAATCCTATGTATTTATTTTAGAATCATGTCTCTCTGTATATTAACTTGGAAAATATCAGTTAATATTTAGGATATAAGATTTGAGGCCAGCCATCTTCAAGAAAAGAAAAGCTAAAAAATAAATAAATAAAAAATAAAAGTCCTGACTGAAGAAAGTACAAGTAACTTTACATCTTTTTTCATGAGTTTTAGGAACTGTAGTAATGTGGCTTAGAAAGTGTAATGGCCTAAATGTTTTCAAAATGTAAGTTCCTGTGGAGAATTCTGTTTATATGGGGGGAAAACCTATAGGTTTAAAATAGTATGTTTGTCAGCCAACTGATTTTAAAAGGCCTTTGTTTTTTTTAACCCACCCTTCCCTTCCTATGAGGAAGAATTGAGGGGGGACACTTATTTGTATAAAATCCCCAAATTGGTATTGATGACTTTTCAGCTTGGAGGTTTTCAGACCTGATTAAAATTTGGTTTATTCTAATTTCTGTATCATATCATCTGAGGTTTAAGTGGTAACTAGTCTTATAACATGTATGTATCATATGTTTGTTCATCTAAAGCTTTTTAATCCAAATAAAAATGGAGTTTGCAAAGTGATTTGGATTAACCAGATTTGGTTGTTCTGTTAAAGTTGTGTCAGATGTTAGTTGCAAGTAGATTTAACTCCTGGAAGCCCTGATTTCATGCTGACAAGGATATGTTTGCCAATTTAAAAGAAGAAAGCTCCTCAGGTAGAGATGAAACTTGAAGTGTCCAGACCCCTGGTTTAGGGCTCAGGCTGCATTAACACAGATGCCAAAAGTAGTCAGACTGCAGCCTGACATGCCCTACACCACACTGCTCAGGTTGGCAGTCAGAAAATTCCTAACATGTCCTCAGGAAGGGCAGAAATGCAGGTTGAAGTTAAAATTGAAGAGAGTATTGCATTACTGAGAGCAGATGGTGAAGAAAGCATGTCCTCTATCATAAAGCAGTATAACCCACTTCAAATAGCTTGTCTGTGGCCAGAAGAGACAGATGTGTTTTTAACATGTTTATAAGTTCTTAAAACATAACCACACTTTTAGGCCAGGTGTGGTGGCTCACGCCTGTAATCCTAGCACTCTGGGAGGCCGAGGCGGGTGGATTGCCCAAGGTCAGGAGTTCAAAACCAGCCTAAGCGAGACCCCGCCTCTACTAAAAAAAAAATAGAAACTAATTGACCAACTAAAAATATATATACAAAAAATTAGCCGGGCATGGTGACGAATGCCTATAGTCCCAGCTACTCGGGAGGCTGAGACAGGAGGATCGCTTAAGCCCAGGAGTTTGAGGTTGCTGTGAGCTAGGCTGACGCCACGGCACTCACTCTAGCCTGAGCAACAAAGTGAGACTCTGTCTCAAAAAAAAAAAAAAAAAAAAGAACAAAAATAAACAAAAAAAAACATAACCACACTTTTAACAGAAAGTGTTGGTAAAATCAACCAACTGTTTTCCTCTAACATCACTTTGCAAATCCCTGTGGCTCTGTTCTCCTTGAAGTTTAAGACTGTACTGCCATCTGTGCTCATGAGCATACTTTGAATGGTCAGTGATATATAAACATCCCAGCTGAACACTATGAGCAAACAAATACTGCTAAGTATTACTCTTTTCCTTTTTAGTTTAGAAGTATGGTAGGTCAGCTGCATGAAAGTTCACAACCAAACAATTAATAGACTGTTCCTTTCCGTCTTTGGGGTATCTTGTGGTATTTGTCTTGTGGATTGCACATAAATGTGACAAGAAACTGCAGATTTAATACACGTGTAAAATGTGAAGACTAAGCACTGATACTCCTTTACTAGGAAATAAGTTGCTTTGGAAAACACCATGGCCCAAGAGCATGTGTGTATACACACCACCTTTTTTTTTTTTTTTTGAGACAGGGTCAGCTCTGTTGCCCAGGCTGGTGTGCAGTAGTCCAGTCATACAGCAACCTCCAACTCCTGGGCTCAAGCAATCCTCCTGCCTCAGCCTCCCAAAGTGCTATGATTACAGGCATGAGCCACCACACCTGTCCCAAGAGTATATTTTTTAAAGTGCAGTAATTCAGTGTGAAAAATTCAAAGACACACACAAAAAAAGAAAGATTAAGTATAACATCAGATTTACATAAGACGTCCAAAATAGAACTGCTAGATGGACAAAAATAACCTTCATTTATCATTGATTATGTACCTGACTTTAGGTACTTTCCCTATCCAGATGATAAAGTGATGCTCCAAGGCTCATGTTCTTTCCCCAGCATCACGGTAGAGTTCCAGTAATAAATGTCAATTAGGTTTTCATCAATCTGGAATAAGTGCTGTAGTTTCTGTAATTTAAGTTATTAAAAATTTTTGCCTTGTAGTGTTACACTAGGGGGGCACTGTGATTCTGTAATCAGCATGTTAAGAGCACTGCAGTTCTTTTCACTTTAAAAGCTTGCACCTTGGGGGCTGTGCGTAGTGGCTCACGCCTGTAATCCTAGCACTCTGGGAGGCCAAGGCAGGAGGATCGCTCAAGGTCAGGAGTTCAAAACCAGCCTGAGCAAGAGCGAGACCCCATCTCTACTAAAAATAGAAAGAAATTAATTGGCCAACTAAAAATATATAGAGAAAAAAATGAGCCAGGCATGGTGGTGCATGCCTGTAGTCCCAGCTACTTGGGAGGCTGAGGCAGAAGGATTGCTTGAGGCCAGGAGTTTGAGGTTGCTGTGAGCTAGGCTGATGCCATGGCTCTCACTCTAGCCTGGGCAACAAAGTGAGACTCTGTCTTAAAAAGAAAAAAAAGCTTGCACCTTGGTTAACAAAGATGAATTCTTACTCATAACATCCAAACTAATGTACTCTGAAAATATGTCTTCCATTGAATATAATAATTTGCTAGTTTATTTGCCTTAAAGTCATAAGTCCCTAATTTTCAAAAGTTTGGTGTCCTTCCATAAATCAACACTCCAATGGAAAGTAAAAAAAGAAATGAAGAGGAAAACCCTAGGGAAAACTAATACAAACTTCAGGCTAATGGTTCTCTCTGGTGTAGAGACAGGGAGATGAGCCAGGGAATGAACCCACAGCAGACACAGAAATTGGCTAATGGTTTTATTAGTGTTTACTGTTATTCTTTGTAAAAGGTGTGTGTAAGTATTATGTATTCTCTTTATGTATTTAATATTAAACTTCTAAATTTAGAAGCAGTGGGTGGACAAGGGGGAACATACGGAATATGGCCATATAATTGAGAGAATCATACCACAGTTTTAATTTATTATGCAGCAGTCTAAACACTAAAAATGCCTGTAAAGTTAGTTAGGTTTACCATGACCTCTAGGTGACACAGCTGAGCATGAGAATACAGTGAACCACATTCCTCTCCCTGGTGGTATTGGTTATTACTGACCTTCGCATTCAAGCCATCTCCCAGCAGTGACCCTGGGCTTGCTGTAATTAGTGAGTGCTTAATGAGATCTGAGCTGTTAGTGATTTTTGACTGAATTGGTTCTGACATAAATGGACTAACTTAAATTAGAAAAAAAAATCTCTAGAAAAATTTCAAGGAGACATGTTTATGGCACAGATCATTAACTTGAGGATATCTTATGGCCTTAAGCATCAGCTTTATTCTTGTGCAATAGTTAGAAACTATTTTTTTTAAGACGAGACTCTGCCATCCCAGCTAGAGTACAGTGGCATCATCTTAGCTCACTGCAACCTCAGACTCCTGGGCTCAAGCTATCCTACTGCCTCAGCCTCCTGAGTAGCTGGGACTACAGGCATGCGCCACCATGCCCGGCTAATTTTTTTCTCTATATATTTTTAATTGTCCAGCTAATTTCTTTCTAATTTTTTAGTAGAGACAGGGTCTAGTGCTTGCTCAGGCTGGTCTCAAACTCCTGAGCTCAATCGACCCGCCTCGGCCTCCCAGAGTGCTAGGATTACAGGCGTGTGCCACCACACCTGGCCTCATTTTTCCGTGTTTAGTAGAGATGGGTAGTTGCTCTTGCTCAGGCTAGTCTTGAACTCCTGAGCTCAAGTAATCTTCCCAACTCGGCCTCCCAGAATGCTAGGATTATAGGCGTGAGCCACCACACCTGGCCAGAAACTATTTTGAAACTTAGTCTTCTACAGTATGCAGATATTTTGTTTGAAACGATGTTGGATATTATTATCCAAGCATGGGAAGACATCTTTGCTTTCTTTACCAGGCAGACCCAAACTTGCGCTGAGTCAAATTGCCAAATCTCTCAATAGACTGAGCCTCTGATTTAGCTCAAGTCTGTGGTTGCTTTACACTGTGTAGTTTCACTTTCTTATGGAGGGAGCAGTTGTCTTTATCAGTAGTGGCTGGATGAAAGAACAGTATCTTCATCACAGAGAGGTGTGAAGCCGTTGCCCACAGTCCTCATGGAGGCCCAGCCCTTGTATGTTAGTGGAGCCAGGCAAGGGAGGGGCTTATTTCTGTTCACAACAATACTAGCATGAGTAATGTGTAGTCAGTCAGGAATTCCTACTCTCCTAGAAAAAAAGATTATAATCTGGTAGCTGGCAGAGATGTAAATTGCATAATTATCCTGGTTTAACTGATCTTGCAATGGAGAATGTGCCCATGATTTAATTTGAATTCTGCAAAAAAGTAAATAAGGTTATCATTAGTTGCCTAAAAACAAAGGGCTTCAGGAACAATTCATACTGCACTGAAAAGCATCCCAATTGATCCTTGATTTGTTTAAGAAATATTTCATGGACTATCACTGGGTAAGTGTTTCAGGAGGAAATAATTTTCCCACAAGTGTTGCCCAGCAATTCGTTGGGAAGTATTCAAGCAGAGATTGCTAAACTATAAAAATTCTTTATAAAGACAGTTCTTAGAATACTATAAAGCTGCTACAGGACAAGCTGTGTAAGAATAAGAGATCTGAAAAGTACATTTTCACAGGTGTTGAAACCAATAGTGAAAATTCATATTCACTTTATTGACTGCTGAAGCTCAGTCTCTCATTCATCTTCCAGCCTTCTCTGATACTGTCTTTCTGAGGCTTTTCTACGGTAGACATCATCTGTATCAAACAAAAAGTGTGCTTAGATTTTTAAAAAACTGAGGAATTTAAAATACTCAGCTCTGAATAATTCAACCAATAATCTAGATCTGTCACTTATTTTTGAATCTCAATGTTTAACTCAATACCAAATAATACCAAAATAAGCTTAATTTAAAATAGAACTTGATTTAAATGAGGACTGTGTTAATGGAGTTCTAGACTTAAATAGCAAACATTGGATCATGTCCTAGCACACCTCTTAGCAATGTTTCACGACTTCCCTCACTTGCTTCTCCCCCCTAGTTTCTATTCTGTGTTCTTACATCATCCTGCTTAACTAAAACCTGGCCCCTCAAAGGCACTTCTTGCCCTGGCTTTCTGCTGCTCCATCTCCTACACCCAAAAACTTTCAGGTGGGAAGGGGAGGTCAATTTCCTTGTTCTCAGCTGTTGCTTTTCCAGACTGATTCTCTACCCTCGAAGAATCTTCTTCCTTTGTGGCATATGCCATTTGACTTTCACCATCATGCCTCTTCAGTGACTGAAAGTGAAGGCCTCTAGTTTAGACTCCTTGCTCCTAACCTGTGCCTTCCCCCCAACTCCCTTCACCTCTGGCTTCTCCAGTCACTTGCAGTGCTCCTATGAAGGAAGTCTGCTCAGACAACAACCTCCACTAACCCTTCTAGCCCTCCTATCCTTGGATCTCACCAACTTCTTCCCCAGGCCCTTGACCCCTGTCTTCCTCAGCAACCTCACCCCCACCCACTTCTTTCTTCCTGCCAAACCGGCTGAAATTCCTTCACACTCTTGTTAATATCTTAACTTCTTGACACATCCTCAAAACCGCAACCACAGATTAATCCACTTCCTCCCTTCTCCAGTCCTCACCCTACTTGTTATGCACTGCAGGGCCAACTGATGCCTCTTATTGGGTCCACTGAGATGCTGACAATCCTGTTTCCTCAGGAGACCCTTCTTCACCCACTCACAAATGGCCTTGAAGTCTGCACAGAGAAATGTCATCAGTAAAAACTCTTTCAGCTAACTTCCAAGGGCTACTTCTGCCATCCTCTCAAGGGTCAAGTGTCTCCAGCTTCCCTCCACCCCTTCCTTCCTGATCATCATTTGCACATCCTCCAGTCTCTCCAGGGGGAGAGGTTACCTCCCCTTCACAGAGTCAAACTTCTTTAACCTCCTGTCTTCAGTGATAACAAACCTTCCCGGTTTCCCTCCTTGCCTCTGGCCATTTTCAATCCTTAAAATACTGGAGTTTAGGCCCGGCGTGGTGGCTCATGCCTGTAATCCTAGCACTCTGGGAGGCCGAGGCGGGCGGATTGCTCAAGGTCAGGAGTTCAAAACCACCCTGAGCAAGAGCGAGACCCTGTCTCTACTATAAATAGAAACAAATTAATTGGCCAACTAATATATATATAGAAAAAATTAGCCGGGCATGGTGGCGCATGCCTGTAGTCCCAGCTACTCGGGAGGCTGAGGCAGGAGGATTGCTTGAGCCCAGGAGTTTGAGGTTGCTGTGAGCTAGGCTGACGCCATGGCACTCACTCTAGCCTGGGCAACAAAGCGAGACTCTGTCTCAAAAAAAAAAAAAATACTGGAGTTTGACTCTGTGACTTTCATCACAGTTTGCTTGTGAATGGCCCACATATCCAGATTTCTGGCCCAGATATACTTCCTGGGCTTCAAATCTGTATAACCACCTCCACCTCAGCACATCCCAAATGGAGCCCAGGATCACTCTGCCTGTGTTTTGCACCTTTAGGAAAGTACCACCCCTGCTTCAACTGTTCTACCAGAAGCCTCCACTCTTCATCTCCTGAGTCTACTCCATCACCAAGCCCTGTCGGTACTACCTCTGGGGTGGCTCTAATGCTACCCAGCCCTTGGCATCCCTTCTGCCCCCAACCTAGACTAGGCCATTATCTAAAATCCAGACAGCCACACAGCCTAAGTGTTCTGCCAATCTGCTCTCCACAAAGAGACAAAGAGCCATTCTCCACAGTGTTATTCCACTGCTTAAAACCCCTCAATCCTTGTAATCCATTCTTGGTTCTTCAGTCCCTTTGCAGCCCTGCCCATGCACAGTTTTAGCCACTTCCCCTCACTGTTCATCTGCTTCAATCCTCAAACACACAGCATGTTCTCACACAAGGCCCCATGTCTACTTTTACCACTGCCCTAAAGATGCTTTCTACTCTGCAAACCTTCCCCTCATCTGGCTGACACCTAACCAATATTCAGGTCCTACTTTACTTGGTAACTGCTTCCAGAAGCCTTCCCTGCACTTTCTAGTACAGGTGAGGTACTCCTCCCACTTTCCCCTCACAGCACTGATCGTGCTTAATGGTAACTGTATCATCTAAGAGCTCTTCTGGAGTGAGGAACTCTGTGCCTTATTCACTATATCCTCTCAGGGGTGCTCATTAACTATCGATGAACAGATGAACACAAGGACTAAATATCTTTAGGAATAACTAATGTAACAATTTTTTTCTTAAAGTGAAGGTTGGCAATTCACAAGTGATACAGTGTTTCAGGAGAGGGGCAAAAAAGAAAGGGCCTAAGGGTTGGGGCAAGTATTTATGAAAGAGTAACTGGCTTGCCCAGAGTTAGTGCTCAGCAAAGCAATGCCAGGCATTCTTTTCACAGTGCTGAGCGAAAGACCTGTCGCCAGTACTGCCCTGTAAAGACAGTGCTAATTAGCCAAGCTAGGCAGATCAGCTCCCTCCAGCGTTTAGACTGGAGAGTCCAGAAAGGACTAGCCAGTGCGCAGCAGCTTCCATGAATCCTCAGGCTCCACCTCCTCCTACATTGGCTGTGAGCAAGTCTGTTTCTTGGGCCCAAACAATGTCACTGGCAGGGGTGAAGGGCAGGCTTGGGAGGACTGGAGGTACGTGCCCTCTCCTAAAAGTTTAGAGAAGGTTGCAATGCTGAACGCCAACGCCCGGCTTGGGCGTTGGCGAGAGAGGAAGCGAATGCCAAGCGAAAGGAATCGCACTTGCCCTTCTGAGAAGGATAAAAGCAGCCTCAGCTCTCTGAAAGGAATGAGCGGTCTGCAATATAGAATACCCCCCAGGGAAAAGGAATCCCTCCTCGTGCACTCCTAAAAGGAAACAGAGACTGCTGCACCCTCACTTACAGAAGGTCTCCTGGCCCACGCGCACTTTAATCATGATCCACTCCATCAATCCTCCCAGGACAAAAAAAAATGGCAGGAACCTGTAGATGCCGAGTTGCTGCTTCCCGGGCACCCGTTGTAGAATCCGCTTCACCTGGGCCCTGGAGAACATGCTCGAATGAGGTCGTGGAGACAGGAATGGCAGAACCAGGCGCCACCGGAGGGCCAGAACGCAGCTGAGGGTGCCGCGCCAGTCCTAACCGAGCACAGAGGCCCAGGCGCTGAGCGACTGCAGCCTGGTGCGAGAGAGCCGGGTCCGCCAATCGGGGTGCAGCGGGGCGTGCGGATCCGCCAATCAGAGTACCGTGGGGCGCGCGTGCTCTGTGAGGCTGAGCCGAGTCAGAAGGAGCTGGCGCAGGCGCTTTGGCTTTGGAGGCGGAGCAGCCCAAGGGGGCGGGGCCGTCCACGTGGCGTCGGCCCCGCCCCGCGCCCGGCCCAAGTCCCGGCCTCCCTGGTGCGGGGCTCGGAGTTGGCAGCCCTGCGCTCTAATCCGCCACCGTCATTTTTTTTCTTAATACCCTGGTGGAAGTGAGACCTTCTTTTATGAACTAATCCTGTACTGCACCACACTCTAAAATGCAATTACGCAAGGTCTTGCGTTTATTTCGGGCACGTGATTAGACTTCTAAAATAACAGAATTTGATATGCATTGTTGAAAGCTGAATTTTATCATTAGTACAAAAGTCTAAATCAGAGCCTTGCCACAAACAACCCTAAATTAATGAAAGCTATCATGTATGGGGCACTTACTGTTCTATGGGCGTTTGTAGGTGCTCTATTCACAATGATTGCAGAAGAGCATGATGGTCAAAGAGCTTGGGGTGGCCAGGAGTGCTGGCTCAGGCCTGTTATCCTAGCACTATTGGGAGGCCAAGGCGGGAGGATCACTTGAGATCAGGTGTTCCAGACCAGCCTGAGTAACAGTCAGACACCAGCCCCCTCTACTAAAAGTAGAAAAAATTAGCCAGGCGTGGTGGCAAGGCCTGTAGTCCCAGCTACTCGGGAGGCTGAGGCAGGAGAATCACTTGAGCCCTGGAGTTTGAGGTTGCTGTGAGCTAGGCTGAGGCCACGGCACTCTACCCAGAGCAACATAGCGAGACTCTGTCTTAATAAATAAATAAATAAGAGCGTGAGCTCTTGTCAAACCACATCCCTGCTCCACAGGTACTACCTTAGCCTGTCTCCATTCCCACAGGGTAAAATGTGAAACTCTCTACAATATTATGGTAATGATTTGCTGAGCCTTGGCTCTTCATATGTACTACCTTAACTGAGAAGTTAGAGACTGAGCCAGGTAGAAGCAGGGCTCTAACTCCAGAGCCTCCACTCATCATCATACCCTCTCATGCTGCCTCACTGTGCTTGCTGAAGGTGCCGTGTTTCCCCGAAAACACGACCTACCCATAAAATAAGCCCTAGCAGGATTTCTAAGCATTTGTGCAATATAAGCCCTACCCAGAAAATAGACCTAATGATGGGCTACACGTATCTGCACAACCCGTGCATTTCGTCGTGGAGCGGTAAAGAAAAAGAGCAGCCCTTCTCATCTGCCCCATGAGAGCTCTATTGTTTGACATGAGAGATTGGGGCCAATGGTTCTAAAGGAAATAGAGTCACAAGAAATTCAGGATGGAATCTGGGATTTGGAGAGTTATGATGATGTTCCAGAAGAACATGACTAAACTATATTTGAATAAATGTAGATTGTTGTACTGTACTTAAAAAAAAGTAACACATCTCCTGAAAATAAACCCTAGGGTGTCTTACTGAGGAAAAATAAATATAAGAGCCTGTCTTATTTTCGGGGAAACACGGTATCTGTAAAGAACTGTCACCCTATTACCTAGGGCTAAAATAACAACTGGAGGAATAGCTTGAGAATGGAAACAACTATTAGACAATCTAAGAAAATCAAATGAAAGCTTGGAACCAATGAGGGGATTTGGTGACAGGGATCCAAAATATACAAAAGCAGACTGGAGGAGAGAGAAAAAGAACTGGTGCAGGGCCCCAAAAAGGGTCATAGGGCAGGCAGGGAATAGCCTGAGCTGTCCTCTGTAATTGGCTCTGAAGGGCCAGCCAGGAAGCCTCCTTCTGCTCTGTGTTCACTACACACACACACACACACACACACACACACACACACACACACCGCACCCCAGCTTGGTGCTGGCTCTTTTCTCTTGGTGGTTCTGAGGCCGGACGACACAGGGTGTCCATATGCCTGGAGGAGGTTAGGTGAGGCCAGGTCCCCAGCGCCTGCGGAGCTCACTGGAGCCCTCAGGGCGCCACCACCCATTGGCCTCAATCCTCACCAGTGCCTGGTTCAATGTCTGGCACACTGTAGCTCTTCAGCTGAAGTTCAGTGGAGCTTGAAACACACGTGCACCCTTAAGCCCAGCAAGGCTACCCCAGGCAACAATGTGTTCCCACCTGGCCACCTACCACCCACAGGGCCCACGGGTGCTGGGTCAGCCTCCTCCAGGCCCAATGCACAGCTTGGTGCGTGTGAGGCTCCAAAAACAAATCTGAGTAGAAGAAATGTTGGGGGACAGCGGTTCCAAGACGAAAATACGAATTTCCTTGGAAAGTCTAGCGACAAAGCTAAAAGACACCGCGGGCATCCCAAGAGGGGCCTACGCCTGGAAGCCAGGAGCCGGGCAGGTCATGCGGCCATTTGCTGTGGGCAGAACCAGGCCGACACAGTGACCCCTGTCCCACTGCTCGGAGTTAGAAGGGGTCACCTGGAGGTACCGGGAGAAGCAGCTGCTCAGGGGACGTTGTCTACCCTGCAGGTCCTGTGGTCTCACCCAGTGCCGGCCTGCCACCAGGGAGAGCGCGGGGAGGGCTCTTTATTTGCTAAATAGATGAACGGAAGCGGCCCAGGCTCTGGTCAGCGGGCAGGCAGGGGCTGGAGGCGGGAGACAGGGTCCTGCGAAAGGAGGACGGGGCCCTGGGGGAGGGGAGCGGAGCATGTGGGCCGGGAGGACCCAGAGGCGTGGGGGAGGGGCGGAGGACCCGGGCTGGGGCGGACCGCCGCGCTCCGGGCCTCTCCTCCGCGGCCGACAGGAGGCGGAGTCGCCGTCGCCGCCGCGACGACTGAAGGGGGCGCAGAGCCCTTCGCCGCCGCGCCGGAGGCTGGGGGAGGGGCCGGGAGCCGCCCCGCCCGGCAGGGACCTCCCGCCCCCCGGACCGAGCGGCGCGCCCATTGGCCTGCCGGGCTCCGCGCGCCGCGCCCATTGGCCGGCCGCCGTGAGCAGCACGCGGCCACCGTGGCGGGCGCGCAGTCGGAGCGCGGCGGGCCGGCCGGAGGGCCCAGGGCGGCGGGGCGGCGCGCGGTGGGCATGGCGGGCGCGGGGCTGCGGGCGGCCGCTCGGCGCTGGCTGCTGTGCGGAGGCCAGGGCGGGCCGCGAGCCGCCTCGACCTCGCCCTCCTGCCCTGGCTGCGGCCCCCCGGGTCCCGGCGCCCAGTGCCCCGGCACTCCCCGCTCCGCGCCCGCCGGCGGCGCCGAACTCAGCGCTCACCTGTGGGCCCGCTACCAGGACATGCGGAGACTGGTGCACGGTGGGTGAGCCGGAGCGGGACGTGCGCCCGGGGTGTCTCCCGCGGGGCGGACGGACGGACGGACCGAGCGCCAGGACACCGCCCCCAAGCCGTCGCGGGCGCAGCTTCTCTCGGGAAGCGCCCGGTGGGGCTCGCCGGGGCCCGGGAGCCCGAGGGCCGGGCGGCTTTTCGGGAGAGGCTCGGGCGGGAGGTTTGTTCCCGGCTCGGGCTACAAGAGCTCGTGGCTCCCATAACGGGAGCCAAAGTGCTAGCCGCCCCTGCCGTCTTCCTTTGGGGTCCCGCCTGCCGGGAGGCCACCGCGGAAACGCCCCCAACCCCTTGTTCTGCGCCGGCCCGCAGTGGGCGGGTGTGCTGCGGACAAAGCCAGCGAGCGGCGCTGGCCTGGACGGGTTCCTGGGGGCGGCCCGACCTAGGCCGACGCTGGCTGGACTTTTCAGACACACCTCTTGATTTCGCTCTGGAGGTCCAGCGCACTCGCAGCGCGCCAGGCGAGAGGGTTGGAGAAACGAGAGCAAGTTCCCCCAGTCGCCTGGAATCCAGAAGGGCTGCTACAGCCTTGACCAGGGCTGCACGTAACCAGGGGCGCTTAACCTCTGGCTCCTCTCCCTCCCTCTGTGAAACGGGATGATGAGGCCTGAGGCCCCTCTCAGCAAGGCCAGCCTGGGGTGCACTAGGGAAGCCCAGGAGCTGAGAATGCCGGACATCTGCCCACTCGTCCGGGTGTGTCAGGTGGGGTCCTGCCTCTACAGCAGACAGATGTGGTTTGGGTCAGGGCCCTATCACCAGCTGGGTGGCCCTCAGCAAGCCTCATCCTCTCGAATCTCAGTGTCCTCAGCACAAAACAGTCCGGGGACCTTTGTCACTGGTTGTAGTGATGACTGGAAAAGAGCCAGGCCAAGAATGGACAGGGGAGCTTCCGGAGGAGGAACCCCCAGGGGTGATGTGGCTTTCATTGTCTGATAAGACAAAGTAGCCCTGTCTGGAAGATCCCAGTGCACTGGACAGGGGCCTCCACTGCAGCTGTGTGGAGGCCTGGGGAGTGGAGGGTGGCAGAGACACACTTCTTGACAAGCTGAAGGCAGAATAGTGAAGTCCCCTGAGGACGGGTGGTTGAATGGTTGTTTTGAAGCCTTTGGGCCTCTATCAGCCCTCGAAGTCCTGGGTTGAATTTACCTCCATGGAGGGGCAGGCCTGGGTGCTATTTAAGAAGTCTGGGCTGGGTGCGGTCACTCACGCCTGTAATCCTAGCACTCTGAGAAGCCTAGGCAGGAGGATCGTTTGAGCTCAAGAGTTCAAGACCAGCCTGAGCAAGAGTGAGACCCTGTCTCTACTAAAAATAGGAAAAAAAAAATTAGCCAGTCAACTAAAAATAGAAACAAAAATTACCAGAGCATGATGGCTCACACCTGTAGTCGCAGCTACTTGGGAGGCTGAGGCAGGAGGATCACTTGAGCCCAGGAGTTCGAGGTTGCTGTGAGCTAGGCTGACGCCACAGCACTCACGCTAGCCCAGGCAACAGAGTAAGACTCTCAAAAAAAAAAGAGGAGTCCCTTCTGGGTCTTGAGCAGCCTACCTTGGAGGTTTGGGGGCAGGAAAAAGGGGGGTCTACTGAGCATTGTCTTCCATGGCCTGCCTGCATCTGTGTGGATCCTCCCAGACCCCCTAAGCTCCTCTTCCCAAGGGGCCAGGTCATTTCCACCACATGCCATGGTGAGCACCAGGACAAGCCAACTTCACAGCCCTGGGCCTTGACCCTCTCCATGTGGGTGAGATTCGGGGAGGTGACGCAGGCTTAAGGCTAATGCCTATGGCAAAACTTTCTCAGGGAGTCAGGCTCCAGACCAGCCCCTGGGCCCTGAGAGCAGTGCAGCAAGACCACCTGGTCTCAGCATGGTAACTTTGGAGGCTAAGCTGAGGGACACAGTGATTAAGGAAGATGAGATAACCTGAATGCAGATCTGAACTCCATTGCATACTGGTGGGTAGCTTGGAGCAAGCGACTTCACCTCTTTGAGCACCAGTTTCTTCCTCTGAACAATGGAGGAATAAGTGTGACTACCTCACAGGATTGGAGTGAGGATTAAATAAGACAAAGGCACCCACAAGTGAGTGTCATGGCTGCCAGAGGAGTTGGCCCCTGGACCTGGAATCAAGGGTAGGTGTATTGGGAGCTTGGGGCTGAGGAGTAAGAGCATAAGGTGGCCATATGGGTGGCAGGCCAGTGCCAGGTTGGGGGCACATCCTCACCTGGCCCTACACACCACCACTACCCTGTGGAAGGGAGTGGGACCCTGTGGCCCCCTGAGCTATGATTTTCTTGGTCCAAAAATCAGGTCAGGAGGCCAAACCCTGTGGAGTGCTTCCTCATCCTGCTTTGTCCTGGGAGGATTGTCTGTCCCTGGGCCCCTTGGAACATCCCCAAGGTCACGGGTGAAGGCCTGGTCTTAGCCAGAACTCTGTGCCAGCAAGAGGGGCTTCTGGACACTGCACCAAGAGCCACAGTCACAGCTGGTACCCAGGAACTCAGGGCCATGGGAAGGGGAAGGCTCAGGGTCCTAGTGACACCAGGCGAGGGGCATCTCAGAAGCATCTCCCTAGAGGGCTGCAGTTGACTGTTTCGTGTGCATCCAAGTGAAGAGTGACCTGTCTGCACCCACGAATCTGCAGAGCAGCCGCTCTGTGCTGGCCTGGAAACCAGCTGCACCTGTTCCCCCACCCACACCCTGCACTTGGCTCCAAAGGAAAGGGGTGGGGGCAGAGCCCTATGTTCCCAGGGGCCTCCAAGGCAAATGCTCTGGGCATGGGAGCACATCAGCAAGGCGTCTGCCTCTTGAGTGCAGCAGCTGCCAGGCACACTGGGATACCTGGGACTCCTGCTCTGTGATTGGGACTAGCTGTGGTTGAAACAGGGATAGTAGAGACTTGGACCTTGTCCCCTAGAGTGACGTGGGGAAATTGTGGATAGGGAGATCATGGGCTTGGGAGGGATGTCACCCATTTAATCCTGTGTATGAGCCAGTACAGGGTAGGAATGCTACACAGAGCAGCACCTTCCATATGCCCATTTTAGTAAATATGTCGGTCAGTACAATTTTTATTATCCCTTTAGAGACAATGACTCTGAGGCTCAAGAGTTGAGGGTGACATTCCTGAAGTCACAGCCATAACAGGGAAGGCGTCAGCTCATCTGGCTGACCTCAGTGCCTTTTCTAGCATATCTCCTTTCCCCGTCAGCTTCCACCAATGTACAGACGGGGAAACCAAGGCAGATGACCTGGGACCCCTGAGCCCATTCTGCTCAGAGCCAACTGCAGCCCCTTGAGAGCAGCCAGGGACATGGGGTGGCCATGACTGCATCCCCAGAAGGGAATAGCCTGTGTAATGGCCTAGAACCCAAATCACATGTCCCACCTGTCGTAATTAACAATGTTCCCTGGCTAGAGCCAGCAAATGTCATTAGGTGGGCTGGCGGGCAGCTGAAATCCAATTAAAGGGGCCTTGCTCTCTAGGCTGTGGCAGGTGCTCAGAGCTGGCAGCCTGAGCAGTAGAGGGGCTCCCTACCCCACTAATGTTCCTGAGCCCCAGTGCGAGCTGCAGGCGAGGTGGAAACACAGCTATAGCCTCAGCCCCCTAGTCTGGCCAAGACAAAGCCAGCACCCTCTAGGTTGGAGTCCTCAGTCCCCATGCTGTCCTCACACCCCCAGGGAGCTTGGGAGATGGCCAGTGGGCAGCCGAGTAGCTAAAAGAGGAAGAGAGGAGGTTCTCTCCTACAGGGATGAGACAGTGGTGGTTCTGAGCAAGGGAGAGGATTTGCACTGTAGACCGTCCGAAGGGAAGCTGTTCTGCGGCTAGACAGTGAGGAGTTGAGTGTCCACATGCCTGCAGCGTGCTGCCAGGGTTCCAGAACAGCTGTGTGTCTAATGGGGCTTTGTGGTGAGAGCCTGGAGGCGGCACAGGCTCAGTGCCTCTGGTGGGCTGCAGGTTGGGGTATAACTGGGGGACCCGAGGGGAGGAGCTCCAGCCATGGGCTTAGTCCACCACCAGCTCTGCCTTACCCCAGTGATGTGACCCGGGGCAGATGACTTCTCTCCAAGCTTCAGTTCGACCATCTGTAACTCTTAGCATTAGGCTAAGAGTTGCCTTTGTGAGGCTTACAGAGCTGGGCACGCACAAAGTACACAGGAACTATCAGCTGCTGTGGTGGTGGTCATCATCACCATTGTACTACCTCCTTGCATCTCCTTTAGACCTCCTGCCCCCTGAGGTCTGCAGTCTCCTGAACCCGGCAGCCATCTACGCCAACAATGAGATCAGCCTGCGCGATGTAGAGGTCTATGGCTTTGACTACGACTACACGCTGGCCCAGTACGCAGATGCACTGCACCCCGAGATCTTCAATGCTGCCCGTGACATCCTAATTGAGCACTACAAGGTGAGACTAGCCAGGCACGAGGCCCATGCCACCACCAGGCCCCAGAGGCTGGCAGGGTTCAGGTTGGCCTAAGCCCAAGGCTGAGTCATGGGCTCCCCTGCCTGGCAGCTGCTCTGGGCAAGTAGCTGGATTGACCCCCACGGTGGCAGTCCAGTCAGCAGGTGTGGTGGTGCTACTGGCTTAGGCCTGGCCCTCTTCCCCCCAACAGTACCCAGAGGGGATTCGGAAGTATGACTACAACCCCAGCTTTGCCATCCGTGGCCTCCACTACGACATTCAGAAGGTGAGTGGCTGGACAGTTACAGGGGCTACTTCCTTAGGCCCCTCTCCTCTAGAGGTGTTTCCTTACCTGTCCATCTCCTTGGCCTCAAAGCTGTAGCCTCCTCTTGGTGTGCACATGCTCCCTTGGGTACCCTACAGCTGGGGCTGTGGCGTGGGGTAGAAGAGCTGGCTCGGCCAGCAGCAAAACTACCTCAACGCCCGTCCTGGCCCCTGGTGCCCCCAGAGCCTTCTGATGAAGATTGATGCCTTCCACTATGTGCAGCTGGGGACAGCCTACAGGTCAGTGCTGACTCTGCCCCGACCCTGCCCCAGCCCATGCAACTGCCCAGGCTCAGGACCACTCTGGGCTGATGGTGTCTGTGCACCCACTCAGGGGCCTCCAGCCTGTGCCAGACGAGGAGGTGATCGACCTCTATGGGGGCACCCAGCACATCCCACTGTACCAGATGAGCGGCTTCTATGGCAAGGTACCCCTCCATCTGCCGCTGCCCACAGCAGCCCAGCTCAGAGATGGCGCAGTGGATGCTGGCTGGGAGGCAGCCTGCATACCCTGACCCACAGGCTGTACCCTCCACCAGTGTCCCAAGGCAGACTTGGAGCCCTCGGTCTCCAGCGCTGGGGGTGGTGGGGCCAGAGGGGTGTCTGAGACTGTGGCCCCCCCCAGGGCCCCTCCATCAAGCAGTTCATGGACATCTTCTCACTGCCGGAGATGGCACTGCTGTCCTGTGTGGTAGACCACTTCCTAGGCCACGGCCTGGAGTTTGACCAAGCACACCTCTACAAGGACGTGACGGTGAGGGTGCTGGCCCTGCCCCTTGGGTGGGGCAGGAAAGGCCCTCCTGGGCCTGCTGCACCCTCACTGTCCACCCCTGCCCCCAGGATGCCATTCGAGATGTGCATGTGAAGGGCCTCATGTACCAGTGGATTGAGCAGGACATGGGTAAGGGTGGACAATAGCCCTACCGTGGTGTGCCTGACCAGGGTGGCAGGGTTGGCCCTCACAGACCCTTCTTCCCCCATTAGAGAAGTACATCCTGAGAGGGGACGAAACGTTCGCTGTCCTGAGCCGCCTGGTGGCCCATGGGAAACAGCTGTTCCTCATCACCAACAGTCCTTTCAGCTTTGTGTGAGTCCAGCCCCGCTGTGGAAGGAGGAGCAGGGCCAGGGCCCTTGTGGGGTGGGCAGGCCCAGAGCCCCCTTCAGACTGCCTGCTACCTGTACCACCTCTATACAGGGACAAGGGGATGCGGCACATGGTGGGCCCCGATTGGCGCCAACTCTTCGATGTGGTCATCGTCCAGGCGGACAAGCCCAGCTTCTTCACTGACCGGCGCAAGTATGGCCCGGCAGCAGCGGGCAGGGCCAGGGAGGGGGAATGGAGGCCCCACCCCAACGAGGGGACTGAGGCAGGCCAGCCTGGCCTTTGCTCACTGCTCTGCATGCTTAGGGGTGAGGACAGCCCCTTGCTGGCATGTGGCCTTCTATGGAGGAAGGGGAGAGGTGCCCGGCCCATGGCCCTGCCACAGATTGGCAGTCAAGCCTTTCACCCCTGCCCCAGGCCTTTCAGAAAACTGGACGAGAAGGGCTCACTGCAGTGGGACCGTATCACCCGCCTGGAAAAGGGCAAGATCTATCGGCAGGTGAGAGCCATTTGGAGAGAGAGCACGTGGTGGGGCACAGGGCCACACCAAGACCCCAGGCTATGCAGGGACAGCCTCCAAGAAAGCAGCACAACTCCTGGGCGCTGACCAGCCCTGCGCCATGGGGTTGAAGCCAGGGGCCACCAGGGAATGGCTGACAGGGAACAGGTCTGGGTGGTGTCAGGCTGCCTGGGTTTGAATTCCAGCCTGCTACGCGGTAGCAGAGGGAGCCTGGCTTAGTTACCTGGCCTCTGTGCCTTACTTTCTTTGTCTGAAGATGTCTAATAGTGTCTACTTGAGCTGTGGTGTAAAGCCCTGCAAATGGCCAGCGATTGCTAAGTGCCCAGTGAATGGCAATTCTTAGTTGGGACTGTGTACTCGGCCACAGCTAGAATGGGTCTGGTTGGGCCTCTGAACTGAGCCAGTGGGAGCAGCTCACTGGGCTCTCTGGGGAGGTCCCCCTTCCCATCTGTTTAGGATGGCAAGAGGGGGCCTGGTGCTGGGCCGGAGGATTGGGTGGCTGTGAGCAGGAGGTGATTAAGGTTTAGCCCTGGCTGGAATGCGGAAATCCTGGCTGAGCCGGGCTTTTTAGGTGCTGGAGTTCCACAGGCCTTGGGGTCGGGGATAGGGTAAGCCAGAAGTTGGCCGGGTGAGCAGCGAGGGAGTGGTGAGTGCCCCCACCCTCTCACCCCTGCTCAGCCTCCCACCCTGTGACTCTCATGGCTCCCCCAGGCGCAGGTGCATGCCCTCAGCCCCACGTGCTCCCGTGCCTTGGCATCTGGTCAGGGCTGAAGAGGGTCACCAACCTTTGTGGGAAACATGTGACTCTTTCTTCCCTGGCAGCTTTCAGGCTGTTTTTATGCCTGATGTTCTGAAGCCTCCTCACACTGAGTGTGTTGGCTCCTGCTCTGGTTCTCAGTAGCCTCTCACTCTGAGTCCTGTCTTTCTCTGCCCTCCGGGGGCATGTCCTCAGTGGGCCCACCTGCTCCTCAGCCTCTCCATTTGAACTTACTTCAACAATGAAGGTGACTCACAACCACCTGCTTCCATTTCTGAGGCTCTTGGATGCACAGACTGCTCTTTGCTGGGTGCAAATTCCTCCTGCATCTGGGTGTGGGCTGCTGCCCCTCGTGGCTGCTGCATTCCTGCTCCCCTGTGAGCTCCCCCAGTTGTGTTGGGCTTGCCTGAGTGTCTCTGCCTTGCTTTGGCTCTGGAGCAGGAGAAGCAGATGGCTCCAGTGAGGTCTCCCATTGGCCTGCTGGGTCCCTCTGGGCTGAGGCTGGGGAGGCAGCAAGGATTTCAGGGCCACATGGCCTTCCTTGCTGTTTCTTTCTCACAAACAGGGACTTAAGCCCTAGTCTGGGGTGGGTGTGAGGCCACAGGGAGGGGAGGCCGTAGAGGCACAGGCATTGTGCCAGGCCTACAGGAGCCCTTCTGCAGCAGGCAGAACCCCCTTCCCAGGTGGGAGGGGGAGTAGCAAGAACGAGAGCCCAGAGAAGGGACAGCAAGGCCACGGGAAAGGGCAGCCCACATCCGGCTGGGTTGGAGCTGCCTCTGGAGATTTGGGAGGACTGGAGGAGGACAAGGCACACTTGGCCTAGCAGTGTCCCCCTCCTGTTCCCAGGGAAACCTGTTTGACTTCCTGCGCTTGACAGAGTGGCGTGGCCCGCGCGTGCTCTACTTCGGAGACCACCTCTACAGTGACCTGGCGGTGAGGGACAGGGCTGGGCTGCGGGAGAGGGCAGGGAGCCTTCCCAGCTAGCGCTGAGCCCCCCACCCCATCCACCAGGATCTCATGCTGCGGCACGGCTGGCGCACAGGCGCCATCATCCCCGAGCTGGAGCGCGAGATCCGCATCATCAACACGGAGCAGTACATGCACTCGCTGACGTGGCAGCAGGCACTCACGGGGCTGCTGGAGCGCATGCAGGTGGGGGGGTGGCCGGGAGGCTGGGGGAGGGCCAGGGCTGCCGCCTCCCGCACGCACATGCCCAGCGCACGTCGTGTGTCCCGCAGACCTATCAGGACGCGGAGTCGCGGCAGGTGCTGGCCGCCTGGATGAAGGAGCGGCAGGAGCTGAGGTGAGCAGGGCCTGGGCAGCAGTCCCAGCCCAAGCCCCTCCTGGCCCACCCCTCGAGCACCCGTGTCTCCCTCCACAGGTGCATCACCAAGGCGCTGTTCAACGCACAATTTGGGAGCATCTTCCGCACCTTCCACAACCCCACCTACTTCTCTAGGCGCCTCGTGCGCTTCTCCGACCTCTACATGGCCTCCCTCAGCTGCCTGCTCAACTACCGCGTGGACTTCACCTTCTACCCGCGCCGCACACCCCTGCAACACGAGGCACCTCTCTGGATGGACCAGCTGTGCACTGGCTGCATGAAGACACCCTTCCTCGGCGACATGGCCCACATCCGCTGAGGGCACCTTTATTGTCGGGGCAGGCGCCCAGCCCCTCCTGCCCCGTCATCCATTCTGGGTGTCTGTCCAGACAAATAATAAAAGTGATCTCCTTCCTGCACACGCCTCTGCGTCAGCACCAGCCGCGTCACTTGACTGTGAGGATCCTCTGGGTGTCGGGGAAGTCCTCCTCCAGGAGCGCATCCTAGGGGAGGAGGGCTACTTGTGGCAGCGCAGCCAGGGCCTGCCCATTGCACACCCCCCACACCCCTGCACTCACGTCAAAGGGTTCACAAAAGGCATCATGGCTGCCAAAGACGGGGTTGGGGACAGAGACCAGGGTTGGGCTGGTCCCTTCTTGCCATGGGGAGAAGTCATCATCAGCATCATCTTCTGCCTGGGAGCAGGGTGGTGTCAGGGGCCTCAAGTGAGATCAGAAGACCCCACTGCACTGACAGCAGCCCGCAACCCAGCCCTACCTGGAAGGTGGAGAAGCCAAAGCCCGCGGGCTTGCCTCGGGCACGGAGGTAGAGGGCTCCAGCCACCAGGCCTAGCAGCACTCCAGTAGCCACCGCAGCCCCCACACCTGCTGCCACAGGCGGGGCCTCAGGTGCCAGCACCGCCCACTGGAAACAAGGAGCCCATCAAGGACCTGGCCAGAGACGTCCCTCTCTCCCACCCACCCACAACTCACGGCAATGGGGATAGCAGGAGGGGCCCTGCCTCTGGCTTCCCCTGACTCACGGACTGTGGGGGTGTCAGGAGAGGGCTGGCCAGAGCATGGATGATGCCATTGAAGGCCATGATGTCCCACACGATGACATGGCTAACCGCAACTGCCCCTGGGGCCTGCAGGGAGACCAGAGTCAGCCGGTGGTGAGGGCCAGAGTGGGCAGGGCAGGGGCAGAGGCCAGACTCACCACAGGGGCCCAGGAACTGTTGTCAGGGCCCATATCCCTGACAGCGAGGCTGAGGCCTGAGTAGGCAGGGAGTAACTTCCCCAGGCTGGCATTGGTGCTTAGGAAGGTGATGTTAGAGGCATGTAGCTCCAGGTCTGGGCCACTCAGCGTCTGTGGGCAAAGCAAGACCTGTTGGCCTGAGCCAGCCAGAGAGAGCAGATGGGCTCAGCTCTGCCCATGCCCTTGCTAGTTACCATGTTGTCCAAAAAGCCTTCATTGACAGGGACAAAGAGTGTCTTATAGGTGAGCTCGTCGTTCAGGAAGTCCAGGAAGTCGAGACCCCGCTGGGTGGCATTGGCATAGCCCAGTAGCATCTGGGAGGGTGGGGAGACAGGGCTGTGAGCAGGCTCCCTCCCCCAGGATCCTAGCTGTGGGCTGTGCCCCCCACCCCGAGGCTGGGCCATTGCACACCCCATAGAAGGTGGAAAAGTTGGCGGTGGCAGCCAGGACATCGAGGAGCTTCCCATTGCATGTGCTAATCCCATCACCCACAAAGCCATCTCGGCATCGGCAGGCCACATCTGCAGGAAAGGCTGGTCAGTGGCTCGGCAGACTGGTGGGAAGGAGCAAAGCCAGGGAGTGGGGCTTGATGGGGTAGACACACCTTGCACACGGAAGCAGTAGGCGTCCCAGTGCTCTGAGAGGTTCTTGCGGGCACCCAGGCTGACTATGCCCACCTGACCGTCACCACAGTCTGCCGCAGGGAAAATGACAGGGTGGGCAGCAGAGCCATTGGCCAGCCATCCCATGAGGCACAGATGGAAGCCCAGCTGTAGGGGCAGGAAGGGATGCTGAGACCCAATGTCCAACTCAAGGGGCACCCCCAGGCTGGGCTCCAGCTCCTGGGCCCCACACACCTGCTGGGCAGCAGAGAGCTGAGGGAGTGAAGCAAGGACGGCTCCCTGGGCCCCACATGCCGCCTCAGCCTCTGAGAAGTTCAGGCCATAAGGGCCACCAGTGGCCTGGAGGTGGAAGACACCAGCCCGTTTCTCTGCAGAAGGGAGGAGGGTACCTGGTCAGCTGGCCGGCACCGAGGGATAAAGCAGGGGCATGAGAGCAGGCAGGGGTGCATACCCTGGAAGTGCAGGTCAGTGCACACAGCGTCCACGTGGCAGGGTGGTGGCTGGCCCAGGCAGCGGTCCACAGGCGGCTCCAGCTCCTCCAAACACTGCAGCCCATCACCCACGTAGCCTGCATGGCACTCACAGCGCCGTGTGTTCTGCAGGTGGGGAGAGCAGTGGGAACCTTCAGAGACCAGCGAGCCAGTCTGTGGGGCCTCCCCACCCTGGCTGTTGGGCTTCCCCACCTGCTCACCGGGCCAGTGCTCAGGCAGTCAGCATGCTCACTGCAGCCCCCACGGTGGCCATCTGCGCAGGGGTTGCGGGCCCGGCAGCTCCAGCCATCACCCTCATAGTCGGGCAGGCAAGTACAGGTGATCACTGTGCCTACCTGGCTGCAGTTGGCATGCTCGCTGCAGCCACCATGCCCATCCTGGCACAGGTCTGCCACTGAAGACAGGGAGGGAGTGGTTGCACCCAGTGGCCACAGGGGAACTGGGGCCTCCTGCCTCCCCATCCCTACCACCTCTCACCTGTGCACATGCGGCCATCCCCTTCATAGCCCAGGCTGCACTCACAACTGTTGCCCTCACGGCACATGGCCTGGGGTGCGCAGGGTGGGGCACACACAGGCTGCAGCTCTGTCCCCCGGGGCCCACCCCCATATAACCAAGTTAGTAGCCCTCCTGGCCTCCACCGGTCCCACACCCTCACTGCCTTCTCCTGAGTGAAGCAGGGGCATGCACTGGTATGTGCAAGTGCACACAAGCGTGGAGGGAGGTTGGACACAAGCACAAGGGCTACTCACCCAGCTGCACCTCACAACGGGGCCCAGTCCAGCCTTCATCACAGAAGCAGGAGCCAGAGCCCCCAAGGCCCTCATCACAGTGGCCATGTGAGGCACAGCGGCAGGCTAGGCAGAGGGACAGACAGGAGGATAGAGCTGGTACACAGGGTCAAGGGAATCAGGGGGTGGGGTGGGGTGGGGGCAGGGACAGCCCACCTTGGCAATTGGGTCCAAAGGCACCTGGAGCGCAGAGTTCACAGGCTGTCCCAGCAAAACCTGAGTGGCACCTACACTGCCCACTGCCGCTCATGCCATCCATGCACACGCCGTGGTTACTACAGGGGCTGCTGGGGCCGCCAGGGCAAGCTAGGGGAGGAGGTGGGAGAAGTGAGGTGGGGTAGGGGCTCTCACCAAGGCCCCCACACATGCATCCCCAGCCTAGCCCCACCATCTGTTCCCCACCCATGTGCCCCCACCGCTAGGAACCCCAGCACTCAGGCCCCCTAGCAATCCCCAGTAGGCTCTATACCATCTACACACCCACGCCACCTCTTCCAGCATTCCCTCTAGTAAAAGCTACTCACTGCTCAGACCTCCCCAGCCCTACAGCTCCCTAACACTCTTTCTCAGGGACAGTGGTCAGAGCCATGCCTTCTGCTATCATGGGGGCCAGAGGAGCCAATCAGCAGGATGTTCACCTTGGCATTCACTGCCATAGTGACCAGGGCAACAGTTGGGCTTCCAGGTGGTGGTGACACAGTTGCGATGGCAGCCTCTGCGCCAGCCTTGGGGCTGGCCCCAGAGGCTAGGCCGTGCCCAGATGCTACGTAGTGCCAGAGAGCGCAGCGGAGGGGATACCCAGAACTTTGAGAAGTAGCGCCAGCAGGCCTCAGGGCTGCCCTGTGCCAAGAGGATAAGGTCCACAGCCTAAGTTTGTTGGTCCCTGGGCCCTGCCCAACCCCCCACTCAGCCCCCAGCCCCTACCTGCTCCTGTGAACCCTCAGGACAGGGTGGTTCCAGCCCACAGATGCTGCATGTCTTCTGAAAGGGATGCAGACCAACACAGCAAAGTCAAGTGGATGGAAACCACAGACAGGCTTGGGCTCCTGCCCATCCACCTCCGGCCTATGGCCTCCCTCACCCGTTGCAGCAGCCGGGTCTCCAAGAGGTCACAGCGAGCACCAAGGCCAGGTGGCTCCAGCAGCTGGTCAATGCCATAGGCTAGGCCACCCTCAAAGGGCAAGTGCCGCTGCACAATGCGGGCATCATCCTCACCTACCATGAGCTCACCCTGCAGGGGGAGGAGGTAGGGTCCATGGGGGTCACAGGTATACTGCAGCCTCCTATTGCCAGGGCCCCTGTCTCCTGCTTCCCTCATCCAAGCTCTCTCCCCAGACTCACTGGCCGGGCGCGGCTGCAGGAGAAGGAGATGGGGGTCCCATGCATAGTTCGGAGTGGGCCCAGGTTGGGCAGGTCAGATGACAAGACCTGAGCAGATGGAGCCATGGTTGGAGCTGGAAAGGCAAGCTGAGCTGTAGACAGTGAGGACCGAGGTTTGGGCATGCACCTACCTCGACATTGCGAATCACATGGCCCTGCAGAATGGCTGCCAGCTTGTCACGGTGGTCCTCGTGGTACAGCCAGGCCTGGCGATCAGGAGGCAAGGCTCTCAGGGCAGAGTCTGTGGGCCACAGCATTGTGAGGGGCCTATGGGAAGCATCTTGAAACAGGGGCAGGAGTCCAGCCACCTGGTGGGGTAGAGCAAAGGTGTGGCAGTCACAGCCCAGTCAGAAACTAGTGGTCAGAGGCAGGGGGTGGGTGTGGAGGGGATTTGCTGAACCACAGACACCAGGGAGGGGCTCCAGAGACCCAGCCATATTCCCACTGCCACACTCATCTGTGGCCATACCAGGCACATATATGTGGACACACGGGGATAAGTTTGCACACACCTCAACTGTGCACACTGTTGTCAGGTATGCGGGCAAACATAAGCACACCCAAGTACTCACACTGGGAAGCTGATGCACATAGACATGGCCTGTGCACATGTGAGTTCACACAGACGTGTTCACACAGAACGGGTTTGCACACAGGTGGGTGTGCGTGAACAGGTAAGCATGCACACTTGCACACACACACATGCATATGCACACACTGACAGGCCCACACACGGGAGCAGTACCGACAAGAGGCCGCTGAGGATCTTGTAACCGAAGCTCTCAGCGGCAGCAGTGACGTTTCTCTGGGGAAAGGCGCTCATGAACAGCGAGGTCAGGCGGGAAGGGAGGATCCCAGGCTCCCAGCCGTCTGCCTCCGGCGCCCAGGCCCCTGCCCAGGTCATACCCGCGGGACTGGGACAGCGTCAGGCTCCCAGTGTAGCGCGTCAGGCGGCAGCAGCACACGGTCGATGAAGTGCAGGACGCCGTTCACGGCCTCGTGGTCACTGCTCACTACGCGCGCGAAGTCATTGATGTAGATGCTGCCCTGGGGGCGGGGCCCGGGGCGGGGCCCGGGGCTGAATGAAGCTGACTGGTAGGGTGCTCTGGGCTGGGGGCGGAGCCCGGGGCGGGGCCCGGGGCTGAATGAAGCTGACTGGTAGGGTGCTCTGGGCTGGGGGCGGGGCCCGGGGCGGGGCCCGAGGCGGGGCCCGGGGCTGAATGAAGCTGACTGGTAGGGTGCTCTGGGCTGGGGGCGGGGACCGAGGTGGGGGCGGAGCCTGGCTTGGGAGTCTCGGGTGCAGGACTGGGGCAGGTGGGAGGAGTGGCCCAGGGCACAGCCAGCGTTGGGGGCGGAGCTCACGTCCTCTCAGAGAAGCTCGCAAAGGTGCGGGACGTGGGACGTGTGGGAGGGGCGGTGGGCGCTGGATCCTAGGCCAGGGGCAGGCCCATCGTAGTGGGCGGGGCTCACCTCCCTTCCGCTGAGGCGCCCCCTGGCTAAAGGGAGGTGCGAGGGTCTTAACCCGTGCGGGCAGGCTCAGGCGCGGGACCGGGCTTGAGTGGGGCCGAGACGGCGGGCAGGCCGAGGCTCACCTCCCTCTCGCTGAAGCGCAGCGTGTGCCCTGACAGTGCGGTCGCATACTCTTGGTCCAGCAGCTCCTGGCTCCGCAGCTGCCGGCAGCCGACCACGTGGTAGCGAAACGCGAGCTGGCGGTGTGCGCGGATCCGGGCCAGCTCGTCCTGGAGTGGAGTGGTGAGGGGAATGCGAGCCCTGATTGCTGCCTCGGCCCACACAGTGCCCACCGCCGGAGTGCCCATCCCTCCTCAGCCTCGCTCTGGGGGCTGCATACCTGTGACAGGTTGGCCATTAGATCTGTGTGAGGCACGAAGACTGTGAAAGGCCCGTCGCCCCTGAGCTCCTTGTATTCCTGGGGTAGGGGGCGACAGCTTCATTGGAAGGGGAGCAACCTGGGACCAACTTGGAGCTTCCACGGATCTTCTGGGAAAGACTTGGATTCTGAGAGACCAGACCAGCCAACCCTCTGACCAGATGAGGACACCGAGGCCCCGAGAGGGGTGGGGCTTACAGGTTGCAGAGGCCCAGGATGGACACTCACCAGGAGATGGAGGCTGAAGAATGAGGCGTGCCTATCCCGAAGTAGCTCCTGGGGGAGGGGGGGGCGGGGGGCAAGGATCAGCTCAGATTTTGAGTGGCCCCCACAGATTTTGAGTGGCCCACTGTCCCAGCACTTGCAGCCCAAGGTCTGGCCAAGGCAGAAATGGGGAAAGGAAAGCTGGGGGGTCTGAGCTGGGGTCAGGAGTAGTTTCATGGATCACATCTGGGATCAGGCCCAGGTAGAGTCAGGGGTCAGGCTCAGGATCATGGTCAGGGCCAGGATCAGGATCAAATCTGGAGTCTTAGCCAAGACCATGGGATCAGGCCCATGGAGCATAGCCAAGACCAGATCAGGGCTCAGTCTTGGGTGTCATTACCAGGCCAACTCGGGCACGGCAGGTGAAACCATCCCCCACGGTATGGGCTGTGTCACAGGTACACGTCCTCTGGCCATCCCCTGTGCTTTTGCACACAGCATAAGGGCTGCAGCCTCCATTGCTCTGAGGCAGGAACAGGAGAGGAAGGTATCAATGGCTTCCAAGACCCCTCTATTCCACCCAACCCTGTGGAAGAAGCCATGAAGGTCGCAGAGCAACCCCCAAAGCCCCATTTCCTACTGATCAGGCAGACTTTTGAAAGGAGTCTAGCCCACCCTTCAGAGGCCCTTAGGACCCTGCTGGGGTAAGAAGGGCTGGTTCCTGCCTCAGTCTCCTCTCCCTGCAAAATGCTGTAGGACTGGGGGCCTGACCTGAGAGCAGGGGTCCAGGAGCTCGCAGGTCCGAATGCCATCTCCACTGTAACCCTCTCGGCAGATGCAGGAGACCTGTCCCAAATCCTGATCAGTGGGGCTTCTGGGAGCCAAGAGCTGGCCAGCACCCTGGATAAAAGCATCACCCCCTCCCTGAGCCTGCTCTGAAGGGTGGCCCCACCCAATGAAGGAATGGCACAGCCCCAGCATCCAGCCCTGCCATGCTGACCTGCTGGGGGCCTGTGGGGATGCATTCGGCATGACTGTGGCAGCCCCCGTGGTGGATGAGACAGCTGTTAATCTCTGGGGAAAGAGACACAAGATGGGGGTGGCCCTTAGTCCTTCTCTTCATCTGTCCATCTGTATCTTCAGGTGCTCATTCCCTCCTCTCTCGGCCTCCCAGCCCCTTCCTAGGCTCCCTCAGATCCCTGAAGCCAGACCCCCAGCCCCACATGCACCTGGATTGGGGGCCCAGCCTCACCCTGGCACAGCTCCCCGTCGCCCATATAGCCATCCTGGCAGGTGCATGTCCGCTGCCCAGGCGCCACCTTGGTGCAGTTGGCATAGGGGGAGCAGCCCCCGTGGCCATGGACACAGGGGTCCACCTCTGCGGGTAGATGGTCCCAGAGAGTTATGAGGAGCAGGCATGCGGGGGGTCGGGGACAGGAGAGGAGGGCATGAGACAGGAAAAGGTCAGAGAGGGAGTAAGCCCCGAGATGGGACAGTGATAGAGGCTAGACCTAGACAGAGTGGAGGAGGCTCTGTGGGGACAGCCACCCCAACATTTCAGGGAGGGGCCCCTGGCATCCATGTGGCTGGACCTGAACAGTAGGTGCCGTTGCCTGAGTATCCCGCGGCACAGACGCAGGTGGGGGCTCCGGCAGAGTCCTGCACGCAGCTAGGAGGACAGCAGCAGCTCAGCTGTGCCTGCCCAGCCCCTGCCCTGACCCCCAGGCTCCCTCCCACCTGCCCCAGGCTGGGCCCACTCACTTGGCATTGGGGTCACACTTCTTGGAGCACTGAGGGCCAGTGATTTCTGGAGGGTAAGAGGATGGCTCTGGTCATTCAGACCCAGGAATGGCCTCCCCAGTAATCACTCACCCTCCACCCTTGGGACCCACTCTCACTCTGGTCACAGCGGAGGCCCTGCCAGCCCACATTACAGACACAGCTTCCATCTCCTCGCAGCCCCTCCTGGCACAGCCCATAGGCACAGTCACACACTGCAAGTGGGACAAGGGAAGACAGGAGTTACTCAGTGCCATTAGCCAGCCCTCCTCTGCCAGGAGCCCCCCACCACCCCTCTGCCCTCGCCCCAGACCTCACCTCCAGTGCAGTTGGGCCCATAGCGGCCCAGCTCACACATCTCACAGGCTGTCCCGTGGAAGCCCTCGTGGCAGCGGCATTCCCCACTGCCCAGGAGCCTGTCCTGACACTGCCCGTGGCCCGAGCACACTCCCCCAAGGCCCCCTGGGCATGGCTCACACAGTGTGCCAAAGAAGCCAGGGCAGCAATCGGGCACCTGTAGGGGACAAGAAGGAGGGAGAGGCCCAATACAGGCCAGGACAGATGTCAGAGGAAGGGAAAGGAGGCATCTTGGGGCCACAGGGCCATAGAACAAAGCAACTTGGAAACCCAGACCCAGGGATGGGCAGAAAGAGAGAAAAGTGGCATGAAGAAAGCCTTCTACAATTCCCCCCAGCAGGGGTGGGGAAACAGAGGCTCAAGCAGGGAAGAGCTGAGCCCTGAAACCACAGTAAGGGTCAGAGCCAGGCTCAGTTGCTGCCCCTGGGTCTTGGCTGATGGAGTCACTCAGGACTGAGCCCCTTTCTCCCTCTCCCCATTCCCACTCCTGAGGGGGTAGATACAGGACAAACACTAAGCCCTCCAACTCCAGACCTCTCTCCCCTCCCCTTCTTCTGGGTCTTTGTTTCATGGACTTTACCCCAGTCCCAGCCCAGCCTCTGCCCTTGACATCCAATCCGGGCTCCTCTCCTGGGCCCCGACCCACTCCCGCCTCCTCCTCTCTGGCCAGACTTGGGGTGGGGGCTCAAGACGAACCTGGATCTTCTTGGCACACGTGTAAGAGCAGCCCCGGGAGAAGGAGAAGCCAGATCGGTAGAGACAGCTCTTTTTGGGTGTGTCCTAGAAACAGGGACAGGCAGGAAGAGTCAGCCAGGGGCTTGGGCAGGCGCAGGGCAGTGCGTGGGGAGAAGACAAACGACAGGTGTCTGACAGATAAGCAGGATAGCAGAAGGGGCAGGGAGGGCCAGGCAGGCAGGATCCAGGCCTCAGGCCGCAAACCTGAGTGACTCTGAGCAGACCTGGGCCAGGCCTCTGGGCCTCCACCAGGGAAGTCGGCTGCCCAGTTCCCCATGCGTGGGCCAGGCAGGGCTGGGGTTGGGAGGGGGCGTTGGCACCTTGGGAGCAGCAAGGGCAGGCAGAGCAGGGTCAGAGCTGTGCTAAGTCCAGCCTCACCTGCAGCTGGAAGCCCTGAGTGCAGCGGAATTTCCGGGTGCAGTTTACGCATTTCTCCTGGAAGGAAGGAGGGCAGGGTCCAGGGTCAGGGGTTCCCAACCCACCATCCTTCCTCCAGGGCAGGCTGCCCAAGTGTGCCTCCCTGCCAGCCAGCAGCCCCTGGCTCTTAACTCCCCAGCTGCCCTCCTGTGTCCCCGGCCTCTCACCCGCAGGGCCTCAGCGTGGCTGTGCAGGCAGCGGCTGGAGCCCACTGTCAGGACCCCCGACAGGCCAAACAGTGAGCGGCCAGGGGCCTCGAGCACGGGGCCTTCCAGAGGCACGTGGTTCACCTCAGGCTGGGGGTGGGATAAGAGGCTGAATCCGCCCCCCTCCCACCACCCTCCCCTTCAAGCCGGTGAGGTCAGGAGGCGCCCCAGGGCTGAGGGCATCTCCAGGGATGTGGGGGGCTCCCTGGGGCAAAAGTTGGAGGCTTGCAGATGGGGAGACTCTAAAGAGAGGGGGTCCTCAAGAAGCAGGGGCCCCGGGATAGGGTCTCCTTGCTCCACGTCCCCCAAACCTGGCCGCTGTGGTTGTAGAAGACGAGCCAATGGGCGGGGCCCAGGAGGGAGTTGCGATGTCCCCCCCTCCTTAGGGCTTCCACGGAGAGTGCCTCCCCCAGGACCACGTGGTGTCGCACTGTGTCTGCGTCCTGGGAAGGAAGGAGTGCTCAGGGGACCTAGGACTAGCAAGTGTCCTGGACGGCATGTCGTACTCACTATGTCCCTTGCCATGGCATGGGAGGCTCACCCTCTGTGCCTTCACCCTCCCACCTGGCTGTCCCATCCCTGTGGCCTCACCAGGCTGCTGCTGTTGCCCTCCAGGGAGTGGTTTGTGGGCACGAAGATGGTGTAGGCGGTGGCGGCCTCAATCTGGGACACCAACCTGTGGCGCTAGGGATGGGGGCAGGGGGCGGGGATGGGCATATTGGTCCTCAGCCCTGACACCCTGACACGGGGAGCCAGCCAGCCCCCTTCAGACACAGGTGACGGTGACCCCCAAGCATACATTCCCCCTCTTGTCAGCCTCCCTTACCTGCAGCAGCTCGCAGAAGAGGCTGAAGGCAGGCACCAAGGCTAGCTGCTGCAGCAGCCCACCCTGCGTGTCCCCTCGGGAAGGCAGTAAGACCTGGTGCAGAGCATGAGAACTAGTCAGTGTGTCGCTGTCTCTTGGCCTGCCTGGAGACTCCCTGCACTCACCCTGGTCTGGTCATACCTGGCTGAGGATGTGGAGGACACCGTTGGTGGCAAGTAGGTCAGCCACATCTACACTGGCATTCTGCACCCAGACCCTCTGGAAGGCAGCAGCCACAGGTGGGCACAGATAGATAGATGCTTTAGAGTGGGTACAGCCCCAACAGAGAGGCTACTGGGCACACAGGTACCTGCTGGTGGTCCCCAGCCCGGCCCAGGGGCTGGGTCCCACACAGAAGCCCCCTCCCATGGTCCAGCCTGGCCACAGTGGCCCCACTGGCCCACTGAGACACTCACTCAGGATCTATCACATGAGCACATAGACCTCCCCAGGGCCCATGGTAAGAGGGATGGATATGCATGTCCAGACTTAGGTGGACAGATAGCCCCTGGCAGGTGGTCGCTGTTGGCCCAAAGGCATACTGCCCATCAGCAAGGTGTCCTGAGCACATCTTCTGAACACGGCTCTGGGCTGGTCCACGGGAGTCCAGTCTCATCCCATGGAGGCCCTGGCATGGGGGAGCCTGCAGCCACTCAAGCTACCTCCTATGCCCTGCCTGGTCCCCTCTGCTGCCCAGAGCTCACCACATACCCCACTGATGTTGTGAATCTCCCAGCGCGTGGTGGGGCTCAGGGTGGCCACGTCCTGCCCACCTAGCCGGGCCAGCTCTTCCTCACAGAGGGCGCCCTGGAGAAAATGGGCCCTGAAGGGGCACAGTTTGTAGGAGGTCATGGAATAGGTTAGTATAACCTACAGAGACCCTTGGGACTGGGCCCTACCCCAATGGGTGGGCACATGCCAGGCTGAGGACCCTCTGGGGAAGGGCTGGGTTCCATACGGAAGGCTCCTCCTATGGCCCAGCCAAGGCTACCCCACCTGACCAGTTTGGGCAGCACCCTCGGCTGCAGCCAGAAGGCTTGGTCCTCGGGGCTCAGCCTACGGATCGCAGCCTCGCTGGGCACCAGGGCTGTGACTCGGCCATCAATAGGAAGCGTGATGCCAGCACTCTGCATGCACATAGTGAGCGGGGGCAGGAGGAGTGATGAGAGCGGTCCAGAGACCACCTGCTCCAGGCCTCCAGGCCTGCACCCCACCTCCAGCTCTTAAAGATGTCATATGGCACCCCACTTCCAGGTAGGCCTCCTAGATTTGAGCCCCAACCCCAGCATTCTGCCCTATCCTACCTTGAACCACTGGTAGAAGCCAGAGAACTGAGCATTTGCCTCCAGCTCCTAAGGGGAGGGAAAGAGCTGAGGTCACATGCCTAAGGGCAAATTCAAGCTATTCCCCACCAAGGAACATGAGCACCCCCCTTTCCCACCAGAGGTGCATGAGAGGACTCTTCCCCGAGCATAGGGAAGACAGGAAACTTACCCGGGAGATGTCTCCATAGCAGCTGAAGCCATCACCCCCAAAGCCAGGGGGGCATGTGCAGATCCGCTGACCTCCGCCCACTGCCCGGCAGGTGGCCTGGGGTGGGGGTAGGGCAGAGATAAGGCTTTCTATTTGGTATCCATGTGGCAAGCTGGCCCCACTCCATCTCTCTGCCTGTCCAGCCACCCTGTCTAGTCTCATGGGACTGCTCAGGTGTGCCTGGCCCTGCACTCCAGGATCACAGGGCATCTGATGTGAGCATTGGCCCCCATCATGACAGATTGGTCAGGGGAAGCCCAGGGCTGTGGGAGCACCCAGCAGGCACTGCACCCTCAGGAGCCTGAGCTGAGAGCAGGGGGAGCGACCAGGGTTGTGTGGGATGGAGAAAAGCAAGGCCAGGACAGGAAGGAGCTCAGAGTGGCCAGAGGAGCATGCACTGGGGGTGGAGCAGAGAGGGGCGGCTGGAGTCGGGGGGCTGGGCTGGCACATGCAGGACCCGTGGCCTTAATAAGGAAGTATGAAGGCTTTATTCTGTGAACAAGTGAGGGATGTGGTTGGCTTTGGAGTTTAGAGGGATCCCGATCCTGACAGGAAACAGACTGCTAGAGAGAGAGAGAGAGAGAGAGAGAGAGAGAGAGAGAGAGAGAGAGAGAGAGAGAGAGAGAGAGAGAGAGAGAGAGAGAGAGAGAGAGAAGCAGGGACAGGGATGGAGCTGCAGCCCAAGCCCACCCCAGAGGCCTCCCCAGGGCTCTGAGCCTCACACCCCTCACCAGGCCATGGCAGCCACCGTTGCCCGCCCGGCAGGGGTCGATGGGACTGCACTCGTAGCCATCCCCGGCAAAGCCCAGCTTGCAGGTGCACCGGCTCTGGAGAGGTCAGGAATAGAGGGCCTCCTCATGCCACAAGCCCCCAGCCCTCTCCTCCTCCACTCCTTGGCTCCCGCTGGCTACTGCCCCAGCGAGCCTGCCCAGACCCCAGAGGAGCTTCTCCCAGCTGCCCCTCTTGGAGATCTGTGCTCTGCGTGGGGAGACTGAGGCCCTGAGGGGAAACTGGCTCTCAGGATGGTCCGAGGAAGTGGTGGCGTCGGCAGGGGAGCATCCACGGAGACCTGAGGCGCCTCTGCGCCTGGAGCCCTGCCAGGGCCGTTGAGGCCAGTGGCTTGTGGCAAGTGGGCAGGTGTCTGCCAAGGCCAGTCCCAGGGATGGTGGCTCAGAAACCACCGCCATCCTTGCCACCCTGCTCAGCTGCTCTGATCCCTCCCACCGAACGCCAGTGGCCCTTGGGCTTGTCCACACTGAGGGTGAGTGACCAGTGAGACCGCACCCTGCCAGATCTCAGCTGCCCTTGTTTCTGCATTCTGAATTTTAAGGCTCAGAAGGGGTTTGGAGCTCCAGCTCCCACCATCTGAGTTCTTATTGCTAAGGCCCCACAGGCTGGTGCCCAAAGGCTGTTGTGGGGTTGGGAGGACAGAGAACTCCCTGGGTCCCTGCACGGTCCTGGGCCATGCAGAGGCCGACCCTGAACAAGCCAGGCCTGGCCGCCCACCTGACATTTTAGGTATCCCTAAATGCCTGTCCAAACTTGGGTTCACTAGGCCTGAAAAGCCTCTAAGAACCTGTAACTAGAATCTGAGACTTCTAAGTTCCAGAGCTGGATTTCCATGAGCCTAAAGGCTTGGGAATGTCATTCCCACGGGCAGGGGGCTCTTCCTGTTTTGCTCAGTGTCTCATTCCCTGAGTCTAGAACAGTGACTGGCATGTAACAGGTGCCTGATGACACATGGGAAACCAATGAGTGAACCAACCCCAGGTGGTACGACTCAGCCAGGCAGAACTGGATTCCCATGTGCAGCTGAGGCTTGAGACACTGAGCATGTGACTCCAGGAGTGGAGCGGGGAGAGAGTCCCCCAGAACAGAAGCCCCGACCCCACTCTGCCAGCCCTGGGCCTGCTGTGCCTCACCTGCCCAGGGCCCACGTAGCTGCAGAGCGCGTCTGTGTGGCAGCCACCTCGCCCGTCCAGCTCGCACTCATCAATGGCCACACAGATGCGGCCATCCCCACTCCAGCCTTTGTGGCATGTGCAGCGGTAGGTGCCCAGGGCCCCAGGGACACACTCAGCCTGTGAGAGCCATGGATAAATAACTCAGGGACACAGCGCCATGGGTGGAGGGCCAGGGAGTCCTACCTCGCCACCCCCTGTGTCAGAACTTCATGGAAGGGGCAAGGGTACTGACGTTCTCTGAGCAGCCTCCACGGTTTGGGTGGGAGCAGGGGTTGCTGGGTGTGCAGGAGAAGCCATCACCCTCAAAGCCATCGAGACAGAGACATCTGGGGGGTGGTGGAGAAGGCCTCTGGTGAGCCTCTGGAAGAGGCTAGAGGCAAGGTCGTGGATGGGGCAAACAGGAAGCGTGAGTCCTCACCTGGCGACACCCCCCTGGCTAACACAGCGGGCATGCAGGTGGCAGTGCTGGGCCAGCCCCGTGGGCCCACAGTCCCCCACTGTCTCATTGCAGAAGCGGCCAGTGAAGCCCAGGACACATGTGCCATGCTGGCACACACCCCCACTGCCTGGACGGTTGTCACAGAGACCATGGACACAGCCGCAGTCTGCAGGGATGAGATGGGAGCAAGGAAACTGAGGCAGGAGGCAGGGCTGGTTGGGAGCCAGGATGGGTTGGTGGGGGCAGGTTTGGAATAGGGCAGCCAGTATAGATTTTACTTCAGGGTCACAAAATCAGAGGTCATCCCAGACTTGATGGACAGGTGTATGAAATGTGAGGGGCATTCTGAGCTTTCAGTCATCCTATTCTAGCTATCCCGCCCCCGCCCCACCAGAAAGTTCCTTGATGTGTTTGACCTAAATCCTGCATGCTTCAGATTAAACCACAGTTCTCTTCCTGAGACGGATGAGGGAGACAGCATCGGTTTCTGTTCCTAAATCTTCCTCCACTCCCTCTGGTCTTCATTTCTCCTCCTGGGGCCCTGTTGTCCTTCTTGGAGCCCCCAGACCCCTTTCTAAGCAGACCCTCTTTCTCCCAGGAGGCAGCCGAGGCCAGAACCACCCACCTTCCTGGCACTGATCTCCATGCTTGTTTGGGTTGGAGCAGATGTGGCAGGCGATACCCTTGTAGTCTGGGAAGCAGAGGCAGACCCCGTTGCCCTGGATTCCATCACTGCACTGGAGGGTGGGCAGGAGGCAGGATCAGTCATCAGTCATGGGAAAGGGACTCTCCACATCCCCTTCCCCAGCATCCCCTTCCCCTCCATGGGTTCCTGCTCCCCATAAGAGCTCACCCTGGAAGGGACCTTCAAAATCACTGATGCTGCCAAAGACCTAGCCCCCTAAAAGGCACCTGGCCCTGCAGGCATCATGGGTGACTTCTGCTCAACCTAGAAACACATAACTCCTGTGTTCTTTCATAGCCAAGCACTAAAGTAACCTTGATATTACAAAGTGGCAAGAACAGAACACAAAAGAAAACTATTGACAAGTTGCCTTTTTGAAAATAAATGGAAAAATATCTAATTATTTTTAATTAAAATATGAGAAATAATTTGATCTAATTTTCATTGCCTAGATATGAAGACCCCAAGTCCAGAGAGAGGCAGGCTTGGCCCAGACACAGAGCCAGTCACTGGCCAACTCAGGACGGAATCCCCCACGCCTCCCCCAGGGGAGTGTGGGACTCACATTGCCTTTGCCATAGCAGGGGTTGGAGAAACCCCCAGGACACTGTGTGCAGTCAGGCCCAAAAAATCCTTTGCAGCAGCCAAGTTTCTGTAAGAGACAGAGCATGTCTGAGGGTCCCTCTGGGCCACAATCCTCCCTGCCCAGGCTGCTTCTGTTCCTTGGTCCCATCTCTAGAGCAAGGGAGTGGGTAAGGCCCCTCCGTGACACCCTTCCCACCCTTGAATGGCAGTGCCACTCCCTGAGGACAGCAGCCTCCAGCTGGAAGGCCCAGGTGGGCAGCAGGTGTGGGCTCACCGTGACAGTCTGGTTGCAGTAGCTGGCACAGCCCTTCTTCAGCATATTGAGCCCAGTAGGGTCATGGATGTAGACACACTCCTTGGGGTAGAGGTCCTGGGGTGGGCCACACAAGGCCCGTCAGAAGGTGTGGGTCTTGGGCCAGCCCTTTGCAGCCCTGGTCAAGGGACCTCAGCCGCCTGGGTCCAGGGCTCCCATCCTCAGTGGGGCTGTGAGGCCCTGAGCCTCCGGGTCTAGCCTGGCCTTCCCGCCCCTACTCCCGTGCCATGACCCAGGGCAGACACCTCACCAGGCAGCCATGAGTCAGGGGCCCTGAAGGCTGGGCCAAGGGGTGCTCACCAGTCTCACACTGTGGGGGGGGCACATGCTGGTGTTCAGGGCTTGGCAGTCCACACAGGAGCCCTGGGCAGGGTGCGGGGGAGAGGGGGGAGGACGGGGAGAGAGGCTAGTCACTGCTTATTTACTTAGCAAAGCCTGAGAAAGTGACATGAGCCGAAGCCTGAGGGACAGGACAGCCCAGGCTGGCATCATGGGCAGAGGCCCGAGCTGGCGTCCGAGAAAGAGCAGGGCGGTGGGGGCAGGGTGGGTGTGTGAAGAGGGTGGCGAGAGTTGTCTCGAAACAGAGTCCACAGGGCTGGGAGGGTAGGGTGTGGGGGAGCCCAGGCGGGCCCCGGGGCGTCTGCCGGCTGGGGGCCTCTGCCTGGGGAATGGTGACTGGCCCTGGCCGGGGCTGAGGCTCACCGGCACGATCTTGTGCTGCTCCTCGCTGCAGTGCTTGGGCAGGATGGGCAGGATGGTTGGGGGCAGCAGGATGCCCTCCAGCATGTGGATCACGCCATTGGCAGCCTGCACATCCACTCTCCGCAGTGGGACCCCCTCAGGCCCCAGCAGGATGCGCCCCTGCGGCAGAGACGCTCTGTGCCACCTCAGCCCAGCAGGCCCCGCCCGGCCCTTACCACCTGCCTCCGCCCCTGCAGAGCTGGCAGGGAAGGTGAGGGTGGAGTGGCTCAGTGTGATGTTGAAGGCCTGACCTGCTGTGCCCGCCTCTACCCTCTGCACTAGCCGGCAACTCTGTGGCAGTCTCCGGGCCCTACCCACGTGGTTTCCGCCACACAAGAGTCCGCCTGCCATACGCTGACCCTTCTCCTCCTCAAAGTCCAGCCCCTGCCCCCCAGTGGGCCCCAGGAGAGGAATTTGATCTATGCCTGCTTTCCACAGGAGCCCACCAGGGCCTCGCACAGCGTCCTGCCTGCCACAGGGCTCAGAGCACACGGGCAGGCCTGAGAGAGGCCGAGTGACTCCGGTCATCACCAGCCCCTGCACTGGTCTGTTCGTCCCAGATGTCCATGGATCTCACCTCCTCAGAGATGTTCACGGCCAGCACCTGGTTTGCCATGGTGAGGACCCGACCCTTGGCAATGAGCTTCTCAATGGTCAGCTGAGTGAGGGACAGTGTGGCTTTAGGCTGGGCACTGGCCACGCCTGGCGGCCATGCCCAGTCCTGCCTAGGTGACCCATGGCTAGGTGACCCCAGGCTCTCCTCTGTGCTGCAGTAGGCCAGATGGGAGGGGAGGAGATGGGGAGGAGACACAGCCCTGCGAAGACCAGAGCCCGCAGATGCCCCACCCCAGGAGCCCAGCAGCAGGCGCCAGCCAGCCACCCTCCCAGAGGACCTCTCACCTGGCCGTGGCTGTAGACATGGTACCTCACCAGCTCCTGCAGTTTGGAGAGACCCTGGCAGGGGAGAGAGGGTTTGGGTTTCGGAGGCCCCAGGGGGCAGGGCGGATGCCCTGGTGCCCGAATCCCCACAGCCCCTCCTGCTTGCAGAGCTCACAGCTGTGAAGAGGTAGATCAGGCGGCCATCGCGCAAGCTGTCCACGGCCTTGTTGCTCGGGGCGAAGACTGTGAAGGGCCCAGGTCCGTCCAGGATGGAGGGAAGCCCACAGTTCTGTGGTGCGAGGGAGGCTCAGGGGGGCTCCATGGCCAGCCTCCACCTCTGAGCCCGCCTGGGCCTGCTGCCTTTGGCTCGCAGGGAACTCCCACTGAGTGAGTGGGAAACGTGGACAGTGGGCCCATACTGCCACAGAGCCTCAGGCTCCAGGAGGGGCCACGACAAAAGCCATGCTAGTCCAGAACCCAAGGTCACCGTGGGGCAGATTCTGGGAAAACAAGGAGTCCTGGCCCGGAAGCCCAGAGGGGCTGGTGCTGTTCCCCGCCAGCTCACCTCCAGGATGGTTTCAAACCGGCTGAAGGCTTCGTTAGAGGCAAGGATCTGGCTGATAGTTCTCTGCAGGAAGGGACAAGTGTGAGGGTCCCAGGGAAGGGGGTGCGGCTGCTTCGGCTGCAGTGGGAAGGAGCTGTGCTGCAGCCCTGGGCAGAACTGCTCCTGCCTCCTCCCTCCCTGAAGTCTGTGGGGTCCCAGGTCACCCAGCAGCACAGGGGAGGGGAGGGAGAGGTGCCAGCTCACCGTGGGATCCCCAGAGGTCCCAGAGGGAGGCTGCCACCGCAGGCCAGTGACCAAGTGGAAGACCCCATTGGCTGCTACGTAGTTGGCCCTTTGGATGTTGAACGTCTGCTGGGGCTGGTCCCCGTACTTGTAGGTGTATTTCTGCTGAGACACGAGAGGTCAGGCCCGATCCCACATGCCAGCCTCTGTCCCGAGGCCCCTTCCCGCTTGCATGCCTTTGCCCAGGCTGTGTCCCCCACCTGTGAGTCCTCTGGCCCCCCAGGCTGAGGTCCCTCCCTTACCGTGAAGCTGCTGAAGGTGACGGTGATCTCCTGCCCGGCCAGCGTCCACCACCGTCGTGATTTCTGGGTCCCCATGTCCTCCAGTATGTGCTGCCCTGCGATGATGTGCTGTCTGCAGAGCTGCTGGGCCAGGGACGCCTGCAGATGCCGGGGATGGGGGCCAAGTGAGCCCAGGGTGGCCAGGCCTCCTCATGCACCCCTGCCCAAGCGGTGGGGGGACAAGATGCTCCCGGGCCTCTGTTGCCCAGAGTGTGAGAGTGGACTCTCTCAGGGTCCTGAAGATTGAGGCAGCACCCAGGGGAGGCGGCAAGGTGGGTGGCCAGCTCCACAACAGGGAGGGGCTCACATTCAAGGTCCTGGAGGAGATGGAGGACGGCACCAGCACAGTGAATGGGCCTGACGTGGTGAGGATCTCCCGGCAGCCCTGGTCTGGGGCAGAGAGGGCGCATCAGAACAGACCTGGGGAGACCCTGGGGGAATCCAGCTGGGTGTGGGATTGATGCCACAGGCATCAATCCTAGGTTTGGGGGAGCTGGGGTCTAGGCTTAGGGTAGATGGAGGTTGGGGGGGCAGATCCCATCATACAACCCTGACAGCCCACTCTTGGCTTCCACAGCTCTTGGGCAGAGGGACAGGAACCCACAGAGTCCACCCTCCCTCCCTGCCAGCTCCGCCGGGGCATGAGGGAGGGCACACACCCAGCATGGCCACAGCAGGTCTGAGCAACAGGGGCACCAGGCCGATCTGGCCGGCCTTCTGCACCTCGTGGAGCAGGTGTCCGTAGCAGGCACGCCCATCGCCCACCTCGCCTTCCTTGCACACACAGCTGGGGACCCGGACAGAGCCTTTAGGGTGGGGCTGTGGCCAGGGCTACCTCCCAGGCCTCACCTACCCCTCCTGCAGGCCTCGGGCTGAGGTGCACTCGCGAGCACCCTGGCCCAGTCCCCACCCCACTTGGCCCACCTGTGCCCCCTCCACAGCCTCAGCCTCCTGTGCCCACCTGGTCTTCCCACTGGGGGTCAGCTGGCAGGTGGCTGACTTGTCACAGGAGTGCGGGGAGCAGAAGGCAAAGCAGCCCGCAGAGGTGCCGCGGTTGGTGCTGACCAGGCCTGGCCGACAGGTGCAGGAGGCCTGCCGCGGTGGGGCAGCGGAAACACCATGTCTGTCCCCGAGGACCCCTGCTTGGTGCCCACAACCACCCTCCCAGAAGAGGGCTGTCATCCCCTCCACATCTTACAAGTGGGGCCACTGAGGCTCCCAGAGGGCCCATGATTTGCTGGCATGAGCGGGTGCACTGTGGGGACAGTGGCCCTGGCTCACCTTGCCTGGCTTCTGGTACAAACACAAGGTGGAGTTGCTGGGGCAGCCACCGAAGTTGATGGTGCATGGGTCCTGGGGCAGACACACCATACCGTCGCCGTGGTAGTTCTCAGGGCAGTGACACTGAGCCTGCCCCTTGGGGCTCGCCGAGCACCGTGCCAGTGGGGAGCAGGGTGATGGCTGGCAGGGGTCAGGCGCTGCCAGGACAGAGAGGGCCTGAGTGAGCCGAGCACCCAGGGGCCCTGTCGTCCTCACATCTTCCACCAGGGTGGCCAGAAGTTGGAGTGCGTAGGTTGACCTAGGCCTTGAGGACAGGCCCTCTGCACCCCTAGTGATAGTCCTCCCTCCCTATAGATGGCCACATTGCACTTGCAGGGCTAAAAGGGTGCCCTCCCAGCCCTGCTCACCCTGAGCTGGGGTCCCTGGCCTCCGGGCCACAGACTTACCTCGGCACTCACTGCCCTGCTGGGTGTAGCCAGGCAGGCACCTGCAGGTGGGGGCCTCTGCAGAACACTGGGAGTTCGGGGGACAGCGCAGGGCCTGGCAGGCAGGCAGCTCTGGGCAGAGAGGAAAGAGCACCTCGATGGCCCAAGCCCAGGTTTGGGAGGAACGCGAAACAAACATGCTCTGCCTCATTTGCTGTGGGACTCTGAGGAGGGCCCTGCCTCTTCTGGGTCTCTGGACAGCGGAGGTGCTGCATGACACCCCTCCCCTGCTGAGGCTCAGGCCCCATCTCTCACCCAGGTGGCCTCTCCTGTTCTGGCCACAATGGACCCGCTGCCCCAGTGGCACTGCTCACCTTGGTCACAGCGGGGACCAGTGTATCCAGCAAAGCACAGACAGCTTCCATCCCCAAGAGGGCCATGGTTGCACATGCCGTGCACACAGCTGCACACTGGGAGGGACACACAGGGACAGGTTGGACCCTAGCCTCGCCCAGGCACACAGAGTCCCTGCTCTCTGCATTTTCAGAACTCAGCTCAGAAGGTACAGCCTTGGGAGTGCAGAGCTGTGACGCAGGACTGCAGGTGTGGTGGGAACCTGGAGAAGGCACTTGACCCAGCCTGGAGGTTCAGGGAGGACTTCCTGGAGGAAGCCTCTAAGGAGAATAGCATGTGCAAGGGCCTGGAGGTATGATGAAGCAAAGCACGCGTTCCTGAAGGGGCAGTGCAAGGCTGAGGGGCTGGGACAGGGGCAGAAGGAACAGGTGGGAGCTGGGTGTCGGAACTGCATCCCCATGGGCCCCCGGGTAGTCGCTGGCCCTGCCCGCCTGGCAAATACTCACCTGATTGGCAGTCAGGCCCGAACCGGTTGGGGTCCTGGCACTCTTGGCAGGCTGAGCCACTGAAGTTTTCCTGGTGGTAGATGCACCAACTCAGCACGGCCCCTTCCAGGTCCCCCCCCCCCAACCCTGCCCAGCCCTTACCTGGCACACACAGGTCCCGTTGCTGGCCATACCATCCAGGCAGGTCCCATGGCCGTTGCATGGGGTCTCAGCCCCCCCGGGGCATTCTGTGGACCCCCCAAAACTCAGCTCTGTCCCCAGAACCCTCCACTTACCTCTGACCCCAGCAGCTCTGGCCAACCCCAGACTCAGTCCCTCCCCGAGGGCAGCCAGAGCCAGGGGCCAAGCCTTGGAGGCTCTGGGTTAAATGCTCATTAGAACAAGTTGAAGGGGAACACAGGCAGCTCTTGCAGAGGGGGAGCCCAGGGTGGGGCTGGGGAGTGAGGAACAAGGCGGGCCCCTCCTGTACCGTAGCACTGGGACCCCCAGTAGCCGGGGCAGCAAGCCTTCTGCACCACGTCCTTCCAGCACTCGCGACTGCAGCCCGGCATGGACACCACAGAGTCCCCCAGCTGCACCTCGTAGCTGGGGACAGACAGTGGGCAGGTGGTGGGAGTGGCTCCCACCCACAGCCTCCACACTCGGGCTTCCCACCCACCTCCCTGCCCTGCCTGGCTCAGAGCTGAGCACAGGGCTTGGCACTTAGCAGGCGCCCAGTAAGTCCCACCTGCCCCCGGCCCTCACACCCTCCTCCCTCCTAGTCTCTGCCTCCCAGGGCGTCCACAGGTGCGTGAGTAAGCAAGTGCCCCCTCGGGTCCCTGCCGCCCGCAAGGACGGGGCTTGGCTCGCACCGGCAGTCCTGGGATATCTTCTCTGGGAGCTCTCGGAGCCAGCCCACAGGACACGCCCGCTTCTTGATGACCGCGCAGGAGGTGCAGGGCACGTGAGTGACATACTTGGTCATCGTGTCGCAGCGTTTGGACCGCACCTGGCCACAGGCAGGGTAGAGTGAGAGGCCTGGACCCTGCGCCCCGTCCTGCCTCTGTCCTGAGTGCGGCAAGGCCTAGCACCACCCAGGCCTCAGTTTCCCACGTTCAGTGGGAACGCAGTGAGGGTGGGGAAGGCCCTGAGAAATCTGCCTGGCACGAGCTGCTAAGGCCCCAGTGAGTCCCTGTGTTCACGGCCCGGAGGCCCGGAGTCTACATCTGACGGAGTCTGCCTTGTCGCTCCACCTCAGCCCTTGCCAGGGGAGGAGACCGATCCCTGGGGGAGCCCTTGTCCTGAGCTGTGACAGATGTGAACCAGGGACTAGGACCTGGGACTCTCAGCCTAGTGCTTATTTTTGCCTTTCATTTAAACATAAAGCAACAATGATGACAGAGCCCGCACTGGGAGAACGCAGCGATTCCCGCCTCCGCACGGCGTGGCTGTGTGCAGGGTCCTGCTGTGCACTCCAGCCTCTGCCTGCTCTGAGCGTTCCCCGCGTGGCTCCCGAGTGACCTTCTCTGCCAGGGCCCAAGGGCCTTCTCCACTGCCTGGGGGTCAGAGACTGAGACGCCCCGCCCCGAGAGGCTGGGTTCCTGTGAGCAGGGTGGTGATCTGCATGTGCTTGGGCTGGGCAGTCACAGGCCATTGAGCCCTGGCCCAGCACCCCTCTACAGGTGGAGACCTGGGATCCAGGCAATGATGGGCAATGCTGGCAGCTAAGGGGGCCAAGAGCACTCAGACTGGGGGCCAGATGGCTTTCTGGGGTAGGTGACAGTTGACTTGGGACCTGAAGGATACACAAGAGTTGGCCAGGGCCAGCAGAAGCAAAGGCTGGGAGTGGGAAGGAGCAAACGACCATGTGTGACACGGCAGAGAATGGCCTTAGGAGAGGCTGGAGGAGCTAGCTGGTGGCCAGGGAGCCAGGGCCTCATAAATCTGGGGCAGAGTCCAGGGCCGCCCCATGAGTCTGTGCTGTGCATGGGGACAGAGAGGAGCTGGAGGTAGGCAGGGGAAGAAGGTGGCCTGGGCCCCGGCAGGGACACATTCCAGAGGACTTGGGGTGGTGGGATGAACTGGGGGAAGGGCTCAGCTCCTAAGTGGGGCATGGAAGGTATGAGGGCGTCCTGCCGCCATGTGGTGGGCACAGGGGGACTGCCAAAAGCCCCAGCCCTGCAGTCCCACTCACGCCTGCCATAGCTCCCAGCATCCACCACTGGGGCTACCTGTTATGCCAACAAAGTCCCAGTAACACGCAGCACTGTGCCCTGGACAGGCAGAACCTAGCCTCGTGGTTCTAGTGAGAGGAAGGGGCAGAGGGAAGGTACGTTTTGAAGGTGTCTGGGGGGCTTAGGGTGTAGCCTAGAGAAGCCAAGATGTTCTCATCTTGAAAAATGCTGAACTCACTGTTGCGATTGGGTGGGAAATAAGGAAAAAAAAGAAAAAGAAAAAAAAAAAACAGAAAAAGAAAACTGCTGAGCATACTGTGGTCCAAAGGGAGTGAGCCTGGAACATCCCTTTTCTAGAATGAATGACAGATGTGTGGCTTCTCAAAGCAAGAGAAAAGGAGAAATAATGCCCCAACACTTTCCTCTGGGGAGCACGAGGCCCTGGGGCCTGTGGCCACTGTGATTTGGCCTTTTCCGCTCATGCCTCTGCGGTCGGGAAATAGGGAAGTGGCTCCGGGCGGCCTTAAAGTTGAGCTGTGTGGCCAGGACGCTATAGTCTCATTTCCCGCCCTGGAGCTCATCTTTGCTGAGCCAGGGAGCAACTAGGAAATTGGGCAACTGCAGGGCTGAGCAGCTGCTGGCTCAGGACAAGGCTTGGTGGGCAGCGGGCTCACCTCAAGGCCCCCTGGCCAGCCCGGCAAAGCTGCCAGCACAGCCACCACTCTGGCTGGGGCACCAGCTCTCGTTGGGCAGCCCTGGATAGGGCTCAGGGAGAGGAAGAGTGCTGTGCCCACTCTGGGGCATGGCCTGGGTGAGGTAGGGCCCCAGAGGAAGCTGGGGCTCTGGCTCCTGGTGTGGACACTCGCAGCACGTCCGCGTGTGTTAGCCTGTGTGAAATGCTGACGGACGGGTAGCCCAGCTGCCAAACCAGCGCCTCCCGGGAGCACGCGTGGGGCCCTGCCTCTGCTCCAGGGCTGGAAGGAGCGTGAATGACCTGAGCCCACATCTCTGTTGGTCCTGCGGGGTGGAGTGAGGCTGGGCCACAGCCCAAGGGCTGAATCAGATCCCCTTCTTCCTGGGGCACCTTCAGACCTGCCTGAGCCGGAGCTCCCTGCCCTTCAGAACTATGTCACAAGTCTGCTTCCCACGGAGATGCTGCTGGGGAAGCTGAGGACACACGAAGTGTTATGCCTTTGGTGAGAAGGTGGATGAAATTCCCCCAAGCAGACACTTTCTGGGGTCCCAGCTCAGAAAGTGGGGACAGTGGGGACTTTCTGAGGCTGAGAGCCCAGAATCCAAACCCTCTCAGAGAGCGAGGACCTCCATCCTGCTCCCCCTGCCCTAGATAGGAGCAGGCAGGGCACAGGGCTGGGTTCGGGACAGTGCCCCTCTCCCTTCAAATCCTGGCTGGAGACCGAGGCCGCAGCTGCCCGTGCCCACCGCGTGCGCTCAGCACTGGGCTGCGCCATGGGCCGTGCGAGCCCTGTCCGCAGCATGGGCCCTCCTGCCTCTGCTGCCTGCGCTGCACACCCCGCTGCTGCCGCTTGCTGGGTGTGTGGCCTGGGGACGCCTCTTCTCGGAGCCTCAACCCTAATACAGACGTCCCTCAGTGTCTGTGGGGAGTGGTTCCAGGAGCCCCTCAGTCACCCAAATCTGCAGATGCTCGAGTCCCTGATGCAACCTCCGCACACCCTCCCGCGTATTTCAAGTCCTCTAGATTACTTCCGATACCTAGTACTATGTAAATGCATGTACACGGGTAAAAGCCTTGACATGTTCAGTAGAAATGCAATTTTTTCCCAAATATTTTCAATCCAGGGCTGGTTGGGTCCATGGATGCAGAGTGCACAGACACGAAGGGAGGGCCGGCTGTTTACACAGGGCCGAGTGGCTGTGTGAGATGGGCTAGCACTGCTGCCTCTCCACCCACAAGCACCCTCAGACCCTCTTCCCTTCCCCAGCCCAGGCTGGTGGAGCCAAGCCCCAGAACGCAGACTCACAGTGGGCAGAGCCATGGGTCTTTGGCAAGGAAAAAACTCCACCCCGAGGTCACTCACTGACCCTTGTCCTCATTGCTCAGAGCATGAGGAGGTGGGTAAGACTTTGAAATTCCCTTGTATTGTGTACATGGGGAAACTGAGTCAAGGAGAGGGCAGGAGTCCACCTGCAGGGCTCAGCATAGCCCTGGAACCCTTGGGTGTTCCCCCATCACTGTTATTTCCTCAGCTTCACATCTGCCTGTTCCCAACTCTGACCTGTCCCTGAAGCTGGTGGCGCCTTTCTGAGGGACCACAAGGAGTATAAGAGAAAGAGCCCAACGGTCACAGGGGGCCTGGGTCCCCATGCAGGACTGCCTAGGGGTGGGATCCTGGGTATGTCCGTCCTTTCTCTGGACCTCAGTCTGCCCATTAGTGCCACTGGAGCGGCTGTGCCAGGAGGCAGATGAACTTGGCCTCACAGGAGAGGGTCCCTCACCTGGAGGCAGGTCCCAGCCAAGGGACTCTGTCCCCTGGCACAGGGTGGGAGAGTCTTCCAGAAGCTCCAGTGGGAACAACGTCCCTACCGTGGGGCCTGGGTTGACCAGCAGCCTGCGGTGGCTGGCACACAGAGGCCTGGCAGAGGGGCCAGCCACAGGTGCACACCAGGACCCTGTCTGCTCACCAGCATGCCTGGTGAGCCGGGGAGTCATGGGCAGTGGGTAGCGCATGGCATCAGAGTGGGAACGGCCCGTCTCCATCATCGTGGGGCCTTGGCTTCCCACAAGGGGGACAGCAGGATGCACCACCCCAGGGCAGGCTGTAAGGGTTCAAGGGGACGTGCCCGGGACTGTGGCTGGTCAGCGGCAGCTCTGGGCCTGGAGGGTGTTGGCTGTGGGTGACCCTCATCCTGCCTCCAGGCCCTCCTGGGGCTGGCTGGACACAGGCACACACACGTTCCATGTGAGTCTCAGTTCATGGGTCCCTCGGGAGTTGGCAGTGATTACATCTCCAGTCCCCACGCAGGGGCCACACAGAGACCTGGGCCTCAGTCTGGGCAGGGCACCAGGAGGGTGGGCCTGCCTCAGTACCCTCACCCGACTGGGGAACTCTGGGCCGGCAGCTGGCCAGACACTGTTAGATGAGGACAGGCTGACACGCCCCTGCTCCCAGGTGGCCACACACAGACTTTAGCCCACAGGGTGGGCACCACAGCCTGGCCACCTGGGCCTGTTCAGAGGAGGTCACACAGGCACCAGCTGCTCTGCATGTCCCCAGACCCATGCCCCCTCCGGGTTCAGTCCCTCCCTGCTCCCACCTCTGGCCGCAGGGCCTGGATACCACAAGCCCCTGCAGCAGGCTCACACTCACCTTCTGCCCCCTGACGAAGCTGAAGCCTGCAAGGCAGAAGGCCAGGAGGCAGAGCAGGAGGAGGCCCCGAGGCCCTGCCATGGCTGGCAGTGGCTGGTGGGCACGCTGTCCAGGACAGAGTCGGGGCAGCCGGCAGCGAGGGGAATGAGCTCTAGGAGGCGAGCACGGGGCAGGCAGGCGGGACGGGGCGGGCAGTTGCCTTAAAAGCAGCGGGCCTGGCCAGCTCACCCCCACAGGAACCCGCCAGGATTTCCTCCTGTGTATCAGCAGCCTGCAGGCGGAAGGGAAGGCGCTGGCCACTGACCTCTGCATGGACGGCCTGGGCACTGTTCGGGGCTTCCTGGCCCAGGACCCTCTTCCTGGAATCATGGCTGGAAGCCTAAGACCACTGTTAGCCTTGGGACCTGGGGTCTATCAGAGGTTCTGAAGCAAATCCAAATGCAAATGCTAACAACTTGCTACCTCTCCTGAGAGCCAAGCACATTTCATCCAGGGATGCTGGGGATTTGGTCTGTCTGCCCCTGCCTCCACCTTTCCAACTTTCCAATTGCGAGCGCACTCACCGCGCTCTCTGCCAGGCGCCGAGCTGCCTGCCAGACCACATGCCCTCACCTGCCCTGGCCGCTCCCCAGCTGGTCCTGCCGCTGACCCCCCACACCCTCCGTGCACCCCTCCCTCCCTGGTCTGCCCTTCACCCAGCCGCCGCTGGCCCCCTGGCTCCCCACCGCACTCCGAACCCTCCCCACGCTGCAGCCTCTCAACTCGCCCCACCAATTCTGCTGCAGCCACTTGAGCCTCTTATTCCTTAAAAGCAAGCTCCCCAGCATAGCTGTTACCCCAGATTGTCACACACCAGCTCCTACTCATAGGTCCGGCATCGTCAAGGGCCACTGGCTCAGACGGTGTCCCTGATCCCAGGCTGCGGGGTCCCCCTGTACCTGGTTCCACCTCCTCGCAGCCAAGGCCGCCAGTGCTGCTGTGAAGCTATGAACTAAACTGACTTATTTACAATTTAGCTTAGTGATTAAATTAGCTTATAACTTAAAATTTAGCTTATAAATAAGCAAAAGTAGCTTATCTATCGGTGATTTTCCGTCCCTGCTGGAACATCACTGTGAGAGAGCGGGGACAGTGTCTGGCTGACACACAGCAGACACCCGACTCGGCGTGCAGCGCCGGTGAGTGCCGGCGGATACTTGTCCCTGTGCTGCTGAGGAGACAGGCTCAGAGGGGCTGGGCAGCTCGTCCAAGGCCGCTCAGCTAGTGAGTGTTTCAGATCCAATCGCAGGGCTGTCACCTGCAGAGCTGCCGCCACCACATGGCACAGCCTCCCCCAGTCGGTGCGGTGGGCCCAGGCTGGGGGCCTCAGTGTGCCCGACCTGCCTGGGCACGGTTGTCACTGCTCCCCAATTACAGATGGTGTGCAGGGGATGGAGGGAGGAAACAGCTGACCACAGAGCCAGGTGGCCATTTGTAAAAGGCCTCTGGTAAAAGCCTGGTTGGGGGAAGCTGGTAACCAGCCCCTCGTCCTCCTCCTCAGCATGCCCCATCCCCGCCAACCTGGGGGCCACTGGACTACCTTTGAGGTCTGGCTGGGAGGAGGGTTGCAAGTGGAGAGCCCCTCCCCTTGGCGACTCCTTCTACCCCTTTTCCTCCCCCTCCCGGTCCCTGAGGCAATGGGTCCCCAGGATCCCCACTCTGCTGGCACTGAGGGAAACTGGGGAGCAGGAGCAGGCCTGGGAGCTGCAGTGGCCACTCCCCACTTAACCTTCCACAACCCGCCTGGCCCAGGGGCCCTGAGGTTCCTCATTGGGCCAGGAGAGGCAAGAGGGGCTCAGGGGCCCCGCTCTGGGGTAGGAACAAGGGGAGGAAGGGTGGGGCACAGGGGCTGGGATGTAACTTCCTCTCCTCTGCCAATGCCCAGGGCCTCGTCCCCATAGGTCCCCCTGCTGCCATTCAAGGGCCATCTTGGGGACACCTCCTGGCCCCCCCAACAGCTATCACAGACTCCGGGCCTATCACAACAGACTGCAGCTCTGGGCGGGCTGGGCCCAGGTGTGACACTTGAGGCCTGCAGGCCCTAAGGAGGATGGCATGCCTGCACCCAGAGGGGCTGGGGTGTCGGGGCTCCTTGCGCTTCACACTGCTCCTGTTTGCCCCAGGCTCATGGTAGTCTCTGGATAGCACAGCCCTGTCTAGAGAGGTCCCCTGGCCTCCCCTGGTCCCAACAAGCATCTGGCCCCGGGAGGGCTACTGCTTCTTTCCTCCAACACCTGGCCCTCCTGTGTCTCAGGGAGGGCCCTGCCAACCATAACCGCTGAAGCCCTGCTGCAACCCCAGTCACCCATGAAACACAAGACGCAGACTGTCTCAAACTCTGCTTTATTGGGAGGGAGAATATAGGCAACAGGGATCACATCTGGTGCTGGCAGCTCTAGGTCCCCTGCTCCCACCCCTCCTGGCCCAAGGCTGGGGGGTTCCTGTCCCTGGGGGGCTTTCCCACTCGTCTGGACCAGGGGAGGTCTCCACTCTGAAACAGCACAGGGGCGGGAGCTTCCGATGTGCACTCTGCCACCAGCTTTGTGATTAGCAGCAAAATACCCACAACGACAGCGACAGCAACAAAGGACTGGACTGGACACTTCAGGAGAACGTGTAAAAGAGTAAATCAGACCTACAGCGCCACGTGCTAACGACGGTCCCACGACAAAAGACACAACACTGGTGTACTCAGCCACGCTATGCCAGGGCAGGCGACACACCCCGGGAGCGGCCGGCACACGCACACATGGCCCTGGAAGGGCCTGGCGTTAGGATTAACTGCACACACACCTTCACATTCTGTGGGTACAGTCAAATCAAGGTACCAAAAGGGAGGAGAAAACATTTTTTAGAGAACAAAAAAGCACGCTTCCCTGCCGCTGCTGGCGCCAGGCCGCAGGTGGCAGGTGGCGAGGGCTGGCCGGGCCGGGCTAGCCGGTGAGCTCCACAGGTAGCTCGCGGCCGCACAGCGCCTCCCACTGGCGGGCCAGCAGCGAGATGAGCTTCTCTCGGCTCTCAGCGCTGGGGACAAATACCTGCCACTGGATCTCACAGCCCTGGCCAGCCCCGGCTGGGCCACCTGGCACCTCCCCAAAGTGGTCCAGGGTGACATTGCCCATGAGGTCGTGACCCTGCACGTCATCAAAGACGAGGGTGAGGGCCTGCGGGTAGGGCTGGTAGCCCATGAGCACTCGGTCCAGGTCTCGGACACGGCGGCCATCGTCCAGCCGGTACCTGTCTCTCTGTGGAGGCTCTTTGGCGAACTCGGGCAGCGGGTAGTGGACGTAGTCCTCGTCCAGGAGAAAGATCTCGGCGCTGGTGAGCAGCAGTGTCTTGGGGCGCAGCGGGCCCCGGCAGCGCCCAGGCGGTGGCATGCCCACCTGGAAGGCTTGCACGTACAGCAGGATGTTGAGGGCTGGGGCCTTCTCTGGGTCAGCCAACCTCTGGGCCACAGTGAAGGTCAGGTCCCCAATCTCCTCCTCACTAGGGTAGGTGAACTTGACACGGCTTGAGTGGATCAGCTCGTAGTTCTCCATCTTTCCTATAGAGAGATGCCACAGGGCTGTAGCCTGGAACTGGCTCACGGTGCAACTAGAAGCCAGTGGTCGCAAGCCACTCAGATACCTGGCCTGAGGGAGGCAAGAGAGGGTGCTCCAAGCCCCACGCTCGGCCAGAGCCCTGCATGACAGCAGCCCAGAGCAGACGTGGACATGTGTCTGCCAGGTGGCTGGGGGGTTACTGGGAGGGAGATGGCTGTGGAAAAGCCCAACATAAAACCCTACCCGCTAAGCAGGAAAAAAGAGGGACAGAAGTGGAAAGGCACTCAGGGCCATCACGTCCGCTGCAGCCTGTGCTGGACAGGGGTACCTGTGGTCTTGTTCCCAAACTCAGAGTAGAAGTCCTTGTCAACAGGCTCAGGCGAGGGTGTGCGTTCCAGCGAGGAAAGCACAACCATGAGGTGCTGGAGGAAGCAGTGCGTCAGGTAGCTGTCACGCGTCAGGCATGTGACCACCTGTACCGGGGAGGAGCCTGCGACAGAAGGGGCTGGTCATGGTCACAGGCCCCCCCCCACCGGCCCTGCCCCACCCAGAGCCACCTCTAGTCCCTAGCAAGTCTCAGCCTAGACCTGAAGCCCAGAAAGCCAGGACCAAGAGGGCCCACGTGGGAAAGCATCACGGGCCGGGGAGGGCAGCCATTTCTCAGGCCGGAAGGGCTGAGATATTTTTCTGGAAATGGATACAGAAGCATTAGGGAAAGAGTTTAGCTTTCTCTCTTCAGGAAGTGTGAGTCAGAAACATCCTGCCCCTGAGCCCAGGGCCCACTCTGCTGTCCGGGCTGGCGCTTGCCGCACGGCCCGCCTCCTGCCCTGGGCCCTGGGCACGAGTTCTGCACCCTCAGCAGTTCCTGAGGCTGCTTCCCCCCGCCCCGGGCAACTGACTCCCGAGCAGAGATAACTCTGCCTGTGATAACACACCCGCTAGGGAAGGTGGAAGCCCACTGGTGACACTGGCCTTCACCCGAAACAGGACAAAGCACAGCGGGTCACTCACCCGTCAGCCGGAAATACTGGTCAAAAAGCCCAACGTTGACTGACTGCAGGTCGCTGAGTTTCAGAACAAAACACTGGGAGATGTGGAAGGGACTGTTATTGTAGTCGGTGTTTTTCTGATGCCAGAAATCTGTGATGGCGAGAAAGGGACCAAGTGGGGTGGCGGCCGTGGCAGGCGAGCACAAGGGACCCCGGTGCGCAGCATGCCCAGCAGGGACAGATCCGCCAGCCTGGCCTGGTGAAGCCTGGTGAGGCGCCGCCACTGCGTCCGCGTACCAGATTCCCACCGAGGCCCTGAGGGGCAGAGGCTGCCCAGCCCTTCGTCACGGCCAGTCCCCAAGCGCTGGGTCCTGGCTTGGCGCGTTCACACTGGTCTTAGGTCCCTCATGACAACCCCAGGAGGGAGGTGCCGTTGTTATCTGTTCCTCAGACAAGGAATCTCAGCCCACTGCAGCCAAGTCACTGCTGCCCGAGGCCACACAGCCGGCTCCATACACAGCCCCAGGCTGCCCTGGGCATGTGCTCCAAGCTCCCGAGTGCCAGCAGGCCCTAGCGCCTACCCTGCAGCGGCTCTGAGAAGTAGCGGCGGAGGCCGTCGTGTAGCACAAAGTACACAGCCTTGGTGGAGAGCAACACGCAGGCAGTCACCTCCAGCCCTGGCGTCTGGTAGAACACCACTGAGGACCACATGAGGTGCCTCAGTTCCTCGTTTTCGACCTGGAGAGAGATGGGCTAGGTTTGGGTCTGTAGGAGAGCAGGGCCAGGCAGGACACATGTTCTGTTCTCCTAGACCTTGCATGAAGCCAGACCCCAGCAGGGGAGCTCCCCCTAGCACTACCTCTGTCAGCCCCACCGCCCTGATGACCGGCACGTCCCAGGAGCATGCCCACGGCCGCAGCCAGGAGACGCGGGAAGCTCATCTCATCAACACGTCTCTAAACCCAGAAGTAGAAAGGAAGTGAGGGGTGGGAGATGGGTATGGGGTAGGTACGCCTGGGGCCAGAGGCTGCACGGGGAAGCAGGGGCAGAGGACAACTGGCTGGGGTAGGGGTGCAGCTCAGAGCCTCCCTATGTCCTCAAAGATGTGAGAAGCTAAGCTGGGGACCACATGACATGAGAGAAGTCCAGAGACCTGAGGCTGACCCGAAGGCAAGCCTGGCCTCTCCCTCAGTACCAACGGGTGCCACAGCCAGCAAGAGCAGCCCAGGCCACTACCTCGGCAATGCTGCTGTGGAAGAGCTCGATGATGGCGCTCCCACGCAGGCTGGCGATGTGCCGGAGGGACGGGCAGGCAGGCAGGTGCGAGGGGATCTGATTCTCCTCCGAGGCGGACTGGATCAGGTGCTCGCTTGGATACTGGGTGGGGACCTCAACTTGCGCCGGGACCTCAACTTGTGCCGGGGCCTCAGCTAGGGCTGAAGCTGGGGCTGTGGTCTCCACTGGGGCCTCTTCTGGGACCGAAGCTGGAACTGAGGTCTCGGCTGGGGCTGGACCTGGGGCATCTGTCGGAGCCGGAGTCTTTGCTGGGCTTGGGGCAGAGGCTGCTGCCAGGGCTGGACCTGGAACCTCTGCTGGGGCTGGAGCTGGAGCCTCTGCTGGGGCCTCCTGGGGATGCTGGTCATTGCTGCATCTCCCAATCCCCCCCAAAACACCAAATTAACAAGTGGACCCCAAATGGAGATTTACCTTGTATGTGCAACCTCAGATTGCGAGGGGTATATGTGCACTACACACCACCTATGGGTCACCTGGAACTTCCCCACCTGGTTCTCGAGAGGACAAAATGGCAGGGGGACAGTGTCCAGGCCTTTGCTCTTGGAAGGAAGGTTGGCAAGTGGGGGCAGAGCAGGCCATCTGGCCCCCCAGGGTTGAGCTGGCCAGACACATATGGCAGAGGCTCTTTGGACTGAAAACTCATTTTGAGAAGGTTAGCAGCTGTCAGAATTGCCATTCCAGGGCTCAGAGTGCCAACTAAGGTGCCCAGGGTACATGTGGAGGGGAGAAGCAAAAACTCAAACTGCCCCTCAGTTTGCCTCTGGGGCATCCTCAGGTGGCCCAGGCTCTCACCCACCCAGCCACCACTGTACATGGCCACACTGGTCCATTCCAGACACCGACACGAGACCAAATGATGCTCAGAACCTGAAAGCTCACGGAGGTTAAGGGGTTCCCTGAACACATCTCACATAGCCACGCCTGTGCCAAAGCGGGGTCCTCTGGATGTCATCCTCATAACTGGACCCAGCCCAGCTGTTGAGAGATCCCTGCAGCTCTGGCCTTGCACTTGGCCAAAAACCCCAAGAAGCCTCTGGATTGTCCTCCTGCCCTCCTGGAAATGGCAGGGGTGCATCTGCTGGGGAAAGCGGGGCACCTGTTTCTGCATACGGTCTTCACTGTAGGCAGGTTCCAGCCCAGCTTGGGGGTGGCAGGGAAACAGAGATGAGGTACCCAGCACCTGAAGCCTCAGCATAGGTGAGAGGAGATGAGGAGACAGCCAGGCAGGGCCACCTGTGGCACGAGCCGCTCTGCAGCACCTGGAGGCACTGGGGGCTCTTGAGCCGGGCATGAGAGGGGCACCAGACTCAGCTCCTGGCCTCAGAAAGAGGCCAGGAGCCCTCTGGGAGCATCATTTGGGTTGGGGGCTGGTTGGAGGCAGAAGACAGACCCCATGAGATGCTGAGGAGAGGCGGGGTGAGGACAGGATCTCCACTGTCTACCAGGATGGATGGAAGAGAACGTGAGTTAGACTGCGTCCCAGGGGACAGGAGGGCAGACAAATGAAAGGATTTCTTCCCCAGTTTGGGAAGCCCCTGCATATCTGAAGCCAGGAAGCCAGCGACAGGAGGCAGCGTCATCCATATGGGCACAAGGTCCCTGTCAAGCCCCAGGTAGGGGTACGCTGTGGGAGCCCCTCAGAGGTCCTTCTACAACCCCACCCCCAGGCAGTCCTGAGGGAGGGAGTCCAGGGGAAGCCAAGCAGGGCGGGTGGGGGGTAAGGAAGAACGGGAGACAGGGCTGCCATTCCTTCCTGCTCTGGACCTCAGTCTCCCCTAGAAGAAAGTGGCTTGGGATGAGATGACGCACCCAGATCAGACACTCAGACCTTGCCTGGGTCCAGTGGAGCAGGGTGGCAGCTCTCCCGGCCTCAGTGTGCTGCAGCCTACGACCCTCCCACTCACAGGTGGGGGCAGCCCCCTTGGCCCACCACACCTGGGTGGCAGGAGCCTGCGCCAGCCTGTTTTGTGAGAGGACAGCTTTCCTCTTCTACAGCACCAGGAGATAAGGAACAGCCCACACCCAGCCTGAGGCAGTGATGCTGAGGACAGGCGGGAACTGAGGAAAGGGAGAGTGGCCCGGCAAGAGCAGGCCCAAGCCCGGCCCACCACCAACTGCTGCTGCTCAGAGATCACAACATGCCAGCCCATGCCCCTGTGCCCCCAAGAGCCGTGCTTGGTCTCACCTGGCCCTGCCTTTGGCAGGCTGGCCATCTGTGAGGGGACTCTGGGGGCTGGCCCCAGTTGCAGGGGTCTTGGCGATGACCACGGTCTTCAGGTCCTGCAGTGAGGCCCGCAGCTGGTTGTAGATGCGCAGGAAGTGGAACTTCTCATGGGGCAGGACGAAGATGGCAGTGACAAAGCGGTAGCCCACGAGCAGCTCGAGCACGTGGCCATCAGCAAAGGCGCCCCGAGGCTGGGTGCAGCTGCGTGTGGGGTCTAGCAGCACGGTGGAGAGGGGCACACGACTGAGCTTGAAGCTGTTGCGATTGCGACAGTTGTGGGTGCCACGGTTGGGCATGGGGTTGAAGTCAGCCTTGATGACATTGAGATGCTGAGGCGTAAGCAGTAGCCAATAGGGGATGGCGGCAGACTTGACAGCCTCAGACGGCGCACAGCAGGAGCGCCGCACGGCTGAGCAGAGCGTGCAGCTGGCCCACTCGATGTTGCCCGAGTAGTCCCCGGCAGCCGTCTGCACCATGCGCTTGTCGCTGTAGACCAGGTAGACGGGGAAGCAGCCCTGGCTGCGCTCCTGGCAGCCGCCGGCCACCTTATAGAAGGTGAGCAGCTGGCGCAGGAACTCCTGCAGGCTGGTGTGACTGCCGTAGAGGATGGGGCTGCAGAGCATGGCCATGTGCTGTGGCGCGAAGCACGAGCGCAGGTCCACGTGGAACTCGTGCAGGTTGGCGGCGTCCGAGATGATGAAGAGCGTGTTCTCGCTGTGTCGCACCTTGAGCACCAGGCACAGCTCCGGCATGAGGAAGCCGAACTCGGTGAGGTCGCCGTGCGGGAAGCAGAAGACGAAGCGCAGGGATGAGAGGATGTGCTGGCTGCTGCCCCGAGACTCCTGGTGGGGGATCTCGAAGACGGCAATGCCGAAGTCAGTGAGCACGAGGCAGGCGGCAAACTGGCGGATGCTGCCCTGCACGTGGATCAGGAAGCACCACAGCACCTTGAGGATGCGGATGTGCTCCAGCAGGAAGTCCTCGTCTGCGCCCAGGGCCCACTCTAGAGCCAGGCGCTCCTCCTCAGCCTCCTCCTCCTCCTCCTCCTCCTCCCCATGGCCTCCTTCCTCCTCTTCCTCCATGTCCGGGGGCCCCATCTCAAAGTAGCGGTTCTCAGCAACATCCTCTTCCTCGTCTGCATCGTCATCCTCCTCGCCTTGTTCGCCCTGGCCCTCCTCCCGCTGGTTGGCAGCCTCGATCCAGGCGGGCAGCTGCCGCTCGATGGCCTGCCGGATCAGCGTGCTCAGGCGCTGGATGAAGTCCTGGTTGGTGGCAGTGTAGCCAATGCAGGTAAAAGGCAGGAAGATGATCTGGCCAGACCCGGGTACCACCTGGACCTCTGGCTCTGCATGCTCTGGGCTGTGTGGGAGAGGCCAGCTAAGTGACGGGCTGGGTGGGGACACCTGTCTCCCACATCCAGAGCCTGTTGCTGTACCGTGGCCCAGGGGAACCAACCCATGGGTCTCCAAAGCCTTCTATACAACCAAGCCTACTCTGAGACAAGGGCCCTGGTAGGGAGCCACAGTGCTGACTGCTGGCAGGCTGAGGTCCCATGCTTCCAGGGGCTTGGGCCGCAGACACTCAGTATAGTTCTGCCCTGGCTTGGGAACCTCTTCCTGTGACCCTGGGGAGGGTGACAGGAGAGTGCTGTGGAGTGCTGGGGATGGATGAGGACTCTGCAAACCGTCCCAATGTCATACTGCCCAAACACACTGGTTCCACGACAGAAGCGCCCCCACAAAGATTTCTCAGCCATTTGGACACTGCCATAAACCCCCGAGGAGTACTCTAGGGCAGGAACCCACTTGCTGATTAAGGTTCCCCAGGCGTACCCAGTGGCCTTCAGGGCAGGGAAGTGGGCTGGGGTGGGTCTTAGGACCTTGGCATTTAAATTCTAGCTTCTTGGCCACTGCAGCCCTTGCATGTAGGATGAGAGTTAGGAAACTTCTGTAAAGGCTCAGAAAGTATTTCAGGATTTGTGGGCCGCCCTTATGCACACAATCTTTTCTAAATGGCCCTTTAAGAATGTAACTGTTGGCTGGGTGCGGTGGCTCACACCTATAATCCTAGCATTCTGGGAGGCCAAGGCAGGATTGCTTGAGCTCAGGAGTTCGAGACCAGCCTGAGAAACAATGAGACCCCGTCTCTATTAAAAATAGAAAAATTAGCAGGGTATCATGGCCCACACCTGTAGTCCCAGCTACTTTGGAGACTGAGGCAGGAGGATTGCGTGAGCCCAGGAGTTTGAGGCTGCAGTGAGCTATGATGACACCACTGCACTCTACCTAGGGCAACAGAGGGAGACTCTGTCTTAAGAAAGAAAAGAAAAAAGAACATAACTGTCATTCTGAGCTCACAGACTGTGCAAAACAGGCTGTGGATCTGCCAATCCCTATTGTAAGATAACATGCATCAGGCGGAGTTTGGGGATTAGAACTTGGAAATAGACTAGAGAGTCCGTCTCATCTGTGTTTATTTAAAGGAAGAAATAGTACTGTGAACAGACTGGTTACAACGAGCCCACAGCTGCGCATGTGCAGGAGGCCCTGCAGTCAGGCCCAGAGTGCCTCCCAGCCTCTTCCTTACCTTGCACCGCCAACAGCTCCTGGCACACCCCTTAACTCGTCAGAAGCCGCCTGACGGAGAAGGAACACAGTCAGCCCCCACCTGCTGCAGCCCGCCCGGCACTTACTAGGTGCCAGACCCTGAGCCAGGCACCTGCCCCCTCCCTTACGCCCTAAGGAGGCACCTCAGCACTCCCACGCTGCACGTTATCCTGCCCGTACGCAGCAGGGCCGGGATTCCCGCCTGTCTGCCTGGCTACAGCCCACACTCCCTGCCCAGCACCAGGGTCTCTCACCACTCTCCAGGGATGTGGTGTCCAAGGGTCCAGGTGGACAGGCTCCCAATTTGGTCCAGCTATAGCTGGCCAGCAGGGGACACGCTGAGTAGGGGCAGTGTAGCCCTGACACAGCCCAACAGTCCCTGTGTACTGGGGAAGACCTAGGGCTTGGGAACCCATGGCTGTGTGACCCAGGGGAGGGTGACAGGAGAGTGCTATGGAGTACTGGGGACAGACGAGGACTCTGCAAACTGCCCCAGTGTCACACGGCCATGACCTCGTGCTGCTGCAGAGCTGGGGCTGGAGGGAAGCCCAGGGACTTAAACACACTCCCAAGCACACAGCAAATGGGCCACTCCTGCCTTCCTGCTTTCTCTTCCCACAGCACAGGGAAGGGCTCTGGGACCCTCAGCAGCAGCCACAGAGGAGGTACTGGAGTCACACTGTGTCCCAGACCATTATGGTGACATTCGGCAGAAAGGCCCCAGGGGGGCCACATAGTAGAGCAGAAACTTCCTGAAGGGGAACCCCCTCCACAAGGACATTCAGAATGCCTTCCCCAGGGGAGTCTGCTTAGGGGGACTCAAGGGTCATCTGACCTCTGCCTGCCCCCAGGGCCCAGTGAGAGAACTGCCTGTTCCCATCAACAGGGAGAGAGAGAAGAGAAGAGAGAGAAGAGGCAGTGGCAGTGAGGGAGGGAGGGAGGGTTGAGCACAAACCCTTAACTGCTGCATTTGTCAAGAAGACTCAACTAGGGACACGTCCAAGAGAAAGACTGCATGGGCAGAGTACACCAAACCCTGGAAGCATCTGCTGCAGCTCTGGCCAGGCCACTTCCCACCGCAGACTACTTCAGGCAGGAGAGTTGGTCTGGAGAGGTTAACGGTCCCCAGAAGCAGGAGGAGGGCATTACCTGTCCTGCAGGGATCGACTCCAAGGAATCAGAGCATCCCCGGGCAATGGGCCGGTCCTCGGGAGTCAGACTGTCGGTGGACGAGAGGCTGCTGGCCAGGGCCTCCTCCTGCACGAACATGATTCCTGGAGAGACCAGGGCGGGCAGGTGGGGTGGGCGGAGGGGAGGGGAGAGCAGCTGTTCAAGAAACGGGGCTGGGCCCCTAGGCCTACTGGTGTAGCTGGGGGCTAGCCAGACCCCCAAACCTAACTACAGGGTATAGAAGGAAATGTTAAAACAAAAATCTCAAAAAACCTCAAGAAAGAGCAACTACTGCTTATCTAATCTCAGGGTAGGGAGAGGCTTTCTGAGCATAAATGTAACAGAAGGAAGACTACCTAAAAATTAAAATTATCTATAGACAAACTTTTTAATAACCAAGACAAGTTAAAATCAAATGAAATGAGAAAAAAGTGCTTGCAATATTTGACAGATGCATGTATCTATGGTCTATAAAAAGCTCTTACAGATTACAAAAATGGGGGAAGCCTAGAAACCCCATTAAGAGACTGCAAAGAAGGTGAATAGACATTCCACAGAAGAAAAGCCAACAGATAAAACATGAAAAAAACGCTCACCCAAACAGGTACACAAAGAAAGGCAAGTTGAAACAAAAGACTAGTTTTGTGTCTCACTTTGGCGAAAGTAGGACTGACCGCAACCTGCCCGGCCTCACCGGGCAGAGGGGGACGCCAGGGCGCGAGCTGGCCCATCCATCGGGAGAGCCGTTGGGTGATACGTCCAGCAAGAGTCTAAACCGTGTTTACTCCTGGAGAATTTCCCCAATGACATGTTACCCCATCCCCAGACCTGACATCTCTGCAGGGCTCACAGATACGTGCAGACTGTGTCCTCTAGGGCTGCTGAGCACAGGCCGAGCCTGTGCCCAAAGGCCATCCCCACTGACCCGCCCCGGAGCCACCTCCATGGACAGCGGCTCTCCCGTGCGCTCTGGAAACGCGTGGTGTCGTCAAACCCTGCTAAGGCTGTTTAATGAATATAGCCTATTAATTTCCAGATGGGCTGAGGGAAAAGCCTTTTGTTAACATGTTCCTAACCACAGCTAGCGGTGTGAACACTGGGCGTCGGCCCCCAGTTTCGCCGAGGTCTGCAGGAGTCCTGAGCACGCCCGCACGGCCTGGTTCACCACCAGTTGCCATGGCCCAATGCAATGACCCTGCGCGCCCTGCAGGTCATGAGACATTTGTCCAGCTCAGCTGCTGCCCAGCACAGGACAACTCACACAGCCCAGGTCCTCTGCCTGTGGACTCAGGAGGCAGGCGGCCCACGCCCGGCACCCTACAAAGTGAAGCAGCGGGCGCCACGCACACAGGCAGGTCGGCAAGCACACGGCCACGCACATAGGCACGCCCCCACCCCTTCCAGGCTTCTGCCTACGCTGCGGTTCCCTGCTGGAATCTCCCTTCCCCACCAACACGTCAAATGAGATTCACCTCAGACGCCACCTCCATTGCAGACTTTCTCTGTTCTACATTCTACAAATGGCCCAGCCCTCCTGCCCTGTGCTCCCTTGGGCATACAGTTCATCTTCCTAGTGGCTCCAAGTTCTTCAAGGGCCCTGTCTTAGTCATCTTAGGCCCCCCTCAATATGGATGGGAATGGGAAGCCCTTACTGACCATGTTTGTGGGGCTAAGAGCAGTGCTAAGCGCCCCCCCAGCATAAGCTCATGCATGCCTCTCATTATTTATTTACCACATTTCATCAAATCTAAGATGCAGGGATGTGGTGCCATCTTCGTCTTAGCAGAAGGTGTCCACAGGCTGCCCAGGATTCCATCACGAACACCAGCTGGCTGACAGCAACTTTGAGACGCCACTGACTCAAAGACGCATCTCAATTTCAGAAGTCACAAGGTGGAAATGGGTGCATCTTAGAATCGATGAAGTAGGGTGTATCCAATTTAGAGTTGAGAAGACAGCTTCAGAGAGGCTACAAGTTGCTTGAGGCGACATGGCCAGGAAGTTGGGATGCAAACTCGGCTGGCTGCCCCGTGCCTGCTCCTAACCATCTCTCCACATAGCCTTCTCTCAGCTGTGGGCCTGGCTGGGAATCAACTCCGGCATTTTGCCTGTCAGCTCCTGCGGCATGACAGCTGGCTAACCGCGCCCGTGACCACCAGAGGCCAGGTGTTTTTGTCAGTGCCCACTTTGGGCAAGCCCTGAGCACCTAGTTCCTCTGCAAGCAGGTGCCCTTATATAGAACCAGGCTAGGAGCAACAGGTCATCGGTTAGCAAAGCTGCTCCCACGTGGGAGAAACCCCTGCCCATCTAGGCAGGATCCAGTGACACATGGCTGAACAAAACACGTGTGGATGCCTCCACATTAATGAGAAAAAACCAACATTTTCTTGTCTCTACCCACCCAAGCCCTATTTGCACACGAAGAAATGTGGAGAGGGACAGTCTGTCCACTTCCTTCTTGGATCATGGCCTGTACAAACAAGTGGTCAGAAGGGGCGACTCAGCAGATGCAACAGGGGACATCAGGAGAGTCCTCAATACGGGTCCGGCCTTTGTTGTTTCTCACCAAAAGGAAAGAGATGTGCACGCACACAGAGACATCCAGTACGGTTTTATTTACAAGAGGTGCAAATCCGGAGACAGCGTCTAGAAGTCCAATGACTAGGGAGGGGACAGACGACAGAGCACCACTCTGTGGAGTGTCCCCAGGGCATGGAGGGCACCGAGGAAGGGGGAGCTGAGGCTGGTGCTGAAGCTTCCCCGTCAGAGCAGGGGCTGCCTGCAGCCGCAGACTCAGGGAGTCCTCACCCCGCCCGCCAGGGCCTGCGCCTGGCCGGCTGGGCCTCTGCTTGCTCCTTCACTCACTCGCTCACCAGCACATGCTGAGGGAACCCTGCATCCCTGGCCCCGAGGACCAGATGCATCTCCCTGACCCCAGAAGCCTACTGTCCCATGGCTCCCCAACGGGCTTGCCAGTGCTGTGGGGCTGCAGAGGGGCGCTTGGCCCAGCACAGGAGGCAGGTCAGGGAAGCTTCCTCACAGCAACACAGCCCTCCCCAGCTTTTATGTAAAAGAATACAACCAAAAATTCCCAGTCAAGGTTTGACAAAAACCTGGGTACCTGTAATCCCAACACTCTGGGAGGCTGAGGCAGGAGTATCGCTTGAGCCAGGAGTTTGAGACCAGCCTGGGCAACATAGCGAGACCCCATCTCTACAAAAAATTAATAATTAAAAAAGAGCTTGGCGAAAGCAAAACGGGCAGTCGCTCTGGCACCTAACCCACTGTTCCACGCTCATGAATTCTCTTCTGCATCTCACGGTCAACCGTGGCATGTTGCTTGGCGTCAGGCCTCTGCTTTTACATGAGCACTTCTCCCCTTCCTGCCCAGCCCTCTCCCTGCTAGGACGGCTGCAGGGCATCTGCCCACCGCCGACTCTCCCTCTCCTCCGGCAGCGGAGCGCCAGCCCGTGTTCTGGCAGCAGCGAGCATCTCACCTCCCCGTGCCCAGTACTGTATCCCTCTAAGAGAAAACCCCACCAGCAGGATGACCAGGTCAAGGGGAAGGAATGTTTTTCTGGCTCGTAAAACATAGGGACAACTGTTTTCCCAAGACCTCACACCAAGTTCTGCGTCTCCAGGAGCCTGGGCAGGCAGCATTCTTCCCTGCGTGTCCTGAGCCTGGGCTCCACTTGGGACGGCACACCCTCCCCTCTTCCGTGGGGCCGGGCCAGCAGACACGCTCATGGGACCTGCTTCACTCACTCATCTCCGAGGGTGCCTGGGTTCAGAGGTGAAAGCCCTTTGAAAACGCTCAGACAGTGGGCAGGTAAAAAGGACTGGTCTTCCATGAGTCCACGGGAACACACAGCCCATCTTGGCCCCACAAACATATGTTTTGGGGCCAAGTCACACCATGAGAGCCACAGAGACAAGGCAGTGATAAAAGCAAGCTCTCCACACAGGGATCAGTGCTCCAGCCTCAATGAAGTAGCAAGGTCTGGCTTCCCATCAGCAAGGAGCCGACCTGCCTGCACTGCTGGCGGGGAACAGGCCCCAGGAGCCGACAGCCCGAGCCTGTTCAAAGGGCAGCCTCAGGGCCCATGAGACACCGCATGGCACCCTAGAGGAACTGGAGGTGGGTGTCAGAGCACTTGTGAGTCCTCATCAAGCAAACAACAGAACTGAAATCAGGCTGGGCAACCCCACCATGTGCCCCTGAGAGGAGCCACCTGCAGACGGCACTGCCCTCCCTGTGTCTGACCCTGTAGGAAGCAGGTGGCGGCATCTCTCCCCCAACCCCAGCCAGGGCCCAGCCAGGGCTGTGGCTCCACTAGGAGCAAGATACATACACGATTACCTTGGTTGGAGAGGATGGGCTGGGGCAGGGAGGCAGACGTGGGAGCCATGGTGGGAGGGGAGCTGCCGGGTCTGACACAGGCAGAGGTCGACAGCCGGGCATCCTCACCAACCTGAGGAGGAGAGCTGAGTCAGCTGGGAGCGAAGGGAAAGCTCAGGAAGAACAGAGCTCCACAAGGCCAGGGATGTGAGAAGGGAGGAGCTCGTGACGGCTCAGAGGCCCGCGATGCTGAAGATGGTCCCACCTAATCCTTATAGCAGGCACTATTATTGTCCCCACCCAGATGGGATCGGAGGCCCTGACTTGCCCAAGGTCATGAGGCCGGGGCATGGTGCAGCTGGGACTCGGCGGCTGAGCAATCCCACAGCCTGGCTCCCCACGGCCCTCCCACCTCCCACACAAAACCCACCTTCTTCTCCAGGTTGCTCAGTTTGGACTTGACCTCCTTGGCTTTCTGAATTGCTTTCAGCACTTCCACGGTGTCCAGCTCCTTTTCTGTGGTCACTGTGTCATCCAGACAGACCTAGAGAGTCCAGAAAGTAGCATGGAGACTGGCAGGCAGGGTGGGGGTAGAATGGCGGGGCCCTGCTGCATGGGCACGAGCCCACCGTGGGCCAGGCCCCATGAGGACCCTGTAGCCTCAGCATGCCAGAAGGCTCCTCACACCTACAGATTTTTTTTTTTTTTTTGAGACAGAGTCTCACTCTGTTGCCCGAGCTAGAGTGCCATGGTGTCAGCCTTCCTCACAGCAATCTCAAACTCCTGGGCTCAAGTGATCCTCCTGCCTCAGCCTCCTGAGTTGCTGGAACTGTAGGCATGCGCCACCGTGCCCAGCTAATTTTTTCTATATATTTTTAGTTGTCCAGGTAATTTCTATTTTCAGTAGAGACAGGGTCTCACTCTTGCTCAGGCTGGTCTCGAACTCCTGACCTTCAGTGATCCTCCTGCGTTGGCCTCCCAGAGTGCTAGGATTACAGGGGTGAGCCACCAAGCCTGGTCACACTCACATAATTGAGCTGACAGTGCCTCGCAGGGGCCCAGGGAGGTCCCACACTGCCTAGTCTGTCTCGGGGAGTCCCTCTCCGAGAAGGGGAGGCAGTAGCCTCTTGGGTGGCTGGACTGGAAGAAGAGATGACTTGAACTAAGCCTCCGGTTACAAGCAGATTGCAGATCATCAAAGATGGTGGGGAGACCCTTCCGGGAAGAGAACCGAAGGGCAAAGGCACAGAGAGTGGCAGGAGAGGGCAGGGGGTACCCTGCCTGCATGTGTAGGAGGGAGCCATGGGCGGGCTGACGGGCAGGCAGTCTGGTGGGCAGTGTGGTTGAACAAGGGAAGGTCCCAAGGGCCTGAACAGGACCTGACACCTTGTGGCCTGGGAGCCTCCCAAGGTCTAGAGCCCAGGAGGAGAAGAGGAGATGGCATCTTGTGAAGACTGTCTTGCTGCCAGTGTGGAAGAAGGGGTAGCTGGGACCAAAAGAGGCAGTGGAATGCTATAGACACCCAGGTATCTTCTGCCCTGGGATCTGGGAGGACAGTGGCTCCAAAGGCCAGTCAGAACTTGGGAGGGGCCCGCTACAGGCTGAGGAGAGGGTGTACCTCCTAAGGACTGTGCGGGTGACATGGTAATAGGTGTCCAGCCAGCCAGCTGGCAGCAGGCACCAGGCTGGGCTGTGCTGGTAGAGGCAAATCCTTTGGGTTTGTAGTCAAACACTATGGCCACAAGCTGTCCAGAAACATGATAATTTCAAGTATCTCCTTTCTGTTCCTTGCCTAGGACAAACAATGCTATTTAAAAGCTGAAGACAGGCCCTCCACACAGAGTTTGTGCCTACTGGATCATGGGGAGTCCTGGCCTGAGGCTCTGATAGTGGCATCCTGTGAGCCAGCAGCTCCCAACAGGAAAGGAGTGGGAGATGCAAGGGAGCCTTTTCCTAGGGACAGAATGGACTTCCCAGAACCGAAAGGCCCCCAAGGGCCAGCCATCCTTCTGAAGCAGCAAGGGTAGAGCAACAGGCCTCCCCCCAACTCTGCCCATGCAGACATGGACGGCACCTGGTCTCCCTGGGTGCCAATGACCGCGCCAGAGCTTACCTCCGAGGCCCTGTCTCCAAACTGAGCAAGCACCTTGGTCCGGTAGTCAGGGATGATGCTCAGAGGGTTGTTCAGCAGAGCCACGTGCTCCAGGCACGGGAGGCTGCCTATGCTCCGGACCTCCTCCATCTGCAAAGCATGAGTTGCATTCCCTTTGGTCCCTTCTCTTACATTTCAGCAACACACCAACATGTTTGATGGACTCTTTTAAATGAAAGGAATCTTAACATTCTTCTTTAAAGTGATAAACACCGAGGCACAGAAATCCCAGAAGCCAGAGATGCTCCTGCACCACAGCTTACCTGTTCAATTCTGTTGTTGCTGAGATCCAGATTGACCAGTGAGTAGAGCTTGTGTAGGCCACTCAAACTCTCTAGGAGGTTGCCTGCCAGGTTCAGGGTCTTGATGTTCCCCAGCTTGGTGTGAACCCCTTCCAAAGAGCAGAGCTTGTTGTAGGACAGGTCCAGGTGCACAAGGTTGTACAGGTGCTGCAGCAGCATCGAGAACACGGTAAAGTGGTTCAGGTCAAGTCTCCAAGAAACGGGGCTGATGCTAATGGCACGACAGGCCCTCCCCACCCAAACCACGCAATTCTGCAAGTCCCTCTGATGGTTTTTGGGAAGGGAAGTCCCACTTCTCCCCTGCACATGCAACAGCACAGTGGCACCCCTGCAGACAGGTTGGGGTGGGCACTGAAAACAGGCTGTCCATCCTCAGGACAGAGGTGCATCACCATGCACTCGGTTTGTGTTTACCCAACTTTTCTAATTCTTTGGATATGGAGCAACAATCACTCAGGAAATCACTGGGACCCTCGACAGAGGCGGCAGCCCTTGCCCTTACAAACTCCTGGGTATGGCCCGTTTCCCAAGGCTGCAGTAGCCTCCTAAACTCTCCGAATGGGACCTTGGGAGCGCCTGCAGGCAGTGCTGGTCTCCAAAGACATTACCTGCAGATTGTCCACAACCAGCAATCCATTGTGACTCAGGTCCAGGAACTCAATCTTTGGGATCAGTTTCTTGTGAAAGAAAAGAACACCCAATGTTACTCTGGGGGACTAGACCCTACATAGCTCCTGCACACAGTGGACAGTTGGCCCAGACTCTCACTCCTGATCACAGACTCCCGCTGGCTGGCCCTGCAGCGCATCTGAAGAACGCACGGGGACTCCAGTGCTGGGCACAAGCCACTGTTTATAGAACACTTGGCTGATGGTCCAGAGAGAGAAGGGAGTCTGTCCTTCAATCCTGCCCACATGTACTGAGCAACACAAATATAGGAACCATACTCTTACTGCCCAAATGCTCTCTGGATGTCACTCTTACATGGGTGCACCTGCCATCTTTGGAGTGATTTTTCTGCTCTACTCCTTGGGAGTAAATGTCATCACTTGCTGTAGTTCTATTATGTCAAATGTACATGCAATTAATATGCTTTATTTGACTATATGTACTACATTGCCAAATTTTAAGTAATTCCACTTTGAAATTAACTTAAAAATTGTAAGCAATGCACAGAGCACTGGATAGAGGTTTTCTGTGGTCCTTTTGGAAAGAGCCAAGTCAAACACCCAATCTCAGGATTTGATCAGGCCAGAGAAGCCTCTGGCACCCGCCGAGAGCATACCACAGACTCGTCGATCTCAGAGATGCTGTTGTGGCTCAGATCGAGAGCAGTCAGTGCTTGCCAAGTGGGGATGACAGCAGTCACAGGGCCTTCCAGGGCAGTGCCTTCTGGCTCCCACTCATCAAATTCCAAGGCTTCAGGAACAAGGACTTCCTGCACAAGAACATCTGTTGAACACCACACTTGGGCCCTCACGCAACACTCACTAGGAACACAATCACTGCAAAATTTAAGGAAGGGCCGGAGCATATTTAGCATGTGGAAGTGAACTTGCATTAAAACAGGGCTTTTCATACGTCTTTAAACAATTGTGAAATAACTGAAAAGCTTAGCCACATAATAGCCACTTAGCTTATGTCCTGGCCCTGCTACGGGAGCAAATGCTTTTCAAGCCCATAAAGGCCTTTTGCTACATGCTGATGCCTTTTCTGGCTTAAATCTCAGGGGCTGACAGTCAGAATTCATGGTGTTTCCAGGCAACTAACTGCACTTTCCCAGCTGATGATGTGGTCCTTACTGCGTGCGGACAGTGGGCCCTTTTAACTGTTCCTTCACAGGTATAAAGTCAACAATGCTAAAACCAGGGGAGCCACACAGAGCCTAGGGACCACTGAAAGGAGGGAGACAGGCCTCCTCATTGACACTTTTGATGCCTACAAGACATCTCCTCTCATGATGGATCACCTTAGCCAGGCAGCAAGGATAGCCTCAGTAGGACAAGGTGGCCCAATGCCCTTGCTCTCTCCATTAGAGAGAAACTTCACCAAATCTTGATCATACACCTCAAGTCATAAAATTAGCCACTATATGCTTTTCTATACCTGGGGAAGGATTTTAACATTACCAAGGTATAATTCATAAAAGAAAGCAAGCTTCTACATTTCCAATTCAAATGTTTCTGTTGCTCACATACAAACAACAGGGCCGGGCACTTCCACTGCAAGTCCACAGAGAACAAGACAGAAATGAGAGCTAAGCCAGGGCTTGTTAAGTACAGAGAAACAGTGATATCAATCTAACTAATAAAGGTCCTGCCACTTGCCACGCTGAACACTTTGTTCACTGAAAACCAGCGACATTTTATTTTGGGGGGGAACACAGTTCCCTAAAATGTCTTGTTAACAACATTGATTTTTTTTTTTTTTTTAAGAGACAGGGTCTCACTCTGTTGCTCAGGCTAGAGTACAGTGGATAATCATAGCTCACTGCAGCCTTCAACTTCTGGGCTTAAGCATGGCTAATTTCAGCCTCCCAAATCCTGGAATTACAGGTGTGAGCCAACTCACCTGGCCAACAACATTGGTTTTTGATAAAGATGTGAACTAGGCCAGGCGCGGTGGCTCACGCCTGTAATCCTAGCACTCTGGGAGGCCGAGGCGGGCGGATTGCTCGAGGTCAGGAGTTCGAAACCAGCCTGAGCAAGAGCAAGACCCTGTCTCTACTATAAATAGAAAGGAATTAATTGGCCAACTAATATATATAGAAAAAAATGAGCTGGGCATGGTGGTGCATGTCTGTAGTCCCAGCTACTCGGGAGGCTGAGGCAGGAGGATCGCTTGAGCCCAGGAGATTGAGGTTGCTGTGAGCTAGGCTGACGTCATGGCACTCACTCTAGCCTGGGCAACAAAGTGAGACTGTTTCAAAAAAAAAAAAAAAGATGTGAACTAATGTGTCCCAAGGGCTGTCATGGGCTGGGAGGTCCTGTGTGTGTGTGTGGCTAGCAAGGGAAGGTCCAGCCACTGAGTACTGATGGATATCCAAGTGTCCATATCTATACTTAGCAGTGGGGACTGCAGACTGGGACCCTGCCCCAAAGACAGTGCCCCAGGCAGGGAACAGATGAAACTGACCTTCATCGAGGTTGCTGAGAAGCGGATGCTCATTGTGGCTAATGTAGGCTTTGATGTGACCAGCCCTCGGATATGCTTGGCATCACAATGACTTATCTGGAACAAGGAACAGCTGTCTCAGAAGCAGTATCCTTGCTATATCATAAGTCCCAGGAAGTGGGTGGTCATCACCCACACACAAAAGCACCACAGCAATAGGCAAACCCGAATCCTTAGAGACAGAGGCGACTCCCCATCTGTCTCTCTTTTTCCCAATGCTGAGTGGTGACCAAACATTCTCTGAAGTATCTAGTAAGACAGGCACCTGGTTTCTCAGATTCACAAAGAACCACAAGTTCCATTTTCTCTGTAAGGGCTGATTGGGGCTTGGCAGGTGGACAGAAGATGTGGGTCATGGAAACCAGAGCTGGAGAACAAGGGGCTTCCACGACGCAGTGGGTGTGGTGGGCCCTCCTGCTCGCCCAGCCCCCAGTCCACATCAGCTGTCCTGTGGCGAGGAGGGGAGAGGTGCGGCCAAAGCACACTCCCCTGAGCCACTTGCCCAAGCGCCACACACCCACAGACCCAAACCCACAAAGCCTCAGCCTGGCGAGTAGGGGCTGCGTTGGGCTTTGCTCTCGCTTCCCAGCCCTCACGCGGCCTGCAGTGGGCCAGGCACACCACAAGTTTCCACCAAGGGGAGTGGTGCTCAAGGTCTCTGGGACAAACCTAGAATGTTGCAGGCAGAATAGCCCAATGGATAGAGGAGGCTCTGGGGTCAGACTCAGCTGAATTCAAATCCCAGCCTTCCCCTCATTAACTGTGTGATCCTGGCCAAATGTCCTTATCTCCCCAAGCCTCAGTTTCCTCAACTGTGAAATGGGTATAAAAGTGTTCTCTTCACAAGGCTGTTAAGAAGATTCAACCAGAGAGACATGGGGCATAGGGACAAACATAAAAGCCATGCTTAAAAAACTTAAAAGCTTAAACTTTAAAGCTTAAAATAAGCTTTAAAACATATTTTAGTATTCATTATTGATTCTCCTTTCTTTTCAAAAATGGTAACAAAATTGGCATTGAGAACCAAGGAGTTCAGCAGTGAGTAATACAAAGTACTTCTTGTTAAGGGCAGACACCCCAGGGGGCAGGGGACCCTCAGAGCCCTTTGCTGGTCTGCCTTGGGAAACAGATTCGGACCTGGCCTTGTCTGACACTGGGGATGACTTCCCAGGACTTCAGTTTCAACAGTGCACTCCCCACGTCCCCAGGAAGAGGCCCAGAAGGAGCCAGGTGCTGGTGCCTCCTCCCTGTCTAAATGTCCCCTGCCACCCAGGCCAAGGGCACAGGCATGCAGACCAGCCAAGGACAGGTCTTGGCTCTTTCTCTGGCTGCACAGGGTCTGACTCACCTATGCAGAATCTGCCACATGGTGCCAAACATGAAAGCAATGGTGCCTTACAATTAAATATGGACACCCAACTCACAGACACTCCCTAGGCACAGAGAATCACAGCTAAAGGATGCCCGCACAGGGGGCCCGACTGCATTTCAACACCCTGGGCCTTACCTCCACCTGATGAAGGGACTTGAATATTGACAGATCAAACGGCAGGAACTGCTCCTGAATGTTGCTGGTCCCAAAAGGTCCTTCTGTGCCAGAAACCTGAGGCCAAAGATGTGGCTTGAATCAGGGATACCACTGTGACCCCCCTATTCACATGCACGGGGCATCACTGCTGCAGCTGACAAGCCTGGACCTTTGACCACTTCTGCCTTCAACAAAGCAGGCAAAGGCCCAGGTTTGAAGTAAATGGGATTGGGACATTGGGTCATGACCGCCCCCTGGTGCCCACAGCCAGAAGCCCAGTGCCAAGAACAGCTGATGGCAGCAAGAAGCACACACACTGACCCGCCACTGAGGCTCTCCATAACTGAGCTGCTGCGGCTTTACCTTAAGGTACTTAAGGCGACAGGTGAAGTCCAGGATGTGTCCAAGGTCAGTCTTGGCGTCTCCACTGGTGCATGTGGGCTTTCCCTGCAGCAGTTGCTCGGTGACTGCATAGAGCTGCAGGGGCCTGATGGCAAAGACTTCACCGGCCCCCAGGAGCTGCTCTCCTGCAACAGCCATGCCCTGAAGGACGAGTGTCCAGCCCCAGCCCCTGCCCTCATGCAGCCAGGGCATCTGTCCGCCAGGCTAACAGTCAATAGGCACTTGGCAAGCACCTATTATGTGCCCCACCATACTAGGGCAAAGCCACAGTCCTGAGCATGCAGGAGAGCTGCCCTCCTGAGTGCACACTGGGCACAAGGCCACCGTAGACATCTGATGACAGGGAGAGCAGGGCCATGGGGCTGTGTGGCTAGGGACCACCCTGAGCAATGAGGCCGAAGGCACTAAGCCAGGGTGAGGCTGACAAGAGGAAGTATTCCAGGTGACAGACCTACTACGCTGCAACCTCCTAAATGCAGACATTCAGGTCAGGTGTGGGTCAAAGATGCCAGCACAGTGCAGAGCCTGGGAGCAACAAACTGACTAGCACCTGGTCCTTGCTCTGCTCCTTCCAGCCATGTACCCTCAAGCAGATTGCTGACCCTCTGTGTCCTCACCTGTAGCTAACCTATCGCTCCTAGGGGAAGCAGTAAGATGCTAAACAGGAGGCTGGACTACAGGAAGCACTTGTTACATGTTGGCTATTGTTACTACTGTTAGTTACTGTTACTATGCTCATGACCCAAGCTCAGCTTCCATTATATTTGCCGTCTGAATCCTTTCAGGTAACCACAAACCAGGCGCAGGAGGGTGGCATGCCATCCACCTTCCAACACCCCGCCACAGGCACTCAGGAGTCTTAAGGTAAAGGACCCAGTCTTCAAACCTGGCTACCTGCAGGGCAGGAAGGTGGGCAGGCATGGCTATGGACCAGGTCTAGGGATTTGGGCAACCCCAAGGAGATGGGCTGCCGCTAGGACTCACTTGGCACAGCTCAACAAATTGAGTTCTGTGCCACCCTGGGTCTCTGGTCACCTAGCAGGGCTAGGCAAGTTGTGCCCAACATTTCAAGGACCTGTGGCCACATACCTTTTTCAAAGAGCTCTTCGGCCAGTGCTGCAGTGATGCCATTTATCTCCTGCAGAGAAAACAAAACTTGTCATTAGAAAGTCCACCTGGCCCCAGTCACTGCGATTTACAAATTGCTGTCTACCCCCTCTGGTGTGGCAGTACCAGCTCTCTAGAAAGTTAAACAAAATAAAGGAGAGGATAAACCTATATAATGAAGCAAGGAGCTTAGAAAGGGAAACTGAGTGTTTCTAGTTATATGGATACCTGGAATGTCTCCTTAAAAGCAGAATGGAAACCAGACTAATGGCTGCAACTCCCAGTCCACAGGCACTGGCTGAGCACACGAGGGCCCGGGAGGCCAGCACAGCTGAGCTATACAAAGGGCTTTTAGGAAGCTAGCAGCTCCCTAAACTGGCTCCAGGAGTCCCTAAGAGAGGGAGAGGCAGAGAGGAAGTCCCCTTTCTTCTGGAAAAGGGGCTTCTATCACCCTGGTCGGAGGAAGGAACTCCCAGAGCCAATTCTCCCTGGGAATGAGCATTTCCACTTTTTCTCATGTTTCCTCTGTATCTCAGGAGAGCAAACACTTGTTCTCTTCCTGTGCTCAACCCTTCCAGATGTGCAACAGTAACCCTTAGCCCCAGGTCACAAGAAAGACCTGGGAAAGGATTTCCTTTTAAATGAGGCAAGGGGGGCATTGCAAAGACAAGCCTTCAGTCAGGTGAGCAGCTAACCTGCTGGATCTGAATTCACACCAGGCAATGCATTCAGTGGGACTGGCTCCTTGAATCCTCCCTGATGCCTCAGTGCCAAAAAGAGGAAGCTGCTCTTTGTTTGATTTTTGGGTTTTGTTTTTTTAGAGACAAGGTTTCGTTCCGTCATTCGGGCCGGAGTGCAAAGGCGCAATCATAGATCACTGCAACCTTGAACTCTTGGGCTCAAGGGATCCTCCCTCCTCAGCCTCCTGAGTAGCTGAAACTTCATACACACAACCTCCCTGACACCCTGGCTAATTAAAAGAAATTTCTTTTGTAGAGACAGGGTCTCGCTATGTTGCCCAGGCTGGTCTCAACTCCTGGCCTCAAGCTATCCTCCAGCCTCAGCCTCCCAAAGTGATGGGATTATAGGCATGAGCCATCACACCTGGCCTGGGAGGCTGTCATCTGAACTCTGTTTCACAGATGAGCAAACTAAGGGTGAGAGGTGCTGTGACCCTACAATTTTATAAGGCTAGGAACTAGCAAAGCCACACTCAAGGCACTTGGCCTTGCGCCTCTCTGTGCACAACCAGCTTCCTCAGCACTTCAGTAGTGTAATCGTGGGCTTGGCAGGGCCCCCCAAGCCCTCTGCCTCACTCCCCCACACCCCACAGGTAAGAAGTTTAACTAATAGACAGACCAGGCCTTTTTGTAAACAGGTCCAGATGGAGGCTGCATAATCACCCTCATAACTCCCTGGAACATCGCTGCCACCGGGACATGCAATTCACGTGTTTATGGGACTCAAAAGGCACCAGGTTGCAGAAGACAGGATGTCCTTTCCCTGTTTATCTTTTAGGTTGTTTGTGTCTTTATTACCTTTTATGTATCATGGCTATTTTAATGGCTGTTTATGTGTTGCAAGTATTTCCTCCTAGCCTGTGTATGCTGTTTACCTCTGTTCACAATGGTTTTCTTGACATAGAGAGGTTTTTCATTTTATGTTGTTTAAACCTGCAATTCTTTTCCTTTGTGACTTCTGGGGCTTCTTTTCCCACCCCAAGATTATAAAAATATTCTTTCTTTTGGTCCTTTAAGGTATCTTTTAAAAATGTGTTTATTTCTTTAATCTGCTTGAAATTCAGTTTACGTATATAGTATGAGAATACCAACCCCCCCCATGGAAAAAAAGCCAAAAGGAACAAACAGAGCCCCAGCTTTAAAGGACTTAGAGCCCAGCAGGGTACAGGGCCACATGTAAATGGGCCAACAGAGGGACAAAGCAGGCCCTGAGCAAGAGAAGGTTTGTGCTGCAAGTATGAGAAGCTATGGGTTCCCTCAGAAGTTCAACTTCAGTCTCTTGCAACCACTTAAACTCAATCACATTTTCCTTGGTACCTGTGAAGAACTAAAAATTAGGAGGAGTTTGGAATGATCCAAAGGCTTGTTTCACCATGGAGGCTTTTGAGAACCAAGCCCTATCTATAAAGCAGCACTTTCTAGTCCTCCCTGCTGTCAGATCGCCTGGATCTGAGGAGGTCCCAGGGGCTGCCAATCTTTGCCCATCTCAATTTCCCAAGAGTAGCTCCAGGGCCTCTCAGGCACCTTGTTATGGACACAGGTTCCCAGAGGTCTCTCATGGGAAAAGGGTTCTTTGCCCCATGATCAGCACCAAACAACCCTCACTTTCACAGCACATTTCCTCAGCCAGCTGGCATCAGCTCAGAAAGAACACTGAGAAAAAATCTCCTTGGCCTGAGTGTGGTGGCACTTGCCTGCAGTCCCAGCTACTCAGGAGGCTTAGGCAAGAGATCACTTGAGGTCAGGAGTTCGAGTCCAGCCTGGGCAACAGAGTGAGAACCTGTCTCTCAGAAAAAAAAAGTTGTCCTAGATGCCAGCCCCTCTAAGGGGACAGGGCTGGAATTTCCAGAGAACAGAAAGCTGAGAGATAGTGAGGGCCAAGGGCTCCTACTGAGCAAAGAGCAAGCTTTCATTTCTGAGGAATCTCAAAAGCAAACTGTAAAATTTTTTCTCCCTGCTCCTTGGGGCACAGGAAGTACATACTGCTGCAACACCTGCTACCTGGTTCCCCAGGCCAATCTTCACCGTGGAAGGGAGACTGAACCAGAGAGGAAAATAGAAATTCCTCAGCCCCCAAACCTAGAGCACTGGCCTCCTCAGAGAGTTCTCTGGTCAAACTGAGGGCTTGTGAGCAAAGGTGTGCAGAAGTCAGGCTTCCCTGAGCCAGGAGGAGATGGGGGCCTCAGTGGCCCCTGGGCCTAAGCTGCTGCAGATACTTTTGGGAGGTCACCTGGGGGGACAGGTGACTCCCCACATGCCCTACCCCATCTGTGTTCTTGAAGGAATTTAAAGTTCCATAAACATCTGAATTGATGTATTTTTAAAAAGGACATTCGTGGCTGGGCATGGTGGCTCATGCCTGTAATACTAGCACTCTGGAAGGCCGAGGCAGGAGTTCGAAACCAGCCTAAGCAAGAGCAAGACCCAGTCTCTACTAAAAATAGAAAGACATTAATTGGACAACTAAATATATATAGAAAAATTTAGCCAGGCATGGTGGTGCATGCCTATAATCCCAGCTACTCGGGAGGCTGAGGCAGAAGGATTGCTTGAGCCCAAGAGTTTGAGTTTGAGGTTGCTGTGAGCTAGGCTGACGCCATGGCACTCTAGACCGGGCAATAGAGTGAGATTCTGTCTCAAAAAAAAAAAAAAAAAAAAGGAAATTCTTTATATCTCAATGAAAATTTCAATTAAAAAATCATTAACATTAGCTATGTTTACAAATTTTAATATGACACCTTCCAAACGTGTTACAGCCCAACTGATTGGCCGCACCACCAGCTGCTGGGACCCACCCTATGCTGCTGGTGCACAGCTTTGGGCAGAGGTTTGAGCTTCACATAAACACACCGTGGACTAGTCAGGCTGTAGCTCTGTGACTTATATTCTGATTGAGCATGCCTGCGACCAAGTGTACCCAGAAACACATATGCCTGCACGCAAAGGAAAGCCTTAGGCCAGTCCCTGACGCATCTGTTTGGCACATGCTCAGGCAGTGAGCTTGTCAGTGGGGCATTAACCAGGGAATTAATTACACATCACCGAGACCATTGTCAAGTGTGGTCTAGACACACAATGCTAAGGATTGGAGGTCTCTGTCTAACTTTATGTTGGTGATGAGGCATTCTAGCAGGAGTCAGGCATATTATGTATGATTCAACTTTAAGCAAAATTTCCCTGAGAAATTCAAACCTAAACTTCAACTAAACAGAGTTCCAAGACTGTAAGTAACCTGAAGAGAAATCTGTTATCATTCACCACCTCAATACTTTGAAGTAAAACAAATCATGGAAATAAATTGGATGCTAAAGCCAATGTTAAGACGGTAACAGTTCAACATAGCCCCTTTCCACGTTTTGAAAAGCATCCTTGCTCTAGCCAACTGGCTTTAAAACAAAAACAACAAAATAACATAAATACCTTTCAAGAGAACCAAATGCCTTTCATTACCAGGACAGCCCAGTAATGGCTGTCACATGGCCAGCCCTGACCCTGGGCCCTTCTCTTCTAAGCCCTTGACCTTCACTGCACCATCTCCTGCAAGTCTCACAGGGGACCAGGATCATCACCCTCCAACTCACAGGAGGAGAACTAGGGCACCACGAGGTTAAATGACTGACTTGGAATAAACTGGAGGGAAGCAGTAGGGCTGGGAGATAAAGTCGGCTCCGCCCATCTCCAAGTCCACTATTAGATGTCCTGCTCCAAAATGGTGTGTTGGAATTCTCTGTGGAATTCCCTTTCATTGAGTTTGAAAATCTCTGCTCTAGGGGTCCTGGGACGAGGTCTGTGACTGTGGGTCCAGGAGGATCAGGGCACAGCTACCTGGCGAGACCACAGAAATGGGTCCCCTTGCTGCAGTGTACCCTCTCACTGCAACACAGGCTGCACCATCTCCCAGACTTCCCAGCTCAGGGTTGACTGGAAATAGAAGTGGTGATTTTTTTCCTTGTCATTAAAATCCATACTGCAAAAGAATGAAGTTGGATCCCTATTTCACATCATATACGAAAAATAACTCAAAATAGACCAAAGATCTAAATTAGGAGCTAAAACTATAAAGCTCTTGGAAGAAAATGTAGATATAAATCTTTGTGACATTGGATTTGGCAAGGGTTTCTTAGATATGACACCCAAAACATAAGCAACCAAAGAAAAAAAACTAACAAACTGAACTCAATCAAAATCTAAAACTTTTGTGCTTCAAAGGACACTATTAAAAAAAAATGCCGGGCATGGTGGCTCACGCCTGTAATCCTAGCACTTTGGGAGGCCGAGGCGGGCGGATTGCTCAAGGTCAGGAGTTTGAAACCAGCCTGAGCGAGACCCCGTCTCTACCAAAAATAGAAATAAATTAATTGACCAACTAAAAATATATATACAAAAAGTTAGCCGGGCATAGTGGTGCATGCCTGTAGTCCCAGCTACTCGGGAGGCTGAGGCAGTAGGATCGCTGAGCCCCGGAGATTGAGGTTGCTGTGAGCCAGGCTGACGCCACGGCACTCACTCTAGCCTGGGCAACAAAGTGAGACTCTGTCTCAAAAAAAAAAAAAAAAAAAATTCCTTTGAGCACATTTGGGAAAAAAGAAAAAAAAATGCAAAGAATGAGAAGAATTATTTACATATTATGTTTCTGATAATGGTCTAGTATCCAGAATATATAAAGAATTCTTACAAATCAACAACAAAAAGACAACCCAATTTTTAAAAGGACAAAGGATTGAAAACATTTCTCCAAAGAAGATACACAAACAGCCAATAAGCATATGAGAATAGGCTTCACATCATTAGTCACTAGGAAAATGCAATCAAAACCATAATGAAACACCATTCCACACTCACTAGGACATCTACAATGACAAAAAAAATGGACAAGAACAAGTGTTAGTAAGGATGTGGGGAAATTATAACCAATACATTGTTGATGGAAATGTAAAATGGTATAGCAATTTTGGAAAACATTTTGCCAGTTCTTCAAAAAGTCAAACATGGAGTCAAACATAACCCAGCTTGCACTTCTGGGTATTATAACCAACAAAAATGAAAACGTAAGTTCAAAAACTTCAAAAACTTAAACACAGATTTTTTCTTTTTTTTTTTTTGCATTGATTTCCTAAGCTCTAATTCCCACATTGGGCTTTTTTTATTTGTTTTTTTTTTTTTTTGTTTTTTTTTTGAGACAGAGTCTCGCTTTATTTTCCAGGCTAGAGTGAGTGCCGTGGCGTCAGCCTAGCTCACAGCAACCTCAAACTCCTGGGCTCAAGCGATCCTCCTGCCTCAGCCTCCCGAGTAGCTGGGACTACAGGCATGCGCCACCATGCCCGGCTAATTTTTTTATATATATATCAGTTGGCCAATTAATTTCTTTCTATTTATAGTAGAGACGGGGTCTCGCTCTTGCTCAGGCTGGTTTTGAACTCCTGACCTCGAGCAATCCGCCCGCCTCGGCCTCCCAAGAGCTAGGATTACAGGCGTGAGCCACAGCGCCCGGCCTGGGCTTTTTTTAAAATTTAATTTAATTTGAGTGTATTATGGGGGTACAAGTGTTAAGGTTGCGTATATTGCCCATGTAAACACAAATTTTCATAGCAGCGTTATTCACAATAGCCAAAAAGTGGAAACAATCCAAATGCCTGTCAACTCATAATGGATAAGCATGATGTGGTATATCCAAATAATACAATATTACTTGTCACAAAAGGACTAAAGGATTAATATTATAACATGAATGGAATATGAATGAAAACAATGCTAAATGAAAGAAGCCAGTCACAAAAGCCACATATGACTCCATTTATATGAAATGTCCAGACTAGGCAAATGCATAGAGACAGTAAGTAGATGAGTAACTGCCAGAGACTGAGGGACAGAGGGATGGGAAGTGACTGCTAATGGGTACAGGGTCCTTTTTGGGATGATGAACTGTTCTAGAATTAGATAGTGGTGATGCTTGCACAATTTTGTGAATATACTGAAAACTACCAAACTGTATACTTTTAAAAGAGTGAATTTTATGGCATGTGAATTATATCTCAATTAAAAAACAATCCAGGCCAGGCATGGTGGCTCACGCCTGTAATTCTAGCACTCTGGGAGGCTGAGGCGGGTGGACTGATCAAGGTCAGGAGTTTGAAACCAGTCTGAGCAAGACCCCGCCTCTACTAAACATAGAAAGAAATTAATTGACCAACTAAAAATATATATACAAAAAATTAGCCGGGCATGGTGGCGCATGCCTGTAGTCCCAGCTACTCGGGAGGCTGAGGCAGGAGGATCACTTGACCCCAGGAAATTGAGGTTGCTGTGAGCTAGGCTGATGCCACAGCACTTACGGCTTTGTTGCCCTAGCCTGGGCAACACAGTGAGACTCTGTCTCAAAAACAAAAAAAAAAACCCAATCCACACCACAGCTAAATTGAGTTCCCGGTCCAACGCCAGCAACACAAGAGGTAGAATACATTGGAACAATTTCAAAGAGGACACTGATGGTACAAAGGTTAAGGGAAACATTCCTTAGAGAGCTCCCAGCCTGGGGAAAAGGCTGACAGATCTTTTAGGCCCTATCTGTTCAAACCCAAAAGAAGATCTAATCCAGTGGTTCTCAACTGAGGGCAACGGTGCCCCACAGGGGGACATTTGGCAATGTCTGGAAACATTTTTAGATGCTGTAACTAGGTGGGGAAGTGCTACTGGCATGGGGGGGGGGCAGAGGCCAGGGATGCTGCTGAACAATGCATAGGACAGCACCTCACAGCAAAAAATTATCTAGTTCAAAATGTCAACAGTGCCACAGTTGAGAAACCCTGGTGTAATTTAATAATGGGTCCAATTACTATTTTAAATCCTGGTCTTCCTGAATGACTGTTTAAAATTAAAAAAAAAGAAAAGAAAAACTATCTTAAATCCTTGGATTTATATAACTTAGGGATCTGTTCAATAACAATAATTTCAAATATGTCCAAGTTGCTCCAAGAAGTAGGGCATGGCTCAAACCAGAACCAGGGATGTAGTTGGCCCTAGGCTCATCTTAGGCAAACCAGTCTCAAAAGAACAGAGGCTGGGCATGGTGGCTCATCCCAGTAATCCCAGCATTTTGGGAGGCCAAGATGGGAGGATCAGTGGAGGCTGGGAGTTTGAGACCAGCCTGGGCAACACAGGGACATGCCGTCTCTACAAAAAAATTAAAAAATTGGTGGGCATGATAGCATGCACCTGTAGTACCAGCTGAGGTGGGAAGACTGCTGGAGCCCAGGAGTTTGAGACTATAGTAAGCTATGATTGGGCCACTGCACTCCATGATGGGCAACAAAGCAAGACCCTGTCTAAAAACAAAAACAGTGCAGGCCCTTCCATGCTTAGAGTTGGGCAAACTCAAGGCAGGTGGTGAGACCTCCTCTCCTCAAAGGCACAGGTCTCAAGCAGTGACTCATACTTGCAAAGGGCTGCTTATCCAGTTTCATCCTTAAATGGCTAATCAGTTTCTTAAAATGCAGTATTTCTTAAAATACTAACCAGTAAAGTTTATCTGAAAGACTTACATAAGGAATGCAAATTTTTTCTCACATGAGGAAATGTAAAAATATGTTTACAACAGGAAATGTTGTTAACTACACACTTGCTGGCAAATGCTAAATAAAATTCAAAGCAAATATAGACCCCATCTATAAATGCCACCCATTTTTCCACATGGCCCCTACAAGCTTAATGGCTCAAGGCTAGCACTGTTATCAAATTTCCAGGCTCTATTTAGTGCTCTGAGAAAGGTTCAGCTATCTTACTGTTGAAAGATTTCAAGAAAGTTGTATTTTAAACAAGGCTGGGCCTTTAAGACTGTAATACACAGTTCCCTTCCTAAAAGGTGAGGTTAAAATGAGAATAGAGTTTTTCCTATCTTTACCACATAAAGGGAAAACAAATATAAATTATCTGAAAACCTATCACGCAGAGAAAACTACTCCCAGCATTTTGGTGTAAACCTACAAGTTTCCTAGACAAACAGATGCATGTAAATGTTTCTTATAATAATGGGACTAATCTACACACTACTTCATGACCCACTCTTTTCACACAATATCCCCATCTTCTCAGGCCAACAAGCCCACAGCCACACCGTCATTTCCCCAGCACTACAATAGCCAATCGTATGACTGTGCCCTTTGATTGTTTTTTTTAACCTCTTCCTCCTGGACTTTTGGATCATCTTCTGTATCATGTTACAATCCTGAAATGACTACCTGTGTTCACATATCCTTTCTGTAGCTGTCTGGTTTTTCCTTAGATGAAATTCTCATAAGTGGAACTGCTATTTAATACTTTAGTTTCACACTGCCAAACTGCCCTTCTTTAAGTCTGACAACTCAGCCTGTCATCAGCAGCCCATGAAAGTTGTTCCTCCATCCAGAAGGAAGTGCAGAGTTGCTCTGCGAGATATTCTCTGATCCAGAAGAAGGTGTCTACCCTCAGTCTCAGGACTATGGCAGTGTGAACACCGGGGATGTGCCCCAAGATGGTAATATCCCACCATCACAGACTGATCCCTTAGTCCTCAGCTGTGAACCAACAACTCAACAATCGCTCTGCCAGGTGTCAGCTGTTTCCAATCCATTCGCATCCATTTGGATGGAAAACCTAGCTTAAACACCCACAGGCCGATTTTTGCTAAAGAAAATGACTTTCAGTGGAGGAAAACATCTCTGTGGCCCCAGCTGGTTTGATTTAAGGCAAATTTGTTAACAAACGTGCTTTTCCTCACAGCCCATCTCTAACCGGGGTAGTGTTCCTTCACTGGAAAACCTAGGGTCAAACTCCAGCCCGTTTCTCATCAAAACTGAGGTCTGCACTGGTTTGCTGCCTTGAGCTTTGGCAGTTGTGGGTTTGCAGGCAAAGGCGAAAACCCCATGAGGAACTTACGTAGAAGTGAAAATGCAAGAAGTGGGCCAGCACTCTGGGGGCCACACCAGGGAAGGCAGCCAGGAGCATCTGGAGGTAGACCTCCAGATCCTTCTCCCTCTTCTCCACCAAGCTTCTTGAGTTTTTCCCAATTATCTTTTTAGGTGGAAGCAGATTTTTATCAATCTTTCTTTCTGCAACGAGCTGTAAGAAAACACAAGCACATCAACCACAGACCAAGAGGCTCTGTGCCTATGTAAGATCAACGAAAGCAGTCTGAGCACCTGCAATCCTTACAACTTCCACAGCCCTTCTGGATAGCAGTACAGGATCAGTGATCACACTAGTGCACCTGGGATTTGGTATCTTCAAATTCAATTAGCATTAGAAATAACAATACAATTCCAGACAAGGAACTCCATCTGGAGACTTTAGAGACATTCAGAAAATACCTCTTGGCCCCTAAAATTACCATCTTTTCCAAACCAGAATGAAAACCGAGGGCGGTGGTTTATCTTTAAAGCACTCATGCTGCAAATCACCCAGAGACAGATAGTACTTTCCAAAAACAAAGAAATAAATGGAAACACAGCCAGATATTAAAATGCAGGCTCCGAAATAGCTATAGTTAGGTGGAACAAGTTCAAAGTTGTCCCCTCCCTAGGAAACTGTCCCGGTATCTCATACCCAAGCTAGAACTGGCCATCTTAAAACTGAAATTCCAATACACTCCTTGCAGACTGTCTCATACAATGGTTGAATGCTAGCATTTACATGTTATATTAATGAATGCAGTAATATTAATAAACTGGTTTATTAAAGAAGTAAACTATAGCTATGGAGCCTATTTTGCCCTAAAACTAATGTAGGGCACAGTGGGAACTTGGCCTAAATGCCCCCAAACCCTGAGACACCAGCTCCCAGTTCCTAAGGGTTACCTTTTCATGCAGGTCATGGAAGTCACTATAGCGGTGCTTGACTGTCCACTCATGGCTGCCATCAGTGACTTGGATGATGTAAACCTAAAAGGGGAAACCGATAGCCCTTGCAGCAAGGGACGCAGCCAGCAACAAGTACCCTTCCCCCACAGCAATAGCTGCAGGACACTCAGACCCCCACCAAATGGCCAGAGTCAGGCTGCCCTTGCCCACCAGCCTCTGCACCTGACCCTCCCTGAGCAGCAGACCCCTCTCAGTCTTTTCTGTGGCCCCAGCACTAGGACTGGGGGGCACACAGGACAAGACTGTGGTTCTATCCATCAGTAAGAAATAGACAATGTGACTACTACAACAAGCCACCTCTTTAGTTTTTTACGTCCTGCCTTTGGGTAATTCAAAACCCAACCTGAGCTGCAGGAAAGGCCACCCTTTCCAAGGGAGGCAGAGCAGGGCCAGGTCTATCCTGACCAGCTCCCCTGTTGTACTTCTTTCCAGGTGTCCTGATTACATCCTGGAAGCAAGTTCTTTTTCAACCCCTTCAATTGGTTCCTGGCTGTGATTTCTATTGCTGAGCCAGGAGTCACAGCACCGAGCTGTAGGGAGAAGGCAACTTTTTGGTACCCTAAGAGGAGACAACATGGCTCAGAGGCAAAGGAAGACCTGAGTTCAAAACCTGGTTCTTCCATTTCCTGGCTGTGGCTTATATGTCACTTATGTAAGTAGTGGGCATGTAAGTTCTCTCTGAGCCTCGGTTCCACCATCTTAAAATCTGATAGGTTTAAGGATCAAGTAACGTAATGCATATAAAATGCTTTGTACAGGGCCTGACACATAGTCAGTGTCCAAAAGGTAGGTGTGTTAATAACATCCAGCTTGGCACACCCAAAGACGATGGCAGGATCAGCCTGGATTACCACTTCCCCTTCACACATCAGAGAAGGGCCTCAGCTGAATAAGGAGAGCTTTCTGAAGATGACCTTCCAGCTGAATGTAGCCCCTGGGTGATGGCCATCAGCTCAGAGACCTCATCCATCACCTGAACCCAGCCCCTTAGACCTCCGGGGAAACCGGGCTCCTGTTTCCCTCCCTTCTCTGCAGCATGCAGGGAGGGGGAGGAAAAAACAGTCAACTCCGCTGAAGCCTCCAATCCTGAGCAGCCATTTCTCCAGGGCCGGCCTGTTGCTCCAGGATCCGCCCCCAGCCTCTCTTCCCATCCCCCGGCTTCCCTCCCCTTGCCCCCAGGAAAAGAGAAAAGAGCCAGAGGAAAGGCCCTTAGAAAGGAGTGGTTAGGATGAAGGCCAAGTGGGGTGGGCGCAGGCTGGGCCAAGGCCCCCAACCACTCCCCACCCTGTGGGAACAAAGGACAGGAGGTTGGGAGGTGCACAATGCGCCCCTACCCCAGGGCCAGTTTGCTGGGCAGTCCACCGGTCTCAAAGGCCTGGCATCCAACTCCATCCAGACCCTGAAGGGCTTCCAACCCCCTCACAGTTGGGAACTACCCCTCTTTTCTGTTCTGTCTCCCCATAGCATTGAAATATGTGTGGGCGGCTTGTCGCCCCACAGCCCAAAGCCACGAAGCCCTCTAAGGTTTCTAGGGCCTAAGCTTCGGCCCTGAGGCCACCCCCCATTTCCCCATGGCTGGACTCCACCCCTCCTCCATTCTTGTCTCCAATCGACCCAGATCCTTCCTGCACTTCTCAGAGCACATCTCATCTGCGACCCCAGGCTCCCGATCAGAGCCCCGCTCTCTCCTTCAAAGCCTGCAGGGCCTGACCCCTCCCCCGATTCCATCCATCGGAGACCCTCTCCCATCCCTCTCCTCCCAGACCTCCTGTCACCGTATCCCAGCCGGCACCCCTCCTGGCCAGGAGGATCTAGAGGGGTTTCACCTCATCCAGACACTCCCCTCTCCACAGCCCCTTTTGATCCCCCGATCCCGCCCCTAACCCGAGGCTCCTTTTCAGATCTAGTACCCATTTCCAAAACCCCCTCTCCGGCCCCGCACGGACCCCTCTCCCGGACTTTCGGGGCCCAAACCCCTTCCCCGGATTCCCTTATCCCAAGCCCCCTTCTCCTGGTTGCGGGGCCCGATCCCTCCCCAAATCCCCAGCCCCAGTCGGACTCCCGGTTGCAGCCACCACCCGTCTCGGGTGCCCGCGCCCCCAGCACACCGTGTACGTGTCCACGAGCTCGGAGCCCACGACGCGCGCCTCCTTAGCCGGCTCGGCTTCCCGCTCGGAACCGAAGCTGCGCGCCGCGGCCGCCATGTTCGCGGCTCTCCCTCCGCCGCCCGGCGCAGACGGGCAGCAGCAGGGGGCGGGGTCAGCGTCCCGCCGCCCCCCGCCCCCGCTGCGCGCCGCGCCGCCATCTTGGCCCCGCCGCCTTCCTGGCCCTCGCCCCGCCCCTCACGCTTAATTGACAGCAGCCACCAACGACGCGCGTGCGCAGGCCGCGCGAGCCCGCTCTCTTGCGTAACCAGTACCTGCGTGGCGCCGCCGGCTCTGCCTTGCGCAGCCCAGGAGAAACTGAGACCCCGGGCGGTGGCAGCTTTGGGCGTCGCCCCTCGGTCCTCAGGAAGGGAGGGCAGAGGGCCCTGCGCTCCCCAGGCTATCCAATGCAAGTCACTGTTCTGCCTGGCCTCATTTTCCCCCTCCGGAAAAAGGAGGCTTCAGTAGCACCTCACCGGGCTATTGGACCTATTAGGACTGGCTTGAAGGAGAAGATAAGACCTGTGCTTAGAGCGAGAGCAGGGCTAGAGTGACTGGGGCCAGTTCTGAACCTCTCTGAGACTCGGAGTCTCTGTCAGTTGGGGCTCCTGGGGAATTGAGTGGATTAATGCTTGCAGTGCCTGGCACGCCGCAGTGCACAAGGCAGGGAGCTGGTGTGTTTTTAAGAGGGGGCTGTGTAGGAAGTGTGGGTAGGTGGTGGGAAGGGGTATGGTCTGGGCACAAGAGCCCCACAGAGTGTCCTGCCAGAGCTGAAAACAAGGGAGATAGGCTGGCCCTGCCCAGGAACTATAGTGCTAAATAGCAGAACCGAGCCCTAGCCCAGGGGAAGACTGAGACCTAGAAGAGGGAGTGGTAACCAAGGTGGAGAGTGAGGAGGGAGAGAGCCTGGCACAGATGGGGCATGTTAGGGTGCTTGCTGAATAACTGAGTGCAGATGACTCAAGCCTAAAGTGGGCCCTGCTCTCCCCAGGGAGAGGGAAGGTCTAGGGCATGGCGCCTCTGGCTAAAGGGCTCCAGACCACCCTGTCCTTAGGTGAGTCAGTGACTTCCTCCTTTACAAGTTCCACAGCACTATATTGTGAGCTTGGCATTCAAAGCTTCTCTTGGCAGGGCCCTACATTCTCAGCCTCTCCTTGCGCATTACCCCCCACTCCCCCAACTCCAGAGAGATTTAACTAAAGGCAGGGGCTGCCAAATCAACCCGATCCTAGGCACATCACCAACCTCTGGAGCCTCAGTTTCCTCATCTGGAAAGTGGGGGTATAGCACCCACCTCCCTGGTTGGATGGGAGGTTGAGGTGCTGTGTGTAAGGGCCTGGCCTGGGACCCACTACTTTGTAGTGCCTTGTCCTGTCCAGGGCTCATCTTTTCATTCATTCAAGAAAACTGTTCAGAGAGTGCCTTGAGGAATGTGGGAGACAGAGGGAAAGAAACCTGGTCATTGTAGCCTTTCATCTACTCCCTGCCCTGGGCAGAGGACACATGGGACTCAGGCCAGCTGAGATCACTGGGACCAGAGGAGGGGGTGGAGGATACTGCATGCAGGGGTGGGCTGGGCTGGGCTGGGAATGCAGCAGGGCAGGGCTATTTAAGTCCAGTGCCGCTGACAGCCCCAGCAGCCTGTCCTGTGAACCACCAGCATGGATGACATCTACAAGGCTGCGGTGAGGGACTGAACGGGCCTGGGCAGGTCTGGGGTGGGTGGGCCCATGGGAGCTCACTCAGCTCAGAATAGGGGGCAAGGTCACCCCAGGGAAGTGGTGGGAACCCAGAAGAGGGCCCATGTACCTTCATCCCAGGCCCCTAAAGGGATGGTGGGTCTGGCATTCAGGGGTGCAGGGGTACAGATAGGGGTGCAGTTCAAGGCTTAGAGAGGAGCTCTCAGGTGGGTGGTGGAGGAGGTCACAGCTATTAGCAGCATGATGTCTCCTCCTCCAACTATCTATAGTCCGTCCCTGTCTCTTGGCCGCATCTCTCTGCATTTGTCTCTGGCTCTTTTTGCCTTTCTCAGCTCTTTCCAGCTCTGTTGCTCCTGAGTTGTCTCTCTGAGTCCCTGTCTTCCTGTCCCAACCTCCCATTCCTGCCCCTCACATTCTGCTTCTCACACACAACCCACCACCCTCCTCCAGCCCCTTGGTGGCTAAGTTGCTTTGGAGGGTGGAAGGGGTTGTGAGGAGGGGGCTGCAGAGCCTGAATCCTGGGCTGGGGAAGGGGCTTTGAAATTTGAGGCGATTTGAGGCAGGAAAGGGCGGGCATAGGGGAGAGCCAGGGAAGAAGAAACAGAGGGCTGGGCCCAGCCCACACAGTGCTGGGCAGGCTCTGGACTCAGTGCTTTAGCTGGGGGTGAAGGTGAGGGAGCAAGGGCTAGAGAGTGGCTGTCCCAAGTCCTTGCCTCCAGGGTTACTGTGGGAATCCGGACGCTATACCATGCTGGGGGAAGGGGTGATCTCCCCTCCCCCAGGGACAAGGACTTCATGGCACAGACAGCTGTCCTTAGGGGAACCCCTCCCTCAGCTTCTAGAATGCAGCCCCCCTCCTGGGCAGGGAAGAGCTATAACTAGTGTGAGGGCACCCCTGCTTATCCTGCAGGAGTCCATGGAGCTAGGGGGCAGCCCTCTGCCCAGTGCCCATACAAGGCCTGGCGGGGCTAGGGACTAATTTTGGCTCCTGAGACAACACTAGCAGGCCAGGGGACCAGATAACATTGCCCCACCCCCTGCATGCCAAAGTCCCAGAACAATCCCCAGGTTTAACTCCCCACCACCCCCGTTAAAAATAGCCCAGTGGCCACCCTGCTCAGGTTACAGTGGGTAGCTTGTCCACTCCCATGCTGTTTTTATTGTCCCCACCTGAGGGACAGCTGTCCCTCAGGCCACCCAGCTTGGGTTTCATCAGGGGGGCCAAAAGGGCATTGAGTGGTCACTGACTATTGTTACTCAGGGTCACCTTGGGCCTGAAGGGGGTGCCCACCTGTCACACTGGCCCTGAGCCCAGCTGTAGTGAGGCCAGCCGGGTCACCTCAGGGCTTTGAGGGCAGGGAGGGAGGACTGAGGCCTCTGCCCTGTGACCTGGGAGTAACCTGTCTTCCCTTGCTTCAGCCTTCCCACCTGTGGAATGGGCTGGCTTCCTTGACAGCAGCTAAGCCTGAGTCTGTGTCCTGTGACCCCTTTTCCTCTCTAGGTAGAGCAGTTGACAGAAGAGCAGAAAAATGGTGAGTGCCCCCTATGGCACATGTGGGGGACCAGCGGGCCAGACTAGGGAACATGGGGACCCCTTACCAGAAGAGGACCCCAGACTAGAGACCAGAGGTTGGTCCCTCTCACTGCGACATCAGAGAGGTCTTGGAGGGATGTGGGCAGCTGGCCAGGTGGCCCCAGGGATCTGGTCTCCGAGGGTCCTGTCTCCTGAGCCTTGACTGCTCCATCCCCCACCCCTGCCACCTGACACAGAGTTCAAGGCAGCCTTCGACATCTTTGTGCTGGGTGCTGAGGATGGCTGCATCAGCACCAAGGAGCTGGGCAAGGTGATGAGGATGCTGGGCCAGAACCCCACGCCCGAGGAGCTGCAGGAGATGATCGACGAGGTGGATGAGGATGGTGAGCCCCTCTGCCCCTCTAGGCTCCAGATGCACAGTGCGCTGGCTTGCTGGGGGCTTGCATTCTGGTTTTGTCTAGCCAGGAGCTGTTTAGCCTCTCTGAGCCTTGGTTGACTCATCTATAAAATGGGCATAATGACCACACAAGCCTCACAGTGGTGGTGTGAGGATGCAGTGAGGTTTGTGTCAAGGCACAGCCTGCAGTTCTGACCAGGGCGTCTCTCATGGCCGTGCCACCCATCTCCCAGGCAGTGGCACAGTGGACTTTGATGAGTTCCTGGTCATGATGGTTCGGTGTATGAAGGATGACAGTAAAGGGAAGTCTGAGGAGGAGCTGTCTGACCTTTTCCGCATGTTTGACAAGTAAGCCTGTGACCCTTGACCTCTGACCCTGATCCTGACCCAGCAGAGCAGGGGAAAGGGGGGCAGTCTGATTCCAGGCCTGTCTCCAGTTCTGTGTGATGGGGGAGAGGGTGCCGCTGCTGTGCCTTCTAGGGTTGTGCTCTTCCCCCTGCCGCCCTACCTGGGCTCTGAGGCCCCTTCACCCTCCCCACAGAAACGCCGACGGCTACATCGACCTGGATGAGCTGAAGATGATGCTGCAGGCTACAGGTGAGACCATCACAGAGGATGACATCGAGGAGCTCATGAAGGACGGAGACAAGAACAACGATGGACGCATCGACTATGACGGTGGGTGGGCGGGTGGGCTGCGTCCCCTGCTTTGGTGCCCTACCCTGCCGCCACCTCTGACCCTCACCTGCCCCTCTCTCCACAGAGTTCCTGGAGTTCATGAAGGGTGTGGAGTAGACGCTCACCTTCACCAGAGCTGCCCACGCCCACCCTCCAACTTCAGCCAGGCCTGGGTAGGGGGCTGGGGGCCAGGGTCCCCAGTACCTGAGCCTGTGCATGGCCTCAACCCTGGCCCTCCCTGACTCTCTCCCCAGACCTGTCCTGGAGAATGCAAATAAAGCCTTGCTTCCTGGAGGCCTGGTGTCTGGCCCTGACATTCCCCAGGGCTGTGGACTTACCCAGAGTGCACTCCTGCGGACCACCTTTCCTTCCCATCCCAGGCTGGCTGGCTGCAGGGCCCGTGCTCCGATTGCCACTCCACACCACTGTCTGAGGGAGGGTTTAGATTAGCCCAGGGACTGCCGTGCTGTGTGCCCTGCTGACTGTTTCTATACCTGCTGGTGCCCAGGCCCCATCTCTGTCCAGCATCCAGAGTCCGAGGTGGCCCCAGAACCTGCATTTAACAAGCTCCTGGGCCATTGTTTTGGTCAGCCAGTGTGGCAGCCCAGCAGTCCTCTGCTTGGAGAGAGTAGTTAGCTGGATGCCTCTTGGCACAGCAACCCAGCTACCCCTCGGCTCTGATTGGAGTGGATCTGAGTGCTGTGGGACCCAGCATGCCCCAGCACTAGTCCACCTGCCCACCCACCCGCATTTCCCAGGGACTGAGGTGCATTTAGTCTGCTCTGCCTCTCTACTGTGAGACAGGTGAGGACCCACGGCCCAGAGAGGTGCATGGACCTGTCGGGGGAATCTGGGGAGTCTTGGGGAGTGATGAGCCACCTGGTTTCCAGGGGCTTTGTCACACGGGCCAGGACCAAATGGGCCTAATTTCCAGTTCCTGTGAACCTCAGAGGCTCACCCCCAGCCACTCAGTCTCCATCCCTGACAGGGAACAGAGGCCTGAGTCCTGGTGGCTCCCAGCGTAGTGGGGGCGCCCAGTCCAGAGCTGCAGCCAGAACAATGCTGCTGCCTTGGGGAGGCTGCAAGGAAGTGGAGGTGTCAGCAGTGGCGCACGCAGGAGGGACAGCTGTCGCCGGCACCCAGGCTCCAGAATGCCAGCAGCTGTCCTTGTTCCGCCCAGCCACCCCGAGGCCTCTGCACCTGTGCCTCAGCCTTGGCGTTCCTCAGACAGGCCCAGCATTCTGGAGACGGTCTTGGAATTCTAGAGATGCCTCTGGTGGAGGCCAGAGCTGGCAGAAGCTCTCTTCCTGGTGCCTGGAGAGAGCTGAGGGGAGAGGAGAGGAGTCCCCTCAGGCCTGCCTTGGGGAGCTAGAGAACTTAGGGACCTATACAGACACCCAGAGTGACCCAGGAAGGATGAGTTCCAGGAGAGAAGGAAGGGCCCCAGGGGATGGCGCTGCCAGCTAGTGCACCCTTCGATGGTCTGTTCACACATCGACCATGTGCCTGGTGCGGGGCCGAAAGCTGGGATGTGGCAGAGTGAGGCCTAGTCCCTAATCTCATGGAATTTTAAGCACATGAGTGCGGGGAGGAAACTGGCGCAGGGCTGGATAAACACTGTAGAGGCACAGTGGGCCTACGAGACACAGCAGTCTGGGAAAGCTTCCTGGTAGGGCTGACCCTGAGTGAGCCCTGGAGAACCACAGGGACCCGGCCATGGGAGGGCGTGGGGAAAGACCAGGAGAGTCTCAGGAGCAGAAAGGCAGTTAGGGCCCGGCACGGTGGCTCACACCGGTAATCCTAATACTCTGGGAGGCTGAGGCAGAGGGATCGTTTGAGCTCAGGAGTTCCAGACCAGCCTGAGCAAGAGCGAGACCCCGTCTCTACTAAAATAATAGAAAGAAATTAGCTGAATAACTAAAATTATATATAAAAAAAATTAGCCGAGCATGGTGGCACATGCCTGTAGTCCCAGCTACTCTGGAGGCTGAGGCAGAAGGATTGCTTGAGCCCAGGAGTTGGAGGTTGCTGTGAGCTAGGTTGATACCATGGCACTATAGCCCGGGCAACAGAATAAGACTCTGTCTCAAAAAAAGAGGCAGTGGGGGGTAGGAGCCACACCCCAGCAACCTCGGGGGAGGTGGGCAGTGCCAGACTCCATGAGAAGCCCAGACCATGTCGGGGGCGAGGTGCTGTCAGGCTGCAGAGTGGAGGAGGGCTTATGTGGAAGCCAGGAGCTGGCCTCAGGCGGGGCAGGTTCCAGGTGGGTGAGAAGGCCTGGTGGCTCTTTGCACAGTGGGGGCTGGGGAGAGAGGGGTGAGGGTGTGCATGGATTCAGGGCACATTTGGGGACTACAGTGGACAGAACTTGCTGAAGGCTTGAATATGAAGGGTGAGAAAGTGAGGAGTCAAGGATGACCCCTAGAATTTTGGCCAAACTGCCATTTCCTGAGATACGGAAGCCTGGAGGAGGTGCTGATTAGGCAGTTGGGGTATTGGAAAGTGAAGGTTACTTTTATTTTAGTGGATTTTTGTTTTGTTTTGAAATTTCAGACTTGCAAAAATGTTGCAAAAATAGTACAAAGAATTCCTATTTGTTATGCGGCTTCCCCACATGTTAACATTTTAAATAACCACAGGACAATGATCAAACCCCAGAAATTATGATCTAACTTGGACACAACATTGCTAATTCATTTTCTGCGGTTATTGAACTTCGGTTGCCCTCCTAAAGGTCTTTTCCTGGAACAGGAGCTAATTCGAGTTCACACTAGTGTGATCTAGTCAAACTAGTGTGTCTCCTACTCTCTACCTCCCTGTGGCAATTGCTCAGTCTTTCCTCATCTTTCAAGACCGTGACCCATTTGGAGAGCACGGGCCAGCTATTTTGTGGAATCCTACTCGCTTTCGATATGCCCAGTGTCTCCTCAAGACTAGATTTGGGGGATGATCGTGGGAAAGATGGAGAGTTTTTTGTCTGTGTCAAAGTTGAGATGCCTCTGAGATGGGCTGGTGGGAAGGTCAAAGCCAGGTGGCAGCTAAGGGCGAGGGCAGAGGCACAGCCGTGGACATAGGTCCCGTCAAGTTTGGAAGCCTTTTCCCTTGTCATAAACAGGACCCCAGGGAGAGAGTTCTCAGGGAGAGGTGGCATCCCTGTGGGCAGTCAGGGGGAGGAGGTGTGGCCAGTGGGGTGGGAGAAGGGCCCAGGGGCCAGGAGTGAAAGAAGGGGGCACGATGACATCTGATGGCCCTGGATGGAAGCATTCCATTGGAGCAGCAGGGTGGAAGCTGGGGTACAGGGGAGATGGTGAATGTGGGCAACACCCAGGGAGCAGAGAAACGGGCCAGAGCAGAGGAGCAAGGGGTCCAGGGAAGCCTGTTTAAGGAGGGGGTAAAGGAAGGGCTTGAATGCTCATGAGAACAACCCAGCGAAGCAAGAAATGTGCCGATGCAAGATTGGGGCAGCTCTGCAGCAGGCCTGCGGCCTCAGGGCCCGAGCAGTGTGTGCAAGGGCCTGGTTCTAGGCTGGGCAGAGAGAAAGCAGGCCTTGAGGCAATGAGGGGCAGATAGATGGGTCCCCATGAGTGAAGGATGTGGCAGTGGGGTACTGAGGCACAGATGGTGGTGTCCAGAGAAAGGGATGCTCCGAATGGAGATACAGAAGGTCATGTCTTTGCTGGTGGTGACCTGGAGGGTAGGTGGCTGAGGCGTGGGGAGGAAATGGTGACCAGCAGTGAGGAAGACAAGGACATAAGAGGCTAGGGGTACCCACCCAGCTGATGGGGTTGAGGGAGGGGAAGAGAGTTAAGCCCACTGTGTAAGAAGCAGGAGGGTGGCCAGGCTAGCTACAGAGACGGTGCTGGGGGTGCTGCCTCGGGCAAGGCCACCTGTGCCTGGGCTGAGAGCAGGGGCTGTCAGGAAGGGGCAGCAGGGGGAGGAAGGCCTGCCTACCACCTGGCTCTTCATCAGCTGTGGGGGAAGCGGGACAGGTCCCTGGAGAGCAGAGGAGATGAATGGCCGCACTTGCGGGTGGGAAGGTTGGGAGTGGGTGGGAACTGAGGGTAACACAGACTGGAGGCTCACCCTCTGCAAGCAGCTGAGGGTTCATGGTGGGGGGGGCACATGCAATTGTCCTAATATCTCTGTTTTTCCAATGAAACTTGGGGAAGGGATTGGGGGCATCCATTCCTTTCAGGCATGCTCACCCCAGAATCCAAGCTGGGAGAGGCTGGGCTGTGACCCACCACATACCCACTTGGTGGCACTTGCTGCATGCACATCACGCAGGCATCAGCCTGGGGCTCACAGTCTGTCACCGGGACATGGTGTTTTGCTCCATACATGTGTCCTTATTTCTGCCTGTTTTGTTGGGTTCAGTCCTCTCCACTTCTGAGCTGTGTCATCTTTGCCTGGATGGTGCTTCCTCCATGAAGCCTCCCTAATTTCCTCCATCAGAAGCAATCACTGGTTCTTGAGCTGCGGGAGGACACTCACTGGTCGCCCCGAGCCTGAGGCCGCCCGACGCCGCCAGAACCAGGGGTAGGGGATTTGGTTGTCCCCAGTGTTTTGAATAAAGTTGTGTCTAATTGTCAAAAAAAAAAAAAAAAAAAAAAAAAAAAAAAAAGAAGCAATCACTGGAGCGTCTCCCACTGCCCTGCCTCTTTGTACTGTGGGTGCCTGGTTGCTGCCTGTCTCCTCTGGAGGCTGCAGCTTCTTCTGGTGGCCCTGCTGCCCAGCACAAGGCGTTCTGCAGATCCCTCTTTGCCCACGAGATGGCGCCGGAGGCCTGTGTCTGGACTCCTTGATCCGAGCATTGGGGGCACCCTTGGGGTCTTTCTCCCCTGTAGCTGGCAAGCAAGCGGCCTCTAGAGAAGATTCTTACCACTCTCCCTAAATTGGGAAACTGAGGCCCAGAGAGAGAGGAGACCTGACCGAGGCCACATAAGTTAACAGTAGAGTTTGGACTCGGAGCCCTGGCCCCAGGCTCTTACTACAGTGTGGAGTAGGCCACCCCCAACACTCTGCCTCGGTAGACCCAGCCTTCCTGCAGCCCCAGCTGGGGATCTGGCTGAGCTCAGTCCCCCAGGGTGGGCTGGCAGGCTGAGGCGTGGTTGGGCCTCTAGCCCACAGCGGGTGGCCACATGCCTTCTGACGGGCTGTCCCCTTCAGTCTCTAGCTAGACACGGCCCCCAGCCTGGGCTACATGCCCAAATATTCCACCGAGGTCAAGGGCTATAACCACTGTCACGGCAGCCTCTGCACACATACTGCTCAGTAGTTTGTATCTTTCCTTTCTGTTGTTGCTGCTCACCAGTCTATAACAGCTGGCTACACCCAAGGTGGCTTGTAGCTGGCCCTGAGAGGAGGAGACAGACCCAGAGAGAGAAGGCCTTGGCCAGGGATCTCCAGCAGTGCCAGGGGCAGGGGTGGGCATGGGGGTGGGTCTCTGGGAAGAACCCACCACTGACCTGGGTCTCTGGAAGGACTGGAGGCCTGAGAGAGGCAGAGAAATGGGGGGGTCCCCCTTAGTATGGAGTGGATTCTGCCCCCTGCCCCAAAGCAAGCCCAGTGAGCTGAGATGGGGCCTGGTGGCTATGGGAGGGGCTGTGGGGCCTGGAGGGCAGATGGAGGCAGTCCTGGGTGGGAGAAGCTGGGCATTTTTGCCAATCCCAGATTTGTGAAGTGTGGCCAGACCTCAACCCCCTGCCCAGGACATGGAGCCCCTTGTGATGGGAATGACACCACCACCCCCCCCACCGCCCTGCAGACAGCTTGGGCCCTGCCAGGGGAGCCTACCTAAGGCTTCAGGGGGGCTGGACCATCCTGGTATTGGGGACCTGGCCAGGGCCAGTTTGTGGGGGTCTCTGCCATGGGCACTTGAAGGGTAGGGAACAGAGCAGATCCCAGCCAGACCTCCACCCAGCCCATCAACCTCTGACCTCTGATCCCTGACCTCCCTTTCAGACTATGTCCCATATAGTCACTTTTCTGGAGCTGGGAGACCTGCATGTATGAATATCTCTCTGTGCAAACTGTCCACAGCGCAGATGGGAAAGTCTCCCCTGTGGAGACCTGGGCAATCTGACACAACGGCATGCACTGGGCAGCCAAGGTGGAGGGAGAAGCTGCAGGTGGATGGCCTGGGCTCTGCCTCCTCCCCTCCTCCTCCTGCCTTCCCACCCAGTGACTGGGTGGAGCCACTGCCTTATAAGTGGCTGGCCTGGTGGCAACAGAGCAAACTACAGCCAGCTGCGGGACTGGAGGGCTGCTCTGCAGGCAGTGGTGCTCTGGGTTCCCCAGCATGGCCCCCTCAGCCTGGGCCATCTTCTGCCTCCTGGGGGGCCTCCTGCTCTGTGGGGGTAACCCCAGCCCCGGCGTGCCCCGCCTGAGGCTCTCCTACCGAGGTACTGGCCACTGCTTGCTCTGTTTGTGTGTGTGTCTGTGGGTGTCCCAGGCTCTGCCGCACTCCCAGCCGGCCGGAGGGGATGGAGCCAGCCACTCCACTCCGTGCACAACTCTCGGGAAGGTGGGGGAGGCAGGTCCTGAGAGACATGACCAGGGCAGAGGGGGAGAGACATGGGGGAAAAGCCACAGGGGGCTGCTGGGGGGCCGTGGGAGACCTCAGTAGAGACGGGAGGGGACCGGGGACTGTGGGAGTCCTGAGAGGAGAGGGCATGTCTGGAGGGTCTGTCTGGGCCCAGCAGCTCTTTGCCCAGGGTGGCCCATGGGGCCGCATGCCATCCCTCTGGTCCTCCAGCTGCAGGGACGGGGAAGAGGCCCCCTTGCAACCCACATCCTAAAGTTGGCTTTTTCAGGCCCCTCCATCCTGGAAGCTCTGCACAGCCCAGGGGAGTTCCAGCCTCTCCTCCTTGGCCACCCAGCTGGGGCTTTCCTCTGTGCTCTCCTGGGTGTGTCGTGCTGTAGCTGGCTCAGGCCTCCACTGATGGGCCGTGGGGAAGGGTCCCTGAGACACAGGCTGGGCAGGTTCTTCTTCTTGGGGAAACCAGAGGCGTGATCACCTTCCCCTGGGAACCCCAATCAAGAGGGACACAGGCCTGCTATGGAGACTCTGTGGGGGCGTCATGCCACCCTGGAAAGTCTGAGGAGGAGTATGGTCCTGTCCCAGGAGCTGTGTTTTGGGGGGGAGGTCAGGCTGCTAGAAAAAGCCCTAAATAGAGAAAGTTCCCCAAAGTGCTGTCATCCATGAGGGCTTCCTGGGAGAGGGTATCGATGAGTTTTGGGGGAGGGGTGGGTGCTGGGCCCAGCTGCCCCTGTGGGGAAGGTATAGGGTGCTCTGGGCCTTCCCACAGCCCATGCCCCCTTCTCGCATCATCCTACTGCCTGCCCCATCACCTCCCCCTCCCCAGCCAAACCTTAAGGGCCTCAACTCCTGAGACCAATGTCACTAGACAGCCTCCTCCTGCCTCTGGAGCTTGGCTGGGCAGCATCTACGAGGAGAAAATCCTCTTGGCCACAGCTCCGGACTGGAGTCAGGAGCCTCCCAGCCACACCTGCCCTTCCCCACACTAGGCTGTTGCCTGGGGTTCCTTCTGCTGGGAGCGCCCTCCCCTGCGGCCCCGGCTGAGCCAGGCGGCACGCTGCTTACTCCTCCATCCTGTCTCAGTGCTTTGCCCAGTTTGCTGCCCTAATTTCTGCCCATGGGGCTGTCTTCCTTGGGGACTGGGAGGGCACAAATGGGACAGTGGGAAGATGTCAGCTGAGAGATGGGGACTAAAGAACGGAGGAGTGGCAGCAGGCCCCGGTAGACTGGGCTGAGTGGGCGGCTCAGAGCCTCCTATCCCACTCGCCCCCAGGAGCCATGCTCCGAAAGCCCTGCAGCACTGCTGCGGATGGAAACATGTTCCAGATGTGAGTGTGTGGGGCGCCTGCACAGCTGGGACCCTCCGCTCCACTCCTTGGCTGGGAAGTAGGCCGAGGAGCCCTAACGCGCCCTCTGCCTCCTCCTAGACCTCCTGTCTGCCAACCGCTCTGCCGTCTTCCTGGGCCCCCGGGGCTCGCTGGACCTCCAGGCCATGTACCTGGACGAGTACCGAGACCGCCTCTTTCTGGGGGGACTTGACACCCTCTACTCTCTGCGGCTGGACCAGGCCTGGCCAGATCCCCGGGAGGTGAGCTGGGCTGAGAGGGAAGAGCATCTGTCTGGGAGCTGGGCACCTCCAGCTGGGAGGCCGGATGAGGAAACTGAGGCTGTGAGGCCAGGGGAGTACCTGAAGTCAGCCAGGCTGTGTTTCAGGTCCTGTGGCCGCCACAGCCAGGACAGAGGGAGGCATGTGTTCGAAAGGGAAGAGATCCTTTGGTGAGTGCTGCTGGGAAGGACTGTCCCCCAACCCAACCCCAGGCCTGCCCCCAGGTGCCTCTGCTGAGGGGCATTTGGAACAGATCCTGAGGGCTTCTGGAGGTCTGTGACGAATGTCAGCCCCACCCCTTCTCCAGAGCTGATCACAAGGCGGGGCTGAGCCCCAGTGGGTGGTGGGCACCCCTCTCACCCCTGCCACACCCCCTCCCTGACAGACGGAGTGCGCCAACTTCGTGCGGGTGCTGCAGCCCCACAACCGGACCCACCTGCTGGCCTGTGGCACCGGGGCCTTCCAACCCATCTGTGCCCTCATCACGGTCGGACACCGTGGGGAGGTGAGCCTGGGCTGGGCCCCCAAGTGGCTGGGAGGCAGTGACATTTTCTCCTGCTGCATGAACGCTTCCCATTGAGTCTGGGTAGGGACAGAGGGGCAGGGGCCTGAAAGGCGCCTTTGTGCCAGAGAGCTGACCCGTCAGAGAGGCCCTGAAGGAGGGTATCTTCCGCCACCCCCACTCTCCAGCCGCACGCAAGGGCCACTGCCCCGGTGTGGGAGGGCTGGTGATCCTTTCCCAGGTGACGCCTCCCTCCCTCCCTCCCTCCCTCCCTAGCACATGCTCCGCCTGGAGCCCGCCAGTGTGGAGGGTGGGCGGGGGCGGTGCCCCCACGAGCCCAGCCGTCCCTTCGCCAGCACCTTTGTAGGTGAGTGATGCCCAGGCTGGGGGGCAGGGGGGTGGGCGGGAGATGGTTTATGTCTCTGGAGAGGGCGGGCATGGGCCTGCTGCTGGGCCTGGGCCTCCTCCCTGACTCTGCCCCCACCTCCACGCCAGGCGGGGAGCTATACACAGGCCTCACTGCTGACTTCCTGGGGCGAGAGGCCATGATCTTCCGAAGTGGGGGTCCTCGACCAGCCCTGCGCTCTGACTCCGACCAGAGCCTCTTGCATGGTGAGGCCTGCTGGGGCAGGGCTGGCTGGGCTCTGCCCCTGGACTGGTAGGAGAGGAGGTGCTGGAGACGGGAGGAGAGGCTACGTCCCCCCTGCGCGCCAGCCTCCTGGGGACCCCTGCTTTCCCTTCCACTCTGGGCTCAGCCCCATCCTCCCCTGTGCCCCCTCCCCGCCAGTGTAACCCTGTCACCCTCCCAGAACCCCAGTTTGTGATGGCCGCCCGGATCCCTGACAACTCCGACCAGGACAATGACAAGGTGTACTTCTTCTTCTCGGAGACTGTCCCTTCCTCTGATGGCAGCCCAGGCCATGTCACCATCAGCCGCGTGGGCCGAGTCTGTGTGGTGAGAGCTGTGAAGGGGTAGTGAGGTTCATGTCCTTGCCTTTCCCAGGCCTGTATCCCTGACAGCAGTAGGGAAACTGAGGCAAGGATGCAGAGCTGATGTGCCTACCTCTCCCGCATGGGTGAAGGTGGAGGAGTGGGCAGTGGGCCTATCCTCAGGGGGCCCCAGGCTGACAATGGTCCCCACCCTCAGAATGATGCTGGTGGCCAGCGGGTGCTGGTGAACAAATGGAGTACCTTCCTCAAGGCCAGGCTGGTGTGCTCGGTGCCCGGCTCTGCAGGTGCTGAGACCCACTTTGACCGGCTGGGTAAGGGTGTGCCCAAGAAGGCCTGGGTGCTGGGCATGGGAGGGGCTGGGCGTGGGGGACTCAGAGCTGGTGAGCAGGGGCATCAGCAGGGGCCATGATGCTGCGCTCCCTTCTGTGTCCCAGAGGACGTGTTCCTGCTGTCGCCCAAGGCCGGGAAGAGCCTTGAGGTGTATGCGCTGTTCAGCACCGTCAGGTAGGCACACCCCACCTCCCTGCCCCCCACCACCATGGTTCCCCGGTGAGCTGCTGCCATCTCGCTCCAACTGGGCAATGGGTGCCTGTCTTTGTCCTTGATTCGGCGACCTGCGACTGCATTCTCTGTCTCCTTCTCTCTGCCTTTGCCTTGGTGTCCTTGCTTTTCAGAGTCTCTGCTTGCTACAAGCGCTGTCACCCCTGTCCAGCCTGTGGACCCAGGCCACCCCTTTCCTGCCTATGGTGACCACTCCGGCCTGACTATCCCTGTCTGTCCTTGGCAGCGCTGTGTTCCAGGGCTCTGCCGTCTGTGTGTACCACATGGCAGACATCTGGGAGGTCTTCAACGGGCCCTTTGCCCACCGAGAGGGCCCTCAGCACCAGTGGGGGCCCTACGGAGGCAAGGTGCCCTTCCCCCGCCCTGGCGTGGTGAGTCTCTGAGCGGGCCAGGCCAGGGAAAGAGGGTATCCTCCTCAGAACAGCCCTGTGTCCACGTGTAGTCCCCAGGCAGTGGGCGGCAGCTGAGCTTGGGCTCCAGAGGGCCTGGCAGGCTGGGGATGGGGGAGAAGAACCCCCCACAGCAAGAGTGGTTCCCTGTCAGGGGTAGAAACAGGCTGGGGGACAGCGTGTGATCCCAGGATCCTTTAGGGCTCCCTTTGCTGCCCACAGTGCCCCAGCAAGATGACCGCGCAGCCAGGGCGGCCCTTTGGCAGCACCAAGGACTACCCAGACGAGGTGCTGCAGTTCACCCGAGCCCACCCACTCATGTTCCGGCCTGTGCGGCCTCAGCATGGCCGCCCTGTCCTTGTCAAGACCCACCTGGCTCAGCAGCTGCGCCAGATTGTGGTGGACCGTGTGGAGGCGGAGGATGGCACATATGACGTCATCTTCCTGGGGACTGGTAAGAGGACTGAGTTGGGGTGGCCAGACTGGGGAGGGGTGCAGGGTGCTGGACTCCCCCCTCCTCTTCCACTGACTGCCCCTCCCCTGCCCCAGACTCAGGCTCTGTGCTCAAAGTCATTGCTCTCCAGGAAGGGGGCTCGGTAGAGCCTGCAGAGGTGGTTCTGGAGGAGCTCCAGGTGTTTAAGGTGAGCAGGGGCTGATGTCCCTGGGTCTGGGCCTGGCTACAGGGGAGTAGGAGGAGCGCACAGGAGGGAGCCGGCCTGTCTGTTGCGTTTGGGGAGAAGGGATGGGGGCGGGGCTGAAAGCAATGGCCTCACTGAGCAGGCCGCTCTAAGGCCTTGCCAACGACAGTGGCTCTGAATGACTGTAGGCCTGGTGCTGCAGTCTGCGAGCTGAAGGTGGTCAGGGTGCCGGGGACAGATGGCCAACGGAGCGCCCCTTGACAAAGCCCCGACGGGCTCAAGTTTCAATGAGGAGGTGGCTGAGACCCTAAATCCCCCAGGGGTCCTTGGACCCTCTGTAGACTCAAGCAGAGTCTTCCGTGTGGGGGACGGCTGTGCCTCCTGGGCCTGAACTGGGAGATTGGGACAGCTGCCCCACAGCTGTGGGACAGGGCTGCGGGCGGGGGCGCAAGAGCTCTGTGCTTTAGCCAAGCCTCCTGCTTGGAGGCCAGCCAGGACCAGGGGTCCTTTCTTGGAACCCACTGGGAAAGACTATCTAGCCTTAGTTGCCAGAGGGTGTGTGAGCCAGGCTGGGAACTGGGTGGCTTCCACCCCAGGGGTTGGAGAAGGCTGAAAGCAGGGGTGCAGAGGAGGGTCTCATGCCACCCACCCCGCGCTGAGACTCTGCTCCTTCCCCAGGTGCCGACCCCCATCACTGAGATGGAGATCTCTGTCAAAAGGGTAAGAGCAGCTGCACCCTTCTCTGCCCTGGGCGCAGGCCCTTGAGCACTGCTGCGGGCTGCGGAAAGCTGTGTGCGCAGGCCTGATTTGCCCACGCAGCGAGTGGCCGGAACGGCTGGGAGCTGACAGTCACAGGCATGAAATGAGGGCTCAATGGGAGGTGCCCTGAGCTGCATTCAGATAATGGGCTAGCCACAAAGACCAGTTCATAAGGAGGCGAAAGTGTGCTTGAAAACAAAATCCAGATTTAAAATCAAACAAGGGAGCTCCTTTTTTTTTTTTCTTTTTTTTTTTCTGAGACAGAGTCTCACTGTGTTGCCTGGGCTAGAGTGCCGTGGCGTCAGCCTAGCTCACAGCAACCTCCAACTCCTGGGCTCAAGCGAACCTTCTGCCTCAGCCTCCCGAGTAGCTGGGACTACAGGCATGTGCCACCATGCCTGGATAATTTTTTCTATATATTTTTAGTCGGCCAATTAATTTCTTTCTATTTTTAGTAGAGAAGGGGTCTTGCTCTTGCTCAGGCTGGTCTTGAACTCCTGACCTTGAGTAATCCTCCTGCCTCGGCCTCCTAGAGTGCTAGGATTACAGGCGTGAGCCACCGCGCCCCGCCAAGGGAGCCTCTTTTTAGAGGCCTACTGTATTTGCCAAGTAATAAATCCCATCTCCCCAAGTTGATCTACCCCAGTCTATCCTTAGGTAAATCCCATCTTTTGTACTGTGATTGCTTACAGCAAGGTGCACCTCTAAGGTCAGAGGCAAGTCAGGATGAAGGCCACTGGGGTAGCGGGGAAAGGTCAGCAGCAAGGAGGGCCTGAAGAAGCCCCCTAAAGAAAAGACCCTGGGTCTGTCCTGTCCCCTCCATGTCATGACACAGGACCTGGTATATAGCAGATAGGTGATAAACACTTTATTTTGTGAATGAACCCAGGAGGTTCTGGAAGAGTTCCTATGAGTGGCAGGGGTCCCAGGAAGCCAAGAGGGCTGGGAACCTGACTGCTTCTGGGCAAAGCCTGGGCTCACCATGGGCTCTGCCCGTGTCCCTCCCCAGCAAATGCTCTATGTGGGCTCTCGGCTGGGTGTGGCCCAGCTGCGGCTGCACCAGTGTGAGACTTATGGCAGTGCCTGTGCGGAGTGCTGCCTGGCCCGGGACCCATACTGCGCCTGGGATGGCACCTCCTGTACCCGCTACCGCCCCAGTCCCAGCAAGCGCCGGTTCCGCCGGCAGGACATCCGGCATGGCAACCCTGCCCTGCAGTGCCTGGGCCAGAGCCAGGAAGGTGAGTGGCAGAAGGGTGGGGGCATGGGCTGGGCTCTACAGGGCCCTCACTCGCCCCTATGGCCTGGGCTCAACTCCTGTGAAGTGTGTTCTCAGGCTGGTCCTGTTGTAACAAACAGTCCTCAGTTTCCCTACCTGTGAAGCTCCTGGCAGTGCATGGGTAAAGGGTCTCTGGACACAGCGACTGGCCTGGGGTGGTCAATGAATGCCTAGGTCTTTGTCACACTGGTCGGGGATCCTGGGCTATAGGAGTCAGTGGTGGCTTTGGGGCCTGGGTCCCATCATTCTCAACCTGAGCCGACCTCTGCCCCTCTCCAGAAGAGGCTGCGGGACTTGCAGTCACCACAGTCTACGGCACAGAGCACAACAGCACCTTCCTGGAGTGCCTGCCCAAGTCTCCCCAGGCTGCTGTGCACTGGTTCTTGCAGAGGCCAGGGGATGAGAGGCCTGACCAGGTGAGTGAGGACCCTATTACCAGCCCCCATGTGTCCTGAGGTCACCTCCCTCCCTGAACCCCAAGTCCCGAGCTCTAGGGAGATGATCTGGGGGGAACCTGTCAAGCTTAATCTAAGAAAAGTGTGTATTAGACCCATGGGGTGCCTAGAAGGAGGCGCCCCTATTCTACCATCTGGGAACATCCAGCCAGTGTGGCTGGAAGCCCCTCTGAGAGGTGGACAGCAGACATGGAAGGAAATCCCCTGTGCTCACACCTGTGGCCCATCCCTGAAGGGGTCTCTTCCCAGGTATTCTTGTTCTTCCTCTGCCCCAGGCCTGAGTCCCTGACCACTGGCCCTTGCACCCCACAATACGTGGCTCCACACTTCCTCCTTAGAGTCCAGCTGTCTGCCCAGGCCCTCTCCTCCCCCACCCGGAAAGGTCTGTCAACCCCAGAGATGGCTTCAGTCTGGGGCCTGAGGATGGGCGTGGGCAGGGCAGGGTGAGCGGCCCTTCCCCCACAGGGGAGGGCAGGGGAGGGAGGGGTTGATTACAGGAGGGGCTCTCCCTCTGGCTTGGGAACTGGGGGAGGCCAGCCTTGGACCAGCTGTTGGGCTGGGCACCGAGAAGACTCCCCAGGGGAGAAGGCTGCAACAAGATGAAGTTACACAACATTAACTGCCAAAGCGACCCACCCTCAGCATGCTCAGTGAAGCCCAGACGGGGTTCAGGGAGAGGGGTCAGAGCAGCACTCCTGCCTCCCATGCTGTGGTGGGCACTCAACCCACCCTGGGCTGGGGCTGTTGCTCCCATGTGGGGGCAGTGAACCGTGCAGGCCACGACAGAGGAAGCCCAGTGTGCCCACATGCGTTGGGGGTGAGGGTATACAACCGTGTACATGCGTGTATGGACTAGAGGGAGGTCCTGAAGCCTAGTCCTGGGGCAGGGGGTGCAGCCCCTCCCCTGAGTAGAGCCTGTAGATACCCTCTTAACGCCTGTGCTTCCTGGGAACGTGTGCCAGAGCCCTACAGAGCCAAGGTTGGTGTTCCCTGAGTAGGGGAGACCCCAGTCCGTTGAATCTTTGAAAAGGCCTTTGGCAGGCCCTGTCCTGGGGCTCTGGGAAGATGCGGCCCTGCCTGCAATTAGCTCACAGTCTAGAGGAGGCCGCGCTGGCACACTGGTCCCCTCCTGAAGAGGGGAGACTGGGCAAGGGGAAGTGCCCAAGCACTGGGCCCAAGGATGGCAAATTTGGCAAAGCCGGGGGTAGAGAAGCTGACAGTGCATGTCCTGCCCTGCACTCTGCTCACACCCTCTGCCCACCTGGCAGGTGAAGACGGACGAGCGAGTCCTGCACGTGGAGCAGGGGCTGCTGTTCCGCAGGCTCAGCCGCCTCGACGCAGGCACCTACACCTGCACGACGCTGGAGCACGGCTTCTCCCAGACTGTGGTCCGCCTGGCTCTGGAGGTTATTGAGGCCTCGCAGCTGGACAGCCTGTTCCCTCAGGAGCCAAGGCCAAAGGAGCCCCCAGCCCGGGGAGGCCTGGCCCCCGCTGCCCCCAAGGCCTGGTACAAGGACATCCTGCAGCTCATCGGCTTCTCCAACCTGCCCCGGGTGGACGAGTACTGCGAGCGTGTGTGGTGCCGGGGCAGCGGGGAGTGCTCGGGCTCCCTCCGGACCCGGGGCCGAGGCAAGCAGGCCAAGGGCAAGAGCTGGGCAGGGCTGGAGCTGGGCAAGAAGATGAAGAGCCGGGTGCAGGCCGAGCACAACCGGACGCCCCGGGAGGTGGAGGCCACATAGGCAGAGGGGGGACGGTCAGGACGGGCCGGGGAGCCCAGTAGCAGCCCGTAGCATCTCCCACCCAGCCAGCCAGGGCAGAGGAGGCCAGGACGTCTGACCGCCTCTTAGAGACGAGTGTCTCTGCCCCCACACCTCTACCGGGCCACCTCTAGAGAAGACTGGGGGTCTAGTGGAGGGCCTGTGTCTGAGCCTGTTCCCTACCCCTCTGTGCTCTCAGTCTCAGGCTGGAGCCAGCACCCTCCGGCCACTGGCAGCCCCATGGGACCTGCCATTTGTTCTCAGAGATGGCCTGGCTTCCCGAGCTCATTTCCGGTTGTGCCCAGAGGCAAGAGGGTTGGGTGGTTCTTTCCCAGCCTACAGAACAATGGCCATCCTGAGTGACCCTCAGATGGGGTGTGTTGGGTGGGTCTGAGGGGGGAATCTGGGTGAGGGCCCTCAGGCAGCCAGAGGAGATGGAGACAGCCTCTAAGGTAGCACCCTTTAAGAAGGGACTACCGACTGAGAACCTGGGGAGGGAAAGTGGGGATGTCGAGAAGGTGGAGCAGCAAGGCTCCTTTGATCCATATCATGCCTCGATGCCCTGGTGTTCTTGGCATGGCCCACCTCCTCTTCTCCATCTCAGAATCACAGAGGCACGGACTGCTAGAGCCCCCCGGGACCTGGGGTGGTCAGGGCCTTAGGCTCCACTTTGGGCCAGGTTTGCTGGGATGCCACACCCCCAATAGGACCCCCTCCCACCATCAAGGTCTCCATGCAGATGAGAAGGGAGGGGTGAGCTCCAGGGGAATGTCATCCCTCATCTCTGTGGACCAGAGGTGCGAGGAGGAGCTGGGGAAGTGTGGGACTGGGAGGAGTGGGCTGTCTCCTGGGGCGATGCAAGCACGTCTCAGCCCTGGGAGGGGGAACAGGAAGGTCTGAGAGCTGTAGCTGGTCCTGAAGATCAGGGCCAGGGCCACAGAGGACTGGGGAGGCTATTGAGATGGAGAGAGGGCAGGATACTCTTAGGATGGCCCTGGGACCCAGGCAGGAATAGTGTCCTTAAGGAGTCAAGATGACATCAATTAGCTCAGGAGCCACGGGAAGGCCAGAGGTTTCCAACCCTGGCATCTCTATTTTCTGCTAAGTAAGGGCCAGGCATAGATGATGTATTTAGGAAGATTTTTTTGTCTTATAAAGGGAAAAAAGGTAGAGGAAAAAGCTAGAAACTGTAAGTCCTGCTGATTCTTGGGGGTGAGGCTTGGATGGCAAGGGCACTTTCTGCCTGGGCATGTAGGGGAGGTGTTTTGCCATCAGCAGTTTCTCAGGCTGGGGAACACAGAGGGGGAGGAGGAGAACTAAATGAAAAGTTGTTCCCAGCCTTCATATGAACAAATTAGTGACGCACAAAACCGACTGGGGGAGCCAGGAGTATAGGGTTTGAGATTCTATTAAAAAACCAAGACAAAGAAAGGAGGCAAAAAAGAGAGAAAAAGCAAGACAAGGCTTCCTGTCTCACTGAAACTCAAACCCAGACTACCTGGGTCTTATCTCCCCCCACCCGACACCCCCAGAGAACTGGGATCTGGACTAGCCCTGGGCCCCTTTGGCTGTGCAGTAAGTGAACCGGAAGCACAGAGACGAACCCAACAGCACCTTGAGAACCTGCTTCAGGAGTGTCAGCAAGTGGGGCGCAGGGGCGAGGAGGAAGGGGCCTGAGAGCAGAAGGGAGTAGAGAGTGCCAGAAAGAAACAGCCAGGCCCTCAGGGGTCTTTAGGCTGGTCCCAGACTTGGGGAAGTGACCCTGGAAAGTGATGGGAGAAGAAGTACGAGATCCTGAACAGTGAACACCTGCACTTGGAACAACATGGACAGCTCCTCCCAGCCGTGCCCCTCCCATGGTACTGTGTGTTACTCTTAGAAATGCCCCGTGTGAGAATTCTGTTTCTGTGTTTGTATGTTGAGAAGGGCCTTGTGGTTTCTCTGTTTTTAGGACATACTTCTTGTAATTACTATTATTTTTATAGTCATGACTTCCCTTGAGCTCTGGTAAGGAAAACCGAACTGATGAGGAAAATATTTACATCACATAATTATATCATTATTGTATCTGTGTATTTCTGTACTAAACTCACTGATGCCATGTTCACGAGCTGGAAATGAGGCACCCTCTCCATGAGGCAGAAGGTCACGCTGGGTGGTATTTTCTAGGAGGGAAGGAGATGAGTATGGGGGAGGAAGGAGTCAGAGGGCTTTGTCTATGAAGCGGAGATTGCTCATTAAATTAGGAAAATCCTGTCCTGCAGGCTTGTGAGACTGACCTTCTTGGAGCTTCAGGAAGATCTTGAGCCAGAAGGAAAAAAAAAATGCTGGCAAAGGGCAGCTGGGCACGTAGGCAGCTCTGCTCGTTTTTCACAACACTTGACATTTGTAACAGCGACACTTGGCCTGATTCCTGCCGTCATCCCAAGCCACATACCAATGGATAGTAAAGCCACTGTGCTCATGCCTGGGCTCCCAGGGCTGTGCTGTGGGGGCTGCAGCTTCTGGGGAAGAGGGGAAGCTCCAGAAAGCCCCCCTGACCATGGCTTCCACTGCCCTAGGGACATGATGCCCCCTGCCTAAAGAGCACCCACTGGTGCTGCAGGGAGATGGAAAACCGCAGTGTACTTTAGAGATGGGAGACACATTGCCCCATCTTCCCAGGGAGACTGCCCTGGCCTCTTGCTTGGATGGTCCCCTCAATCCATGCTGTAGACTAGGGGTCAGTTAGCAGTCCCATCTGGCAGCCGCAGGCCTGGAGCTGGGCCCTTCCTTTTGTCCCTTGCCGTCCGTAAACACCCAGGGCTGACAGAACCGGAACCCTGTTACTCCATCCCAAGCTGTCGTCATCACCACCATCTGAGAAGCATCATCAGAGCATCTTTTTGGCACAGAGTACTGGGCTGGGAGGGGTGTGCGAATGTGGCATCTGCAGCCCCTTCTCCCCTCAAGCACCACCCTCCTGGGGATGGCCCAGCCATCACTGCCACCCATGCCTGGAAGACCCTCCAGACCAGACTTCCCCCTGGCCTCCCTCCTTTTCCCCTCCTATCTTGAGCCCTGTTTCCTGCCTCAGCGATTTCACCCTCTCTCTCTCATCCCCTCACAGCTCTTTCCTCTAAGTCGCATGCTTCCTCTGATCTTTGGGCCTCTATTTCCTGATTCCCCAAACAGCTTTACAGCTGGAAAAGGGCTTAGAGACAGACTAGTTGAGAGTTTCCAAAATGGTGTCTGTGAAACAATAATCCCATCAGATCTTCCACATCTCCTGATGTCTGTGGTCAAATGAGTCGGAGGATTTCTGGCCCCTTCTCCCCCACGGAGCAGTATGCTGCCTGCTTGCTTGCGCCTGAAGGTCCTGAGAAGTCATGTGATGCTCTCTCACTAATTGCATGCCTACTATGTGCTACGTGATTTCCCAGAACATTTGGTTCTTCCTCTTTTTTTTTTTTTTTTGAGACAGAGTCTCGCTTTGTTGCCCAGACTAGAGTGAGTTCTGTAACGTCAGCCTAGCTCACAGCAACCTCAAACTCCTGGGCTCAAGCGATCCTCCTGCCTCAGCCTCCTGAGTAGCTGGGACTACAGGCATGTGCCACCATGCCCGGCTAATTTTTTCTATATATATTAGTTGGCCAATTAATTTGTTTCTATTTATAGTAGAGACGGGGTCTCAATCTTGCTCAGGCTGGTTTCGAACTCCTGGCCTTGAGCAATCCGCCCACCTCGGCCTCCCAGAGTGCCAGGATTACAGGCGTGAGCCACCGCGCCCGGCCCCTCTCTCTCTTTTTTTTTTTTTTGATCATGAAGCAGCTTCTTATGTTTCCAACACTTTGAAGAACACACTTTGGGAAAATGCTGATTAGATTCGTTTTCTCCCTTAACACATGAGATTAATTTATTAATCTCTGTCTTCCAAACCTATAAACTCTGCAGGCTCTGACCTTCCAGATGGAAGATCATCTTGTTTTTTATGGCCCTCGCTGGAGTAGAATCTACCACCCCTGGACAGAGCTGCCAAGCTGTGAGTCTGCTGACCCTTGGGCCGGGACCCTGCCCTCTCTCTGGTTCTCATCCTGCCACTCCCAGCCTACTGCCAGCCCCTCCTGTGTCTGGCATGGTCCTCTATGGAGGGCTAGGATTCACCCCAAGCTCGTGGCTGTCCTGCAATCCAATGGACTAGTTTCTAAGGAAGGTAGAGGACAGGAAAAGGTCAGAAAAAGGGAGGAAAACAGCCCTTTTCACATTCTCAAATGGCTTCTGTGCTTCTCTTTCATTTAGCTAAGCTTGGATCAGGTCCTAGACATCCTAGAATCCCCTGCTTGGAGGAGTAGGCAGGTAGCCCCCACCAGGAGTCTGACCTTCCCCCTGGCTATTTTCTCTGTGTGCTGGCAGGGGCCGGGCCCCATGTACTGGCTCACATGCCTCTGCTGATCCGGCAAACTGAGGCTTCTCTGGCCAGCCACATCATCTTAGAACTGGGAGATAGTTGCTCAGAAATAGCTCAGTTTCCATCTGAGTTAAGGACCCATCCAAGCCTCACCTAAGTCCTGAGCTACAGAGGCTTCCACAAGGAGAAGGTTCAACACACACCAGGAACAAATCCCCAGGGTTTTCTATGACTACAGACTCGGAGTGGGTGGGTAGGGCTTGGCTTGGACACAATGCCTGATAAGGAGCCTGGGAATTGTCGGGCCTCCACCCTGGCTCCTCTTCCGTACTCGCCCACCCCTCTGTACAGACGATGAGGCAAGGCAGCTGAGGCCCTGTGCCCACTTCCCACTGCCAGCCCCTGCCCACCTTTGCTGTGGTCACCACTGCTGGGCCCACTCGCTTAGAGGCTGAGTCCTAATAAAGCCTTTCACTTTCCCTGCTGGAGTTTCATTAAGGAAACCCCTGGTTCCTCATGTAGCTTTTTAAAAACTCATTCTCTACTGAGCATGGAAACTGCTGCAAAGTCCCCAGGGAGGTAAAGGATGCTGGCTGTTGTCATGCCAGGCTTCCAGGAACTAACTAATAGCCTCCACTCAGGGGCTCTGCTGATGGGAGGACTCAGGTGACCAGTCTTGACCTTTCTACCCCAGGGAGGAAGATGACAGAGTGCACCCTAATTCAGCCAGTGGGGCGTGTTTCACTGCCAGGAATATCCCACTGGGCACAGAGGGATGACCAGGGCAAGGGGATAGTTGTGGGCTGACAGGATTCCAAAGCAACTCAACAGAGGTCTGGAGCAAAGTCCAGGTGTCTGCCTTCAAATGGAGGGGACTGTACTAGGGACACTTGAAGCCTGGACTGACAGAGGGCAAGGTGGGCCTTGCTCTCACAGATAAAGGTGGAGAAATATGACATGTCAGACCAGCAGCTTGCTCTATGGACATGATCTCATCTGTTCACCCCTCCTCCCCTGCCCCCAGCTGATAAGAATCTGGTGCTGTTTCCTGTAGTCCAAGGGTCTCAGACAATGGTGTGAATGCTGGCTCTACTGGAAAAGACATTGTTCGGGGAAGAAAAAACAACATACCAACACAAAGCCAGGGCAGGACCTGTCTAAATGCAAGGGCCTGTTTACAAATCCATGATTTCTAAGGGGAGGAACACAATGGGGGATTGTTTTGGTGAGGATGGTGTCCCCTCCAGTATGCTCCTGGGGGCTGGGGATGGCTTTGATGGGCCAGACAGGTCTCAGATGCTCTGAAAGGATGGACGCCGATGGCGTGGACACCTTCCTGTTTATCAGGGATGCATGCAGGGCAGGGTCAAGAAGCCAGTTTACACCAAAGACTCGAGGCAGGACTCCTGGCCTCGCCGTTTCCATCTGGGCCTCTTGCTGTCATGCTGCTCAAGGATCCCAGGGCTAGAAGTGAGGGCAAGGTTTTCATTTTTTGTTTTGGGAAAAATACCAGCTCTTCAGTTTATAGCCTCCAATTGTCATGTTGCTTTTTGGAAAAAATGTACAAGGCACGAGACCTTTGCAAATGGCCAGCTCCTTTGGAATGAGGCTCTCAGGCTTAGTCACTAGGGAGCCTCCTCACACCTGAGGGCTCCCAGGATGCTGTGACTCACCTCCAGCCAGGCTGGGAGCACACTGGGAGATGGCACAGTGTCCCTGGGGTCAGGCCCAGTGGAGGTGCTGTTTCTTGTAACAACCTCCCCTACTGCCCACAGAGGTTAGAGCCTTTGAACCACCACCCAGAGTCCCTGATGTCAGTGAGTGTGCATTCATGTGTCCATGTACCTGTGTGTGTATGCATGTAAGCATATGGTAGGAGGGCTGGGTAGAAAAGGAACAGAACCATATCACATATTCCCCTTGGGATTGGCAGTTGCCATTTTTGGGGGTAGGGGTAGGGAGGGCAGCTGGATGTCTCTCAGTGGGGAATTGGGAGACATTTTTGGTGGGTTAGAAGGGTTCCTTTGGGCTTGGATAGACCATGAAGGCAGTCTTGCCTGAGGATTTGACCTGTGGTGGAAGTATCATTAGTACTTTTCTACTCATCTCTAAACCTAACACCTCATGAATAAACTCAAACAAAATGTTCTTGGAACAAGTGAGGAGCAATTAAGTTCCATGCAATCCCAAAACAGAAGCAAGATTTTCCTAAGCCATTCTCAACCTTTGAGTTCTGAGGATGTACAATCTTCTTTTCTTCGTCAACATGCTAACTGTGCCCTCTGGTGTTTGGCAGCAAAACAACAGGCATATGAATACAGGGTATGAGCATCCATCAATTCAGTAGATGTGCTACGTGATTTCCCAGAACATTTGGTTCTTCCTCTTTTTTTTTTTTTTTTTTTTGAGACAGAGTCTCGCTTTGTTGCCCAGGCTAGAGTGAGTGCTGTGACGTCAGCCTAGCTCACAGCAACCTCAAACTCCTGGGCTCAAGCGATCCTCCTGCCTCAGCCTCCTGAGTAGCTGGGACTACAGGCATGTGCCACCATGCCCGGCTAATTTTTTCTATATATATCTGCCTCTGAACTTGGGGTCCTGGGCCAGGAACCACAAGGGAAGAAAGGCTAATAAGACAGCCAGGTCCCTGCTGACCAGGGGCTTCCAATCTAGCAGGAAAGACAGACCCACAACTATAGGACAGAGAATGGCAGGGGCTACAACAGGAGTACCCGCAGAGGCCAGTGAGAGGGCCTAGACATGAAGAAGTAGCCCTCATACTGGGTTCAACAGGCTGAGCATGGAAGTCAGGACTCTCCAGGCTGAGAGCCCCAGGCCTAGGCCCCAGTATTCCAGGGTAGCCAGGGCAGAATGCCTGTGGGTGGGGTGTCCTGGGAGATGCAACTGTGCGGGGCCCTATTTGTGGAAGGACTTGGATGCCAGTCTCATCAGGGCCATCCTGAGCAAAGAACTAACAGACATTTATGGTCATTGGCAGAAGGGAAAAGGGTGGATGTGTCAGTGAAGCAAGTGGACACAGGAAACCATGCTGCCAGAAAGCTTCTGTTGCAGTCTTGTGAGGCACAAAGGTCTGAGCTGAGCACTGGCAATGGGAAGGAGAGGAAGGCAAACACTTTTTTAAAAAACAGCCAAATTGACAAGGAAGAGGGTGGTTGAGCAGAGAGAGAAGCAGAAGGAAATTCTGAGGTTTCTGGTCTCAGTTTATGGTTTCTGTAAAGGTAAGAATTAGAGGAAGGGGAGCAGGTGCTTTGGGGAATTTTTATTTAGCATCTATTTTTTCCCTCCCCAAGTGAACTAATTTGTTCCAGGTCCTAAGTTATGAAATGGTAATTAATTCTAATACATCACATCAGTTATAAAAACAGGTATTTAAAATATACAAGATGAACTTGGGGCATATGTAGTGCCAGAAAGTAAGAAAGCACTCAAAAACAAAATAAAACAAAACACACAATAATGGGAATGTGTGGAAAGGACACATGAGTACCCAATAGCCAAAAGTGGAACAATTTGAGCAACAAAATAAAGCAGTATTGGATTGTAACCCAAAGCATAATACAGGTGGTCCCTGTTATGGACAAGACACGTTCTTGAGAAAGTCTTTAGGTTGGATTTGTATGTAACTCAGATCCCTGATGAATAGCATATATATGGTAATAATAATTAATAAGAATACTATAATGGCTCATATGTGGTAATAATAATACAGTGTAATACTGTAATAATAATACTGTCCTGGTACTATAATAATAAGTTACAGAAACTATTATGCTCTTTCTTTTAATCCAAACAAATGGAACATAAAAACTAACTCATACAAAAAGTTTAGATAGGAAAAATTTCAAAAAAGAATATTAAAGGTTAACATCTAATGTTGCATCAACACTGGGTAGGCTAATAAGAATGTTACACTTATTTTGAACTTCTAGCCAAATCAATAATAACCTTTCCATTTCAATAATTAATCCACTATGTTGGTTAGGAATGATTGATGCTTTCGTTGCGGCACTGCCTTTCACATGTTCCATTATTCTCACTTTATCCTTTATAAATGTTCCAATAGCCAAGCAACTGAAGCCTAATGCTTTCCCAGTGAATGATGGCATCTGGCCTTTCTCTGAAAGCTTATTTCTACTTTTGTTTCCATCGTGATTACCTTTCTCTTTGCTGCAGGCTTCCTGGATTTGCAGTAGACCTTTGCTTGGAAGGCATGGTCATAAGGATAAACATAGACTCAAATCAAATAAAAAGCTAAGATGAAAGTGATGCCGCACATTAGGAACCGTATAACAGTGAGACTATTAGCATAAAGATGCTGCGCCAGTGAACTGCTTAAGCTATACGGGTTTGTTTACATGTGCGTAAAAAACTAGTCTCTGAATTATTAATTATTTAATTATAAATTATCTTGGGGAGGCTTGGGAGCCCATTTTATAAGTGTGAAATGTTGTAAGTCAGGTTGTCCGTAACCCAGGGACTGCCTGTATACATATCCATGAATCAATACTGATATAAACAAATGACCAAATAAATAAATAAGTGGGACAGAATAGGTAAATCTCCCATGCAGAAACATTTAAGTAATTTCTGTAGATGCTCCATCCTCAGGGTGGGGGTGTGTGTACATAAATCCCCACTCCTTAATTGTGGGCTGCACACTGTGACTTCCTTCCAGACGGTACAGTATGCAAAGGTGGAAAAAGAGTAACCTCAGCCAGATGATCAAGGTTAACATCAGCAGTGACAGAGGTCATGTTGATAGTGTGTAAATTTGATATGATGTGATGAAAACGACACTTTTTCCCAAACCATTAAGCCTGGTCTAACATGAGAAAAAGATCAGACAAATCCCAATTGAGGGACACTCTGCAAAATACCTGACCAGTACTCCTCAAAATTGTCAAGGTCATCAAAAATAAGGAAAGTCTGACAAATAATCATAGCCAAGAGGAACCTAAAGAGATGTGATGACTCTATGCAATGTTGTGTCCTGGATGGGATCCTGGAACAGAAAAAAGACATTGGGTAAAAACTAAGAAAATATGAAAGCACAGGTTTGAGTTAATATTAACATATCAATATTTGTTCATGAATTGTGACAAATTTAGTATAAGATGTTAATAATAGGGGAAATTCGCCAGGTGCTATGATTCACCCCTATAATCCCAGAAACTTGGGAGGCTGAGGCAGGAGGATCACTTGAGGCTAGGAGTTTGAGACCAGCCTGGGCAGCATAGCAAGACCTCATCTCTACAAAAAATTAGCTGTGTATGGTGGCACACACCTATAGTCTCAGCTACTCAAGAGGCTAAAGCAGGAGGATCACTTGAGCCCAGGAGTTTGAGGCTGCAGTGAACTATGATTGTGCCACTACACTATCCTGAGTGACAAGACCAGTCCATGTCTCTGAAAAAAATAAAAATGAATAATAGGGGAAATTGGGGGCTATATGAGGACTCTTTATATTATCTTCACAATTTTTCTATAAATCTAAAACTATTTTAAATTAAAAGTTTATTTAAGAAAAAAAATCTGATTATTTAGTAGAGAATGATTGATTAGGCCCAGATGAATAGAACATTTCAAAGTTGGACTTTCTAGTCTACAAAAATGGGGTTGGTTATTAATATTGATGGAGAGTAAAAGTACAAAGAGTAAAAAACAGTTAATAGTTAAAAATAGTTAAAATGTATATGTGTGTATCCACACTGTCCTGCTACCTAAGCAGGTACCCATAGTACCCATGCTGTACACAGAGGTGGAGCAGCTGAATGTCTGGGTTACCAAAAAGCATCCTTCAAGCTCTACCTTCCACCCACTGAAGCTGGAGTTGAGAGGGGGCCATTACTTTCAGTTAAGATGGTATTTCTCGTACTTGAGTTACGTACAAATGGACTCCTTTTAAAGGAGAAGATACTAAGAGCTCTAAGCATATGCCTGGTGACCCAAGTTATAGAAACTTTAAAAGGTTAAGAAACTAAAGTCTTAATCTAGGAAGCATCTTTTAGTTTTGAATTATCACTGCAAGAGTTGAGTCTTTAGGATGGGTAAAATACTGTTTTTTTGTTTTTCTTTTTTTTTTAAATTTAATTTAATTTTTATTTTTTTATTTCAGCATATTATGGGCGTACAGATTTTGAGGTTTCAATAAATGCCCATTTCCCCCTCCCCCCACAAGTCTGAGTCTCCAGCATGACCATCCCCCAGGTGCACATCTCATTCATTTTATATGTATATACCCGCCCCCTCCCCCCTCCCACCTGCCCAATACCCTATTACTGTAGTACCTATGTGTCCACTTAGGTGCTGCTCAGTTAATACCAATTTGCTGGTGAGTATATGTGGTGCTTGTTTTTCCATTCTTGGGAAACTTCACTTAATAGTATGGGTTCCAGCTCTAACCAGGATAAAATACTGTTTTTGAAAAGAAAATTCACAATTTAAAAAATTCTCTTATCACTTCTAAAGCTCTGACAAAATCTCCTTGGATGTCCAGGTAAAAAAGCATACCATTGAGTCATCAAACCTGTGAGAGAGGAAGAAAAAGGGCATAATTGTGGGGAGCCCTAGGCTGACATCTGTGCAGGAGGCCCTGGGGCAGCCAGCTCAGAAGTAGGCTCTAGGAGGCAGGTCTTCCAGAAAAGAAGTGCAGCAGATAGTGATTGATGCTTGGCCTATGAGGAGAATTGTATTTGGAGACATTTTATTGATAATTTGGAACATTTGAGAAGAATTAGCAATAGATACATAGCAAATAAAAAAGGCAGTTATTAATTTCAGGAAGAAAACCATTGTACAGGATAGCAAAGGTAATCATAGTATACAGTCTAGCTCAGTAGTAAGCAGCACTTCCATAGTCATAATAATGTAAACATTGAAGTCAATTAGACAAAAACTGTGATGCAATGATATAAGATGGGGAAAATGAAAATAGGAAGGTTCTAAAGGTGCTAAATCTTTATGCAACATAATAGAAAGTCAACGTCTAAGATTAGGTTGGGTGCAATGGCTCATGCCTGTAACACCAGGACTTTGAGAGGTTGAGGTAGGAAGATTGCTTGAGGTCAGGAGTTTGAGACTGGCCTGGGAAACATATTGAGACCCCATCTCTACAAAGAAATTTAGAAGTTGGCTGGGGATGGTGATGTGTGCCTTGTAGTCCGAGCTACCTAGGAGGCTGAGGTGGGAGGATTGCTACAGCCCAAAGTTGGTGGTTACAGTGAGCTATGATTGTGCCACTGTACTTCAGCCTAACAGAGTAAGATCCTGTCTCTTAAAAAAAAAAGTCTATGATTAATAAATCAAGAAACAGCTAAAAAGATGGAAAATAGTTGCCTTTAGGGAGTATGACTGGAAGTAGGGAAGGGTAAGGTGAAACTGTTTTTCATTATAATCCTTTTAGTACTATTAGACTTTTAAAAGTCTATTACTTTGCCTGTATACTTTGATAACAACAAAAAGACACAGATACCCTCCATTTGATTCCAAATGAATCTGATCAAATCTGAAGGTGCTCATTGCATACATAACTTGGACGTAAGTCTTCAGAGGTTTGCAATGTTTGGAATGAGAACATTGTCCTCTACTATTAGTGACAATGACTCAGTGAGATGCTCAGAACTCAGCATCTGGCAATGGTTCTGAGTTTCCCCCACTAATCCAAATCCCATGAAATCATTAAAAACATACAAATGTAAGATAGGCTTTGTTCAGTTTCTCCCTAGGCCATCTGCCAGATTCCCACCTTTGCCTTGCCTTGCCTAATCTGAATGTCCTGGCATGCAAATTCATAGTGACACTCTGGATGGAAATGTTCAAACCACCAGGCAGCAACAGTTGGAACAGCTCATTCATGCTGTGGAGGTGTGCTGAAGCCCACAGCAGCCTGGAATGAATGGAGTCCCTTTTGCCATGAGCATGGCAGTCCCTGGCCTGTTTGAGTCTAGGGCCCCATACCTTGCAACAAGGGCCTATTCTCAGTCCAGTGTGGACTACTGGCTTACCTCCCCAATGAGAATCTGTGTGTTCCTCTGTACAATGATGAAAATCTCTGCCCCTGTAATGCCAATTTTCCTGCAAACTGATTCCCTTTCAAAGAAACATGTCTATGTTCCAAACTGAAAGCTCTACATTAACTCACTGAGTTTTATGGATTAGGAGGGTGAGTTTTTTTATTCCTTCACTCTACTCTCCAAATTCCTTAGTATGCTAGACAAATTCCACAGTGAATCTACAAGGAGACACCAATGGAGAGAAAACCTTTATTTGCATACTAATGAACGTGGGTGAAGTAAGAAGAGGCATATGAGAATGAAATTAAGGTGGAAGAATCTTGGTGGAAGAAGAGGAGAAGAAAGGGCCCTCTAGGAATACAGGAGAGAGCACAGAGGCACTCTTGGAGCCACAGTCCCTTGTTGGCATTGGGACTCTGCTCTCTCCTCACTCACTCTCCCCTGGGACTTCTCTTTCCTTGGCTCATAGTCTCACTGCTGGCCCCTTTCCTTGTCTCACAGTCCTGGGGTGTTTCTTGTCCCAAATCCAATGGAGGAGTGCAGCTTCATACTCAATATGCTGGGTAGCAACTACTCAGAAGCTGTTACTTGGATCTTTTGCACCTCTTAGTGATTCTGACACCCTTGGACTGCCAGGAGTGGCCCCTTCTGCCACCAGAGGGCTCTGGCTTTTCTAATAAGGAAGGTCCTGGCCAATCGGTCCCAGAAGGGCCTGGATTCTCTTCCAGGATGGTGTCTCTGCAGAAATGCTCCTGAGGGTGGAAGGTGCTGCTGCAGCAGGGGATGTCACCTGAGTTTTCAGGTATGCAGTCTGTGGTGAAAGAAAGGTAGGAGAAGAAAACTCAACCCTCTGTTTCTCCCAGATGCAGGTCCTTAACCTTCTCCCTAGCCATTTTCCTTCCAAAGCTAAAGGCCTCAACTAAAAGTCCTGCTCTGGTGGCATGTCTTCTTTTTTTTTTTTTTTTTTGAGACAGAGTCTCACTTTGTTGCCCAGGCTAGAGTGAGTGCCGTGGCGTCAGCCTAGCTCACAGCAACCTCAAACTCCTGGGCTCAAGCAATCCTGCTGCCTCAGCCTCCCGAGTAGCTGGGACTACAGGCATGTGCCACCATGCCCGGCTAATTTTTTGTGTATATTTTTAGCTGGCCAATTAATTTCTTTCCATTTATAGTAGAGACGGGGTCTCACTCTTGCTCAGGCTGGTTTCGAACTCCTGAACTGGAGCAATCCTCCCGCCTCGGCCTCCCAGAGAGCTAGAATTACAGGTGTGAGCCACCGCGCCCGGCCATGTGGCATGTCTTCTATCTTTCCCAGGCACAACAATTCCCCCCACCCACCTCAGTTCTTAGACCAGCCCATTCCTCCAGCCTTACCTGTGGCTGAAGCAGAAGGTGAACATTCCTCACACTCCCATTTCTTACTGTTGGATCTAAGAGAGGAGCAGTCCCTGTGGGTTCCATGGGATCCGCATGTAGCACACAGAATGAGGCGCCACCTCCTACACGGAGAGCCAAGGAAGGGTTGTGGAGACAAACAGAACACTAACAACCATTCTTGGATGTTTGCTGTGGGTCAGCCTCAGCTGTGCTGAGGGCTTCCCAGGCATTTTTACTGTACATTCTACTCATTAAGGATGCATGGCTCAGAGAGGCTGAGTGCTGGTCCTAGGAGCCTACAGTCAGGCACAGCTCCTTGCAAGGTGGATTTGGAAAGGAATTGGCCCTGAGTGTCTCTCCACTGAGCACAAGGAGAAGCAGACCCTGCAGAGGATACCTGTTCACTTGCACATGAGTGAGTCAGGTGCCAGTCAAAACAGGAAATTAGCAATTGTGTTCACCCTCAAGTCTGTAGACAACAGTGAATTTCTTGCTCCTAACACCTGTGCCAAGGTCTAACTCTAAGATAGCACCGACAAGATCTCTTTATAGCCAGAAGCCTTTCCCTACCCTTCATCCTCAAAGCTGTCTCTGCCTCGTTCGTACAGACAGGTGGGGGCATCGCAATGCTGATAGCGCTGATACAACTCTGAGAAAGCCCCTGGCTCCAGTTCCCAGGCAGCATCTCTGCAGTGGGAGAAGAAACAGTAAGGGACACATAATTGGTTGCTGAAACCTTTGTCCATCAAGGAAGAACTAGGAATGCCCCAAGCTAAGCACAGCAAAAGAGTTCAACAGGCTCCTGAACACTTCCAACAAGGCTGGGTGAGTGGCCTGGCAGTGAGAAAGGGTTGAAGCAGGATGAGTGGAACATGAGAGTTCTTTAGTTCTACTCTGGAATTTAAAAAGCCAACTCTCAAGGGAATTCTGATCCCCAAAATGCCCTTCTCAGAAACATGTCCCCCCAACTTTTTCTCCCTCTTTTCATTTGATAATTAAAAAGCATTCCCTCCACCCCTTCCCTCTTCTGCTCTCATTCTCTGAACTATCCTCTCACTCACCTCCTCTCTAGAAATCTAGGCAACCCACTCCCTGGCTCAATTCCTGCTTTAGGGTTTCCACTACCTGTCTGGAATGTGAATTCCCATTCTTAGCATTTCTTGAGGAAACTCTTCTCGATTGTTACACTGTGGACATTTGAAGAAATGCTTTGCTGATGTGTGGGCATATTTCTGTAAGAGAAACATGGAAAACCTTTGTGTTTGTAAAAACACTTTCACCAATTTCTTTCCAATCCCACCCCCACCCCATAAAGAGGATGTTGCTAAGAGAGCTTGACAGGGGGTGTAGGAAAAAGAGTTTGGTGGGCTAGGGTAAGGGTTACAAATCCAGGTGTCAGACCTGGGGCCAAATTATTTTCAACAGAGTTCCCAGAAGTGCCTCAGCTGTCATCTCTGGCCATGGGGCTTGGCAGTGCTAAGTAGGGGTCAGGAACCTGGCCACATGTTTCCTTTTTCTTTCATCCCAAGAAGTGAGGCTGCTTTTGAGGCCCCTTGACTCATTTTGGGATGAGTCCATTCACTCTAGCAATCCTGAGGATTTGGCTCAGTCTAAATCTTATCACAAATGAGGTCCTGCTGGTTGTGGTGGCTCACACCTATAATCCCAGCACTTTGGAAGGCAAGGGCAGAAGGATCACTTGAGGCCAGGAGTTGAGACCAGCCTGGACAATATAGTGAGACTCCATTTCTATGTCTGTAGTCCCAGCTACTCGGGAGGCTGAGACAGGAGGATCCCTTGAACTCAGGAGTTTGAGGCTACAGTGAGCTATGATTGAAACACTACACTCTAGCCTCAGCAACAGAGACCCTGTCTCTAAAAAATAATAATAATAATAATAAATAAAAATAAAAATAAAATGAATGAGGTCCTATAGGCCAAGGATGATCAGACTGGGACAACTTTCCTTAAACAGACCTCCAGCATGGAATGCCAAAGCTGATATGTACCCAAGCATTCCTAGGTTGCTATAGTTCCAGGCAGAGAACTAGGGCAATTGTGGAAGGTCCTCAGAGCAGAGAAGCCCCACCTGTATGCACTTGCGGTGGTAGACAGCTTGACTACAACACGGGCTCTGGATGTTCTCAACACTCGCTTGGGATAAATCTTCACAACATAAGACGCAGCTTTCCTCCCTCACGTTCCCCTGTTGGATGTCCTGTTTTGGGCGATGTTTTCCACAAAATGATCTGTGGCAGGTAAACAGACCTGGTTTCTGGTTTGTCATTAATGCAGTTTTCCAAGCTGCCTGGTCTAGGAAGGGCACTGAGCACCCAAGCTCAGTGAACCTTCACACTCATGGGGAGGAGAAGCAGGGTGAAGAACAGCCACATGCCTTCTCACGGCTGCTCTCCCAATGAGCAGAGCTCCCAGGACTGTATTCACAGCCTCTTGTTCCTGAAAGCCCCTTAGTTCTGAGCAGCTGCCTATGAACCCCAGCTGTTCGTAATTTAATGAGGGGATGGAAAGCAAGAAGAACCCCCTGTAAAATCACCAAGTCAAGATACCGTTTCCCATTATTGAATGGAGGGACAGATTCACTGGTGAATTGAAACAGGCCTGTGAGAACCAGACTCTGATGTCGTTAGTGGCTAACTACTAAGTTTCAAAAGGGCAGCTCGACATTTCCCCTTCCTCACTCACTTGTACTCTCCAAAAAATTGTGAAAGGCAACCCCTTTCTTGGCCACAAGGCAGATGGAAGTTTCTGATGCACTGATCCTTCTGGCAGTTGATAGCAGCCCCCTTTTTCTTGCACACAAAGCAGATCTGCAAATGAGATCCCATATAGTGCTCAGCCCCCCTCCCCCAAAGACAGACATGGTGTGGCACATCTTTCTATGAAATGGAAATCATGTGAAGCAACAGCCATTCCCTTTTCTCAGTGGTCCTGAAAGCTCCGGGGCACCCTGAAGCTGAGCTTCAAGCAGCACTAAATTCTTTTTTGTTTTTTCAGGTTGTTTCTCCCTCTCCTCACTTAGGACACTACACCCCAGATGAATTCTGACCCGAGAGAAGGACCAGTTGGGAAACCCAAGCATCCTTTTACTTCTGAGCTAGCAACTAGGGAAAAGAACAGAAACAGGGATGAGAGAAGTATGAGAAGAGGCCTACCCCAAGGTCCCCATTTCAGGGGATTCTAACCTTCCTAGAAGCCCGAGCTGCCTCCTTTTTGATGTCTTCAGGCAGGAATCCATGCAAACCTCTGTTGGACTGGCCCCTCTGCGGCAGCTTGCTAGATAGGATCTGGAGGGCAGCAGAACCAGACTGTTAACATCAATGATCAGTGAAACAGTGCAGTGGGGTGAGGAGGATGACAGGGTAAGAGAGCTAAGGCATAGAGCTTGGTGGAATATATATCATTTGCAGGGTACTTTATTTAATGAAGGCTTATATAGCACTAACTATTTTTTTTCTTTTTTTATTTCAAAATTTTTTTCTTTAAAAACATTTATTTTTATATTCTATTTTTTTCTCTTTTTTTAGACACAGAACATACTTCTGCAGAAAGCACTAGCTATTAATATTTAATATGTGGGGGTACTCTAAGCACTTTTCAAATATTAACTCATTGAATCCTCCTAACAACACTAGGAGGTAGGTACTATTATCATCCTCATTTTCTCAGACATATGATGTGACTTGCTCAACCAGGGGTGGGGAACCTGCAGCCTTGGGGCCACATGAGGCCTTCTGGATCCTTGAGTGTGGTCTTTTGACTGAATCCAAAGTTTACAGAACAGATCCTTTTAACAAAGGGATTAGTTCTGTGAAGTTTGGATTTAGTTGAGTGGCCATACTTGGGGATCGGGAGGGCCACCTGTGGCCTTGAGACCGCAGGTTCCACACTCCACTCACCTTTATTTTATGCTGCCTCTCATTTACTGAGGGCTGCTATTGTGCGCTGAGCACTTTGAGGAAACACTCCCTCTGTAATGACTCATTTTATGCTCACCACAACCCTATGATATAGACGCTATAGTGACCTTCCTCTTATAGAGGAGGCCACTGAGGTGCAATGTGGTAAGTGACATGGCTAGGGTCACATGGCAAGGAGGAGCAGAACTGGCATTCACACCTGGGCCCATGGAACCCACACTCTTACCCTTCCTGCTGTGTTGCTCCCCTGTACAGAATAAATACTCTTCTCAGAGTACTACAGGAAGGAAAACAGGGTTTTAAAATTTCCTGACTATAGTCATTCTGCATTATAGACAAAATGAAGGAATTGGATTTTTCTTTTAAAAACACACTTTAAAGGGCCTTTTGTCTCTGAAAATCTCCCAAAGCAGAGTCTGGATGGGAAATCAAGGAAAAAGAAGCTAAACTGTTCTGTTACATACATTGGGAGAATGTTAGCCGCTCACCCCCACCTCAAGAATCTTCCAAATATCCTGGGAAGGCTGCTAGATTTCCTATAGTAATTACATGAAATGCATAAGGGGGCCTCAGGTTATTTTATTTTAACATTGTAAAAAGGTGACCCTACAATGTTAAATGACTTGAGGGCACTTGGATTACAGCTGCATGTTCCCAATTATGGTTAAAACACATATGATACATATACATATTTTAACACTTATTATCTCAGGGTTTTAGGATAATATGAGTTATTTCTGTTTTCTTTATACCTTTAAATATTATTCATGTTTTCAACAATGAGCATGTTATCTCTATAAATAGAAAAATCAACAGTGAAAGATCATAAACAATCTAAACGCCCTTTAATAGGGGTTTGTTTTGATACTTTTAGGCACACCCATATCATGAAATACCAATTAGCTATTAAAAAGAAAAAACTAGATATATGTTTCCATATATTTTCTATATGGAAAGATCTCCAATATATATGAGATGAAGAAAAACAAGATACAAAACACTGTGTATAATGTTTATTTTTATGTTCAAAATATATGTTTGTAAATACATCAAAATTAACCAAGCCCTGACACCTGACAGTACTTACAAGAAAGGAAAATCACAGACCAAGCTTTCTTATGAGCATAGATGTAAAAATCAAACAAAATATTATCAAACCGAATCTGGCACCATATAAAAAGGATAACACATCATGACCAAGCAGGGTTTATACCAGGAATGCAAGATTAATTTAACATTAAAAAATCTCATTGATGGCCGGGCGCGGTGGCTCACGCCTGTAATCCTAGCTCTCTGGGAGGCCGAGGCGGGCGGATTGCTCGAGGTCGGGAGTTCGAAACCAGCCTGAGCAAGAGCGAGACCCCGTCTCTACTATAAATAGAAAGAAACTAATTGGCCAACTAATATATATAGAAAAAATTAGCCGGGCGTGGTGGCTCATGCCTGTAGTCCCAGCTACTCGGGAGGCTGAGACAGAAGGATCGCTTGAGCCCAGGAGTGTGAGGTTGCTGTGAGCTAGGCTGACGCCACGGCACTCACTCTAGCCTGGGCAACAAAGCAAGACTCTGTCTCAAAAAAAAAAAAAAAAAAAAAAAAAAAAAATCTCATTGATGTAACAAAACACATTAACAAAGGAAAAATCAATATCTCAATAAATGCAGAAAAAGTATTTGAAAAAATTCAACACACATTAGTGATACCCTCGGCAAACTAGGAATAAAAAGGAACTTCAATTTGATGAAAACATCTATGAACAAAATCTACAGCTAAAATATTTTAATAGTGAAAAACTAGATGCTGAATGCTGAAAAACTAGATGGTGGGAAACAGACAAGGATAACAACTCACAGTACTTCCATTCAACATTAGGTTGAAGGTCCTAGCCAGTACAATAAGGCAAGAAGAAATAAAAGGCAAAGATTGGATAGGAAGAAGTAGAACTGGCTTTATTCACACATGGCATGATTGTGTACACTGGGAATCCTAAGGCATTTATAACAAAATGTAAAAAAATAAAAACTACTGAGCTAATAAGTGAATTTAACTAGATTACAGGATACAAAATCAATATACAAAAATAAAATGTAGGCCGGCCGTGGTGGCTCACGCCTGTAATCCTAGCACTCTGGGAGGCCGAGAGGGGCAGATCGCTCAAGGTCAGGAGTTCAAAACTAGCCTGAGCAAGAGTGAGACCTCATCTCTACTAAAAAAAAAAAAAAATAGAAAGAAATTAATTGGCCAACTAAAAATATATAGAAAAAATTAGCTGGATATGGTGGTGTGTGCCTGTAGTCCCAGCTACTTGGGAGGCTGAGGCAATAGGATCGCTTGAGCCCAGGACTTTGAGGTTGCTGTGAGCTAGGTTGATGTCATGGCACTCTAGCCCGGGTAACAGAGTGAGACTCTGACTCAAAAAATAAATAAAATAAAATAAAATAAAATGTATTTCTACATACCAGCAAACTTGAAAATAAAATAAAAATACCATTTACAATAGTATAACCACAAAATATTTAGGAATACATTTTAAAAAACATGTGCAAGACTTCTTCACTAAAACTACAAAACATTGCTGAGATAAATTTTTTTTTTTTTTTTTTTTTTGAGACGGAGTCTCACTCTGTTGTCCGGTCTACAGTGCCGTGGCATCAGTCTAGCTCACAGCAACCTTAAACTCCTGGGCTCAAGTGATCCTCCTGCCTCAGCTTCCCGAGTAGCTGGGACTACAGGCATGTGCCATCATGCCTGGTTAATTTTTTATATGTATACTTTTTGTTGTCCAGCTCATTTCTTTCTATTTTTTTAGTAGAGACAGGGTCTCACTCTTGCTCAGGCTGGTCTCGAACTGCTGAGCTCAAATGATCCATCTGCCTTGGCCTCCCAGAGTGCTAGGATTACAGGCGTGAACTATCATGCCCGGCCTGCTGAGATAAATTTTAAAGATCCAAATAAATAGAGAAATATATTACATCCATGGATTGGAAGATTTAATATTATTTATCAATTCTTCCCAAATTGACCTATACATTCACTGCAATTCCAATCACAATCTCAGCTGGTTCTTTTTTTTTTTTTTTTTAAAGAAAACTTGACAAGCTTAATAGAAATTTATAAAGAAAAAGAAAGGACCTAACAGCCAAAACAATCTTGGAAAAGATTGTATAACTTGTAATACTTAATTTCAAGACACTATAAAGCCACAATAATAAAGACAGTGAGCTACTGGCATAAGGATAGACACATAGATCAATGACATAAATAGATCATCCAGATCCACAGATATATGATCAATTGATTTTGACGAAGGCACCCAGGTAATTCAATGGGTAGGCAAAGATTTCTTTGGGACATAAAAAGCACCAACTATAGAAGAAAAAAATTGAAAGATTGACCTCATTAAATTAAAAACTTGTTCTTCAAAGACACTATTTAAAAATGAAAAGGCAAGCCACAGACTAGGAAGAAAATATTCACAATACATATATCTGAAAAATAATTTGTATCCAGAATATATTATATAAATAATTCTTACAACTCAATTTGTAAGACAAAACAACCCAATTTTTAAAATGGACAAAAATATTTGTACAGATACGTCACAAAAGAAAACATGTGAACGGCCAATAAACACATGAAAAGAAGTTCAACATCTTTAGTCATCAGAAAAATGCAAATTAAAGCTACAATAAGACACTAAATACACACCAAGCAGAATGGCTAAAATTAAAAAGACTGACAATACCAAGTTTTGGTAACAACATTGTACAACTTTCATAAATTTCTTATGGGAGTGTAAACTGGTATGACTACTTTGGGCAACCTCACATAAAGTTAAACATCTAGTTAGCATACAACCCAGTAACCCCACTTCAAGGTATTTGCCCAGGAGAAGTGGGAACACATGTTCACAAAAAGATGAATGCTTATAGCAACTTTATTCATAATAGTCCTAAAATGGAAACAATTCAAATGTCCATCAACAGGTGAATAGATATGCAAATTATAACACACTCATACAGCAGAATACTACTAGGCAATAAAAAGGGACAAGCTACAGTACAGATGCATGCAACAACATGGATGAATCTCCAAAACATTGTGTTGGGAGAAAAGCCAGATGCAAAAGCATATATACTGTATGATTCCATTCATATGAAGTAACAGAACAGGCAAAAATAATCTATAAATTAGAATAATGATTGTCTCTGGTGGGATTGACTGGAAGGGGGCAGGAGGGAACTTTCTAAGCTGATGAAAATGTTATTTATTTTGATTGTTACATGGGGTTACATGGGGACATACATTTATCAAAACTCATCAAACAGTGTACTTAAAATTGGTACATTTTATAATATGTAAATTCTACCTCTATTCTCATTAGAGAAAGAATATTAGAGGCCGGGCGCAGTGGCTCATGCTTGTAATCCTAGCACTCTGGGAGGCCGAGGCGGGCGGATTGCTCAAGGTCAGGAGTTCAAAACCAGCCTGAGCGAGACCCCGTCTCTACTATAAAAAAATAGAAAGAAATTAATTGGCCAACTAAAATATATATATATAAAAAATTTTAGGACAAACTAGGATGGAAAAAAAAAAAAAAAAAAAAATTAGCCGGGCATGGTGGCTCGTGCCTGTAGTCCCAGCAACTCAGGAGGCTGAGGCAGTAGGATTGCTTAAGCCCAGGAGTTTGAGGTTGCTGTGAGCTAGGCTGACGCCACGGCACTCACTCTAACCTAGGCAAGAAAGCGAGACTCTGTCTCAAAAAAAAAAAAAAAAGAATATTAGGAAAAATAAGTGGAAGGACATTCTAACTGTTGTCAGCATTCATTTCTGGGGAGAGGGAGGATTGGGAATATTGTTTTGGGAAGAGATCTTTTATTGTACATACTTTATACCATCAAATTTTATACCAGGAACATATATTATTTTTTAAAAAATAGATTTTAAAAGAAAAAAGCTATTAAGACAAACAAAAAACAGGGCTGTGGAACTGAGGCACTGGATGCAAAAATAAAGAACAGTTCGCATATCAAAGCCATAGAACTTTCAAAGCAAAGGAGGCCTTATACTCACAAGACAAAAATAATGCACACTGAGATTGTCTTTCTGAAGAAATTCCCCTAATTTTTCGGGATCCCCAGGTTCTTGAAGGCATAGCCGGCAAACTACAAGCAAGAACATTAAGAATTAATTATAGGTTTGGCTCAAGCTGACCATTAAGAATGGAAGAGAAGTGTGGGAATATGACTGTTTCTCTAGGTATAGGAAGGAGTATTGAGAAAAGGGTCATTTTGGCAAGGATGAAGGTTGACATGTGGTCTAATTTGGTATCAGTTAAGCTGTTACATAATTTTGGTCACATTGAAGGAGTTGGATGCAACTGCTCACTTCATATTTTTTTTTTTTTTTTGGCTCAGATGACTTTAATTAACTTGTTTCTTGAACTTTGGACATGAAATTTTAAAATTACAGATCCTAAGTCTTCTGGATCTTAGAGAATATGGGAAGGAAGGAAGGTTGACAAAGAAGTTTATTGCCCCACACAGGCGGCCTTCTTTGCTGAGCCCTGGAGGCAGTGGCTGAATACAACCACCATTCTTTCTTACCAGGCCCTGAACATGGCTTCCTCTGGGTTACCCTCCTTGTCTTGGCAGATTTTCTATACAAGAGAAAGAAGAAGTGTAAGGTGGTCTTTGAGGACCCTGTCAATAACCCTTGTAACATTTCCCTTAAAAAGCCATTCATGGCCGGGCATGGTGGCTCACGCATGTAATCCTAGCACTCTGGGAGGCAGAGGTGGGTGCTCTGCTTGAGGTCAGGAGTTCGAAACCAGCCTGAGCAAGAGCGAGACCCCGTCTCTACTATAAATAAAAAGAAATTAATTGGCCAACTAATATATATATAGAAAAAATTAGCCGGGCATGGTGGCGCATGCCTGTAGTCCCAGCTACTTGGGAGGCTGAGGCAGAAGGATTGCTCGAGCCCAGGAGTTTGAGGTTGCTGTGAGCTAGGCTGACGCCACGGCACTCACTCTAGCCTGGGCAACAAAGCAAGACTCTGTCTCAAAAAAAAAAAAGCCATTCATGGGTTTGATGAAGACCCCAAATATCTAAAGGCTAAGACATTAATTTCTTTTCATATTTCATACATTTTTTTCAAAATGGAGATGACATCTTGCTATGTCACCCAGGTTGGTCTCAAACTCCTGGCCTCAAATGAACCTCTGTCTTGGCCCAAAGTGCTGGGAATTGGGCGTGAGCCACTGCATCTAGCCCATATTTCATATTTTTTGAAAGCACAAAACATACCTACTGAGTTATTCGAGGGTAGGGACCAAATTGTAACCATCTTTCTGTCCCCAGTGCCTGTACTGCCTGTGTTGACAGCATGAATGCAAGAGCAAACCCTCTTTTAACTTTTTTCCTGTTTCTTCTGCCAACTACTCTGAATCTCAAGTGGTACCACCTTCTCAAAACATACTAAAATGATACCAAAAATGACTAAGCACTTCCCATTGCTAGGCACTATTCTTGGCACTTTACATGTTTTAGCTCAATGAATCTATGGCAGCTTAAAAATCTACAGAACAATCTAAAAGGTGGGTGTTATTATTATGGACATTTTCTAGATGAGGATACTAAAGCATAAAGAAATGAAGTGGCTTGTCCCCTGTCACATAGTTAGCAAGTGACAGAGTCAAGACATGAATCCAAGTAGTAAGGTTCCAGAGCCAGCACTTTGCTACTAGGGACAACCCTAGGAAGACAGGGCAGCTTCCAGGAGACCACTGGTGTGTGCTTCTGCACTGTCCAACCCCAGCCCACACGGGGATGCTAAAGGGGGCAAAAAGTGCAGAATATACCATAAACCATTGGACAATTTCTCCTAAACTCCCTTATGTCACCTACTCTACCTCGATCTTTGGTGTTCCTTCTTCTTTTCTTTTATAGTCTTCATTCGCTGCTGTCTCTTTCTCTTATCTTGAATTCTTCTGTACTATTATGAGGACAACACAGGCTCTTCCAGCTATCAATATAAACAGGGCTTGGTCAGCAATTAAATTCTACATTTGCTTATCAAGTTCCACAGGATCAAGGCAATAATACACTTTACCTCCCCACCTACAAGATGGAATAAAAGGGACATATCCACTATCAATGCTAATAACAACCAATAATTATTAAATCATGCCAAGTACTATTCTAGGCACTTTACATGTGTTAACTCATAAAACTCCATGTAGTAGGTACCATTATTATCCCCATTTTCAAGATGAGGAGACTGAGGCACAGAGAGGTCAGAGTTAGTAAGTGATATAGGTGGGATCTGAATCTGGCTCCAGAGGCCAACATTAACTCTCATTTTATACTGCTATCACACAGTAGAATAAGAACTTAGAAACCCTTCTGAGATAGCTAAATTGTTCTGTTTCTTTGTGCCTCTTAAATGCACAACATAGCATTCAGGCAATAAGTCTCCTTTTGCACTTAAGCATGGGTGCCTTAATTCTACCCAGGAAAAACTAGATAAGGTAGCTCTTTCGTAGGAATAGTTGCCTGTGAGATTTTGGCTGCCTAAAAGCAAGAACTCTCACTAGTTAGAAAACTGAGTACAGTATCCAATAGTAGAGAAAGCACCTTGCCTCCTCCTGCCACCAATGTCAGCACACTACAAAGTTTCCATTGGTTAAGCAGGAAATCCCTGGAAGTGACCGGGGACAAAAGAAATAAGATCCATCCCTATGAAGGAAGGACTGTGTCTAGTCAGCGGAGGTGAGAAGAACATTTCTTAGGAGAGCTGGATGAATTAGGTCACTACAGAGACATACACTCCAGTACCCACGGCCTTGGATCATGGGTAAAGAGCAGAAATATCTTCAGGGACTTTCAAAACCATTCTGCATGAATACAACTAAGGCAATTAGCTGCTCAGAAAACCAAAGCTATCTTGCCCTCCCTTTCTTTGCTCCTGGATCCATCTCCTCTTCTAACCCATGAGTTGCAGTTGCAGAAGTAATGGCATTTGATGGTTTCTTCTTCAACAAAAGCACTCGGACGGGCTGGAAGAGGAGAGAGAAGGGCGTGCCTTGACTTTGCTACTCCCACAAGGGATTCACATTAGGGACTACTGAGGGTTCCCAGCTGTTGGGGCTACCCCAACCGTCTTGCAATAGAAACAAAACCTTGAAATTTCAGTTCTTTGCATCGCTGGGCCAAGACGTTCCTTGAGTAGGATTCTGTGCACACTGGTAGTTACAAGATGCAACAATATTCAACTGGCGTGAGGAGGGATGTTGCAAGTGCGGGCTTCCACAAGCTGCTCAGTCTGTGATCTCCTAAGCCGGCGGATGCTCCTCGAAACGCTTACCAAGGTGTTTCACTGGATAAGTGCTAGGTAAATGCTTGTTGAGAAAATTAAAAATAAATAAACGTATTCGGCCCCGCCGCCGCAAGAATAAACAATGATTTATTTGGAAAATACGTGTCGGTGTGGCCACAACCGTCCCCGGGAGGTAACAGCCGGAGAAGGGGCTCAAGGAGCATCCCGCGGGTACCAGACCAGGCTCATGTCGCGCCTGCTGGGCGGCTGGTGCGGGGCCGGGCCGGAGGTCGCCTCCGCCGCTCCCTCCTCACGGTAACTCGCCGGCGCCGCTGCCGGCCCGGGCCGCCCGCCCAGCTGTCACTGAGGGCGCCGCTGTCCCGGAGCTTTATTCGTTGTCACAAGCCGTGGTAGCTACCTCACGGGCGGCCGCCCCGCGCGGTGACTGCGCCGGAGAAGGGGGCGAGCGTGCAAACGGGAGCCGGGTCGCGCGGACTGTGACCCGCGTGGGCAGCCGCAACGCCGACAGTTGGCAAAACCGAACTGCTAACGGCCGCGCGCTAACGGCCGCGCGCCCGCCCCGCCCCTTGCGCTCCTGTCCTCAGCGCCCAATACCGCCCTGACCCTCCCCTCGCCAGCCCCGTCCCTGCATCTGGCCCCGCCTCCGCGCGCGCCCGCCCGCCCCCGAGCGCGTGCCCGCAACCCCACCAGCGGAAGACGAACCCAGAGGCGGGGTGGGGCCGTCGCGTCGCAGTGACGTCATGCCGCCGGCGCGGGCGGGTGACGCGACGGGGCCCGTTGTCTGTGTGTGGGGCTGAGGGGCCCCGGGAGCGGTGGGGGCTCCCGTTGGGGGCGGCGGTGGGGCGGGAGGGCCTGGACATGGCGCTGAGGGGTCGCCCCACGGGAAGATGAATAAGGGCTGGCTGGAGCTGGAGAGCGACCCGGGTGAGGAGGGGGCCGGGCGGGCCGGGGACTAGGGAGGTCGGATAGGCCCGGGACATGCCTGCCTGACCATCACCCCCTCCTCTTGTCGCCCCACCCAGGCCTCTTCACCCTCCTGGTGGAAGATTTTGGTAAGAACTTCTTCTGGGGTTGTGGGAGCCCACCCCTGCGCCCTCGCTTCAGGGCCTGTGGCTGCCCTTCCCGACCGCTTTCCTTTCCTGATTGCAGGTGTCAAAGGGGTGCAGGTGGAGGAGATCTATGACCTTCAGAGCAAATGCCAGGGGTGAGTGGCCGTATGCCAGGGCCTCCCTTACACCCAGAGGGCTTGGGAAGGCCCCAGGAAAGAGTGCCCGTCAAGGGAGATAATATCAGGAACCCCAAGTTGTAAAATCTCACATAAAGAAGCATTCCCTCCTTTCTGGGTCAAGCTAATATCTTTTTCTCTCAATCTTCCCTCAGCGCTTTCCTTTATGTAGTAGCCTCTTCCCCAGCACTAACCACCCTTTGGGATGCAGTTCAGCTGCCTTTTCTAATCTTGCAAGAATCCCCTTGCAGCAGGAAGACCCAGGTCATATAGTGCCTTTTGTGCAGTTGTGTAATTTATTAACTACAATGTGCTCGTGTGTGCTGTTGCTTTAATCCTGACACAAAGGTCTTCCTGTATTGATTGGTTGGTGTGACAGGGCCCCTTCTGAATGCCCAAACTTAGGGTCTTGCCCTTGTGGCCCCATGGAATTGAGGCATAGAGAGACTAATGAACCAAGACTGAGACAGTGACTGAACCAAGAAGTCTGTTTTAATTTCCTGGGCAAGAAGGCAGTGGTGTGGTTGTTCATTTGTTTTCCTGACTGCATTGGGGTGCACAACTGAGAATTAGTGTTTAAATGCCTCATCAGAGTTTTTGTTTTTGCCTTATTTTGTGTTCCTACGCTGTCCCATCCTGGGACACTTCCAACTTTTCTTACCCAGAACCATAGACTTCATAAGGAGACTGGGTGGACTTTTAGCGCACCACAGCCAGAAGCTGATGCCTTACTCAGCCTGTGGCAGGCCTCTGGGTGTGAGGGCACAGGGCTACTTTGGACACAGTATTAGAAAGAAGCCAGGGGAGAAGGGGGATCATGGCAAGGGCAAAGTGGTGAGTGGTGACACAGTGCAAAGGAATAGAGGAGAAGCAAGGGGTTTCTGATTGCCTTTTGCCCCTTGGCTGATCTAGTTCGTCCCCTTATTTCCCCCAGCCCTGTATATGGATTCATCTTCCTGTTCAAATGGATCGAAGAGCGCCGGTCCCGTCGCAAGGTCTCTACCTTGGTGGATGATACATCTGTGATTGATGACGATATTGTGAATAACATGTTCTTTGCTCACCAGGTCTGTTGGGTTCTGTGCTCTCTCTGGAGGGTGGGATGCTGCCATTTTCTTTGCTTGGGAAGTGGAAGTGGAGGAAGACAGGAGGAGAATGGCAGATACCAGGGTTGCTAGTTACAGAAACCCCCTGGCAGAAAGAACTGAGCTCTTACTCATTAAAGGCAGCATCTGCAGAGCATGATGGTGTCTGATAGCTCTGTGTTCCCAGATAGCAGGTGAGTATTTAGTTGATGCTTGTTAAATGAGGAAACACTGGACAAAGATGAGGGGAGCTGATGAGGGTTGTTGTCCAGATTTGACTGTCCCTCTCTGCATCCCCATTTCTGATGAATGTGGGCTTGGGGGAGCTTGGTGCGAGTGGTGCTGTGTATTGATGACTGTTCTTGGTTTCACAGCTGATACCCAACTCTTGTGCCACTCATGCCTTGCTGAGCGTGCTCCTGAACTGTAGCAATGTGGACCTGGGACCCACCCTGAGTCGCATGAAGGACTTCACCAAAGGCTTTAGCCCTGAGGTAGGTAGGCTGCAGTACCTTAATCCTGGCTCACAGCCGGCTGAGCAGATCTTACCCTCAGGGCCACTGGTAATGCCACCATGTGGTATTTGGCACTATTAGGCTGTTTCCTTTTCAAATGATCATTTATATTACATTTGATGCTTAAATTAATTATGTAAGGCAATTGGTTTTAGGCCCAATTGTCAGGAAAGGAAACAGACTGAGGGAGGGAAGAGAGTTTTCCTCAGTCGTATCATATCAGAACCTCCTTTGTCAGAAATTTTTCTGTCAGGTCATTTTGCTCCCCAGTGTCCATAATTAGTTGCAAAGCCAGTAGTGGCCATCTCTTTGGGGCTCTAGAGCTCTTTCCTGCCCCCATTAACACTTTAGGAAAGTTCATCTGTGCTCCTTTAGATTCCTGAAATGCCTCCAGACCTGCTCTCTATAGCGTTGCCTTCCACCCAGAGGCCCACTTGAGAAGAAATTATTCTGATGTGTCCTTTTCTTCCATCTAGAGCAAAGGATATGCAATTGGCAATGCCCCGGAGTTGGCCAAGGCACACAATAGCCATGCCAGGTGTGTGGTTGCTGTGGGAGCTGATGTGAGGTGAGGGTGGGGGGAGTGTCATATTTTGGGCCTGACCGTGTCGTCCTTCCCCAGGCCTGAGCCCCGCCACCTTCCCGAAAAGCAGAATGGCCTTAGTGCAGTGCGGACCATGGAGGCGTTCCACTTTGTCAGCTATGTGCCTATCACAGGCCGGCTCTTTGAGCTGGATGGGCTGAAGGTCTACCCCATTGACCATGGTAGGCACCCTGAGCTGGGAGCCTGTTTCTCTGTTTACCTCCCGGGGAGCTAGAGCTCAGGGCCCTCAGGTGCTTGGGATCCAGTGGTAGGGGGTGTGGTACTGAGGACATCTGACTCTGGTCTGGATTTTACCCTACACTGCATTCCTTGACCAGCTCCTGACTCCCGGGCTCAACTGCTTTTATCTGTCTTTCCTCTCACTCCTGGCCTGCCCAAACTCAGGTTTCACATCTGCTGATTCATTGTCTTGGCCTTCCCTAGGGCCCTGGGGGGAAGATGAGGAGTGGACAGACAAGGCCCGGCGGGTCATCATGGAGCGTATCGGCCTCGCCACTGCAGGGTAAGGGCCCTGTGCTTGCCCTGCTCTACCCTGTGGAGCTGTGCCCCCTTTGAGAGGGACAGAGTAGAGGCCAGGTGATTTGTAAATCACAAGGCCACATGGTCAATTTGGCAAGATCTGGCTTAGATCATGGGCCTTCAACTCCTTTTCCTATTTCCTACTGGGGCTGCCTGTGGCCCACCCCCTAGATGGGCCGGGGGCAGGGCAGGCCATGGTGGAGCCCTGGGTGGCTGGCTCACTGCCTGACAGGTCCCTCACACAGCTTGTTGGAAGGAACCAGCCCAGGTGCCTGGCATACATGGCCAGTTGCTACCTGCCTGTTGGGGTAGGGCCTATACCTATGGCTACAGGTGTGACTACAGGGAGCCCTGCCAGGATATCTGCCTCAACCTGATGGCGGGGCCAGAGCGGGAGCTGCTCTCATGGCTGCGGCTGTGACTGCAGGGAGCCCTACCACGACATCCGCTTCAACCTGATGGCAGTGGTGCCCGACCGCAGGATAAAGTACGAGGCCAGGCTGCACGTGCTGAAGGTGAACCGTCAGACAGTACTGGAGGCCCTGCAGCAGGTGGGTTCCCTTCCTGCCTGGCCCCTGCTCAACACAGCCCTCCCTGCCTTTCCCCCACCGCAGCTTCCAGCTCTGATTCCCAGATCACACTCTTGTGGTTCTGGGCTTCAGTTAACCCCTCCTTTCCCTTGCTCCTGAGTAGGAAAGGTGGGATTTGGGGTGGGTAGGGGTCACTTCTAAGGGGGTTTCAGTTTGGCTGTTTATTTCCCTGTGAATAAGTAAATGGGTAGAGCCAAGGCCATTATGCCCTTTAGTCCTGCAACCTTCAGCTGTCTGAGGTAGAGGCCTGGGTCTACCCTTCTTCCTCTGAGCCTTGGATTCTGTTTTTAGCTGATTAGGGTAACACAGCCAGAGCTGATTCAGACCCACAAGTCTCAAGAGTCACAGCTGCCTGAGGAGTCCAAGCCAGCCAGCAGCAAGTCCCCCCTGGTGTTGGAGACAAGCAGAGCCCCAGTGGCCTCTGAGGGCACCCACACAGGTACTGTGGAGATAGGGGCCTCTCATGGGCCTCAGAGCCAGCCCCTCATAGCTTGCCCTGGGAGGCCCAAGCAGAGCAGGTCTTTTTCTAGGAGGTCCTTGGGCAGTGGTGCAGAGGCTCCTACGGGAGGCCTGAAAGCCCAGTGCCTGCAGCTCTCCCCCCTCAGAACATAGAGGGAGAATAGTTCTTCCCTAAAAAAACCTTTCTGTAGGGGCTATCATTACCACTGGCCCCTGTACCCTTCTCCATAATGTACACTTCCTTTCTTGTTTTGTCTTGAGGCCGTTTTCTTCCTCCCTTTATTTTTCCATCTCATTCTTCTTCCAGTCTTGCAGTAAGGTCATGTCTCAGAGCTTGCTGAGTCCCATTCCACCAGCTGGCTTGGCTGCTCTCTGGGGAGGGAGAGGAGCAGTGCTGTGTCACAGGACTGGAGAGACTGTGGGCTTTTCTTGAGAATCCTGCTGAAGGTCCTGCCTATGCTCCTTGCCTTTTCTCAGATGGTGTGGAGGAAGTGGCTGGTTCATGCGTACAAGCCCCGACCCACAGTCCTCCCAACAAACCCAAGCTGGTGGTGAAGCCTCCAGGGAGTGGCCTGAATGGGGTTCCTCCCACTCCTACCCCCATTGTCCAGTGGTTGCCAGCCTTTCTAGACAATCACAACTATGCCAAGTCCCCTATGCAGGTAAGCGGGAGCACCCTTGCAGGATTCTCTGTAATTCTCTTGAGAGGCTGCAACGGGCAGTTTCCCATGTGGTACCTTGGTGTTTGTCCTCTGCCTGGGCCTGGGTTGCCAGGTTCCTTTGTCTGATACACAACGGCCCCCACAATGCTTAGGGAGGCAGGGAGAGCTCCTCCAACATGGCTGTGGGGTTAAACATTTAGGGCATGCTCCTTGGTACAACTGCACAGGTTGGGTTCTGCTAGCAAAATGCATGTGTTTTGGGGTGCTCTTTTTCTCTTAGCAGCTCTCTGTAGGCTTCTATGCAGGGGGGAGGCAGCCTCCCCAGGGGCCAAGGGTGGGTTCTGGAGCACCTGGAGTGGCTCAGCTGACTCAGCCTGGAGAGACACATTGGCTTTCTCTCTGGCCACGTGTGCCCAGCCAGGCTGAGCAGCTTCTGCTCATGACTGCCTGGTCTCTGCCTCAGGAGGAGGAAGACCTGGCAGCTGGTGTGGGCCGCAGCCGAGTTCCAGTCCGCCCACCCCAACAATACTCAGATGATGAGGATGACTATGAGGATGACGAGGAGGATGACGTGCAGAATACCAACTCTGCCATCAGGTCAGCCCCGGCTCTGTAAGGCTACCAGGCTCTGGGTGCGTTGGGTCTTATTCTGAATATATTCTATTCTCAGCCCATGTCTGAGAATGCCCTTCAGCATATAACGCTGAGCACCTGCAGAGTATAGGGCCCTGGGGGAAGCTGGCATGAAGGGGCTGACCACAGGTTTCCAAAAAGGTTTTTGGTGGGCTTGGGAGAGGGCTGAGCACATAAGCACACATCAAGGCATGTCCTGTTGGAGATGGCTTTTCAGCAAGGCCTCGAAAGATCAGTTGGTGCAGGGATGGAGGAGATATGTGTTGGTGGATGGGGGTAACTTTGCTGGAACACACAGCATTGGGAAAAGCCCAGAAGCAAGGCAGCTAGGATAGAGGAGGTGTCCTTTGAGGACACCTGGCTGCAGCTGATAGAGCTTACAGTACCAGGCTTGGCATGGGTGGGTCAAGGTGCTAGACCAAGTACAAGAAGCTTTAGGGGTCAGTCCCTGGAAGTCAGGATGTATTGAAACCATTCTGAACACTGCTGGGTGTGGTCACCTGGCCCGTTCTCTTGCTCCACCTCTTCTTGGGCCCCACAGGTACAAGCGGAAGGGGACAGGGAAGCCAGGGTCCTTGAGTGGTTCTGCAGATGGGCAGCTGTCAGTGCTGCAGCCCAACACCATCAACGTCTTGGCTGAGAAACTTAAAGAGTCCCAGAAAGACCTCTCAATTCCTCTGTCCATCAAGACTAGCAGTGCGGCTGGGAGTCCAGCTGTGGCAGTGCCCACGCACTCGCAGCCCTCACCCACCCCCAGCAATGAGAGCACAGACACAGCCTCTGAGATTGGCAGTGCCTTCAACTCGCCACTGCGTTCGCCTATCCGTTCGGCCAACCCAACACGGCCCTCCAGCCCTGTCACCTCCCACATCTCCAAGGTACTTTTTGGAGAGGATGACAGCCTGCTGCGTGTTGACTGCATACGCTACAACCGTGCTGTCCGCGACTTGGGTCCTGTCATCAGCACAGGCCTGCTGCACCTGGCTGAGGATGGTGTGCTGAGTCCCTTGGTGCTGACAGGTGGGTCTTGGGTTGGCTCATTGGCCACTTGGTGCATGCACCCAGGAGGGATGAGGGAGGTGGCTAAGTGACCACAAAGTGTCTTGCACTCTGATGGGTGTTTTTGTGCCTTTTTTTCCCAGAGAATGGTGGGAAGGGTTCCTCACCCTCCATCAGACCAAATCAAGGCAACCAGGGATCCAGCAGCCCAGTGGAGAAGGAGGTGGTGGAAGCCCCGGACAGCAGAGAGAAGACTGGGCTGGTCAGACCCAGCGAGCCCTTGAGTGGGGAGAAGTACTCACCCAAGGTGGGCCTCCTTTGTGGCTTTCTCTTTTAATCCTGGCAGAGGGAAGGGCCTGACCTGCTGCTGCCCAGGTGCTGGCTTCTTGATTGGAATTTTGGTGGCTGGAGCCAGGTGCCAGGAAGTCTTTCTGAGCTGGGTGGCGGCAGGGGCTCAGTAGGCTCCATGGACTCTGTTCATCCTTGCCTCTAGCTGCATCTTGGTAGTGGGGCTTTGGTGATGGCCAGCCCCTGTCAGAGGTACAATGCTGGGTTTTGGCAGGAGCTGCTGGCACTGCTGAAGTGTGTGGAGGCTGAAATTGCAAACTATGAGGCCTGCCTCAAGGAAGAGGTGGAGAAGAGGAAGAAGTTCAAGGTGGGTGATCTCTCTACCTGCCTGGTCCTCAGCCCCTCTTGAGGTCAGCTGGTGGCTGCTATGGCGAGATGGGCTGTAGTGCCCTCAGCCTCCTTCCCTTCCACAGATTGATGACCAGAGAAGGACCCACAACTATGATGAGTTCATCTGCACCTTCATCTCCATGCTGGCTCAGGAAGGTGAGAGGACTCACTCCTATGTCCTAACTGGCATGCCCTGCTGAGGGCCATGTCCCTCAGGCCCTCCCTCCCTCAGGCTTCTCCTGAGTCTTAAGCAGACTGTGGGGCACAGAAAGGGCTGTGAAAGCCTCAGCTGCCAGCCTGAGACAACCAGCCACCTGTTCAAGGGTCTTTGCCTCCCCACAGGCATGCTGGCCAACCTGGTGGAGCAGAACATCTCTGTGCGGCGGCGCCAAGGGGTCAGCATTGGCCGGCTCCACAAGCAGCGGAAGCCTGACCGGCGGAAACGCTCTCGCCCCTACAAGGCCAAGCGCCAGTGAGGACTGCTGGCCCTGACTCTGCAGCCCACTCTTGCCGCATAGCCCTCATGAGGGCCTCCTCCCTGCCCCACTCCCCCTTTTCCCAGTATTACTGAATAGTTCCAGCCAGAGAGCCCAGGCCCTGGGAATGGGAGCCAGGCCACATGCCTGGCATCATGTCCTAGGGCCTGGCAGGGGCAGGTTAGCCCCATAGTGCTCAGGAGGCAGCAGCTGGAGTTGGGGCACAGCAAGGTATTGCAGCTTCTTCCACAGCCGGCTGTGGAATGGCAGGACCTGCCCCTTCTGCATGGGCAGCAGAATATATATTTTACCTATCAGAGACATCTATTTTTCTGGGCTCCAACCCATCTTGCCACCGTGTTGACATAGCCAGCTTCCTGACTCTGCTTTGTGTCCTAGCAGCTATCATCCTGGTGGGCCCAGGTCCCTGCATCATGCCAGGGTCACAACTGCAGAGTCCCACCAGGGGGCCTGGGTGGGCATCAGACCCTGCTCAGGGTCTCAGCTGCCAGCCTGTCCCTGTTGTGAGGAAGCGAGGCCTGCTCTCTTCATTTCTCTTGGGAGAGTGCCAAACTCAGGGACCTGACTGCTGGGCTGCATTGGGAGTGGGGTGTCCCAGCAGGGGTGGGACGAGCAGCCTGCTGGTGTCCCTGACCTGAGCAGAGAGGAGTGTTTGAATTGTTTGGTGGCCTGTAAACTGTCCTCCTAGTTCTAGCCAGACTTACCAAGACTGCTCTCCACAGCAGGGTTCTGGGGCTCTTCGCCTTCAGTGTTGTGGCCCTAGCCATGGGCCTGCCTCGGGCTCCTCGTCTCTCTCTGTTCTTGGAGCTTGGGCTCAGAGGAACCACTGCCCAGCCCCTCAGTATTACCATGTCTCCCTCCTCTTAGGGATAGCAAAGACCGGGCTGCTTGCAGGAAGCTAGCACACTCAGCCCTCCCTGCCAGCTTTCTCAGCCTCTGCAAGGCACTCAGGGTGGGGGACAGCAGGATCGAGACAACTGATTGGAGCCCCTGTGTTCCCAGAGGGCCTGATACCAAGGAGTAATGGGCCTAATGCTGCCTCTGGAGCTCAGGCCCCTAACAGCCCCATGGCCTCTGCCAGGTGGCTTTGAAGGTGATCCAAGCAAGCCCCTTATCTGTACATAGTGACTGGGGTGCTGGCAGGTGTGGTAGCTGCCTCTCTGGGCTAAGCACAGCCTGACCCCTCCAGCTCCTGTAAATAAATACTGGATCAATGAATGAATAAAAGTCTCCTAAAAAGTGAGCCTTCCTGTGGTTGCTGGCCTGAGGCTAGGATGTGGTGGGAGGAACTAGGGACCTACTAGGCCTCCTGGGCCCAAGGCCCTGTGACCAGTGTGGTGAGAAGTATGCAATCCTGGGGCATCCGGTTTGCTTCTGGGCCAGAGATCTTTGTGACCCTAGACCTGGGATTTAGGACCCGAGCTGAAGAGGGGCTTCAGGTGGGCTCCAGACAAGGTGCACTGTTGGCGGAGAGGGCCATAGCTTTCATCAGATCTGGTGGCTTTGCTGCCTAGAAGGGTGCTGGAGCTCTGGCTGTGGGAGGCAGTGCTGCCTCTGGTCCTGCCTGGCGTGTTCTCCCTGAGAGGGCACATGTCTCCTCCCTTGTTGCATTTGGAAAGCTGCTCCCTCTGTCCCCTGCTGACTGAATTCTCTGCTGAGGCTTCCATGGCCCCTCACCCCCACCCTGGCAGAGAGGCCGCATGCAAGCAGTTAAGGCTGGACTGCTTGGAAAACTCAACTTTAATGGCCCTGACCAATCTGTCTGAGTCTAGTAGTCCAGGGCACAGATGAGGGCCACACCACGCTTTATCCAGTGTCGCTGGGGCTGGTTGGTGGGGATCTCTACAGCAATGACATAGTTGGTGGAGTGTCCTGTGGTTGATAGTGTTCCTGGGACAGGCAAGAAGGGGGAAGGTTTAGGTCATGCCTAGAGCAGAGATAGGGTAGGGGCAAGGCCATTGGGGTTGGGAGACTAAGCTGAGGACAGGGAGAGGTCCCTCACCTGACTGGTGAGTGGGTTTGGCCAAGGCTCAAGTCTGCCCAGGGTTACTGCACCAGTGATTGAGGATGGGAATGGAAGAGTTGATGCCACTTTTCATTGCCTGATAGACCCAACCCAAGCCCATCCCTGCTCTGGGCCTCAGTTACCCCTCTGAACCCTCAATGGTAGGCTGGGGCTCATAAGGCTCCCATGACCCACAGTGGATCTACTGGGAGGCAAGTAGGTGATCCCAGCCCTTGGCCATTATCCTGTCTGCTTCTGTCCTTGCCCAAACCTCTGTTGGCCTTCCTGTTCAGCTAATCTATGTCAGCCTAACTGGCTTGGGCTGCTCTGGCCAGGCTGGGTCATTCCTGGGCCCCCACCTGTAGTTTAGGCTCCCCGCCCCAGGCCCCGTACCAGCACGGGTCAGTGTCTTGTAGATGGGGCACAGGTAGAAGTCTCGGTCCTGGGCCTTGCGGTTGGGTACCGGCAGGAGCCAGATAACAGCCATCTCTGTGTATAGCTCCTTGGGCCGAGATTCAGCCAGCTGGAAGGCCACTGGATCCCAGCGGGCACCTTCTAAGAACAGTCCATGGATATAGCACCCTTCTTGAGGCCTTGTCTTTAACTCTGATGGTGTCTGGGACATCACCTGTGATGGGCATACAGACACATCCACACACTGACACCCAGAATCTGGGTTAGGATTTGAGTCAGGAGACAAACTCCCTCCTGAGAGGTGCTGCCTGCCCATCACTTACCCATCATTTTAGCCAGCAGCCTGCAGCTGTGCCCTGCCCTTTGGATTTCCCTGGGACTCACGGCCTCTTCTGGCCTGGGTCTTCCCACCCTCCTGCTCAGGGGTGTCCTAACTGCCAGCCAGCTGTGGCCTCAGTGCACCTTCCTGCCTGGGTTGTACCCTAGCCTGTCACCTGACCTGGCCCTGGCTGTGCCCAGACCTTGAAATCGAAGGAGATGGTGTCAATGGAGATCACAGATTTGCGGGCAAAGTTCTGCAGAGTGCCTGTCAAGAACGCCTGAGGAAAGAAGAAGCCACTGATCCAGAAGACAGCCGGGATGCCACCTTGGATCCAGACCTCCACAAAGTTCAGGCGTTGCAGCAGATCCATGACCCATGAGGACAGCGGCTTGAGCGATGGGTAGGCCTTGGCATTCCAGAGCTCGGGCACGGCATTGTTATACAGGCTGGCAGCCATCAGCTCCAGCTGCAAGGACATCACCACCAGCCCCTTGAGTGCCTTGAGCAGGTCTTGCAGCGTCTGTGTGATCACCTGTAGCAGCCGGTTGTACCTATGGGGCCATTGGCAAGGAAGTGGGCAGTGGGCTGGGGTTGTGTGGTAGTATCTATGCTCCCTAGGAAAAACAATGGCAGAAAATAGCAGCTAAGAGCATAGAGCTAGATCAGGTGACCTGGGTAACACCCAGCTCTGGGTCTTGTCAAATGTGTGAACCTGGACAGGTCACTTAACCTTTTGTGGGCCTCATCTATAAAATGGGAATAATAAAAATGTGGTTGAGTGGGAAGGTGGATGTATAGCACTTGGCATGGTGCCTGGCCCACAGTGACTCTTGTCGCCATTTCTCTGCAGTCCAGCGGCTGCAGACACGGGTGGGATGTGTAGCGGGGGCATTACCTAATGACCTCTTGCACCAGCACTGTGTTCATTGACTCCTCATACAGCACGGGGTACTTGCCCATCACCCATTGCAAGTTGATAGGCTCAGGTATCTTGAGCAGAATGTTCTGGGCCATAGCCTCCACTATCTGCAGGGGCAAAGGACACTGGGAATCAGGGCTGGTCCCTCTTAACCCCTGTAGGATTCCACATGCAGAGTTCCTTCCACAAGGCTGCAGGCAGCATGGTGGAGCCCAGCCCCACCCAGCCCTTGGGCCCCTGCCTCCTGTCACTACCCACCTCCTCCTGGCCCTGGCCACCCACAGAGGACGATTTGGGTTGCAGCTGGATGATGGCACCCAGCAGGGCAAACGTCTCATTCTGGGCAAAGGTGATGTTGGCATTGTCATGCAGGCCGAAGATCTCAGGCATGTCATTGAGTGGGAGACTCTTGATGTAGGAGAGGTAGCCCTAGGAGGTAGGAAGGCCGCAACTAAAGCCCCTGCCTTGCTCTACTGCAGCCTTCAGAGTGACCCTCCAGTTGGGTGCATCCCCATTTGTCAGCCCTGGTTGTGACCCTTTCACATGTCCCTGTTCTTGGGACTCCATAGCCTCTAAGGCACCATGTGGTACGGCCCTTGCTTCCCTCCTAGTCCCCTTCTCATTGCTGTCTACTCCCTGCTTCTCCATTCAGAAGCTCAAAACTGTCATGCCACAGGCCCTCTGCACTGATGACCCTCCCAACACAGCCCGGGCTCATGACTTCTCCCCCACATGTTCCTCAGGGAGCCCTCCCTGACTGCACAGTTGGCCTGGTTACCATCTTGGAGGTAGCCCCGACCCTCACTGAATAGTTACATTCAGGGAGTGGCTGGGCTGAGTGGGAGTTTGCCTACCTCAGAGCCAAACTCCAGGGGACAGGGACTGACTCCACTCCCTTACCCTGGCTATCCTTGTGGGATGGATTAATCAATGAGAAGAAGCTACTGGAGGGCAGGGGCCATGTCTCTTCTCACCCAGCACCAAGGTGTTCACAGGACCTCAGAACCCCAGTTTGGCAGGCCCCTCCCACACTGCCCGTGGGGGCGGCTTACGTTGAGGTCATAGGTGGGTTGGATCTGGTGGTAGACACCCGAAGGGCTGTAGCAGTGCTCAGAGGAGAGTACAGCGGGGTTGTAGAAGTCCTCCAGGACGTTCATGATGCAGCGCCGGTCCCAGTCATCAGTGACGCGGCCCCCGTAATTGATCTCACCTGCTGTGTACTTGAGGACCTATGGAGCAGGTGGGTGAGGGTCCCCTAAGTGCCGGAGCCCCTGGTTCCCAGCCTGTCCCCAACCTACCTTGTAGGGAATGTCATCATATTCATCCAGAAACATCTTGAGCTGGCTGATGCAGATGCGCAGGTCTCCATCTGTGAACTCGTAGGGGATATTGAAGCCCAGGGGCCCAAACTTACGGCGCTCCAGTGCATTCCCATGGAACAGGCACAGAGACAGCAGCAGGGACTTGAACTCCATCACCTGCAGGAGGTAGGGGATGTGAGGGGCGCGGTGGGGGCAGGTAGGGCAGGCATGCACCAAGTGTGCCTCACCTTGCGACAGGAGTTGAGGAAGTCATCACTGAGGCTGCTGTAGGACTTCATCAGGTTGGCCTTGACACCACGTGGTGGCTCAATAGTCATCTTGGAGCCATTCTGCAGGATGGACACTGGGAACTTGTTGCTGGGCAAGCTGGTGAGCCACAGGCGGAAGTCTCGGTGCACCTGGTGGCCATGGCTCCATATGAGCACTGAGGCCCAAACTTGGTGGCCACCCCAATACCAGGCTCCCTCCTAGCCAGGGTGCCTGGGACTCCACCCCTGGGGTGGGCCAAGCAAGGCTGCATGGACATCTGGGTTAAATATATGGGCTTTGGCAAGTCCTAGAGTGTCACCGATCTGTGCTGGGTGGCTCTGGTCAAGTCACATTACTGCTTGTACCAGTAACTCAGAGGGTCATTGAGAAGATTGATCTAGTCAGTGCATGGTATGTGGGTCAGTTACTGAGTGCTTGCTGTGTGCTTGGGGCTAGGGTGAGTGCTTTGCAGGATCATCTCATTTAAGCCTCATCAGTCCCTGATGGATGCATTGTATGTCCCTTCAGCAAGGGAGGCCCCACTGGGCCTGTGACAGGCAGGGTGGCATACCTTGTCGGGGTTGATGTGCTCAATGAGGCGTTCCAGGGCTGGCATCCAGCTTGGTGCCAGATGGCAGTTTTGGAAGAAGACCCACTTGCCCCTCTCTATGGAGCTGCGCATCATGGCTTCTGCCCGAGGGCCCTGTGTGTGGAGCACTGGGTGTTGGGGAGCCAGCTGGCCCACCCCCACGGCCCACGCCCTTCCTCCCTACCTAGCCCTTACCTGCCCCTGGCCCAGGGAGATGGCAGAGAGCTTCTTGGAGAACTTCATTTCTTCAGCAAACTTGTAGAGGTCGGCAGCAGGGTCTGTGCCAGGCGACAGCACAAAGATGAGGGGTGTGGTGGAGTTGGAGTCTTTGAATACCACTGACAGGTTGGCGGTCTGCAAGGGCAGGGAGATATGCTGGGACCACCTGGGGCTGAAGAGAGACAGGACCACGGCAAGGGAGGGGGATCCTAGGGTTTGCAAAGAGATCCCAGAGGGGCTGCTAGGTGGGGCCCCGAATCTTCCAGAGACTTTGGGGGGGCGGGCAGGAGTCCTGGCCTGGCTGAGGCTGCAAAGCAGTCTATCCAGATGCCGCCAGGGCCCTGGGACTGGGATGGGCATTATACCAGGGTACCATTCCTGCCTGGGTGCCAGCACTTGCCTGGGGCTCAATGAAGCGTGGTTCCAGGTTGGTAGACACAAAATCCTGCATGGCATTGGTAACCTTGTCCCCTCGCAGGCAGCGGAGGACTAGAAGCTTCTGGAACTGGTCCAGGTACTGGTCCCAGATGCCAGGCAAAGGCTGCCTGCAACAGTGCCCACATCTCCCTGAGAGCGGGCCTATGGGAGGTCACTGGCCCCAGGGAGTCTACTGGCCTGACAGCAAGGGATGGGGTTAGCCCAGGGACACAGGGTTGGGAGAACAGAAGTGATATGGCCACAGCTTCAGGGCAACCCAGGTAGCCACTCAGAGAAGGCTCCTGGGCAGGCCTTTTCCTAGGGTCTCACCCTTTTGATGTGCCCATCCTGCCATACTCTGGGACCCTGCTAACCGGTGGGGCTCAAGGCTGTCAAAGATCATCTGGAATTCTGAGAGGTGCTTCACAAAGTCAGAGGAGAAGGAGGAAAAGGCTGGCAGGTTCGAGAGTGCCAAGATGTCTCGCCAGGCCCGGTCTGACAGCCAGTCTGGTGCAGGATTCTCAATCATGATCTGGATGGAGCCCCCAGACAGGAGGTAGCGCCACTCACTCTAGCAGGGGACAGGAGGAGGCTGGTACCAGGGCCTGTGGCCAGTTGTTCCCCACCTCTGTGCACCGTACCACCCTCACCCGGAGAAACTGAGACCTCCTTGTGGGTGGTAGTCGAATAGGTGTGGGTTAGTGTCCTCACCCCACCTTTTGCTGGTGTGCCCCTAGGGCAAAGGATTAGACCTCTGAAGGCCTCAGTCTCCTATTTGAAAAGTAGGACACATCAGAACTCCAACTGCTTCCCAGGCAAGAGCCCAGTGCCTCGACTTCCTGGGCTCTAGCAGTGGTGGCTGTCACTCCCACTGGAAAGCAGGGCTTTCCACTACACCACGTAATACCGGGGGTTTCTTGAGAGTGTGCGCTCCCAGCCAAAAAGGTGTGGGAGCCCCAGGCCAGGCTGTCCCTGGGGACAGTCTCTGTGCTCACCCACATACTCTGTGAACCTTCTCAGAGTTCACAGCATCACAGCTCACCATTAACTCAGGATATTCTGTCTAGCTTTTTAATTGTAATTTTTAAAAGTTTTTGAGAGATAGGGTCTCGCTGTCACCCAGGCTGGAATGCAGTGGCACAATCATAGCTCACTGTGGCCTTGAACTCCTGGGCTCTGCCTCAGCCTCCTGAGTAGCTGGTACTACAGGTGTGTACCACCATGCCTGGCTAATATTGTTTTTCTATTTTTAGTTGTTTGGCTAATTTCTTTCTATTTTTAGTAGAGACAGGGTCTCACTCTTGCTCAGGCTGGTCTCAAACTCCTGGGCTCAAGCAATCCTCCCACCTTGGCCTCCCGAAGTGCTGGAATTATAGGCATGAGCTACCATGCCTGCCCTTCTGGCTGTTTTTAACCAAGGAATTGTGTGTCCTCTGCCCCCTTGCTCTTTCTGTGCCCTTGTGTCTAGCTTTCCCTTTCCTTCTACCCTGTTCTCAGGCCCACAGCAAGGCTGGCCACCCACCCAGCCATCTCACTGCCCATGCACCTGGTTGATCTTGCCCTCGTTCATCATGATGCGGACACACAGCAGGAAGGCAAACATCAGCTTGTGCTTCTCAAAGAGGCTGCGGCAGACGTTGCTGTAGAGGCTGTAGGTCAGGTAGCGATTGATGTTGCTGATGCGCTTCTTGAGGTGGTCTGCAGGGCGGAGGTGATGGCAGAGTGTGGGCAGAGGTGAGAAGAAGGCAGATCCCCGCCTCCAGCCCAGCCTAGCTATCTCCCCAGCAGCCATAGGGGCAGTCTGGGCCTCCCTTCGGGTCACTTGGTGTTCCCAGTGAAGGGGCTCCGAGGAAAGGTGTGTGATGTTCTTATGCAGGCGTCCTCCAACTACGGCCTGTGGGCCACGTGCGGGTGTCTTTGTCCGTTTGTTTTTTTACTTCAAAATAAGATATGTGCAGTGTGCATAGGAATTTGTTCATAGTTTTTTTAAAACTATAGTCCAGCCCTCCAATGGTCTGAGGGACAGTGAACTGGCCCCCTGTTTAAAAAGTTTGAGGACCCCTGTGCGAGTCAGATATGAGAGTGTGTCCAGGTGAATGTGGGCATGAATTTACATGCGGATATCTCACAATGGAAATGTGTCCACACGGGTCATATCTACATTGGAGTGCGACCCTTGTGTGCACTGGTGCCAGCACTACCTGCCCTCTCTGAGTTTGCGATGCCCGAGAGGAAGATGTTGAGAAACCACTCGAGGGAGTACTGGTACATGGGGTCCACGTTGGCCAGGTCAGACACGCAGAAGAAGAGGATCTGGGTGCGGACGGCCACAGGTATGTACTCCATGCGTGTGAGGTCAATGTCCTTCTCTGTCTGCTCTGCAATCCTGACCTTGGCCTGGGGTGTGGTGTGGGAGGAGGGTCAGGCCCGGGCAGGCTGGCAGAGCAGAAGGCAGGGGTGGGTGGGGGGTGGGGGCAGGCCTGAGCTGGGTGGGGTGGGCAGGCTCTTGCCGACCTGGATCTCAGCAGCCTTCATCTTGGAAGCTTCCAGCACCTTGATGAGCTCCGTGTCATCCACAGGGTTGCCCTCAGAGGAGCTGAGGCGGTACAGGATCTGATCTTCGATGTCTTTCAGCTCCTGACGCATCTTGGCGTTACTGATAATCAGCTGGTTCTTGGCCTCCTCCAGGTCAGGTCGCTCCTCAGCCACTACCTGGCCCAGTAGCTGGTCCTCTAAGCCACTGCCAGTGGCAGGAGACACCAAGTCTGTAATATCTGGTGGGCCCCAGAGGGCCAGCCTTGAGCCTGCTCACGTCTCTACCTGTGCACCCAGGGCTCTAAGCGCCCGGCATCCTTGCCAGTGCCAGCCTGGGAAGCCTAGCCTCCATCTCAGGCTAAGGACTAATGCACACCTTGCCTTCAAAGCGACCAGTTCTCAGTGAGTGGGTGGCAGCCTGGAATCCTAGAAGGGGCCAGCCAGTTGGATGTGTGACCCGCTGGGGTCTCCAGACACCTTCCCAGCAGGAGGGAGCTGTGGGTGACCCATAGGGACAGGCCTTAAGGGCATTTTCACACCCTGGCTTGTGGAGTGGTTCATAGTGGCCACTGGAATGGAGGCCTTGGCATGGAGCAGGCTTGTGGGGTGTGGGCTCTGTATGGGTGACCAGCGAAAGCCATGGAGCCTGGGCTCATGGCGGCAAGGGCAGGAAGCAGGGTTGGGTGCAGGGAGCCACAGTGTCCCCAGCTCAGGGCTCTGGGACAGCTCTGGGGGTGAGGGCACAAAGGCCTGGCAAGGGCTAAGCTGGAGAGGAAGTGTGCCTGGAGGGTCAGGGCTGGCCAGGGAGGCTAGGGACCATGACCAGGGATCCAGATGGGTTGGGGGCAGGGGTTCTTAGGTGGAAATGGCGACAGGTAAGGGGGGCTGGCAGGAGGGCTTGAAAGGCCTGGAATGCCTTCCTCTGGGAGGAAACTGGCGGAGGCTTTGAGTCGGGGAAAGTCTCACTGAGTCCTGGCCCAAGGGTGGGAGAGGGCAGCCAGGAAGGCGGAGGCAGTACTCATGCTTGGGGCCCTGAGGGGCAGGGGCTTACCTGGGTGACAGGGTGAAGTTGATGAGGGTGAGTTTGGTGGAGATCTCGGGTGTATAGTGTGGGTTGGGGAGCTTGGTGGTGATGTACATCCTGAAGTCCTCGTGGTAGGGGATCACTGTGTCCCCCAGCTTCAGCACAGTGTTGCCCTGCTGCTTATATGTCTGTAGGGGTTGGGACGGGCAGAGCCTGAGCCTCACCGGTGTGGCAGGGAAGGGAGCTGCCCTCTGCCCTGTCTGGGCCCCAGGCCCCCAGCCCCCACAGGCCCACCTGCTTGAGCAGCACGGGCTCCAGGGCTGGGTCCAGCTCCTCGCCCACGTTCTCCAGAAGACACGGCTTGCCGAAGCGGATGGCGTTCTCCATGCTGCGCAGGAAGTCGCGGTCACTCAGCTTGAACACATCCAGCCCATTGTCCTTTTCCTGCGGGGCAAGGGGGCAGGTGGGGATCGTGGGCACTGAGAGTCACCCCTGGCGCAGTGGCAGGGGGTGAGGGATGCCCAGTGGGTGGGCTCACCATATTCTTGATCCACTTGTTGGCCTGGCCCTGAGGGTCAATGAAGTGGGTCCAGCGCTGGGAGAACTGGTTGATGACCCCATTCTCCACTGACAGTGTGTCGTTGGGGAGGCCAGCGATCTGTGGAGGGCCAGACGCAGGACTGGGTCAAGCTTTTCATGCAAACAGGGCCTCCTGGGGCATCAGCTACTCCCGACCTCATGCTCTGGCTAAGGACTTCCCTCTCCTTATTGCACCCCCTTGGAGGTGGGGGGCAGGTGACAATGTGGGCAAGGGCTCAGCCCCCAGGACCCCCTGCCTCTCTCCTGCTCCTGGTGCTCCCCCTTTGCTGGACCTTTCTGTCCTCTTGCCTACTGAATCCTCACTCAGTGGTTCCATCTTCACGGGGCCCCCACCCTATCAAGCCTCCTGGCCTTTGCCTGTGCTCAGCCTCTGCCTACAGCCTCTTCTCCCCCTTTGCCAACTCTCCCTGCCCTTCAGACACAACTTCTCTTAGGAAACCTTTCTTAACCCTCACTCTGGATACTGCTCCCCACCCCCCCACACTCTTAAAAGAACCCATTAAACTCACTCCCCACATTTAGCTGTGCCACACTCGTCCAGCTTTCCTCTCCTCTCCCACCCACCACCCTCTTGCTGGGCCCAAGAGAGGTCAGAGGAGGGCTTGGGAAAGGAGAGTGGAAGGGAGGCAGGAGCCTCCTGGGCGAGCCCGGACCATGGCACAGGCCCTGTCTGGTCACTCCTGCCCCTGGGGTGGGCACCTGCCACGAGCGAATCTTCACGGGGTTCCCCAGTGTCCTGATCAGTGTGGGCTCGGAGGTATGTGGAACATCGTGGATCATGAGCTGCTTGACCCAGCTGTCGTAGAGCACTATGCGGTACTGGCCCTGGGGAGATGCCAGACTCAGGGCCACCACTCCATGACACCTGTGGAACACTCCCCACCTCCTGCTACACCACAGCACTCAGCAGTTGCACACAGGGGTCAAGAGTTCAGATGTGGAGCCAGACACCTGCATTCTAGTCCCACTTTGGGTGACTTCCTTGGCCTCCACAAACCTCAGCACCCCCATCTGTGAAATCGAGGTGATACTAACAATGCCCAACCGTAAAGGTGGCTGTGAGGACTAAATAGAATACATAGATGGAGTGTTTAGAACAGAACAGCACCCGGCACAGAGCAAGTGTGGAAGTGCAATCTCCCGCTAGTGGGTTTTCTGGCTTTTTGCGCACCTGCATTGCCTGCCTCTGAGAGGGGGCCTGCCGCATGCTCACTGGACGGCTAGGTGAGGGGACAGCTGCCCTGCAGGCCCCTCATGGAGGTAAGGCCAAAACGAAGGGCCTCTTTGGGCAGAGCTGCGGGCTCCCTACCGTGAAGGGGCCCAAGTAGGCCACAAAGCCAGCAGCCACCAGCACGTCGCCGGAGATGTTGTTGAGCATGTACTCCAGGTTCTCCACCGTCTCCTGCCAGCGCACCTTCTCGTCCGACAGCCCGTTGATGAGCTGCAGAGGCAGCCCCAGGGGGTTGGGCTCTGGGAGGCTCAGCTGCGGGCCTGGGGCTGCCAGGGAGGGGTGTGGACAGCCCCCCCAGGACCTGCCCACGCCCCATGCCCTTCATCCTTGGCAGAGGAGGGTGCACACCTTGTCTGCGCGGCCCAGCCGCTGCTCACACTGATCACACTTCAGCTCCAGGTCCTCCTTCTTAGCGAGGCATTCTCGGTACTTGGTCTGCAGGGTGGCAATGCCGTTCTCCACCTCGAGAAGGCGCTGCTTTGCCTCCTCCAGGATCCGCTGGGTGACCTCTAGGTCGTCCTGTGCTTCCCGCAGGGCTTGCTGCGGAGGGCAGAAGGCAAGGGGCTAGCTCACCCATACCCCAGGGAGGGGAACCCACCCCCACCAGGTCTGCTCAATCCTCACTCTCTTGGGCTCCACAGCCTTGGCCACGAAGTGGTACTTGTGCATGGCGCGCACCCACTGGCAGATGGAGGTGCAGGCCTTGGACACCTTGGCAATGGCAGCTGGCTGGAACTCTTCGTTGTCGATGTATGGCTGGATGGCTTTGATCACTGCCTCCCCAATGTTGTCCTGGGGCGGGGACACTGGGCCTCAGGAGGCTGTTTCTCAAGGGTGGCAGGGGAAGGACTCTGCTGGGAGGTGGGGCCTGCTGAGGGACACCTTGACCCTGCTTCTATGCCCCATGCTCTGTGCAGGCCTCAGTATGGACGGATGGGCTTCTCCTTAAGGAACAGCACAGCCCAGAAAGGCTGGCCAGAAAAGGGACTTCTCTGTCACCAGAATTCTAGATAATATGATTAGAGAGATCTTCCTTGGAAACCTATGGCAGTTTCAAGATCTGATAACACATAAGGCCCCATTTGAAAACGCATCTGAAGGCCAGGGCTGCCTCCTGAAGGCAACGCCACCAGCAGGTGGAGGGGAACGCGTTGTTCTGATGCCCAACCAGGCTCATGTTCAAGGGAATATTAATTCCCACCCCGAGAGCCTACCACACCCTCCAGGGCTCTTGTCCCACCCAGGGAGAGTCCAACCTGTATTTCATGAGAGGCCCAAGAATGTGCATTGTTTACGAGCTCCCAGAGGCCAGAGCTTGGGCCCTGCGTGCCGGCCCGGAGCACTCATGGCCTGGGTGTTTCTCTCAGAGGAGCCTGATGAGGCCTGTGGGGCCTCTGGTTCCCATCTGATGGAAGAGGAAGAGGAGGGATGGGGACACCCACAGGGATTCCAGCTGCTTCTGAGATGGGTGCGGGAAATGCCCAGGACCCAGACACTGACACGTGGGCGTAGGCAGTGGCCCAGGTGGGACGGGCAGCGGCACAGGGGCCCTCCAAAAGGACTGTGGGTGTCAGGCTGATCTAACTCTGGCACAGCCCTGAGAGAGCACACACCCAGGGACGCTGAAAGCCCAGATGCCCAAAGAAACCCAGAGACAAAGAAAGATCAGATGCTGAGGCTGAGGGAGAGAGGTGATGACTGAGCATATGGGGACGGTCTTGCATGGGGTTGCAGGAAGGAAAGGGCATGAAAGAATCTCCAGGCTGTGGAGCCTCAAAGTGACTGTGGGTGACATCCTATGGGGCTGCTCAGGTCCCAATTTCTTCAATACCCCCTCTGTCAGTGGGTCTGTCTGTCACCACACCAGACCGAGAGCTCCTCAGGGCCAGGCTCTGAGCCTAGTCAGCTGTGGGCTGACTCTGCAGACAGAGACCACGGCACACGCAGACGCTGTGGTGGGACAGGCTCCTCTCTGGCTCCACTGCCCTGCTGGGTCCTGTCCTCACTCACGGGCTGGCCTGGATGCCTGGCATGCTCACCTTGTCAAATTTGAAGAGGCTCTCGAGGAAGCGGCCCGGGTCCTGCAGCAGCCCCTTGCCTGGTTCCCAGTAATCATCCACCTTGGTGCCTGGTTTCTCTCCAGGCACCTTCTTGGGCTTAATGCCCTTCATGATGCACACAGCTTCTATGACCAGCTTCACGCCTGGGGGTGGCCTCTGCATGGCACGCACCTGCGGGCCCGACCACGGGTGGGGAAGGGGAAGGCCCAGCACGAGTGGGTACCCCTAGGCAGGGACCTTGCCAGAAAGGTTGGCCCCACCAAACAAGTCCTGACCACCACAGGACAAAGGGTGTACCTAGACCCAGCCTTAGCCTGTGGCTCCTCCTGCTCCCCAGGTCCCCACGCCCCTGCCTGGGCCCTGGGGGCTGGTACAAGGAGGGCAGGACAGGCAGCTGGGTTCCAGCCCAAGTTCTGCCCTCTCCTCTTGGTGCCTGGTCCCCAAAGGATGTGCAGAGGAAGGATTAAGACTCAAGAGGACAGCGGAGAGAGAGATGAGAGGGAGTGCCAGGCACCCAGCTGCCCACCTCGGTCACGTCGTTCTTATTGAGGTTGCGCAGGCTGGCCAGGGCTGCATCCAGGGCTGGCAGCGCCTCGTCCAGATCCTTCTGGGCGTCATCGGCAATAGCTTGTGCCTTCCTGGCCTTGTCGTTGGCCTTGATCTCTTCTGCCTGCACTGAATTCCGGGTCTCCTCAGCGATGGCTGTATCTACCTGGGGATGGGAGCCAGGGAGAGCCCAGCTGGTGGCCTGTGGCAGGCCCTGGCCTGCCCTCTTCCCCTTTCTCCTCTCCGCGTCTCGGGCTCCCCAGATGGAAGGAAATGAGCACCGGGATGCCCTGCTCTGCAACAGCCTTCCAGCTACGACGTGCCATGGAAATCTGGGAATATCAGGAGCCCCTTCCATGTCCTGAGTGCTCGCCATGAGCCTGGCATGGGGCTCCTGCCAGGTGTGAGCATAAGTGTCCCACAGGGCAGGGCTCCCTCAGGCACCTTCATGCAAGACAGAGAAAGGCCCTCCTCCCACCTTTCTTCCGTCTTCTTTCCATCTGCTGGAAAATTTTGCAATACACTGACTTTGCAGAGCAGGACACTTGACTACTGCTGTCATAATGAACATACAAATCTGTCATGTCTGTTGTGAGGATGGGGCCCTCCACGCAGAGCCTGCACCTCTGCCTGAGGCGGCCCTGCCCTCAGTCGTGCTGTGAATGTCAGTGCTACCTGGTTGCTTGGATTCTTCTGCCGTGGTTTTCACTGGTCCCTTGCTGGCAGTGTCTGCCACAGGGTAGGTCTGACCAAACATTTCTTGAATGAATGAATGAATGACTACTGAATGAGGAAACTGGGGCACACAAGGGCTGAACAACTTGTAGTGGTCAGGAAGCTAGCCATCCTGTGCTTGTCTGGAGCTGCTGAGCACCCTTAGACAGGCTCAGACCTCGGCCAGGGGGGCCCGGGAGCACCCCAACCTTGATCTGATCCATAGTGAGTATGGTGTCCTTGGCAGCCTCCTCCAGCAGGGGGCGCATGATCTCCAGATCCTCCTGCATCTTGGCCACATCCTCGGAAGTGCTCAGCAGCTGGGGTTGGGGCACAGAAAAGAAAACAGGTGTGATGGGGCAGAGGGAGCCGGCCTACTGGGCTGCCCTCATTCATGAGAGGAGGCCATGGGCATCAGCTTCAGAGGCCCCAGTGTTGCCCAGTGGATCCCAATGGAAAAGAGTCAGTGCCCCAAGAATATGTGGGTGTTCTGCTTTAGTGCCTTTGGCTGGCAACTTCTATTCTTTCAACAAAGGGGGAGGCCACCCATTGAAGCCCCGCAGGCTGTGGTGTGACAGACCAGCTGGGTCTCCCTGGGCTGAGACCAAGCAGGCAGAACCACAGGCAGCCAGCCGTGGTCCTCGAGGCCTCGCTGGGGCCCACCTTGTCAAGGCCACTCTTCATGCGGACCTTGGCAGTTTTCAGCTCCACTTTCTTCTGCTCGATGAGGATGGAGAAAATATTGAGCAGCTCCAGGTAGCTCTTGGGTGTCACATAGTTGTGGCGGGCCAGCTCTGCCAGGTAGTCCACACATTTCTTGGCCACGGACTGATGAATATGCACACAGACCTGAATCTGCGGGGAGGGTACCACTGAGGCCAGCCGCATAGAGGCCCCAGCATAGGCAGGGCCCTGGGCACCCACAAAGCCAAGGAGGGAGTGTGGCAGGAGCCTCCATGCCTCTCACACTGACTCTCATGATCCTTCTGTGGTCTCTGGAGTTGTGTCAGGGGCTCTTGCAAGAAAGCTGCCACAAGGCCCTCAGGCAATAAGGGAGACAGCAACTGAGTAGCTATGTGCCCAGCACCATGACAACCTGCAGCTCTCCCCATTTTATGGATGAGGAAACTGAGGCTGAGACAGGGAAAGCCATCTGACCAAAGGCTTACCTTCAGGGGGGGCCTTTCACCCAGGCCTCAGTGATCCCGAGCCCATGCCCCAAAATTAACAGCTCCCCGGAGGACTTGCTCCTCACCAGGGCACCTACCAGTCCTCTAATAACTTCAGTGGAGGATTCCAGTTCTGGGATCTCATTTAGAAACCTGGTGGCCACAGACTCCAGTGCCTCTCCTGGCCACTCGTTAAACCAGTCAATGGTGCAGCAGTTGACCAGGGAGGGGAACTGCCTCAGGCGAGCTCGGAAGACTTCTCCAATGGGGCTGGGGAGCCGGGGATCCAAATGAGGCCCAGAGACACTGACTAAGCCCCCAGGAACCGAGAACCCAGGGCCCTTCCACAGCCCCGTGGCACAGCAGCCAGGGCAAAACAGCACAGCAGCCTCGGCCCAATGGCACGCTGGCCAGGCCCAAGTGTCCCTGGAGCCAGCCCCACCCACCCCGTCCTGCCGACCCGGTCCGGCCTAACGACAGCTGCCGTACCTCATGCACAGGACCATGTGGATGTTGTTGCGCACACGCCCGGTGTAGGCCGCCATGAGGTTGGCCTTGGTGGGCTGCAGACCCTGCTCCTGGATGTAGGGCCGCATGGCGTTGATGATCTGGTCCTGCTCATCGGCGGCATAGATGTTGGGAATGTCACCTGAGTTTAGAACGTTGTTGATGTCTTCCAGGAAGGACTCGTTCTTGATCTGAGGAGGGGAACGTGGTCGGAGAGCTAAGTCCCTGCATGTTGGACTCCACAGCCATGGTCTCACTGGACCTTCACAACAGCCCCATTTGACAGACTGTGCCACTAAGGCTCAGAGAAGTCACACCAGTGACCTCATAAGTGACCTCATAGTAAGTCTAGGACTCGCACCCAGGCCTGCCCCACTGTGGAGGCTCTGAACATAAGCACCGGGCTGTGGCAGGACCTGGGTCTGGGTAGGGGATCTGACATTTTCCTCTTCACATTCCAGGCCTCTCTCCATGCCTCAGTTTACTCACAGGAGGAAACCATGGCCACAAGCAGAGACACATGGCGTGGGCATCCTCGCTTTCCTGACTAACTCAGTGACTGTCTGTAGGGAGCCCTGGGGTCGGGATAAGGCTGGGAGCAGAGGGGCTTTTGTCCAGGGTGAGGCACATTCTGGGCCTTCAACCTAGGCCCCTGAGCCCAACCCTGACCCCCAGCCAGGCTGAAGTGCTGCTCTCATTGTCTTGTGGCCTGAGAGCAGCAACCTTTCCTTCTCTCAGAGACCTGGGGAGGGGCCTTGTTCCTAGGGAGCCCCAGAGGAAGCAATCCCCAAGAGGGGGGGCCACGGGTCCCAGCACTTTGGGCACAAGTCCTATGGTCCTTGTGGTGGGCAGCTGTTGGCCAGCGAGTGGGGTGCCAGGGCCTTTGTTATCCTTGGGGCATAAGCAATGATCTATAACCCCCTTAGCTCTGAGAGGTCGGGTTTGGCCCCCTGCTCCTGACCTGCCCATCTGTGGTCCCACCTGATCCCAGTGATCCCTTCTGAGACCTCCCCAACTGACAGTGATCTGGGCATGAAGGACTGACCCCCTTCCAGGATGCTACACTAGGATAAGGCTGTGTGCAACCTGCCCCAAGCCCTGCCCTTGCAGTGGTGGTGGCACCTGGGTGTCTGAGAACAGGAAGGTGATAGGCAGGCTTTGCAGGCCCGCCTTGAGCAGGACCTTCTTGACATCTTCACGCCACTCAGACATGCCATAGTTCTTGGATAGCTCAATCTGGAAGCACTCATACTCGGCCCTGGAAGCAGGAGTGTGGGTTGAGGTATGCCAGGGGCTCGGAGCTAGGCAGGGAGGGCTGGTGGGTACCCAGACCCCACCCTGACCATCTGGAGTCTTGCTGCCATCCCGGGCAGAACTGCAGACTCTCCAGGCCCTGAACCTGCTCTTGCCTCCAGGCCTTTGCTCAAGCTGTTCCCTTAGCCTGGAAGGTGCTTCCCTCCCAGCCACCCAGCTTTGATTCAGAGGGCTGCCCGTGGCCACCTCCCCTAGGCATCCCTCTGCATGCCCCCAGCTGCCCTCCCTCCCCGCAGCACCCCAGGCACTGCTGTGGCCTCTCTTTGGAGCCCCGGTCCTGCTCCCCTCTCGTCAGAAGCCCCCGGGCTGGGTGGGTCTGCCTCAGCGCTGCCCGAGGCTTCCACCACTGTGGAAGACCGCGTGGGTCAAGCCGACAGTCTGCCACTGGCCACCTAGTGCCTGCCGCGCCTGGGGGCCCTCACATGTGCGAGGCGAGCCGCGTGAGGGAGCTGCGGCCGCTGCCGCCCACGCCCAGCAGGAGCGCGTTGCCCAGCGCCTGGCGCAGAGTGCGGCTGATGCGGCAGATGTGGCCCATGGCGTCCATGAAGAGCACCAGCTTCAGCTTGGCCGTGTTGATCTGGTTGTAGTCCTCCATGTACTCCTCGATCACCTGCATCATCTGGAGAGCGGGGCCGGGGGGAGAGTGGGTTCTCTCTGCTGTCGGGCTCCCAGGTCCCTGCCTTTTTCTCTGTGACCTGGCCAGCTGCACGCTTTCCCCTATGGGCTCAAACCCTAGCCGGGGCCTTGAACATTCCCAGGCACTGATAAATTTGTTTAGACCGTTGCTTAACCACTTCGGCACGGCGCTCCCCGGCCGCGAAACCGTGCCCACCGCGGGCACTCGTGGTCCGCACGGTGGTGTGCGCTGCGCATGGACGACGGGTCCGGTCTGCTCTGGTGTGATGAGGAAAGCTTGAAAGCGCTGAAAGCTTGTTTTCCTTTACAGGCAGCTTTACTTGTAATGTAAATCAGAATAGGTAACATATACATGTATGTCTTCAGTACGTCATTTTTAAATGTTCACAATTTTATTTTGATAAATGAAAAATTAGAAGTCATATCACGGCTGTTGGCTAAAGTTGCTGTGCGCGTTCATCTGTGGCTGTCGACTATAGTCGAGGCTGGTACCGAAGTGGTTAAATACTAAAGGATCAACCATGTTGCTAAGCATGTAGAAGTGAGCCCCGCCCTCTGCTAAATTCCTTAACCCTCGTATGAACTCCACCCCTGCCCCTCACTGGACAGGCCTAGGCAGGACATCTCCGTCTCCCCTAATAAATGCTTTGGACTGATCTCCCTGGCATTTAGTGCTTCTCTCTTTGGAATCTCAAGCAGCCCCATCAAGGGGTGGGTTGGGACAGTCCCTTGTAGGAACTCACCTGCTGCTACTTTTGGGGTGACTTCAGCCCTGCGTTCAGCTGGTTGGAAACCCACGTACCTATGCCCTCCCTGCCAGGGGGCTACCCCTCCCATTGCTGGCACTGATCCTGTGCGTGGAGGGAAGCTGGGCCTTAACAAGCCAGGTCTGCTGAATGGGGCCTGAGGGCCAGGGTCAGAGCTGCCTGCTCCCCTGGGGCTCACTAGGCTGGGGGCCCAGAGAGAGCCAGCGCTCACCAGCGTCCCGACCCTTTGGTTACAGCACGGCAGTCTGTTAGTGAGGACTGCAGAGGGGGGCCCCTCACCTTACTCTCATTGGTGATGAGCTCGTAGGACTTGACGTCGGAGCCTGGCGACATGAAGTCCCCGTAAAGAATGGGCTGGAAGGGGCAGACCTCCTGGAAGGTCACCTCCCACTGCTCCATGCAGCTCTTGAGGAGCTGGTCGAACCAACTGCGGTCCTCTTCATTCACCAGTCGGTCGCGGTACACGCGGCAGTTCTCGTGATACCACAGTCGCAGCAGCTGCACCTTGTCCTGCGGCAGCCCTGGCGTCAGTGGCGCCCTCCGCCCCGGGGCCCTCAGCCATTTCTCAAAGCACCAGGAGGGTGGGCCACAGCTCCTGCCCCTCATCTGGGCCTGGCCTCCTGCCACGGCTTGGCCATGACCCCGTGGGGGCCGCTGGAAGGAGCGTCTGCTGACCGACAGAGGACTGAGCCCGTTGCACGGCGCTGCTGGGCCTCTCCAGGCCCCGGGCTCCAGGTCCAGCCGGCCAAGCGGCTCTGGGCACCCAGCTCCACCAGCTGGCGATGAGCCCCTCAAGGTCATCACTTCCCCTTCTTTTAGCCCCCATGGCTCCCCTTACCCCAAGCCCAGGAGCTTGATTCTTCTCACACCCTCCCAAACACCCCACATCTGACCACTCCCCAAGCCCACGGATGGGACTCTCAAATCTCTGACTCTCTATCCCGTACCTGACCTCTCCCCGGGGGGCTGGACCCCCAGACTCTTCTCTTGACTCCACTGGCTACAAGCTCAGCAAGTCCAGGACTGGCCCTGCCTGTTTGCCCCCTCTTCCTGGTGCCGGTCTCCACGTACACGCCCAGTCCCATTCCAAAGGGCAATTCTGAACCTGCCCACTCCCGTGGCTCGCTATCACCCTTAGGACAAAACTTGAGCTCCAGCCCGGCCCCTGCAGCCCCCAGTGCCCCGACGCCCACTCCCCTGCCCACTCTCCCAAGTGTCCTCACACACAGGCTTTCACCGGACCCCCTCCTTCTCCCTGTCCCTCCCCAGCTCCGTCCCGGCCCCAAGCATGGGTTTTGCCACAAGATAGGGCTCAGCTGCACCAAGGCTGTGCTCTCGAGGGCCCAGCATCCTCAGGGCCTGTTTGGGCAGGAAAGCCTGAAACTGGTGGGCCAGGGAGGACAGCGAGGGCAGCCCGGGCACTGGGGAGGCGCCGGCCAGATCCTCACCTCAACCTTGGCGGGCTCGGCCATGAGCATGCCCTGGAAGACTTTGGAGAGATCCCTCAGGTTGAAGGTGTAGTGGGACTTGGCTGGAGTGGGCAGCAGCTGGGAGGTGATGGTTGTATACACTGTGATGGTGGCTTCCACGAGGGGCTCCGTAAAGTGGGCAAGGTGAGGGGCCCCGGCTGGGGAAATGAAAGAGTGGCCTGAGTCACACAGGCAGGAGCCTCTGCAGACCCTAGCCTCCCTGCCTTTGCTTGTGCTGTGTCCCCATATCCCTTCCCCAGCCTTTAGCCCAGCTCCGATGTCCCCACCTCGAGGTGAGGAATCTGCTGCTCTGTGCCCCTGTACATCTTTATAGCTGACATGCTGCCAGTGTGACGGGGCACTGGGACACATCCACGGAATTGGGGGCATGAGCAGGGTCAGCGCTGGGCAGGGCCATTGCTGTCTTGCGCCAGCTCTGAGCCACACGTGGGGAGGGGTCACAAGGTCCACACAGGCCTCAGGAATGCTCGTCGGTTAGGAGGCCTGGAGCGCAGCGCTGACTTTCAGGGCTCTGAAGGGGTTGCAACCTGCAGCGTGTTCCCACTACTCCCGCATCCATCTTCTCACTCTGTGAAAACTCCAGCTCTTCGCTGGGGAGCCAGAATTCCATCAGTGGGAACTTGGGGTGACAATGAGCAGATCAACATATAAGGGAGACAGTATATACGTGACAAGTGCTATGGGGGACTTGTAGCAGGAGAGAGGTTTGGGGAGTACCAGGGTTGGGCTTAGAGGGCAATTTTCCAGAAATGCTGGGGTCCTCCCCGAGGAGGGCGGCACCCGAGCAGAGAATGAAGAGGCGAGTGGCGAGCACACATGAGACTGGAGGCAGAGCGTCCAGGAGGGGCAGCAGGGGCAAGGGCCTGGAGGTGGGGGCAGGCCTGGTACGTTCAGGATCAGCAGGGAGCGGTGAGCAAGAGGAGATGAGGGCAGAGAGGTGACGGGGCCACTGAGGGCAGCTTTGCCTGCCACTGTTGGGATTTGGAGACAGACCACACATAGGTGAAGGCAGACACAAGGAGCCCAGGGAAGGGCTGTGGCAGGGGTTGGGCGCAGGGGGTGCCCGCAGGGGGAGCCAACAGGATCCCCTGACAGAAGAGGGGTCAAGGTTGGCGCTAAGGCTCCTTCTTATCTTGAGCACCTAGAAGGATGGAGTTGCCACCACCTGGGTCGAGAAGAGTGCTGGGGCGGGGGCATCCAGGAGTTGGACTTGGGCAGGGTCAGTCTGAGACGTCCAGTGGACGTCCGAGGGGAGATGTGGAGTTGGGCCTTCAGGAGAGCCGTCTGGGCCGAGGACGTGAAGGGGCCGTCATAGGCACGAGACAGTTCTGCCATCGGAGGTGGGACAGACGGTCTGGGAGAGAGTAGCCGGAGAGAGAAGAGGAGAAGAGGCTGACGCTAAACGTGGTCAACCTGAGAAGGGGTGGCGGGGAGGGAGGGAGGCCTGAGAGACGCGTGCAGCGGGTGGGCCACACTGCTGACCCGTGGGGAAGATGAGGACCAAGAGCAGCTGCCTGCTAGTCTGACCACAGGAGGCCAGGGTGACAAGAGCGCTCCCAGGAGCAGTGGGGGAGGGCTGGCACAGCAGGAAGAGACAATGCGTCTGCGTTTTGCTCTCAAGGTGAGCAGAGAAAGGGGGCAAAGGCCCAGAGTGGGTGGGAAGGGACAAGAGAGGGTGGTTGTGTTTGGTTGAGAGGGGAGGAGTCGGGCCATCTGTGCTGGCAGAATGGCACCATGGGGAAAGGAGGCCTGGTGTTGGGGGAGGGTGGAGCCGCATCCGCAAGCAGGCCCCAGAGGGGGTGGGCCTTGCTCTGGAGCAGGGCGTCCCTCCTGGGCGCAGAAGAGAAGACGGGGCCAGGGAGGCAGGCGTCAGGGAGCACAAAGGGGTGCTGTCTTCTGCAGCCTCCTCCAGCTGGCCGCACGCGGGGCAGAGGCGGGCGTGGGAGAGGGCGGACACCGAAGCGGACAGGGCCCGGCCGCGAGGCCCGGCAGGCCCATGAGGGATGCCTGTCTCCGGCAAGTCACTCCATGCCCTCTCCTCGGAGAGCACGGCTCACTTTCGAGCTCTGGCTCTCCACATAAGCGGGAGTTCGTCGGATTCCTTTATTCATTCACCCGTCTTGCCTTTCCTCTGCATCTACCGTCAGTCGGACACTAACTCAGGCACTGAAGGGCTGACCGGTTATGGCAGTGGAGGACGGGCCACGCAGGCGGCCAGCGCTGGTGTCAGCCTTCGCTTTGGCACCCAGTGGCCCAAAGGCCCCACATGGGCCGAGGATGGTGCGCTGCAGCGCCTGGGCCCAGCTCCAGCACACCTAGCCAGAGCCCAGGGCTCACCCTGCGACGGGTGCCCCCTCCCGGCCAGGCCCTCCCAGGCCCCTACTGGAACTGCACTTACGCACAGGCTCCCGGTAACTTCTTTCTCCAAGGAGCCCATCTAGAGGGTCGAAGGAGAGACACAAGGCTCAGAGTTAGGTGGATACTTTGCTGCTCACTTTGGCTGGCTGTGTCCAGCTGGGAAGCTCCCAAAGCAGCCACTGACGACCCCACGCCAAGTTGGACATGCAGGCCAGTCCTGGCCTATAGCCCTGGGGACAGGGCAGGCCAGGCCAGAGGAGGGAAGGCCTGACTTCCATCATGGGTGCCAGGTAGAGTTCAAAGGTCAGAATGTGTCTTGGGTGGGAGGTGGGCTAGGGGGAAATGGCATCCAGGGGTGGACTTTTCTCTAAGCCCCATGAAGGATCAGAGCCACTTTGTCCATTCTATTTTGGTGCTTTGTCCTGATTTACAAAAGTAACATCCACCAGAGTTTCTGAGCAAATACTAACATGTACATGTATACGTACGCGGGTGAAAGCATACACGTATGTATGTATGTGTCATATATTCAGCAATCACCACATGCCAGGCTTCATTCTAGATGCCCTGCAGGCAATACCATACTTAACCCTCATGACTTGCAATGTTAGGTACTAATATTATCACCCATTTTACAGATGAAGAAACTGAGGATTAGATAGATTCATGAGCTTGCCCATAGGTAACAGAGGTGAGTAAGGGGTGAAGCTGGGGTTGTGGTCAGTGTTTCAGCCACTCTACCCTTTCCATGGCTGTCCAGCTATCCTTGCCATGACCCAGCTGTCCTGGGCTTGGGTCTTTGCCCATGGCCTCCCCTGCCCTGACCCAGTACTCACCTGTCCAACTGCCCAGGATGGTGGAGAAGATGCGTTTCTTGCTGACCTCCTCCATCTCGGTGAAGGACAGGTAGTTGAAGTGACGCTTCAGCCTCGGGGTGATGGCATTCCTGCCTCCACCCGGGGGGCCCATGGCACAGACAAAGTTGATGTCCACCAGGTGCTTGAAGGCTCCTGGAGTGAGGGCAGGGCGTCAAGAAGGGCCCTGACCCAAAGGCCACATTATGGCCTTTGTGGGCATCCCCTCCATAAAAAATTTAAAATTATAATTTACAACAGTACTGGCATAAAGACAAATATATTAATACATATGAAAAAAATTTTTTGACCTAAAAGGTCATCCCCCTCACCTACTGATTTTAAGAGAAGTTAACGCATTTTCACGGGCCCCTACCAGTATGCCCGGCCTTCAGCCTTATGTCCTCTGTGCCCTCGCCCAGCATCCCAGCCCTCACCCACCGAGGGACAGCCGCACGCACCGATGACCTTGCGGTCATACCAGCCGCCGTGGTCCATCCACTGGCGCAGCAGCTCTATGGGCGGCTGTGCGCCGTACGTCTCCAGGGCTGGCATATTCAGGTCGTCGATGAAGAAGATGAAGTTGCGCCCCAGGGGTGGCCCGAACACACCCTTCCGCCTGCGGGGAGGGGCTGTGTGAGCTCAGCACCCAAGGGTACCAGGTCCTCTGAGAACCCAGGGGCGACAGGATGGCAACTCTGCCTCTGGGAAGCCCTCATTAAATTTCGGACTTCTCCAAATTGCTAGACCTCTTGACCAGCCCTTCCTCTTATTCTGAGAGTCCTGGGACCTCTCAGACTGTCTGGCCTAGGACAGCAGGTGCCTCAAAGACAGTTGCAAGGCCCAGCCCACCCCTGAAAGGCTCCGCAGGAGTTCTTGCTGGGGGGAAGGCTCTGGAGCAGTCTTTGAGGGAGCCCTGGGCACTTTGGGGAGCCGCCAGCTTCCCCGGGAGGTTTCCAGCACGCGCAGGAACATCAGTTGGTGGGAGGTGAGACAGCAGCTGGTTCAGCTGGGCTGGGGGACACTGGGGCTGAGGATGGAACAAGGGGTGCCCTGCCTCTTGTCCAGCTTGCTGTCGATGAGGTCCTGGGTCTGGTTGGCTGAAGTGCGGGCTGAGAAGGTGAGGAAGTGGCTGATGTACTCCAGGGGCAGGTTCTTGAGGAGCTTGTCGGAGATGGTGATCGTCTTCCCCGTGCCCGTCGGCCCAACACACAGCACCTGAAGACCGGGGACCGTGCAGGCGGTGTACACCGCACCCAGCACACAGTGCAGGAGGCTAGCCAACCCACACCCTGGGCCTTGCAGTGGGCGCAGGCAGGGCATGGCTGGGGCACTCACGGGCTTGGAGTTGGTGAGCAGCATGCCCAGCAGGTAGGACATCTGCACTGTGTCCATGGTGGGCACGATGATGTTGCAGTAGTTGGTGTCTGGCATCATGGTGAATGGGGCTGAGGAGTCGATCCACTTCACCCAGGCAACCTGGAACCACAAGGGCTCAGGGGGGGACCAGAACCCTGCCCTGCCCCTCTGCTGGCTGTGGCCCTGTGGCCAAGTGTGGCAGGCAAGGAACAGCACTGTGGGGGCTGCTTCTGATGAGGTGGCAAGTCCTGTGTTCTGCTCCCTGCCTGGGGCCAGGGCTCCCAGCACGCACAGCCAGGAATGGAGATTCTCTGACAGCTGCCCAGCGGGGGCTCCCTAAGGACTGCCAGTCCCTGGGTCTCTTCGTGAAGGTGCAGGGGTGTTTGCTGTTTACTTTCAGGCTAGCCAAGGAACGATGGGCGCTGGTGATAGCTGGATACTGAGAGGCCACCTGACCTGGGCTCCCCCACAGCCCTGCCCCACCTCGCAGACTTCCCCTCACTATGGCCAAACCAGCATGTCCCACTGGGGACACTGCTGACCATTAGGCCCCAATGTGCCCTGTAAGCCCCCAGCAGGACTCTGCACAGTGACTGTCTAGTCTCTACAGACACCTCTCTGGCCCCTCCTCTTGGGCCCGGGTCCTGACCTTGGAATGAGGGTGGGCTCGTGGAAGCCTCACTAGCTGATAGTAGGGCTGGGGACACTGAGGTAGGCCACAAGGGTCCCTCCACCCCTGGGGAGCCCAGCCTCGGGACAAATGGGGCCTTTAAGCAGCATAGAGGCAGCCAGTCCCCATGCTCAGCATCGGCGTGGGGGGGCAATGGGCATGGCTCGGGAGGGAGGCACTCTGACACCTTCCAGCCCAGGCCCAGGTCCAATTCTGTCATCAGACAGCCAGTGGGACCGCTGTGACCCACGCTGTCTGGAAAACAGGCACAATTACAGCCAACCCACAGGTCCATGAGGGTGCATGAGGCGGTGCAAATGACCCCCAGCCTGAGACCTGGTGGCCAACACTGTGGCCTCTATCAGGTCATCACTCCTCGAGCAGAACAGCCGCCATGCAGGGGCCTGCCCAGCCCAGCCCGAGGCACCTTCTTGCCCTCCTCCTCGTCGTCCTCATCGTCCTCTGTGTTGCTGATCCCTGCGTCCTCCAGCCTGTAGTCAAACACCAGCCCCTCTCCTGGGAACTGCAGAGTCAGCTGCCAGGGCCAGGAGGAGAGTCAGTTTGTGAGGCCCAGCAGGTCTGTGTGGACTGGTCCCTGGGCCCGGGCCAGGGCTGCCTTCTCACCTCTTCAGCCTCCATCTTGGTCCGCAGCCAGTTGCTGAAGCTGGTCCGGCCTTTGCTGTCCCCAGTAGCACCCACACTCCAGATCAGGGCGAAGATGAACCAGGGCTCGATCAGCTCTGGGATGCGACTCAGCTTCTCAGGGGGTATTTTCTTGAGGCCCTGGGGGCAGAGGGAACAGTATATCGGGCTGAGATAGGAACAGCACTGAGGGGCCTGAGGAGGTGGGGCAGGGGCCACAAGGCTTTGTTTTTCTACAGCGGACAGATGCTGCGGTCCCGTGACCCCTGTCGCACCAATCTGCTTCTCTCTTCCAGGCCTCTGGGGGCCCAGGCAAGGAGTGGGGCAGGAGGGAGTAGGCACCCAGACCTCCCTTGGGGGGGTGTACCTCTCTAGGCAGAAAGGGCTTGAAGAAGCACTCAAGCAGCTTGAGCAGGCTCATGGTTAGGTTCCCATTGGTCGAGACAATTACCTCCTTCACTGAGGATCGAACGAAGTCGATGGATTCCTGCAGGGAGTAGGCACCCAGTTCTCACGGGTGTTGGCCACAGTGCCCTCTGCCCCACCAGGGCCGGGCATACCTGTGGCCTTGCTTACCTCCAGGAAACTGACAAAGAGGGCCTTAAAATTCTCCTCGTAGGGCCTCAGCAAGGCGGGGAGCTTCCTCAGCCAGCACTCGACGAAGGGCAAGAGCCCCAGGATGCTAGGCTCCAGGTACACCATGCCACAGCGGGACACCGTGGCTGGCGAGGCCACTGCCAGGTCTTGCACCTCGAACATCATGGTCATTGCCTGGAGCCAATACGAGCTGTGTGAGTGGGTGGGTTGCCAGTCCCCAGGGCTGGAGAAAGAGCTGCAGGGCTGTGGGAAGGGCTGTCTGTCCTGTGAGAGGCATTGATGGGCAGGCCATGGGGGAGGAGCAGTGCAGGAATCCCTGCGCCCACAGGTGATAACGTGGCCCTCCTTGGAGTCCTTAGGCAGAGCCCAAATTGGGGGGGTTGCTGGGACTCTCTGGCCAGCTGGGTCAGGGCACTGGGGCTCTCCAGAGGCCTGGGGAAATAGGAAACGAGCTCTGTGCCCTGCTCCCCTGCACATGGACACAGGTCCACGTTGACCGCCAGGTGCTCTCAGAAGGGCTCAAGAGCTCAACTCAGCATAGCTACTGCGAACTGCTCTCATGCCAAGCCATAGCCCTCTTTTTCTGAAAACTACCCCTTACACACCAGGGAGGTCCCTGTGGTGGTCTATACCACCTGTCCCCCAGTCCCCCAGGCCATGGTGCCAGGATCTGTGGACACCTGACCCAGATGGGGCTGACACAGCTGAAGTGGGCCCGGGAGGCACGAGGCAGTGTGAGCGGGGAGTGGCAGGGTACCGTCCCGGCCCTGGGCTCAGGACACGGGGGTCAAGAAGGGGTGCTGAGAGCTGTGCCCAAGCTCCTGCCAGCTGGTGGCTCCTGGGCAGATCACAGTGACAGTCTGAGATGCAGCCATGGCCCCGAGGGGAAGGCACGGAGGGGACCAAGTTCAGCCAGCATGGCGCAGGTCCAGACCCCCCCTGCCCCCGAGGCGAGCGGGCGCGCGGGGCCGCACCTCCGTGAGCTTGATGATCTCCCCGGAGCTGAGGCACAGCTTCTTGTTGTCGTCCAGCACCGTGTTCATGTTCTCAATCCACACGGCGTCCACCGGCCCGTCGAACATGTACCACTTCTTGTTGGTGTCGGAGGCGGTGGTCCCCGCCCGGATGAGGGAGGGGAAAATCCCGTCTGTCCTGCAGCAGGAGGAGAGGGCTGCGGCCACAGCGGGCTCCCAGGAAACCCGGCCACCGGGCTGGGCCCGCCCTGCTTTGTTTTGTCCTTCAATATCTCAATTCTTTTAAAAATTATAATAGGAAAAATGGGATTTTTTGGAGTGACGTGGTGTAATGAAAATATGCGCTTATGCCCCTTCCCTGCCGAGCCCCCTGAAGTCTCTTTAAAAGCAGATATTGGGAAAACCCCTGACGGGAGAAGGGGGTGGGGGAGGCACTGCATGCCAGGGAGCCGGTGGCAGGGCTGCCAAAGATGTCGGCTGAGCCAACCTGCAGCGCCTGAGCCTTCCCCCAGGCCCGACTGTGCGCTTCCTCGTAAATCCAGTTTTAGCAGAGCCCTGCTGAGGCAGCTTCGCCAGGACCCTGATGCCTGATGGCCCCCAGCACCCGCCCTGAGATGTGTGATCCCCTGGCCTTCTCCAGCTCGCACCCTTTTGCCCCTGGTGTTTCCTCTTTTTTTTTTTAAATTTTTTTTCGTTCTTTATTTTTTTTCTTCTATTTTCAGTTGGCCAATTAATTTTTTTTTTTTTTATTTTTAGTAGAGACGGGGGTCTCGCTCTTGCTCAGGCTGGTCTCGAACTTCTGGGCTCAAACGATCTACCCTCCTCGGCCTCCCAGAGGGCTAGGATTACAGGCGTGAGCCACCGAGCCTGGCCGGTGTTTCCTCTTGACCTTCTGGTTTTTCCATCTACCCACCCCCACTCTGCTCCTTGGCTGTAAATTCCCACGTGCCTGCGCTGCATCCAGGCTGAGCCCCATCTCTGTCCCCTGTTGTAAGACCCTGTTGCAGTGTCTCTATTCCTATCACGGTATCATGATGGTCCTGAATAAAATTTCCTTACCATGTTTTGAAAAGTATCATTGAATAATTTATTTTCTTTAACAGGGGGCAGTCTGGTCTGACTCCAGACCCCTGTTCTATTAATGCCTACATAAGAGCCCGGTGTGGGTGTGGGTGTGGGTGAGGCCCTTCACCAGAAGAGGAAGAGGAAGTGGTACCGGCCCACACTGAGAAAGGCAGGTGACTCTCCCTCCCCAGCGCCATCCCCCTGGGTCCCCAGGACACTGAAACCAAGCAGACACCCCCAGCAGAAGACTGCAGTTTCCTCTTTGGAGAAACAGAGAGCCCCAGAGAAAAGACCCTCAGGTGCTGGTGTTTGAGGGGTCTCCATGCAGTTGCCCTGCTCTGGTCTCAGCGCACTTCCCCTAAAGTGCACACCCTAGCCTGGCACAGGGGTCCTCAGCGTCCCACCTGCCTCAGTCTTCTACTGAGGCTTACTGCTCGCCAGACACTGTTCGTTCTTGCCTTACCATGATAGTGGTGCCATTATTGTCCCCACTGTAGATGAAGGAACCAAGGCCTGGGGCAGGGTGAGGAAGAGAGGCTTTGGGCTGCAGAGCCTGAGAACCCAACCTTCCGCCGGGCTAAGGGAGGGAGCAGGCTGACATGGTCTGGGAGAAGTCGGTGGCTGGAGGTTAGGGCTACTCACCACTCATGGGTGAGCAGGTCGAACTCCCCATATAGCTGGCCCATCGTGATGGACTTGGGGTTGAGCACGTAGTAGTTGACAGCCTCGTACACACCGCCGCTGATGGACGGCTGCCCTTTCAGCAACGTCATGGCGGCTGCCAGCACTCTGTAACACTAGGAGATGGGCCCTGAGGGTGAGCCTCCTGGCTCCCCGGAGAGCAGGGCTGGGGTGGGCTGGGGAGCATAGGAAGTAGGAGGGGTGTTCTAGAGACCAAGGGGTACAAGCGGAGGCTGAGACCCCTACTGAAGCCGCCCCACCCCTAGGCACCACCGTCGGGTGGGGCGCTGCCCAGCTTGGCTCCACTCACGTTGCTCTTGCCGGAGCCCGTGGGCCCGACGAGCATGAGGCCATGCCGCACCACCGTGGTCTCGTACAGCTGGATGCACTTGGTCAGGAAGCCTGCGGGACATGGCAGAGGAGCGGGGATCAGAGCTTGGATGTGGGTCCTGCCTATACCACTAGCTTGTGTGACCCTGGGTAAGTCACTTCACTCCCTGAGCCTCAGTTTCTCTATCTGTAAAATGAGGGTGGTGGCAGCACCAACCTCATAGGCAGGGCAGGTGAGGCCCTCCGCACAGCAGCTGGCACAGAGTAGGAACCCTGTCAATGCCAGCCATTATCTCCATCGTGACTGTCATGCCTTAACACTCACTGGTCAGGTGGGCAGCTGTCACAGCCTCCTCGGTGTCGGCTGTCACAGGCCCCACAACCGACTTCAGCCCCATCCTGCTGAGAGCACCACCCCGAGTAAGTCCTGGCCAATATGGGGCAAAAGCGTAGGGACACACTCTGAGGGTCAGTGAGGAGCTGTGGTGACAGCCACAGGTGGAGGTGGAGGCGGCCAGAGGCGGAGGCCAGGCCCACATGGGCAGGAAATACATGCATCGCCTAAGCCCAAGGGGGTGGTGGTGAAGGTGGTGATGGCTACGGCCCTGCGCCTCTAGGTGTCCCTGGTCGACCGAGCCAGGGATGGCAAAGCTGACGTCAGGCTGTGGGAGAGGGAAGGGTTTGAGGCTTCATGCAACAAGCACGCTGGGGCGCAGATGGTGGCCTGAGAAGGAAACATGAGAGCTGCACGTGGAAGTTAAGAGCAATGGCGGGTGCTGGGGAAAGGACTTGCAGGGCTAAGTGCAAGCCCTCAACTGCTCAGGCCCCACAGGAGGGCCCTGTGTGGCCAGCGTGGCCAGGCATGACCTCCTGGAGGAACACTCTCTAGCTAAAGGGGCAACTGGAGGGGTCTGGGAGGAGAGGAGGGGATAGCTGGGCTGGAGGATGGTGGGAACAATAGCTCAAGCTGCGTGGACGTGTGGTGTTCAACTGAGATCCTCACCCTGCTGTGAGGGAAGGGTGCTTGGGGTGAGAGGGAGTCTCTTTAGGGGCCGTGTCTCCAGAGCCCTTCTAGCCACATGGTAGCTTTCCTAACAAGCTGGTTAAGGAAGGGCTCAGATGTTCCTTAGCACAATGATGCCAGGGCTGCCACTGAACAAGAAACACGAGCAAGTCTTGCTAGTGGCATGGAGCGCAGGCAGCTCTCAGAAGAGGGGAGTGGTGACTGTGTATGTGGGGTGGGGTGCCTGGAACATGGCACCGAAGAACCATTCCTGCCCCAAGTGGGTGAGGGTGGTGGGAAGAGCCAGAGCCTGGGGAAGCAAGGCTCTGAGCCCTTGGTCTTCCTATGGGAAGGCTGAAATCATGAGATCTTGGGAAGGGGACAGAACCTGCTTCCCCATCACCAGGTGGGTTCTGGTGGAGACGACCAGGGGCACCTGTACTGTCCCTGGACTGCTTAGCTGAGAGCCTCAGCCTGCAGCACACTTGGTCAGGTGTGGGGGACCCTGAGGCTTGAGTGTCCTGTCCCTGTTCCCCTGCCCAGTACTCCAAGGTGGCCAGAGACAGCCCCTCCTGGCTCTGGGACTCTGGGGAGGAAAGGCCCATAGCTCACCGTCCACATCCTTGAGGTTGCTCTTCTCACAGGCCTTGCGGATGGCCTTGTCCAGGATCCCATAGTCAGTCTCTTCCTCCTTGATGGTGGGGAACAGGTCGGACACAATCCCAGAGAAGAGCTTGAGGTCCTCCTGCAGGAACTTGGGCACGTTCACGTCGCGGATGGCCCGGAGGCAGATCAGCTCCTGCAGCAGTCACCAGTGGAGCTTGCAGGGTGGCAGGCTAGATGCCCCTCCAGCCGCCCAGCAGCCCCTACAGAGCCTTGCTCCCCAGAGCCCCCTGGAAGGAGCTCACCTCGTTCATGCTGGGGTTTTCTCGCTTGAGGTTCCCAGCAGCAGAGATCACAGTCTTCACGGCTCTCATCCCGAAGTCATAGTGATCCTGTCACCGTATGAGAGGAGGCATGGGTGGGCGCTGTTCCTCTGGGGGCTTCTGCTTGGACATGCTGCCTCCCACCTGGTACCTGGTACCTGGCCACACCTCATCACCGCTGAAATGTCACTTCTCCAGCCCCTCTGCGACCACCCACAAGCCCCGACCTGTGCTGGTAGCCCTCCTTAGGCTCCTCTGGCACCCTCTACTTCACAGTTCCAATGGTTCTCTCCCTTTATCGGGTTTCCTGTTCTTGAATTCCTGGCCTTAAGCAATCCTCCCTCCTCGGCCTCCCAAAGTGCTGGGATTACAAGTGTGAGCCACCATGTCCAGCCCCAGGTCACATGTTCTGCATCCCTGCTCCACTCTGCCTTGGTCACTGCTAAATCCCTGCAGTCCTAGCACATCCCCAAGGGCAGGGAGGCACTCAAGTTGTGTTGGAAAAGTGAATGAAGGAGTTTCTCATCTGTGCAACAAATGGCTTGGCCTCCACAGCCTTTGAGCTTCCGTCTAACATTCTCCTGCAACATCTCTTCAGACCCCCACAGTGGGGGGGTCACGCCACAGTGGCTTTTCCTACTGATTCTGTTTCTCTCCATTGCACAGTGGGTGTGCTGGAAATAGATAATTTATCGCCTTGCCCCATGGTGCCAGACTATGGGGCTACGTCTAGACCTAACCCACAGATAGCACACGCACTTGGAGCTCCAATGAAGACACTGGGCTTGACTGTGGGTCTTCGCTACTGGGGAAGGGTTAAATACATTTCCAGAGCCATGTGGGATAGTTGCTCTAATGGGGGGTGGGAGGGAGATTTTTCAAAGTAGATAATTGGAAAGAAGGGTGTGTGGGAGTGCTGGCACCCAGGGGCACACTTTTTCCTCTTAACAGATTGCATCTCTTCTAGCCCATGAATTTTGGTGGGCTGCACCTGGCCAAAGGCAGTATGGTTATCCCCTGGCCACAGTGATTGGTGTTCATGGACAAGCAGGTGACCCAGAGAAGGCCCATTAGGGCAACATCAGGAATTTTTTTCTGAAACTATTAAGAAAGAGAAACTAAGTAAGTAGTATGTAAGCCCGGAGGTGGGACTTATCTCTGCTGCTACAGAAGGGGACCCTGCCTCAGAGCTGAGCTGGACAGGAAAGCTCCTCTACCAGTGCCAGAACCCAGGTTGGTCCTGTCTACCCTTGAACCTGGGCTCAACACACTGAGGGGAAGGCCCAAGGTTCTGGGAGGTTTGTGCGGCCCAACCATCCTGCTCTGGCCCCGTGAGGCCCGGGTGCACTTGCTCCCCAGCCTTGGGTCATGTGGCTCTGGGTTCCCTAGTGATCAGCCCTCCCTTGTACCCAAGCTAGCCAGGTGAGCATCTGTTCCGGTTCCTGCTCCTGTTCCTGCTTCAGCTCCACTGTGCCCTGTGGGAGCCTGGCCAGACTCAGCTGCATGGGACCTCAATATCCTCAACTGAGAAATGGGCATGTAACTCCCGCCTACAGGGCTGCTGGGAGGAGTCAACAAGATCGTGTCTGTAAAGCACAGAGCCCAGAGCCCGGCCCTCGGCAGGTGCCCAACAGAAGGTGAGTTCCGAGCTGCTTTGGAGGCTGGGGTAAGCTGCAGACCCTGGAACCTGATCAGGGCAGGGCCTCACCTGGGAGCTGAGCTGCTCGGAAGACAGCTTGAAGGTGGTCGTGATCTTCTTAGCCAGCACATTGGCCTCATTGAAGCCAAAGGAGTAGAGTGAGATCTCGGCAATCATGGCATAATCCGGAACCATCATGGCCACGGGCCGGAAGAGTGCCTGGGGCACAGGGCAGGCGCGTGAACGGTAGGCAGCCCTCACCCCTAAAACACCAGCCATTCTCTGGGCCATCTGGTCCCCAGAGGCAGTTCACCTGGCCCTCCGCTCCAGCAAATACTGGGACTGCCCTCTGCACCACGCCTGCCATGGCTGAGGCTTGCACGCCCCTGTGGCTGGACGGCTCTGGCCTTCGTGTTGATCTGAACCTGCCCCATATTAACTCCCAGGAGATGGCCCTCTTGGCTCCTGTCTTCCTGTTTCTCCCAAAGGCCTAGCCTAAGCAGCTCCCATCAGATGCCCCTGACACACACGTAGGCAGCCCCGACCCGTCCCATGCCCTGAGCACAAGCTTGGGGCCTCCTCTCCATAGTGGGGGGGGCACTTAGGACCCCTGGGCAAGGGGCTGCCGTAGGGAAACACAGTCCCTAAAGTCCAAGCAGCTGTGTGTCCTGCATAAGTGATTTCGCAACTCTGAGCCTCGCCAGAGCTCTGGTGCCTCCTGGGCTGCCCTGGACCTGAACTTGCCTTCAGGTTGTCAGGCAGCTCGGTGCGGCCAGCGTATCCCGGGTTCATTGTGATAAACACTGCGCAGGATGGCACCAGTGGGATCTCGACACCCTCAAACATGAAGCGTTCCACCTGCAGAGAGAGGAGGGTGACTCACCTGGGCAAGGGTGCCCAGCCTTGTCCCCTCCTCTGGATCCCCTGTTGATGTTCCTGTCCTGGCCAAGACTGGAGCCTGATCATGGGTTGGATCCTCTCTCAGGTCCTGGCTCCAGTCCCTCTGAGGTCCCCACACATCTGGTTCCCGCTCCCTCCACCCCCAGTTCCTGACACTCAATCTCCCTGACTCAGTCAAGTTCAGCCCTGACTAGGGCCAGGGCCCTACTTAGCGGGGAGGGACTGTCTGCCAGCCTCTAAGCCCTTGTACCCAGGACAAGATCCCTGGCTACCCTTCACGCAGCTGCAGAAAGGACCAGGCCTGGGGCTTTCCATGAGGGTCTGGATGCAGGAAGGGACCCCTTCGTCTGCCGCAGCTTGGCCGGGAGCTGCCCACAGACTGGGGCAAGGATGTGGGGCTTCCTGCCTGACTACAAAAGCCCTCCAGGAGCAGCTCTGCGGGGGTGAGGGACACGCTGTGCCCCTGCGAGAGGGGACAGGCTGGACCCAGGGCAGGCCCCAGTCCTGGCTTCTCAGCCTGCAGTGTGGGGAGCCGCATGGCGGCACAGGGCATGGGCAAGGTGGGTAGGGGGCGTGGTGGGGGTGGCAGGGCAGTGCAGGAGGTGCCCTGAGGCTCACCCGCTGTTGCTGCGCCTTCTGGATGGTGGTGATCTGCTGTGCCACCACAGACAGCACCTCGATGTCAATGCGATTGAACTCGTCAAAGCAGGCCCAGGCGCCAGCACTAAGGCCAGAATATAGGTGGGAGACACGCATTCAGGGCCCCTCCAATCCCGCAGGGGTGGGGGAAGCCCTCTGTGGCAATCTCCACCAGATCAGCCACAACCCCCGCCACCCCAAGTGCCCACTGGGGCCAAGCCCTTCAGTCCCATCATCCCATTCTGCCCCCACCATCCGGTGAGCTCCCCCTCACCAGGCAGTGCCCTTGCCTCGCCCTCCCCAGACAGCCCTGCCATTCTGTGCTGTCCTGGCCACCTCACACCACGCCTCACCTGGCCAGGCCCTTGAAGAACTTGCCCATGGCCATGAAGTCGAGCTGGTCAGAGCAGTTGAACACAACGGTCTGTATGGCCAAGGCCTTGCCCAGGTCTTTGGTGGTCTCAGTTTTCCCTGTGCCAGCTGGGCCAGCTGGGGCACCCCCAAACTTGAGGTGCAGGGCTCCGGTCAGTGTCAGGTAGCACCTGCAGGAGTGAGAGAGGGTGGGCACCAGCCACACGTGTCCTGGACATGCCCCCTTCCTCGGGATTTCCACAGACATGGGACGGCCTCCTCCTCTGGGGCCTGTGGACAGGTGGCTGTCACTCCTCTCCAGTCAGGGCCCCAGGTGTGCCCAGCCCTGCCTGGCAGGGTCAGGACTGGAGCCTGCAGCCACCCATCCATGCTTTCTCTCTCCATTTCACAGCCCCACAGAGGCCTGCTCAGAGACCCAGGGGATGGCCGGCCTGTGGCCACACCTCGCTTCCCTTCCTCCAAAGCCAGCTTGAAAGTCTGGCTGGTACTAAGTGCAGGCAACAAGATGAAAGACGAAATGACCGATTGCTTTAGAAGAGAACTGTTATAAAGGGACTCACTCGTTACGTCTCTTTCAAGATCAGTTCCTCTGGCACATTTAAAGGGGGATGTGACTGACACAACAGTGACGCTCAGCCCGAGTGCCACATATGCGGAGAGCTCTACTCACGTGAGCTCAGGAAATCTGCATGACCACCCTGAGGAGGCCTCAGAAGAAACTGAGGCACAGAGGGTTTGAGTCACCTGCCCAAGTCACTCTACCTGTGATGGGCAGAGCAGAGCTTTGAACCCAGGGCCCATGCTCCTAGCCTTGCACTGCTCTGACGGAGTAGATCATATGGAGTGGCCATGGTGCCGTGCTCCTGGGCCAGCGAGAACTGGAGGGAGGGTCTCAGTGTGGGACAGAGAATGGGGGATGCTCACCTGTCTGTGAGGGGCGTGATCACCAGCCTGCCACTGTTGCCTAGGTACTCGTAGCCGTAGATGAACTCGGCATTCACGGCACGGATGTACAGGTCGCTGTTTGTCCAGTAGTACCTGCAGTGCAGGGAGATGGGTGCCTGGGCCTTGGGGTCCAGGCCACTGGGCAGCTATGTGGTCAGGAGAGGAGGTTATTTGGGGAATGAGGGCAACAAGGCATCCCGCCCAGCTTGTCCCAGAACCTTGAGGACAGGGACCTGGCAGCAGCTGTGGCCCTGGGGGTGGCCCCGCCTTACCTCAGCTGTGAGATCCACTCGAAGTCGTGCACACTGACCACAGCCTCCTCGATCAGCTTGCTCACCACATCCTTGGCGTGGACCTCAATGACGATTAGTGCTGACAGCACTGCCCGCTGCATGCGGGACAGTTTCCCCCGCACCAGAGCCACCAGGTCACTGAGCTGCAGGAATGGGAGGCACCGTTAGAGATCAGGGAGCCATGGGGAGGATCCCCCTCCCTTGCCCAGAGGGTGGGTTTCCACCATGAACAGCCCTTCTATCATGGGGCTTCTGACAGCCTGGGATGTGAGGTGCACAGGGATTGGGCAGTGAAAGGAAGTAAATAAAAACAGAGAAAAACAGAGGCACACGCATGGCAACTGCCTCCCTGCAGTGGATGGTGCCATCCGAGCCTTCAAGAGCCAGGTGGTGGAGCCTGGTGAGGAGCTGGAGCTTGGAGCAAGGAGAGCCTAGAGGACACTGGGGGAGGGACCCAGGCATGTGGTACCCTCACTGACCGTCAGGAGGTGCACCTGCCTGGCCTGGGAGCCCTCCTCAAACCGGCTCCGGGTTTGAGGAGCGTGGTGGCTGGTTGTGAGACACTCATTTCAGGAGTGTCTGACCTGTTCTTTGGATGCAACTCCAGGCTCAAAATAGGAAAAACTCCTGGAGGGACTGGGCTCTCCTGGGTGTGGGTGTGCAGGGACAGTGATCTTTTTGACTCCCACCTGCTGGGACAGTTGGGGGAACAGCCGGCTCTTGAGGTCACCATCTTCCAGAGCCTGCGCCACCTCCATGGTCCAGTAGGTCTGGCACCCAGCAATGGTCACCTGGCCAGGCCAGTTCAGAACCCACTGGGTCCTGGGCATCTGGGAAGACAGCACAGGCAGGCTGGCCCAGGCAGCTACCAGCCTGACTCTGTCCTCTCTCCTCCCCTTGAATGTTGTCCCCGCTTTGGCTTTTCAAACTCTGGACTCAAGTTGTGCATTCCACCAGTCCCTCTAAGCTCTGGGCTTCTCGGGGATGGGTAGAAGACATCTCTGAACTGACTCTGCAGGATGGGGCTCAGCCGCAGCCCAGCGGCCGGCTGCGGGGCTGAGAGACGCAGCCCAGGTGAGGCCTGAGGCCTGGCACACAGCCCGTGCTCGAACGTGACGGCCGCCACGATTGTCATCAGGAGTGAGTCTCACTTTCTGGAGTGTGTATGGAAAGGAGAGTTTTCTGACTCTTGTGCCTGAGCCCCCAGCGGCCGCCTAGGTGGCTGAGAGCAGCGGCCGTGAGGGCTGCAGCCGGAGGATGAGGATGAGGATGAGGCAGGCTGAAGCACAGAGGCGCCGAGTGGGGCGGAGGGGCCAGGCTGCGCGGGCTCACCGTGGGGTAGGCCTTAATGGCCCTCTCGATGATGTCGTGCACGCTGGCCTTCATGCTGCGCTCCACCTCCCGCAGCCAGTCCTCCACATTGCTGGTGGGGTAGAGGGAGAAGGACAACTCTACCTCCTCACCCTCCGCTGAGTACATGTGTGTGATCTCCAGGTCCTCCTGGAACAACAGCTGTGGGCCACACGGGAATAGGAGCGGGGTTACCTCATGTGCCCAGAGGCTCTGCCCACACAGCCCCAGCGCCGGCCCCAGCCGCGTGTCTGTCTTGGCTGGGCCTTCCCTGACCGCTCGTGGGCTGGAGGGCCTGTCCCCTGCATGCAGCAGGCACTGGGAGGAGGCCAAGCCTGCCCTGCGAGCGCCCGTCTTGCGCAGGCCTGTGCAGCCTCCTTGCTAGGTGAAGGGAGGCCAAGGAGGCTCACGAGTCTTCTGGCCTTATGGGTTTCTTGGCCCAGCCAACCCCTCAGTGTGTTGGGGACAGGGAGCCCCTGGATCAGTCAGGAGCCAAGGACCCCCTGAGCTGGGAGTCCTGCAGCTGGCCTTCCTCCCACAGGCCCTGGCGTGTCTCCACGACCAGGAATCTCGCCGCCTCATTTCCCGATGAAAGAGCTTAACGCACAAGGAAAGATGTTCTGCCCCAGCCCCAGGCCCAGCCACCCACCCGAGCAATGTTCTCGAAGCACTTGCGCAGGTGGGGCTGCACGGCTGTGGGGTCCTTTGTCTGGGACAAGATCTCTAGTAGTTCATCATCTGACAGGAAGTAGAATCTGCCAGGGGAACAAGGGTGAGAGAGCAGGTCAGGTGGGCTCCCTGGGCCCCGCAGCCCAGCCTGAGCCGGGCACTCAATGCCCCAGCCTCGTGGGCAGACCCTGATGAGTGGGGGCAGGCCAGGTGGTGCCCACCTGGGGAAGGAGCTCCGCTTGGTCTCCAGGTACTCGCTGAGACCCTTCTGCACCAGGTCCAGCAGCTTGTTGCAGTCCCGCAGGCTGTCCAGCAGCCTCTGGTCGGAACACACATTGATCACCTGCAGGGCCCGGGCCAGGGAGAGAAACTGCGAGTGAGGCCAGTCCAACTGGGAGGCAGTGAGGCAGGCCCACCAGAGTACCCACACCTGCCAGGGACCCTCAAGGGCCTGGGAAGGAAAGTGGCAGGAAAATTGTCCCTGAGTCTGGGGCTGCATCCATTGGCCCTGCCAGCCCCACAGAAAAAAATTCTGTAGTCAGACAAATCAGGGATAAACAAAGCTAAGGAGTTTGCTTTGCTGCAGGACTTGTCAGGGCTTCTAAAATGTTAATGTGGACTTCAGATCTCCAAGAGAAAAGCCATCAATGGTTGTGCTTCTGAGAAGCATCTCTGAGACTGGGGGACCCATGTCCTCTGGGGTGGACCAAAGCCTCAGACTTGTCCTCTAGTCTTTCTTGTTTAGGGAGGGAAGAGACCAGAAGGCCCCCAGCAATGTCCCCAGGGCCCTTGGTGGTCCAGCTGCCCCCCAGCCCCGTGGAGCTCGCCTCCCGGTTCTCGTAGGCATTCTTCATGATCTTCCTCCAGATCCGCTCCATCGTCTGGTAGCGCTTGCTCTCCACGGGCAGCTGCCGGTTGATGTCCTCGGAGCTGAAGATGGGCTCCAGGTAGAGCCAGGACCGCTGGCAGTTCAGCCACTCCTCCAGCACCTCCTGGGCAGGGCAAGGGCAGGCAGGCAGGATACAGACTATTAGGGTCCAGTGGCTTCTGTCCCCATCACGGAGATATTTCACCCCACTCGAGTGCTAGGCAGAACACTGGGCGCCAGAGCCAGTGTCCATGGGGAAACTTCTAGCTGGTACTGTCGGCCGTGGTACTCTAGGAAACAAAGAAGATGCAGGGACGCCTCCCCTCCAGAAAAATCCCACACGCGTCTCAGGACACCCATGCCTCCAAAAGAGCGAAAGGAGCTGTTCTTCCCTGCCAGAGGAACACACCCAAACTGGCAAATCCTGCAGGAACACAGGAAAGACCTGGTGCATGGGGGACAAAAACAGTCTCCTTTCCTGGGAGGACTTTTAGGTCCTGGGACGATCCCAGGATTCTCTGAGGTTCATCGGGACTTGAGTGTGAATTCCTTAAAATACTCTCAGAACCATCATTCCCAGAGTGAGACATCTTTCCCCTTCTGCCTCCGAATTCCCCATTCAGGATTTATCTCCTGTCTTGTATCAGGGTACAATCACTTGCCCATTCATTCACCTCTTCCGCATGAGACGTGTGCCACAGCCAGCTCCGTGTCAGCCCACGCCAGGCCCGTGTGGGCACCAGGAGAAACAGAGCGGAACAGGGCATGGCCACTGCCTTGAAGGGGCCCACAGTCCACTGACGGGCCAGCTCTGCTCCTGAGTCACCAAGGCCTGTGTGCGAACAGGCCTTGCCCGAGGGCCTCAGTGGGACACCTTGTAGGCGGTGCGGGACTGACACGGTGGCTCTGGCTCGGTGCTGAGCCTTGGGGGAGACAGAAGGTGGGGCTAGAACTCCAGGTAGAGGGGACAGCAGGAGCAAGGAGGAGACCCAGGGGCAAGCTGAGCAGCTCCGGCATCTCTGGGTGGTCCAGGGGCGTATAGATGAACCCTCCTCGCCCAGCTCCTGGCCTTCACTGGAGCGTCTGAACAGCTCCCAGGAAGCCCCCGGGAGGGGCTATCAGAATCACACCTTCAGGTTGGCCCAGACTGTCCTCAAAGGCTCTGTGGGAGCCCTTGCCTCTGGCCTTGACAGCTGAAACAAGGGCAGCCCCCAACACCCTGGCCCCTCACCTCGAGGTGGCTCCAGAGGAGATGGGAATGGGAGGCTCAGGAGGGTGGGAAAGGGCATTGAGGAGCCTGGGGGCCTCATGGTGTCCAGCCCAGAAAGTCCCAGTACTGAAGTCTCAGTTGTCCCAAGTCCAGGCAGCCCTTTGGAGCTCTGCTGGCAGCTTTTGTGTCCTCCCTCAGCCACTTCTTAGGACTAAACGCGGCCACTACACACTCTTAACTGCCCTCCCAGTAGCTGAACCTCACAGGCAGACAGCCGCATCCTAGTCACCCTCCTCTGAACGGGGAGCTGGCCAGAGAGCCTCATGCCAGGGTTGCCAGAGAGCCAGGGGCTGCGTGGACACGGGTAAGGTGCTCTGCTGCTCCAAGCCCCACCTGGAGGCCATCACGCTCCACTTATGGGACTGGGCTCCTTGAAATGGGAGAGGGATTCGAGGACAGAGGAGGAGGGCGCACCTGGGTCAGCTTCAGTTTGTTCTCCCAGGAGTTGATGCGTTGCTCAAAGGGCTTCTTATAGGGTGAGAAGGACATGCTCTGGGTCATGACAATGTGGTCGTCAAGCAGCTGTGAGGCCTCGTCTGGGCTCTTCAGGATGTAGGTGTCTGTCTCCTTGTAGGGGATCACGTTGAACAGGATGGTCGACCACTCCTTCTCCATCTTGTCTAGCGCCTGGGGTGGGGCACGAGTCAAGGCTGGGTCTTGGGAAGGGGCTGGCCATCGTGCTATCTGACCAGCACTGTGCAAGGAAGAGCAGACTCTGCCTGGCCATGGCCTTCCCATGGGCCCCTCTGGCAGATACACCCAGTGTGTTGTCTGCTCAACAAGGCTCCTGTGGGCCTTGTCTGAATTCAGGGCCCACTCATCCTCACACATGTGCTGCATGTGCACAACATGCTCATACAAACATGTTGGGAGGCAGCTGAGGTTAGGAGTGTAGGCACTGGTCCCAGATCTGGCACTTACTGGCTGTGTCACCTTGGCCAGTTGCTGAACCTCTCTGAGCCCTAAGTTACTCACCTGAGGATAATGGGGATAATGCTATCAGCTCCTTCCTGGGGATCTTGAGAGGAGTAACTGAAGGATGGCAGTAATGGCAGACATTGTGCCAAGCACGTTACATACACGATTAACTCACTTAATAGAATGCACCTCGATCCCTGGGCATGACAACCCTGGGGATGGGGCCCATTACTGTCTTCCTCCCAAGTGGCTGTCATTGCCAGGACTGGAGGCCAGGCTGTCCAGCAGGACCTGCTGGTGGCTGCCCACCTGCTCGATGGCATACTCCTTGCCAGCCACCTCGGCCACCTTGCTGATGCTTTCAATATAGTCCTGCAGGTTCATCTCGAGGCAGCGGGCAAAGGTCAGGTTGGCCTTGGGCCTGACGTTGATGTTGATCTCGTTTGACAGTATATCCCAGTGCCGGTTCCGCATGCCAGGGTTGCGCAGCCCCTGGATCAGCGGGATGTATGGCTTGAACTCCTCGATGCGGGCCCGGATGTCCAAGGCCACGTCCTGGCAGGCTGCCGGGTAGGGCAGAAGGGCATGAGAGGCAGCTGGCAGAGACAGGGAAGGAGGGGACTAGCTGGCTTGGCTGCCTACCTGGGATATCCTTGAACTGCTTCACGCACTTGTGCATGGTCTTGAAGGACTCAATGACATTCTTCTCTAGCTGTTCAGCATCGATGGCTGACAGAGGATCATTCATCCAGCTCTCAGACCAGCGTAGCCAGTCAGAGGCTGTGGTCCAGAGGTCCAGGTAGGGCTGGAAGTCCTTCACCATCCTGGAGAGCTTGTCGTACTGCAGGGGCGTAAGGGCAGGGCTGGGGCTGATGCCCCTTCTTGGGCCAGGTCCTCTCCCCATCCTGGCTCCTGGCTGTTGTCCCAGATCCTACCACAAGGACCTGGGCCTGGCCTCCCTTCTTCCTGCCCCACTCCACCCAGGCTCTGAGCTCAGAGATGACCCTGAGACTCCTGCCTAGTTCTGGCAGCCTCCTCAACCTGAGGGCCGGGGTTGAGCTATCTCCACTCCGCAGTCCCCCAAACGTCAGAGCCCTGCCACCTGGCAGTGGGGTCCTGCTGTGGCTGCAGACACAAAGTGCTTCCTGAAGCCTGGGAGGGGTGGGAGGACAGGGTGCCCCAGGAGGCCTACATTGGTGATAGGCAGGCCGAAGATGCGCTCGCGGTTGTTGTAGAGCATGGCCAGCTGTTGGCAGTCCTTCAGCTGCTTCTTGACCCGCCGCACCTCATTGGCAATCTCGTGTGCACGTGCAATCTCCACGTGGGTGGAGAAGCCAGCTACCACCAGCTGTGGGCCAACAGGTCAGATGCCCCTGCAGCCCCACCGCGCCCACGCATGCCCACACACCCGAGGAACCCGAGTCCCAGGGCCTTGACTGCTCCCAGCTCTGAGGGGATTTTGTTCTGGAGTGAGCAGGCTCCTCGCCCGTCACGGGCTGGCTGCTACCCCATGGCAACATGGCAGGTTAGAGAAAGACCCAGGGGCCTGGACACCGTGCTCACTGCCCACTGGACACCAGGGGCATGACAGAAGAGTCGGGGTTTTACTACTCTGAGTTTTTCTGTAGCTTCCTGCCAGGCATCTCTTTGGCCTTTTGGGTCATTCCTTCAGCTGTTTATGTTTGTTTGTTTGTTTTTGAGACAGAGTCTCACTCTGTTGCCCAGGTAGAGTGCTGTGGCATTAGCCTAGCTCACAGCAACCTCAGACTCCTGGACTCAAGTGATCCTCCTGCCTCAGCCTCCTGAGTAGCTGGGAATAAAGGCATGTGCCACCATGCCCCGCTAATTTTTTTCTGGTTTTGGTAGAGACGGGATCTCGCTTTTGCTTAGGCTGGTCTCAAACTCCTGAGCTCAAACGATCCGCCCACCTCGGCCTCCCAGAGTGTTAGGATTACAGGCGTGAGCCACTGCGCCTGGCCTCCTTCAGCTGTTAATTCACCCATCCACCCACTCGTCAATCACACACATGGACACAGCCCCCCTGAGCACAGAAAGTGAGGCCAGGCCCTGGAGAACGGGGTGTGCCGGGCAGCGCGTGCTCACACACAGCCCTCAGCCATGCCCACCTGCAGCCCTTCCAGCTTCTCCTGGAAGTTGTTCTGATCCATGATCTGGATTTTGCGGAACTTCTCCTCATCCTCGACATGCTGCTGCCGCACCATCTCTATCTGCCCAAGGATCTTAAAAGGCCAGTTGCTGGCAGCCCATCTGCCAGGACAGTGGTGGGGATTAGGAGAAACAACACCGCTGAAATGATGGGCTGGAAAGGCCAGGCACCCAGGTGGCCAGGGCACAGAGAGGAACAGGGCAATCCAGACAGCAGCTGAGGCCAGCTGGGCTGGGCAACTGGGAAGTCCAGGTAAGCTGAGAGGTAGCTACTGCCACCGCCCGGGGGCTTCCCTGCCCTCTAGGAGCTGCGGTCAGCGTGCAGGGAGGTGCAGGTCCAGCGTGCCCAGTGTTATGATGGGGGCAAAGGGTAAATGAGAGCAGTGAGGCCAACTTCCCCTCTTAAGCCCCAGGGACCAAAGGGGCCTTTCCTCAGAGGAGACAAAGCAACAGTCTCTAGCCTGCATGTCCTTGGTGACCACCCAGGGCCACCAGGTCAGCTTCCTTTACATCAGATCAACTCCCTTTGTCCAGCTGACATGGGGGATCGTGGAATGTGAGGGTTCCACCTGCAGCTGGCCTGGGGATGCTGACTCTGGGGGCAGCTCCCCTGAGCTCCAAGATGCCCCACCAGGCCAGTGTCTTGTGACTCCTTGGCAGGGCCTGCCCTAAAGGTCCTGACGGCCCCTGTCTGTGAGGCAGGGCTGGGAAAGGGGTCTCTGGCGGCCTCAGTAAGGCTGGGCTGGAAGAAGGCCCAGGGAGCCATTTCCCATGAGGCTCTGGTGCTAGGCAAGTGCCCCCCCAGGGACTGCCCATCAGGCTGAGCTGTGCCTTCTCTTCATCCTCCCAAGGACCCAAAAGGCCCCAACCACAAACAGGGGACCCTAGCTCCTGGGTAAACGTGTGTGTCAGGCTGTTAACTGGACAGAGACAGGGTTGGGGGAGCAGCTGGGTCCCTAATCCAAGAGGCCCAAATGATTTCCTTCTGCCCCACTGGGCACCCAGGCCTGCCCAGTCCCGGCCCGTGTCTGCAGCATAGCCTCTGGCGCCTTGGCAGGGCATTTCTCATGTGACCACACAGCCTGTGGCAGCTGGGTGTTTGGGAGCCACTGCAGCCCAGCAGCTCCTTTGCCGCCTCCTGTGGTCCACCCGCCCCGCTGGCCTGAGCTCCCACTCACTTGTCATTGAAGTCATCTGAGTTGAGGTTGTACAGGAATTCATCCATGACCTCGTAGTCATCCATGACCTTCACAATCCGCTCCTGCATGGACAGGTGGTGATAAAAACTGTGTGTGTGCTGGGTAGGGGGCAAGTGACTGGGAGCAGGCTCCCAGTCTGGCGGGGTGCTAGGGAGGGGTTGTTCTCTTCTAGAGAGGGGAGGCCTGTGGCGGGGGAGGAGGCACAGGGTGCAAGGGCAGCAGGAAGCTCAGGGCTCCAACTTCCAGTGCCCTGACCCATGCCTTCAGCCCTGCTGACCTCCCTGCCACGCCCACCCATGCAGCCCTCTAAACCCTGCCTCTTCTCCGTGTGTCTCCCTCACTCTAGCCTCCTGGGACCTGATCCCCCAGCCCCTGCCTGCGCTGGCCCGCAGACGATGAACATCCGCCCTGTGCCTCCCCGCCTAGTCCCCACGAGCCGGCCTCACCTCCAGCCCCACCAGCTTCTCGGGGATGCCCTTCATCCACTCTCGCAGCTCAGCCAGCTCCTCGATGCTGTTGGGCTTCTCGTAGATCTTGCGGCTGATGCTGCGGAATTCCTCACAGATCTAGCGTGGGAGAGGGCAATGCACTGTGCCCTTGCCTTCCCTGGGGCCTGCTCCTCCTCAGTCCCCAGCGTTTCCAACAGGTAACTGTCCCTCACACCACACCCCGCAGTGCTTCTAAGATGGGCACTCCTGGTAGGTTCCCTGGGTCCCTGAGGCCTCTCAGTGGGCAAGGGTGTCACCTGGCGCACCTCACCCTCTCAGCCTCCTCCAGCGCCACCAACACACACCAGACGTTGAGGCCTGCACATGCACACCTGGGCTCCATGAAACCATCCAGCCCAGGGCGTCCTTCATGAGGCTTTCCCAGGTATCTACAAGTCTGGGGAAGGAGGTAGAAACCCCCCTTCCCTGGGACCTCCCACATGGAACGGCCCCTGTAGACAGGCAGGGATCAGGACAGGGTGACCTCTCGTTCCTTCCACCGGCCTGGGCATCTGCAGGCAACCCCAACCCTGCCGGGAGACATCTCGCTACTGAAGCACACTGTGCATGTGAGGGTGTGTGCATGTTGCTGTGGTCACCAGGCTGGGCAGACACTCACACTGTCCACCTCCTTGTGCAGGTTCTTGGCCAGGATGTCCAGCATGGAAGTGGCCAGGGCCTTGCGCTTCTTGGACAGGCTCTGCTTGACGTTGTCGATGTTGATGTAGAAGGGCCCAATGACAATGCTGCTGGGCAGCGAGTTGTCCAGGACCTCTTTCTCTCGCAGGTGGGTGAGCACCACCTCTCGTACCTCCTCAGCCGACGGGCACTGCGTCTGGTAGGCCCTGTGGACGGCACACGTGAGGGGGCAGAGGACGGTGAGCAGGGGGGCGGGGGCACACGCGCACAGACGCACAGACGCACTTGAGGAAGGCACTGATGTCGTTGTTGTTCAGCTCCAGGTACTTTCTGTACTCCTTGGCGTAGGCCTGCAGTGGGATCATGGCCTTTTGCATGGCATTGGCAATCGTGGCCCGGAGCTCCTCCACCAGGGGCTCATGGAGCCCCACCGACTCCAGCAGAGGGTCACCGCTGATAAAGATGTCCTCCATCACTAGCTGCGAAGGGAAAGGACAGGGGGACAGAGCTGGGTGAGCCATGGGGCAGGTGGGCAGAAAGGCTGGAGATGGGGTGTCCTCCCGAGGAGCAGGGGGTGGCCAAGCACACAGGGTGGGAGTGGGGGAGAGGGTTGCTGTACTCTCTTAGCAAGGCCAGAAGCCACTATGGGGCCCACCAGGGCAGTATCCTCTTCTGCCTGGGCCCAACTTCAGGAGCAGAAGGGGCAAGCAGGTCACGATGGTTCTGATTGACCAGCAAGGGAGACAACAGGGGACTTGAGTTACACAGGCTCTTGGACCTGGGATGTGGCCTGTGCACAGCAAGGTGACTAGTGGGGACTTTTAACAAGGGGCTCTGTGCATGGAAGTCAAGTCAGATGCAGCTGTGGCAGGAGTGATCCAGCAAGCCCCTGATCCAAATTGCAGTTCTGACACTTAGCAGCTACACGGCCTTAGGCTATTGAAAGTCTCCAAGTCTCCTCTACACAATGGGGATGTTAATAGCTCACATGCAACTTATCATGAGGACTAAATGAGGTGTGGAGAACCACAGGGCTGAGTTTAACCGCTCTGACATTTGTGGCAGCACCCCTGGCTCAGGTAGCCACCAGCAGCCAGGGCAGCTCAAGCTGCAGCCTATACCTTCTCCAGCTGGGGCACAGCGTGGGTGGCCAGGATGCCCTTGTCAAAGAGGTTGAGCAGCGCTGTCTCAAACTGTTCCAGTGGCGTGCTGTAGTGTGCCCCAGAGCTGTCCAGCACCAGGTCTACGGTGAATAGGGGATTCCTCCGGGGCCTGCAGGCAATGGCTGGGCTGACAGCAGGCAAGGGACCAGGAGGCCTGCATGCCAGAGGCCCAGCCCTCTGCCCTCCCTGCCAGCACAGCGGCGCTCAACTTCTCCATCACAACACTGGCCTCCTCCTTCCTCCCAGGAACGTCCAAGTTACCAGAGAGGAAGACCCAGGCCAGCCGGACAGGTTCTTTGGCTCCTGTCACATGCCCAGAGGTCCCTGGGCACCACAAGGGAGGGAGGCCCCCACCCTGTACTGAGATCATCGGGGCAGGTCACCAGACCCCAGGCACCGTGGTGCCCACACCCTCTCCAGGAGCCCATCATCTTTGCCTTCAGATATCCACTGCACACCAACAGCTGTCAGGCCCGGACCCAACCAGGCCCTTAGAATAAACCCAGCTCCCAGGTGAGACCCCAAGAGGCCTTGCCTGATGTGGCCTCGTCCCAGTGACCTCTCCCACTGCACCCTAAGCAGCCCTCCACCCCACCCCATTCCAGCCACACCGGCCGGCCTTTCCTTCCTTGGCTGCCCCAAGCTCTTCCTCCCTGTGGCACCTCTGTGCGTACTGGTCCCTCCACCTGGTACCTTGCCCCTACCCCTCACACCTCCTCGTGACTTGTTCCTTCTCACATCTCAGGTCTTGGCACAGACACCACCTCCTCCCTGAGCCCCTGGTAAGGGCCCATCCCCAGTGTCTATCACAGCCCCTGCCAAAGTCAGCAATGATACATCTGTTTATTCATTTGCTTGCTGTCTGTCTCCCCTGTGAGACCAGGGACTACGTTGCTCTTGTTCCCCTAGAACTGCACCTGGTTCTTGGCAAATGCTCAAACACTATTTCCCCATGAGCAACTCAATGACCGCCTGAGTGAATGACAGTCACCAGAAGAAATGCAAGCTGGAGCTGATGGGAAAATGCCCCAGTGTCTACAGGGAACCAGGCTCTCCCTGCTGTCTGGGACCTGGCAGTGCTGGGCACTCTGGCCTGGCTGCCCTGATCCCCCACCCTACACCATGCCAGCCACTGGGGCCTAGCAAGGAACGGCTCTGGTGTTGACAGTTGCCTCCGCCCAGCTGGGCCCCACCTGTAGGGGCTGTTTACTAAATCTTCACCCCAGACCATATCCTCAGTGCAGTCAAGCACACTGCAGCAGGCGTCGTTGATGAACTGTGTGAAGCTGGCCAGCGAATCCTGCACCAGGAAGCGCAACGTGTCCTGCAGCATGTACTTGAGCAGCTCCATCAGCTTGCGCAGCTTGGACATGAGGTACACCTCCCAGTTGGTCTCGTAGAGGTTGTACCAGCCCTTGCTCATGTCACGCAGGCTGCTGCGCATGGCCACCTTCAGCGTGCTGATCCAGCTGTCCTTGAGGAACATCTGCACCTGGAGTGGCCGCAGGTGTCATCACACGGCCACCCCAGGGACCTACTGCCCATGCCACCTGCTGGGGAATTCTATGCCTCAGGGTGCTCAGGGCAGCCTCAGGACCCACCTGACTGTGTAGGAATCTCCCCCACCCCAACTTACTGCCAAGCCCTGCTAACCAACACCTCCTGTGACCCGGGGACCCAGGGCTGCTCCGGGAAGGAGGGAAGGAGGGAAGGGGGAGGAAGGGCAGGCAACAGAAGCAGAGCTTTCCCTCCAGCCATGGGAGAGACACAGAGACCGCAAGACAAGACAAGAGAGGCAGAGAGACAGAGGCCAAGACGAAGATGGGCAGAGAGGGAAAGACACACAGGGAATGGGGCAGAGGGAGGCTGCGTCCTACCTCCCTCACACCCCAACCCTCACATCAATGTGGGGGTCCCTGCTCCCCTTTCTAAGACCAGGGGTCCACTTCAGAGGTGCCCAGAGTTGGGATGGAAAGTGGTTGAAAGGGAGCCTGCCTGGTTCTCCCTTTCTCTCTAAGACAGCGTCTCCCTCGTCCCCAGCCCAGCCTCCATGAGGTCTAGGAAGAGGCCAAGGCCAGCTTTGGAGAAAAGCAGGGGCTCGAAGCTTCCCCTCGGGGCCTCCCTTGACCTGCGCCCATCAGCTCCGAGTGTCTGCCTGCACCTGCCCCTCTGTGCCCTTGTTGCCCACGCACCTGGGAGAAGGTCTGCGACTGGATCTGCTCGAACTCCTCCAGGCGGCTGTACTTGGAGAGGTTCGAGTGGAACAGGGACATGGCAGTCACTTTGTTGCACTCAGCCTTCACCTTGCTGAGAGCTGTGATGACCTCTGGCCGTGTCAGCAGGGACACGAAGGTGAAGTCCTCCTTCTGCTCCCGGAAGGGGTACTTGGGGACACTCACGAGCCCTGCAGGGGTAGGAGCCAAGGGCCAGCATCAGACCTGCCTGGGACACACCAGGGGTTGGGGCAGAGGTACAGGGTGCTTGATGGGGGACCTCTGCCTCCTCCTTGGAAGAGATGCCCATGCTCCCAGAGCCTCTCTTTCCCTGCAGCCTGCCCAGGTGGCCCCATGGCCTCACAGTAAGGTGCCCACTCTGGGATGGGTAAAGGAATTCCCTTCAGGCCCCCTTGGTCACAAACTTCTTTGAGAAGTAACTGAGAACTGTGGACCCTCTCCCATCTACTCCCACCCATGCTGCACACAGCCCTAAGGCCAGTCTGGAGGCTACCCTGGAGCACCAAGGGAGGAAGATACGGGCACCAGGGCCCCTCAGAAAGCCACTACCCACATCCCAGCCTGTGTCTGGGGCACATCACACACAGGAAGCCAGGTCCAGGAAGCTCAGCAGGGATCCGTGAGCTCAAACAAGGAGGACTCTCAGAGACCCAGGGTCCTGCTCTAAGAGTTGGTCTGCACGTGTCACATGGGGCAGCAGCAATGGCAAACCTACTTCTGCCAGCAGAGAAGAAAGGGCTCTAAGTCCTCTAGTCGGATCAGCAGAGCCCATTCCATCACTTCTGAATGACTGCTTTCCTAGTGCATGTCCACCGTGACTTCTGCACTACTCAGACTATTTTCAAAAGGGCTCTGGCTAGGTGGGCTGCCTTGGGAGCTTTGTCCTGTGACCCTCACCTCGCTCAGGCACCTTTTCCTCCTCCTTCTTGGGCAAGGTCACATAGGAGAATGTGTCGGGCTTAGAGGAGACAATTTGGTCGAAGTTGATCTTGTTCATGCTACGCTCATAGTCCAGGCTCACTTCTTTGGCGAGACTGCTGAGGTGCTCTAGAACCCTACCCGCAGAGACGGGAGACAGGTGTCAGGGGCACTCCACACCCCCTGTCGACCCCATGCTGTGGGCCACCTAGGGTCCGGGCTCCGCGCTAGCATGGACCTGGGAACACAAGTTTGGGGTTTCCCTTCTGGTTATGGGCACACCCTCTCCTGGCCCTGAGCCACTAACCTCCATCGCTCTCATCCCCTGCTTCTTTCATGCCCCCGTCCTCATTTCTGGTGCCAGTCTGTGAAAGCCAAGTCTTGCCTGGGGCTGGGGCAGGGGCAGGGCGAGGAGGAGGGGAGGAGGGGAGGAAGCCCTGGACCTGGAGATGTCGGAGAGGGGCCCACTCACAGCCTGCACCCCGCACTGCCCCATGGCTCAGAGCTCAGTGGAGCATGCCTGTCACCAAGCCCCTTGGCTTTCATTGAGCAAGTGTGTCTGCACCTGGAAGGTGCTGAGAACCAGCATAAGCAAGGTGGATGTGAGGCCATGACTGAGCCCAAGGGTGTGTGACCCCTGCACTTCACCCCTAAACTTGGCCCTGAGATCTAGAATTCCCAGGCCTGGAGTGAGCTCGCACACCATCTCTGCTGTCCTCACACAGGCAGGGCTCCTGGAGGAATCTCACTCACTCTGAACACATTCCCGTCCCCCGTGTGCAGGGCACCTGGCTGGGCTTCTCCAGCCTTTCTGTCCCTTGACTTGCTCTCTCCCATCAAGCCCTCCCTCTGTCCAACCTCTTTCTCCCCTGAACAGGCCATTCAGCTCTGGCAATGGGATCACAAGGGACTCTGGGTCCCCTGCAGCCCACTCCTGCACCAGAGCTATAGGATGTTGCCAGAGAACTTCACTAGCACGGGACCGTCCTCACATTCAACACACTCTCAACTTGGCCTAGAAATCCACTCACATCCCTCAGAACCTGGAAAAGACTATTTCTTACCTTCTCTGCAAACCCACAGACTTGCCCTTCCACTCTGGGTGACAAGTGCCTTGAACTCCATCCAGAAGTCAGAAGCCACTGGACTGGAATGACCCCATCTCCCCGCCCCAAGGACCCCAGTCCTCCACTGGTAGAAGTCGTGCCTGTTCCCAAAGTGCCTGGCCAGCCCTCCCATCATGCTGGGCCCCTGCTGCTCCACCTTCTCTTCAGCCACCTCAGCCTCTCTGCCTCCCCAAACTCCTTCCCAGTGTCCCACACACACACCAGTGTCCCCCATGATCAGAAGCCAACCCTCAACCTCACTCCTCCAGTCACAGCCTCATCTCCCATGTCTCTACAGCAGAACAGCTCTCACTTCCTCCTCTTTTCTCCCCTGTGCCTGTGCTGCTCTAGCTGAGCTCATAGCCGGCACACCATCCAGGCCAGCTGGCCCTGCTGGCCTCATCTCAGAGACCGCGGAGACACGGCACGGGACTCTCTCCCTCCGCCTGCACCGCTTTCTTCACGGAGCTTCCGGGACACTCCTCTGGTTCCTCCTCGTCCCCTGACTTCCTACCCCTGCCTGCACCAGGGCCAGTGCTGAGACCACCCCTCTCCCCCATGCCTTCCTGCAGGTGCGTTCCGCTAGTCTCAGGCTCTGAACCCCATCTGTGCTACCCACTGAGAACCCACAAACCTATCTAGCATTCCAGCCCCTATGGTCATTCATCCACCTCCCACTCAGCACTGCCACTGGACATCTCACAGTGTGTCACCCCTAGCATGTGCAAAAGCAGACCCCCCCCCCCGCCCATCCCTGCCCCATGCCTGCCCTTCCCTGCCCTCCTTGTCTTGGGAAGCAGCAGGTACCTGGCTGATCAGCTGATCGAAGCCCAGGGAGGGGGTCCTTTACTGGATGTGCACTTGGCACATTAAGTCCATGAGCAGCTCTTGTTGGCTCCACCTCCAAGGACACCCCAAAGTGTCCTTGTAGAAGAGACTACTTCTCTCCTGTTCCTGCTCCTGCTCCAAGCCACCATCCTCACCTCTAGCCTGGTGATGGCACTAGTCTCTTCCCTGGTCTCCCTGTTTCCACTCTGGCCTCCTTACAGCCTGTTCTCCATTTGGCAAGAAGAAAAAAGATATTTTAAACATGGAAATGATTGAATCAACTCCCTGCTCAAAGCTGCCAGTGGCTTCTGTGGACTGGAGGCCAGTCACTGCGGTCTTCGCACAGCCTCCCCGCCAGCACCTCCCCGCACTGTTGCCCTCTCGCACTCTACCCCGGCCCTGTGAACACCGTCCTGCTCCTCAAGTGCCCCAGATTTGTGCCTGCACAGCTCTTCCCTCCACCAGAATCCCCATCTTCCTCACTTTTTTAGGCCTCAGCTCAAATGTTATCACCTCCGTGAGGCCATCCCTGACCAACTAATAGAAACTGGCCCCTCCAGGGCATCTCTATTCCCTTATCTTGCTCTGTCTTCAGAGTACTTATCAGAACCCCAGATCACCTGGTTTCCTGGTCTTCCTGGCCAGGCTAGAGCCCCGAGAGCAGGCCCTTTGCCAGGTACAGTTCCTGCGGTGCCCCAGTGCCTGGCATGAGATGGACACTCCCACACACACGACTGCTTGCCTGTCTGATGTCCCCTCCTCCTTTCGCCCTCAGTTTTATTCCAGAATTCCATCTTTTCTCACCTGACTCAGGGAGAGGTGACTACATCCCCAGCCCCAGGGGTCCATCTCAGCTAGTCTATATCAGTCAGGGTGGAGCTTGCCTGACTACAAGTGGTTTAGGAGCAGGAACATGTCCCAGTTACGAACAAAGATTGATGCAGAGGTATGACAGTTTAAGCCCTCTTGTTCTGGTTCCCTAAGGACAAATCTAGTGCCACCATGCTCCAGAGTTCCCCCCAGGGTCGGGCTCTGGCTAGACATCTCCTAAAACCACATCTGTGCCAGCTGCTTCCTCTATCATACCCTGCTTCCTCCACTCCCTTACAGATTTCTACTCAGAAGACTCCATTAGCAAATCCCTTGCACAACACGGTCTGCTTCTCAGGAACCCTCTCTAAGACGGGGCTCAGTAGACCCTGGGCCTCGCTGTGCTCTTGAAACTGCTGCTGCCATCTTGCCTACAAATGAAGCCAGCACACACAGCGGACAGAGCCCTGATTTAGGAAACAAGATTCCTTATGACAGGAATGCATGTCCTCGTTATCTAAGCCAATCTGAGCCCACCATCTTTGGTACTTACAGACAAAATCATTATAAATGGTACAAAACTCAAGAAGTAGAATTCTGGACAGCCAAGATAAGGTGGGTACATCAATTAAAACCTCAAAAGAAAGAAAGCAAGAAACAAAGAAAGACATGCAAGAAGAAATAAATAACTACCCCAACCCACACCTTTAGCACAGCTAGAATAAGGGAATGCCTTCAAATTATCTTTTACTAAAAAAATAAACTTCAGCTCCCCATGAGCTCTTTCTCACACCCCTGCTGAAAATTCTCGTGAAGAACAAGGGCACTCTAAGAAAAACTACAGAAGAGAACAGTGGTAGCCCTAGGACTGACAGTCCTGCCAGAAAGAGAAAGTACACCCTACTGCAAACATACTGAAAAAGACTCCTATAAATCAGAGTACCTGCTACAAGAAAGGGACTCAGGTGTGCAGTTCATGGGAGTGTTCTTTGAAAGACATTACTTATAAGAGAGAGGGTAAAAGAAAAGGAGCCCTTTGAAGGTTGCAGGGGAAGAGACAAGAAGCAAAAGTGAAATTTTGAATCTTGCAGATAAGAGAGAATAAAAAAGTGGAGGACACACACACACACACACACACACACACCATCCATTTAAAAAATTAATTTGCTACACTGACAGAAGAGGGCGCCCTTGAACCAGGAATCCTATAAATCTGCACCATGATTAGGGGAAAGCAAACTACATTGATATGATTGTAAGGTTGATATTTTTCTGTAAAGAAAAGAGAGAGCATCTTAACTGATAAAAATTCCCATCCACCTTAAAAAAATAAACAAGGACCAAGAAGAATATTGTAACATAACACTTCAAGCAACTACATAGCCTAAAACAAGTATTTGGGTATATGAAAAACCACCTTCAGTCAGAAATTCACAGATAAAACACAGAAATTTGTCCAGATAATGGGAAGAAAAGATATTTAACTATGCTCAGGGAAAAAAACGGAAGAGATAAAATTATTGCAGAGATGAAGGCTAAATTACAAGAAATCCATGAGAAAATAGAGTCAAATCAAAATGTAACAAAGTGCATTGAAGAAAGGCAGGAAGATAACTAAGAGAATGAAGATGAGAAAAAGAAAGAACTAAAGAGGGTTGGAAACTGGTGGAATTAGAAGACAGGCAAAGAAGCAGCAATACATATGACATATATAGATATACAATGAAATCTCTGATGAAGAAAAACTAAAACAATGGAATAGAACTAATATTTAAAATTATCAGGGCCGGGTGCAGTGGCTCACGCCTATAATCCTAGCACTCTGGGAGGCCGAGGTGGGTGGATTGCTCGAGGTCAGGAGTTCAAGACCAGCCTGAGCAAGAGCGAGACCCCGTCTCTACTATAAATAGAAAGAAATTAATTGGCCGACTAAAAATATGTATACCAAAAATTAGCCGGGCATGGTGGTGCATGCCTGTAGTCCCAGCTACTCGGGAGGCTGAGGCAGGAGGATCACTTGAGCCCAGGAGTTTGAGGTTGCTGTGAGCTAGGCTGATGCCACGGCACTCACTCTAGCCTGGGCAACAAAGTGAGACTCTGTTTCAAAAGAAAAGAAAATTATCATTCAAGAAAAATTTCCAAAAATAAAAGAATACCTGAATCTATTCATGAATAGATTATAACATGAAATAATATGACAGAATTGAGATTAAACATATTGGCCATATCAATAAATATGAACAGGCTTAATTTACCTCACTTATTACAAGAAAAGCCCCATTGGATATTTGCTGAAATTGCCCCAGAGTGATCAACTCTGAGACATATTCAAATAGAATGATTAGACTTTAAAGACTGAAAAAAAATCTCTCAAGGCCTCTAAGCAAAAAAATCAAACAACTTACAAGGGAAGGGGCATTAAACTGGCATCAGACTTCTCGAAAGCCCCACACAAAGCAAGGCAACAAAAGAACCGCCCTTTTTAAAAAACTCAAGGAGCTGGGCGTGGTGGCTCACGCCTGTAATCCTAGCACTCTGGGAGGCCGAGGTGGGCAGATTGCTCAAGGTCAGGAGTTCAAAACCAGCCTGAGCAAGAGTGAGACCCAGTCTCTACTATAAATAGAAAGAAATTAATTGGCCAACTAATATATATAGAAAAAAATAGCCGGGCATGGTGGCACATGCCTGTAGTCCCAGCTACTCGGGAGGCTGAGGCAGGAGGATTGCTTAAGTCCGGGAGTTTGAGGTTGTTATGAGCTAGGCTGACACCACGGCATTCACTCTAGCCTGGACAACAAAGTGAGACTCTGTCTCAAAAAAATAAATAAAAATAAAAAAATAAAAAGCTCAAGGAAAATGGGTATGAACTAGAATTTTCTGTCCAGTCAAACTATCCTTTAAGTATTAAATACACGAGAACTCAAGTAATTCTATACCCTGGAGCACTTTGTGAGGAATCTACTAGAAAAGGAATTGACAGAGGAAAAGATGACAGAGGAAACATCAGAAAAAAGACTGATATATTTAATAGAATTAATTGCAAATTGAAGACTAAAACAAAGGTAGAGATGAGAGTGGAAGAATATCATGTTAAAATATTACATAGAAAAAGCAACTAAAAATATGAAGAAAAATGAATGAGGGCCAGGCACAGTGGCTCACACCTGTAATCCCAGAATTTTGGGAGATCAAGACAAGAGGATTGTTTGAGGCCAAGAGTTCAAAACCAGCCTGGGCAACATAGTGAGAAGAGAGAGATAAAGAGAGAAAGAGAGGAAAGAAGGAAGGGAGGGAGGGAAGAAAGGGAGGGAGGGAGGAGAGAAAGAGAAAGAGGGAGACAGAAATTGGCCTGGCATGGTGATGCACATCTGTAGTTCCAGCTACTAAAATAAAGGCACAAACCTTCCTAAATACAAAAATAAATTTTAAAAGTAGAAGAAAACCCACCATGTAGATAAACAAACATAGCATTGATCACAATACACATAATAAGTACAACATGAAATGATATGACAGAGTTGAGATAAAACATATTAGCCATATCAGTAAATGTGAAGGGGCTTAACTCACTTGTTACAAGAAAAAAAAATTTTTAATTTGGCTCACAAATAAGACCCTACTATATGCTGAAAATAAGAAACCTATCTGAAACAAATGAATTCAGAAAGGCTTAAAACAGGGATTTATCACACAAATGGAAACAACAAAAAGTCAGGTTGCAATTTTGATATCAAAGTAAAATTCAGGTCAAAAAGCATTAGAAGCTGGGCGAGGTAGCTCACACCTGTAATCCTAGCACTTTGGGAGGCTGAGGCAGGAGGATCACTCAAAGTCAGGAGTTCCAGACCAGCCTGAGCAAAAGTGAGACCCCTGTCTCTACTAAAAAACAGAAAGAAATTAATTGGTCAACTAAAAATATATAGAAAAAATTAGCCGGTCATGGTGGCACATGCCTGTAGTCCCAGCTACTCGGGAGGCTGAGGCAAAAGGATTGCTCGAGCTGGGAGTTTGAGGTTGCTGTGAGCTAGGTTGATGCCAGGGCACTCTAGCCCAGGTAACAGAGTGAGACTCTGTCTCAAAAAAAAAAAAAAAAAAGGCATTAGAATTGATTACAAACACTGTTTAATGCTAAAGCTGCCATTCACAATGACGATCTAACACACTACTCTCAGTGGACAAAAGTAAGTGAGGATATATAGAAGACACAAACAACATAATCAATAAGGTAGATGCCATGCAATATATATCTTTTATACGTTAATAATAGGGAATGCACTTCTTCTCAAGTGCAATTGGAATATTCACAAAAACTGATGATATATTAAGTCACAAAAAGAATATCAACAAGTTCTATATAGTAGAAATACTACAAACAACAATCTCTGATCTAAATGCAATGAAACTAGAAATTATTAACAAAATTTTTAACAATGCTTTTCTACATTAAAAATTTAAAACCTTATATTAAACAAGTCTTGAATTAAAGGGGAAATATGAACTAAATTTTTAGAATTAAAAAAATGAAATACTACATATCCAAATCTATAGTTATTAATAAAATTAAAGCAATTATCAGAAGAAAGTTCATAGCTTTAAACACATTTATCAATAAGAATAAAATGAAATAAATTCCTAGTGTATGCATGCATGCGCACACCCAAACTATACAACATAATAAAAGGTAAGCTAAAGAAGGCACAAAGAAGGAAATAATAAAGATAAAAGTAGAAATTAATGAGATAGATGTAGAAAATAGCCGATCACATTACTAAATCTAAATCCTCTTTTTTTAAATTAACAAATCAAACTATTAACTTAATAAAGCAAAAACAGGAAGAGAGAGTAACTCTACAAAATGAGAGGGGAAGTAAATATTGAAACAGAAGAAAAATTTTAAATCATAAAAACTACTTTGCAGAATGTTATGCAAATATATCTAAGAGAGATATAATATGGATAATTTTCTAGAGAAACAGTATATACCCAAATTGATCCCATTAGAAATAGAAAGCTTAAATAGACCAATTATAGAGTTACATGGGTGCTATGCCGTAAGAAAGCACTATGTCCAAATGGTTTCACAGGGGAATGACCAGATAGCCCCAATGCAACATAATTTGTTCTGGATTATTGAAAATGAAGGCAAATGTCAAAATTCTTTTTATGAAGCAAGTATAAATGTTGTTTCAAACCTGAAAAACACAATACCAAAAAAATTACATACTAACATCACTTATATCAATGTAAAAGTTCTAAATAACACATTAACCAACAGAATCCAACACCACATTAAGAAAATGAGCCAAGTGGGATTTGGTAAAGGAATGCAAGGTTATTTCAGTATTAGGAAATTAATTAATGTAATAGATCATGTTAATAGATCTAAGGAGACAAACCGTATGATTATCTACACAGCTACTTTAAAAGCCTTACAAAAACACTTGAGAAAATAGAAATCAATGGACATTTAAATACAAAAATAGATAAATAAATAAAGTCCTAAAGCTAGCATTGTGCTTAAGGGAAAATATTAGAGGTATTTCCACTAATATTAGGAACAAGGCAAGTATGCCTATGATCCCTATTACTATTCAGTATTGTACTAGAAGTATTAGAAATCCAATTAAACAAGACAAAGTAATTAGAGAAATAAGAACTGGAAAAGAATAAATAAAATTATCTCTATTTACAGATAATGCATACTTAGAAAACCTTATAGAATTAATGATAAAGCAAACTCGAGCATTAAAAAGAATTTGGAGGCTGGGTGCAGTGGCTCATGCCTGTAATCCTAGCACTTTGGGAGGCCGAGGCGAGAGGATTGCTTGAGGCCATGAGTTCAAGACCAACCTGAGCAAGAGTGAGACCCTCCCCCCCCATCTCTACAAAAAAAAGAAAAATTAGCTGGGCATGGTGGCACGTGCCTATAGTCCTAGCTACTTGGGAGGCTGAGACAGGATGATCACTTGGGCCCAGAAGTTTGAGGTTGCAGTGAGCTATAATGATGCTACTATACTCAAGCCTGGGTGACAGAGTGAGACCCTATCTCAAAAAAAAAAAAAAAAGAAAAGAATTTGGTAAGGCAACAGGATATAAAATTACAGAAATCAATAGAAATAATAGTAGAAAAAATTTATAATAGCAACAAAGAAGATAAAATACTCAGTAAGAAATATGCAAGACCTATATGACCAAAACTTAAAGTACTACTGAAAGATACAGAAGTACACTTGAACAAATGAACAATCATCCCTTGTTCTTGGAAAGGACCATTCAATACCCTAAAGATGTCAACTGTACCTAAGGTAACTAAAAAATATCATGCAATCCCAGTAAAAATGCCAATATTTTGTTAAATAGAGCTATACAAGTTGATACTAAATGTCATGTGGGAAAATAAGCATGCAGAAAACTGTCAAAATCTCAACATTCTTTGCAAAAATAGAAAAATGCTTCCTAAAATTCACATAGCATTTCAAGAGATACCAAATAGTCAAAACAATCTTGAAAACAAAGAACAAACTTGGAGGACTCACACTCCCTGATTTCAAAACTTACTGCAAAGCTACAATAATCAAAACAGTGTGGTACTGGGATAAAGACATAGAAACCAAAGGAATGCAATAGAGAGTGCAGAAACAAACTCTCATATATACAGCCACATTATTTTTAAGAAGGGTGCAAGACAATTCAATGGGGAAAGGACAGTCTTTCGACACATGGCACTGGGAAAGCTGGGCATCCACATGCAGAAGAATGACGGTGAACTTTTACTTAACACCATACGCAGAAATCAACTCAAAACGGATCACTGACCTAAATGCAATACTTAGTACTACAAAACTCTTGTTAAAAAAACACAAGAGAAAAGCGTCAGAACATTAGATTTGGCAATGATTTCTCAGATATGATACCAAAGACACAGGAAAAAAAAGAAATATGGACAACTGGACTTCATCAAAATGTAAAACTTATGTATTAAAAGACACTGTCAACAGAATAAAAAGGCAACCCACAAAATGGAAGAAAATATTTGCAAGTCACATAATCTGATAAGAGATTAATATTCAGGATATTTAGAGAACTCCTAAAACTCAAAAACAACAACAAAACAACCCTATTAAAAAATGGGGCCGGGCGCAGTGGCTCACGCCTGTAATCCTAGCTCTCTGGGAGGCCGAGGCGGGCGGATTGCTCGAGGTCGGGAGTTCGAAACCAGCCTGAGCAAGAGCGAGACCCCGTCTCTACTATAAATAGAAAGAAACTAATTGGCCAACTAATATATATAGAAAAAATTAGCCGGGCATGGTGGCTCATGCCTGTAGTCCCAGCTACATGGGAGGCTGAGACAGAAGGATCGCTTGAGCCCAGGAGTTTGAGGTTGCTGTGAGCTAGGCTGACGCCACGGCACTCACTCTAGCCTAGGCAACAAAGCGAGATTCTGTCTCAAAAAAAAAAAAAAAAAAAATGGGCAAAGGACTTATATACAAATACCAATAAACACACGAAAAGTTGCTCCATATCTCTAACCATCAGGGAACTACAAATCAAAAACCACAACAATATACCACATCACACTCATTAGGATGGCTCTTATGAAAAAAAATAGCAAGTATTGGGGAGGATGTGGAGCAATTAGAACACTTGACTTGTGCTTTGCTAGTGGGAATGTAAAATGGTATAGTATAGCCACTATGGAAAATAGGATGATGTTTCCTCAAAAAATTAAAAATAAAATTATGGTATGATCCAGCTCATATACACCGCTGAGTATATACCCTAAGAATTGAAAGCAGACACTAGATGATATAGTTGTATACCCATGTTCATAACAGCATTTTTCAGAGCATCCAAAAGATGGAAGCAAGCCAAGTGTCCATGGATAGGTGAATGGATAAACCAAATGTGGTATATGCATACAATGGAATATTATTCAGCCTCCAAAAGGAAGGAAATTCTGACATATGCCACAACATGTATGAACTTGAAGACATTATGGTAAATGAAATAAATCAATCATAAAAAGACAAATACTGTATGATTCCATATATATAAGAACTTAGAGTAGTCAAATTCATAGAGACAGAGAGTAGAATGGTCTTTGCTAGGGGATGGGGGAAAGAGGTATTGAGAATTTATTGTTTAATGGGTACAGAGTTTGGCAAGATGAACAAAGTTCTGTGGATGGATGGTAGTAATGGTAGCACAACAATGTATTTATACTTAGTGCCACTGAACTGTACACTTAAAAATGGTTAAAATGTAGATTTCAGTTTCTTGAGAAAAAAAAAATGGTTAAAATGGTAAATTTACATTACGTAGATTTTACCACAATTTTTAAAAATAAATAATTAACCACTTCTGTACCAGCGTCGACTATAGTTGACAGCCACAGATGAATATGCACAGCGACTTTAGCCGACAGCCGTGATATGACTTTTCTAATTTTTCATTTATCAAAATTAAATTGTGAACATTTAAAAATAACATAATGAAAACATATATGTACACGTTACCTATTCTGATTTACACTACAAGTAAAGCTGTCTGTAAAGTAAAACAAGCTTTCAGTGCTTTAAAGCTTTTTTCATCACACAAGAGCAAAACTGATTTGTCATCAATGCACAGCACAAACTATCGTGTGGACTGTGAGTGCCGGCTGTGGGCAAGATTTCGCGGCCAGTGAGCGCCAAACTGAAGTGGTTAAAAAAATAAACATGCAAGGCTGGGCATAGTAGCTCACACCTGTATTCCTAGCACTTTGGGAGGTCAAGGCAAGAGCATTCCTTGAGGCCAGGAGTTCAAGACCTGCCTGGGCAATGTAGTTAGACCTCATCTCTACAAAAAAATTTTAAAAATTAGCCAGATGTGGTGGGGTACACCTGTAGCACTCATTACTTGGAAAGCTAAGGCAGGATGATCGCTTGAACCCAGGAGTTCAAGGCTGCAGTGACCTATGATCGTGCCACTGCACTCTAGACTGGACAACAGAGCAACACCCTGTCTCACAAAAAATATAAATAAATAAATAAATAAATAAATAAATAAATAAATAAATAAATAAAAATAAACACACTAGAATAGCCAGGAAAACACTAAAAGGGAAAAGCTACAAGGGGGACTAGCCCTAGAAGACATGAAAACACACTACAAAACTTATTTAATTAAAACAGTGTAGTATTTTGTACTGAGTACGGGAAATTGGAAAAAAAATTTAAATGTAAAAAACAAACAAACAGTATAGTACAAGTGCATGAATAGACAAACAGACCAATAGAATAGAATAGAAAGTCCAGAAATAGACCCAAGTATAAATGGAAATTAGCGTATGATAAAGGTGGCATCTCACATCACTGGGCCAAAGATGGAGATTTTAATAAATGCTGCATATTGGTCCCTGCCACACATCATACATAAGAAGGAATCAAGGATATAAATGCAAAAAGTGAAACCATACAAGTACTAGAAGAAAATCTCAATATAAGGAAAGACTTTATGACTCAAAGTCCAGATTCAATAGTTGAAAAGATTAGTAAAACTGTCGATGTAAATATTTTTATTATGTGGCAAAATAATCACAAATAAAGCCAAAATACAACTGACAAGCCAGAAGATATTTATGACATATATCATAGATAAAAAGCCATTTTTGTCCATATATTTAAAAAACTCTTAAAATTAGAGGGAATAAAAAGTCCAAAAATCTTAGAGAGAGAAAAAATGGGCAAAAGACATAGAGACAAGTCACCAAAAGATACAAAAATTGGTCTTAATCATATGAAAAGATGGAAAAGATATTCAAGATCACTTATAATAAGACAGAATTAAAACTACACTGAGATACCATTTCTTATATACTTAACTTCCAGACTGGCAAAAAATGAAACAGTATTATAACACGCTCTTGGCCAGGCTGTGGGGAAACAGGCACCCTCGTACATTGATGGTAGGTGTGCAAAATAATAAAACCCTTCTGGAGGAAAATTTGGCAATACCTAACAGAATTATATACATACTTATCTTTTGATCTAGCAATCCCACTTCTAAGAATTTATCCAAAAGCTACACCTCCATAAATATGAACAAACAAATGCACACAATTATTCATGGCAACATTACTTGTAATTGCAAAATACTGGAAATGACTTAAATGCCCATATATTGGAGAATGGTTGAATAAAGCATAATACGTCCACACAATGGATTACTATGCAGTTGTAGAAAGGAATGAAGGAAATCTCAATGACCTGATGTGGATTGATTTCCAGAATATACTATAAGTGAAAAAGGAAAGTGAAAAAGAACATCTACGGTGTGCTAACCCTCATGTAAGAAAGAGAGAGCATAAGAAAATATACCTGGTGTCTGGAATATACGTGTCTGCTCATTTGTGTGACAAGAAATACAGACATGATAAACCACAAACTGGTTATATTGGTGACCTATGAGCATGTGGTGGGAACAGGGGGGGAAAGATGGGATGTGGACAGGATAGAAGGAATTGGGTGGAGAGTGACAGATTTCTGAGTATATCTTTTTGACTAGTATATATTTTGGGTAGTATATATATACAGTCATGTGCCACATAACAACATTTTAGTCAACAATGAACCACATATATCATGATGGTCCCATAAAATTGTAATGGAACTGAAAAATTCCTATTGCCTAGTGACACTGGAGGCACCCTAATGTCGTCAGTGGAAGGCATCACTCACGCGTTTGTGGAGGTGCTGGCGTAAACAAACCTATGGCACCTCCAGTCATATAAAAGTGCAGCACATACAATTATGTACAGCATATAATACTTGATAATAAACAAATATGCTACTATTTTGTGTATTTACTATACTACATTTTTAAATGGTTATTTTGGTGTTCTCCTTCTACTTACACACAAAAGTTAACTGTAAAACAGCCCCTGGCAAGTCCTTCAGGGGGTATTCCAGAAGGCATTGTTACCATAGGAGATGACAGCTCTGCAGATGTTACTGCCCCTGAAGACCATCCAGTGGGACAAGATTTGGAGGTGGAAGATGAAATATTGATGATCTTGACTCGTGTAGATATAGGCTAATGTGTATGCTTGTGTCTTAGGTTTTAACAGAAAAGTTTAAAAGGTAAAAACAATAATAAGGGCCAGGTGTGGTGGCTCACACCTGTAATCTTAGCACTCTGGGACGCTGAGGCAGGCAGATTGTTTGAGGTCAGGAGTTTGAGACCAGCCTAAGCAAAAGTGAGACCCCATCTCTACTAAAAGTAGAAAAAATTAGCCAGGTGTGGTGTTGTGAACCTGTAGATCCAGCTACTCAGGAGAGTGAGGCAGGAAGATCACCTGAACCCAGGAGTTTGAGGTTGCTGTGAGCTATGATGATGCCACTCACTCTAGCCAGGGCAACAGAGTGAGGCTCTGTCTCAAAAATAAAATTAAATTAAATTTTAAAAATAAAATATTTTAAATAGAAAAAAATCTTATAAAGAATGTAAAGAAAAAACAATTTTGTACAGCTATACAATGTGTTTGTGTTTTAAGCTGTTATAAAATAATCCAAAAGTTTTAAAATTTAAAAAGTGTACAAAGTAAAAAGAGTACAATAAAGTAAAGTTAATTTATTATTGAAGAAAGAAAAAGATATTTTTAAATAAATTTAGTGTGGCCTAAGAGTTTATAAAGTCTAGAGTAGTGTACAGTAATGTCCTAGGCCTCCACATTCACTCACCACTCACTGACTCACCTAGAACAACTTCCAGTCCTGTGAGTACCATTCATGGTAAGTGCCCTACACAACTGTACTGTGGTTTTTTGTTGTTTTTTTTGTTTTTGTTTTTGTTTTTTGAGACAGAGTCTCACTCTGTCGCCAGGGCTAGAGTGCCGTGGCGTCAGCCTAGCTCACAGCAACCTCAAACTCCTGGGCTCAAGCGATCCTTCTGCCTCAGCCTCCTGAATAGCTGGGACTACAGGCATGTGTCACCATGCCCAGCTAATTTTTTTTATATATATTTTAGTTGTCCATCTAATTTCTTTCTATTTTTAGTAGAGACGGGTTTCCGCTCTTGCTCAGGCTGGTCTCCAACTCCTGAGCTCAAACGATCCAGCGCCTCAGCCTCCCAGAGTGAAATGTACAGTTTTTTATTTTATATTGTATTTTTACTATATCTTTGCTATGTTTAGATACACAAATACCATGTATCAAAATTGCCTACAGTATTGAGTACAGTAACATGCTGTACAGGTTTGTAGCCTAGGAGCCATAGGCTATACTACATATCCCAGATGCGTAGTAGGCTACACCATCCAGGTTTGTGCAAATATACTCTATTCTGTTCACACCACAATGAAATCACCTAACAATGCATTTCTTAGAATGTACTGCCATCGTTAAGTGACACAACTGTATATATACAGATGTTCCTCGACTTATGTCCTGATAAAGGCATCGTAAGTTGAAAATATCTTAAGCTGAGGCCAGCGTGGTGGCTCACGCCTGTAATCCTAGCACTCTGGGAGGCCGAGGCAGGCGGACCGCTCAAGATCAGGAGTTCAAAACCAGCCTGAGCAAGAGTGAGAACCCGTCTCTACTAAAAATAGAAAGAAATTAATTGGCCAACTAAAATATATAGAAAAAATTAGCTGGGCATGGTGGCACATGCCTGTAGTCCCAGATACTCGGGAGGCTGAGGCAAAAGGATAGCTTGAGGCCGGGCGCGGTGGCTCACGCCTGTAATCCTAGCTCTCTGGGAGGCCGAGGCGGGCGGATTGCTCGAGGTCAGGAGTTCAAACCCAGCCTGAGCAAGAGCGAGACCCCGTCTCTACTATAAATAGAAAGAAATTAATTGGCCAACTAATATATATACAAAAAAAAAATTAGCCGGGCATGGTGGCGCATGCCAGTAGTCCCAGCTACTTGGGAGGCTGAGGCAGGAGGATTGCTTGAGCCAGGAGTTTGAGGTTGCTGTGAGCTAGGCTGACGCCATGGCACTCACTCTAGCCTGGGCAACAAAGCGAGACTCTGTCTCAAAAAAAAAAAAAAAAAAAGAAAAAAAAAAAAGGATAGCTTGAGCCCAGGAGTTTGAGGTTGCTGTGAGCTAGGCTGATGCCACGGCACTCTAGCCCGGGCAACAGAGTGAGAGACTCTGTCTCAAAAAAAAAGAAAAGGGAAGGGGAAGGGGAAGGGGAAGGGGAAGGGGAAGGGGAAGGGGAAGGGGAAGGGGAGGAAAGAAAAGAAAAGAAAAGAAAAGAAAAGAAAAGAAAAGAAAAGAAAAGAAAAGAAAAGAAAAGAAAAGAAAAGAAAAGAAAAGAAAAGACCTTAAGTTGAAAATGCATTTAATACACCTAACCTACTGAATGGCATGGCGTAGCCTAGCCCACCTTAAACATGCTCAGAACACTTACATTAGCCTACAGTCAGGCAACATCATGTAACACACAGTGTTCAATGTCTCATGTATTTATGGAGTAGTATACTGAACGTGAAAAACCGAATGCTTGTACGGATACTAGAAGTATAGTTTCTACTGAATGCATATGGCTTTCAAGCCATTGTAAAGTCAGGAACCATCTGTATATATATTCATGTTTTCCAGATCTGTCTGCTCTAAGAGCCTTGAAGCAACAATTTTCCAGTAGAAATGAACACATCTAATGCCCAGATCTTTGGCTTCTAAATACTCACTAAAAGGAACCTCCTTAGAGAAATAGCTGCTGTCAGGCCTGGATCTGGGGAAGTACAAGGTGAGTCTGGAACTTCTTGATATGCCACAAAGTAAGGATATGCTCAAAGAATGATGGAAACATTTCAAAAGGACATAGGAATTGGAGCGAAAAGGCTCCCACTGCCAATTCTGGGACAATTTGAACATCAAAATAAAAAACAGTAGTAATGCACTATAACTCTTTGAATAAAATAAGAACCCATGGCTCCATATTGACAACGAGGGCTCTCCACACCCACAGCACACTCACGGGGGCCCTTTGCGCATCCGGGGCGTGCTCATGGCCCACTGCTTGATCCTGCTCAGGCTCTGCTCGTTGATGACGCGCTGGCCCTCGGAGGGCATGCAGTCCACGTACAGGTTGTACAGCAGCAGCGCCTCCGTGTTCTTGCGCAGGGCGTTGGCCTGGACCACGCGCTGTGTGAACACGCGAGGGTCCTCAGCGAGGAAAAGAAGCTGGATCCGTGGCACCCAGTACTGACAGATCTGAAGGGGTGGCCTTCCTGGGGGCCAGGCAGGGGGAGAAGGGGATGCACAGTCAGGCTGTCTGGCTGGAGCACTGGGTTCTGGCTGACTGCGCAGCTGATGCGCAGTGGCCCTGAGCAGTTGTTTCCCTTCTCTGACCCACTGTTGCATCTGTGAAATGGGCATGACAACCCTCCCTGCCCTGCCCACCTCACAGGGTATCATGGATGGATATGAAAGGGATTTGCAAACTGTAAAATACTGTGTTTAGACAAAGAGTTACATAGGGGTGGCCATTCAAGTGCCCATTCCTCAATGCCACACCCAGGGTAGACATCAGTAACTGATGGCCCTGAGGCTCCTTTTCAACATCATGCTAAAACAGCACTGCCCCTGCTCAGAGATGACATATCAAAGAATGGCCATTTGCCCTTCCTGGGGTCTCTGAGTGATAGATCCCCTGGTTCTTACTGATCGGGGCCAGCCAGTCAGGACAAATATAGCAAGGTAGAATTCAGACCTGAGCTGGCAATGCCCTAGGCAGGGGTTGGCCTCAGTCACAGGCTGGGCCAGGCCTGAGTAGGGGGTCTGCCTGGGGCAGAGGCAGGAACTTGTACCTTCAGCAGTGACCCCTCCATTCAGGATGGGGTTCCCCATCTCATCTCGCACCAGGCCTTTCTCGTCTGTCTTCTGCACCAGGTATAGCTTCTTCTCCTCATCATAGTCCAGGACACCGACCTCACACCATTTGTAATCCAGCTTCTGACTCTTGGGGTCCTCTGAAACAGGAAGGGAACCCTACCAGTGCTCCCTGCCACAGGGCGGGGGGTGCTTCTGAGTCAAGCAGCAGGTAGTGGGAATGGGTCTCAGCGGTCACTGGTCTGGCCTCTCTCCCACTGGGATGACGCACTCTGGCTCCAGCAGAGCCAGGGCCCTGCTTCCTCCCAGCTGAGCTGGTCTCTGAGGAAGCCCCAGCTGCAGGAGCCAAAAAGACCACGCTTCTCTGCGCCAGCACAGAGAGACAGGCCAACCGGGCTGGGACAGGAGGCACAAAAGCCCCAAGCAAATGGAAGATCTCTTGATAACCCAGTTGTAAAGGTCAACATGGATAAGCGACCCCTTCGAGGTCCCCATAGGCTGCCACAACCCCTTCGAGGTCCCCATAGGCTGCTGCTGGCCATTCAGTCTCCGGGTCCCTTGTATCAGAACACGGCAGGGCAAGGAGGGGCAAGGCAGGAGACTGCTGCCATGCAATGGGCTCAAAGTGGGCCTCGGGCCTGTTTGGTGAGGATGGGCCTCCCCCGACTCCTGGGCTGAAAGCCTGTGCCCACTTCTCCAGCTCACCTCCTGCCATTGGCCCTCACTCATTTCTGTCCAGCCACACTGGATGTCTAGCTATTCCTGTGACATTCCTCCGTGCACCTACCTCAGGGCTTTTGCACTGGCTATGCGCCCTGCCTGGAACACTCTGGGCTCAGGTCGCCTCATTGCTGGTCTGTTCCCTGCTCCAGTGGCTTCTCCTTGGAGAGGCATCTTTGCCTAATATAGGTAGCCTCTGGCCTGTTACCTTGTTTTGTCCCTCACAGTGTGTGAAGTCACGCTACGTATGCATGTCTCCTGGGTCACAGTCACACCCTTCACATCTCCCTAAGGGCAGAAGCAACTTCGTCCCATTTTGGTCACAGTTTTATCCCTGGGCCTGGCACGGAAACTGATACATAGTAGATGCTAAATCAACTTTTGCAGAAAGAAGATGCACACACAGTGGCCAGCAGAGGAGGCCTCAGTATGCAATTGCTTCAAACAAACTGATGGGCTCTACAGACGGGCTTGTGGAAGGAAGGGCTGGAATTCCAAGGAAATGCTCCCCCTCGGTTGACACCAGAGAGCTGCATAAAGTAGGTTGCTAGTGAATACCTCAGCTATTCTTCTTCTGTTTTGTTTTCCCCTCCCTTCCTAGTAAGTTTCCTTCTTCAAAATGCTGGCCTTGTCTTGGCTCAGCTTAGATGAAAAGATGTCGTGGAAGTCCCCAGAGGCATGGCATACAAGAGGTCCCCAGCAGACTACTCCCTGCTCACTCCTCTGCCCACCAGTGTCACCACCCAAGGCCAGGGCCATGTGAAAGGGGGCAAGCAGAGCACCTCAGGGGAGGCTGGCACTTGGAGCACTTAAGGTTAACACGGCCCCAAACCTTCTGGTTTCATCACCAGGGATTGGTGATCTGGGAACAATTGAGTTAAATTATTGTTGTAATTAAGTCCAAAGTAAAGTGAATGTTCTGGGTTTCTTGTCCGGTTCATAGAAATTGAGTCCAGCATTAACATATTTTTAAAATGAAACATAAATTTATAGCCTGCTTAATGGACTCACTGTGCAGCCTTAAAACCAGTCGCTGCTCTCAGAACCCTGCCTCCCACCTGGGGGCTGGCCCGCTGGACCGGCTCCCACTCCCCAGCACCTTGTCCCCCACAGGCAGGGAGCAGGGCAGCCTTCAGCCCTGCCTGGGGAACAGCCACCCCAACCTCCACACTGATGAGCCAGACCTTCCTAGGAGGCCTGCACAGCGAGCCGGACGCGCAGGCTCCGACGGCAGCCATAGACGCTCCCCCAGAGCTGTTTCCGACAGCAAGAACAGCGGGGACAGCCTCCACGGCCACCAGGGCAGGCCTGGAGCCAAAGGAGGAGCCAGGGGCACTATGTGGGCAGTCACAGGCAAGGCCAAGACAAGGCAAGTCTGTGTGGCATCAAGTGGGGGGGGGGTGCGTGACAGTGGTGGCAGACCAGTGACAGGAGGTACGTGTGCATGTGTTTAAATGGTAAAATTGTGTCTTGAGCGCAACTGTGGGGGGAATGCTGTGTGAGTGTCACAGCACATGTGATCGCGAATGTGTGTGACAGTGTGACAGAGTGTGTTGTCCAGCAGGTGTCAAAGCTGAGGGCAGAGTTACAGCTGGAGCAATGGTGATGCTGGGGGATGGGGTAGAGGGCTAGAATTCTGCTCCTAATGCACATTTGAACATCTCCAATGACCATATATATATATTTTTTATTACCAATAAATCAAACATTTTTTTTAATACTAGACACCATCCAGTTGTCCCTTCCCCACTTCTTTTTTTTTTTTTTTTTTTTTTTTTTTTTTTTGAGACAGAGTCTCACTTTGTTGTCCAGGCTAGAGTGAGTGCCGTGGCGTCAGCCTAGCTCACAGCAACCTCAAACTCCTGGGCTCGAGTGATCCTTCTGCCTCAGCCTCCCGAGTAGCTGGGACTACAGGCATGTGCCACTATGCCCGGCTAATTTTTTATATATATATATCAGTTGGCCAATTAATTTCTTTCTGTTTATAGTAGAGACGGGGTCTCGCTCTTGCTCAGGCTGGTTTTGAACTCCTGACCTTGAGCAATCCGCCCGCCTCGGCCTCCCAGAGAGCTAGGATTACAGGCGTGAGCCACAGCGCCCGGCCCCTTCCCCACTTCTGACAGTGTCATCTCTCATCCTTGCATGTCCTGCCTCTGTGTGGCTCCTTGACCCACATGCCAGCTGGGTCAAAACGTCCCTCACGCCCCTTGCCTGCCAGGTCCCAGAGAAGCCCAGGAGTCCTTGGCAGGAAACGAGACAGTGCCCCACCCTGGGCTGGCCCCGCTCACCATGCCCCAGGAAGTCGTCGGTGGGCAAGAGGGCCTTTCCAGGAACAGGTTTCCTGTCCAGAGACCCTGGCTCCAGGCCCATGTTGATCCACTCTCTGGGAGTCCGACAGTCAAACTCCTCATTGTCAAACACCTGGAAGAAAGCAGGCAAACACTGGGAGGAAGCAGCTCCCGTAGCAGGGCCTGGGTGGGCCGGGCCTGCCAGAGGATGGGGTGCCTAAGGAGCCTCCTCCCCAGATGCGGACCCTGGGGGCTGGGGCTGAGCCCCTCCTCTTCTGCTGCCAGAGGCACGCAGGGTCTGGCCAGGTGAAAGCCTGGATCCCCATCCAGCCGAGGCCCCCAAGGCTTGGGCAGAGCAGTGTCTGGGCGCTGGCAGCAGGATGTGGGCTCTCTCTCCCCCTGCCCACAGCCATCCAGCCTAGGCCCGAGGGAAGAGGCGGAGCGCCCCCTCTGACTCCAAATGCTGGAGAGTCGTGGTTATCGGGAGGCAGACCTTTACAGGGTGATGCACAGCTAGATTCAGCTTCACCTCCCCACAGGCACCACCAGATGAGAGACACTCAGGGCCACAGGGAGGAAGGGCAGGGGAGGGGGGTTGAAAGCCAGAACCAGGCCATGCTCCCTCTATCTCCTCTCTGGACTCAGTTTCCCTATCTGTACCCCAAGGAGGTGGCACTAATGCCCTCCTCCATCCCTGGTCTCCCCATTTCATTGAGCCAGGTGCAGTTCCCATCCCAGGTGGCCTGCTCGAGGAGGGCTGTGCACTACTTCTGGGTGCCTATGGGTAGGCCAAAGGCACAAGCCCGACGTACGGGCTGCCCTGGCTCCCAGGAAAGCAACAATGAATGAGCATCCCAGGGGTCTTGGAGTCCCTCCTGCTCCAGCATGGGATGCTCAAGGTGCCTGGGGTGGGTTCCCATGATTGAGTGCCCTGTTTGACAAGGGAGGGCTTGTGATGGGCGTGGGGGTCCCATTTTGGGTCTGACTCCTGAGCCTCAGCTGGGGTCTGCACCCCACACCCTCCATCGACCATTGTGGAAGCCAGCTCACCTTCAGCGGGAGATATATGGGGAAGATTGGGTCATGGCCCTGTTCAATGGTCTGGGGGTGTTGGAGGTCTGGGTGCCTGGGCATGAGCTTGTTGGAGTCAATGCCCTCGCTGGACAGCAACTGCTCGATGTCCAGGCTCAGGTACTGCTGCTTCCTCCTGGCCAAGGGTGGGAGGGGAACTCAGGATGGCTTGGCTCATGCCAGGTGGCCCCATGGGTTTCAGCAAGGGCCCATGGGGTTGTGGTGGTAGGGGTGTGGCCCAGGAAGTGATGTGGTGGCTGGGGCTGGTGTCCCAGGCTCCTGCTGCCTTTCTGTCTTGCCCTGCAGTCCCATTTCATTGATCTAAATGCCACCTTCCCTGCTTCCCACCTTTCCAGAAAGGAAAACAATTTGCCCCTGTTAAGAGACCAAAGAGCTAGAAGATTTTGTCTAAATACTTGTGCACAGACTCTGCCATGGGGATTGTCACCTAGTGATCTGCAGTCCCTCCCTCCATAAGTCGGGCAGGTGCCTCCGAGAGGACAGTGTCTCCCCACAGCCCACCCAGCCATACCTCTCAATCTCAATCTTGCGGGGGCACTGGCCTGGCAGCACCTGGAAAGGCACCTGCACCTTGGGCTCATAGGCCTGCAGAGGAAAGTCAGTCTGGGAGAGAAGCTGGGTGGTGGGCCCAATGCGCTGCTGCTCAGTGAGCTCGTCGAAGTTCTTGGGAACCTCAAAGCTTGTAACTGCAAGTAGAGGCAGAGGAAGGGGTTTCAGGGCTCAGGCTAGAACCCAACAACCCCCTCCCCAATACGATGAATCACCAGCCAGGCAGGCACCAGGCAAGATGCTTTGGGGCGTGGGAAGCTCAGAGCTTGCCTGTGCCCGGGCAGTGGTGGGGAAAAGACAGATGGGACACCTGTACCCAAGGGGGTGTGAGCCTGGAGGGGTGAGGGCCAGAAGGTCTGTTCTGGCCCTGCTGTCTGCATCCAGAGCCAGCATGCTTGGCCATTCCCATGTCCTCAGCACCAGGGGACATTGCTCAAGCCAGGTGCTGAGTTAAACCACAGGTGAGGGTTACAACTGGACAGGAAGACAAAATGGGATGATTCCTCCCACCCTTACCCAAGAGGGTCCGCCAGCATCTTGGAGTCTGATATTCACTTTCTGGGGCCATTTCCAGTTTCAAGGCATCCTGGATACTATAGGATCCCTGGCCCTGCAGGACCCTCAAGTCACAAAATGCTGTCCCTACTTAGATGACCAGGGCAGACAGATGCTTCTGTTCCAGGTCTGGGGAGGGGAACTGGTGGGGAGGGACCCACTGATAGGGTGACCAACCATCCCAGCTTCCCTGGGACATAGGGTGCTCAGTGGAGAATAAAGTCCCAGGCAAACTGAGACCATATAGGTGGGGAGCGGGGTGCAGGCATGTGCTTCAGAAGGAGACGGGGAGAGGGCAACATTTCCCAGGGGCTAGGTGGGTTCTGGACAGCCCAGTGATGGCCCCATCTACTCTCCTGGTAGAAGAGGGATCAGAGTCCCAAGGACCCTGGGAGGCCCTGGAAATCCCCTCCTTGGACCTCACTACCTCTCTAGGGTCAAGAGGTGGTCACACTGCAAGAGGGCTCCTCTTGGGAATGTCATCAGGGGCCCACAGCGCCTCTGGAGGCTGGGTCTGGGCTGGTGTGCAGGGCTCGGTGGAGGCCTCTTGCCCTCAGCAGGAGTCTGCTCTCTCACCAGGGCTGCCTGGTGGTCCAGGAACCCCACAGCACAAAAAGGCCCAGCCACAACGACAGTTTTCAGAGCCCTAAGCACCAGCTCCTGAGCCTGTGCGTCTGGGACTCATTCCACCCCTGGACCTCCTAGGGGCCAAGAAGGAGCCAGGGACAAGAGGGCCACACCAGGCCTCCAGCCCCAGCTGTGCCTGTGGGCCCAGGCAGGCTTCCCCAGCCCTCCATTGGCCCTTGGATAGTTAGAGTGGACATCCACTGCTGGCTGCCTGGCCCTGTCATCTCCCTGTGGCCTTTGGGGGCTGCTTTTCCTCATGTGGGTGGGGCCACCAATAGATGGTAGGAGCACCATTCCCAGTACCCCACAACCCTGGGATCTGTGGTTTGTAACCATTTTCTGGGACACAGATACTTGTGAGAGTGTTGAAAACAGTAGGCCAGATGCTCAGATAGCTAACGGCACAAATGCACGTATATGTGATGTTTCCTGTGTCAACTTAGAGGGGTTGTAGATGCTGTAAGACCAGTGGGCTCCAAGAGAACTAATGTTGGCAGTGGCAACAGAAGCTGGGCCTTTCCTGAGGGTGGAGAGGAGGGCAGACAGCCAGGACCCAGGGCATCTGGGCCTGAGGTGGGGGAGGGTGGGAGCGGGCAGCCCAGACACAGTCCTAGCCTTCTCTGCACCCATGTTCCAGGGGAGGCAGAAAAGACACACATATTGCCCCTGTGAGCCCAGCTAGGCAGAGAGAACTGTGACCCTGGCTCCCAGAAGCCCCAGCCCAGCCCAGTGTCATTGTCACGGCTACACTAGGAGTAATGATGCCACCGCAGCAGCTGGGGTTCACTGGGCACTCACTGAGAGTCAAGCCCTTGTGAAACACCTCGTTTGTCAGCCCCCATTTACAGCTGAGGAAACTGGCTCATCCAGGAAGAGACCATCTCCCAGAGGCCAAGGGCTCTGTTTCTAAATCCCACCAGGGCCTGCCCACGCGGCCCTCCTGAGCACTGACCTTTTGCCGTAAACTTGTCGAGGTCAGCCTGCCACAGGAAGTTCTGGTTCATGCGAGGCCCATGGCACACATTCTGAAACCAAACTCCAGAGCCTGAGTGTGTGTAAACAGCCCAGGGACAGTCAAGACCTGGGAGGGACCCAAGGACACGGGCTTCTCCTGAGGCCCTCCAGGGAGCACCTTGGGAGCACCGAGGTCGGGGGCAAGAACTAGTGAATATCACAATTCCCCGTTCAAAGACCACAATGGGTGACAAGCTATGGCCACATGGGATACCCCTGGCCCCACCCCACTCTGAGAATACTTCCAGCATGTGTCTAGAGGCTGAGCCACAAAGCAGGTGCTGCAAGGCCAGCAGGTATCTCTGCGAGTACCTCCTCTCCCAAGGGCCACTCTGTCACCACCAGTGTAGTGGGTATTGGTGGGTCCTCGCCCTGTCTCTCTTGGCTCCTTTCCTGCTAAAACCTTCCTAAGGCTACCTGGGACCTGTGGGGCTCTTTGAATTCTCTTCTAATCATTCCTTCCCATCTTGCCCCTGCCTCCAGCCTCATGTCTTGATCTCTCCCCTCACATTCTACCCTCCTTCACATGCACCATGCCCTCTCTAAGGGGCCCCAGGTCTTTGTGCCATCTGTTCCCCTTGCCTGGGACACACTCCCAGGCTCTTCACTCACCCAGCAAATGCAGACCCATCTCTTAAATCTCAGCAGTATGCCATCCATGTATCCCTCCCAACCAGAGCTGGGGGAGGGGGGCTTCACCATCAAAGCCATTGTCCCATGACAATAGGGACATGGATGTCTCATTCCCACTGTGTCTCCAGGGCTCAGTCCAGGGCCAGGCACACAGCAGGAACTCAGTAATGATGGATGGATGGATGGATGGATGGATGGATGGATGGATGGATGGATGAGGAGGTAGGGGGTTAGGGAGTAGATGGAGGGAAAAATTGACAGACAGATGGATGGACTCATGGGCAAATGAACAGATGCACTGATGGAGAGAAGAATGAAAGGATGGGTGAATGGAACCCACAGAGAGGGCCTAGGCCTGGCAGGGAATGGCTGCCATACTCACCCCAAGTTGATCCAAGGTTCCAGGGCTGAGGATGTCAGAGTAGAACCCACGCTGCTTCATCAGTGGGTACTTCTTATCGGTGCCTGACAGGGGCAACTTCCGGGGCTGCCCCAAGTCTGAGACTGTGGGTGGGTCCAGGGATGAGGGTAAAGGTTGGGGCTTGAGGTCAGGCCCTGGAGGAGGATTCCCCAACCCATAATCTGGTCCCAGAGGAATCTTCCCCAGGTTACACTCTTGGCTCTTAGGAATCCCCCCCAGACTGCACTGTTGGTCCGCAGGGGCACGGCTGCACTCTGGGCCCTGCTGGGCCCTTCCTCGCTTGCAGCCTTCTCTGCCAGGCTGCTCCATGCTGCTTCTCGGGAAACGTCCCAGCCAGAGCTCCTAGGAGAAGATACCTGTGTCACTCAGCCTTTGCCAGCCTCGATCTCAGCCCCCAGAGACACCATGGTACCTGGATACGTAGACTGCCTCCCTGCAACAAGCCCCAACCCATGACCCACAACAGAAGGGAGGTGGGAGGGCAGGAGTGGTTTCCTCCTACCTGAACAGATACGCAGTGCCACCAGAGTACCACCAGGAGACAGTGGGGCCTACCCTGCATGCTGCATGTGAGAAATGAGCCCCACAGAGTTAAGGGCTAAGTGAGGCGAAGCTCTGCAGATGCCCCCATTCAAGTGCATCCTGCTGCACATGCCCACCCCTCTCTCTCATTTTAGAGAGCAAGGCCTGGCTTCTCAGCAGGCGTATACGGGGAGGCAGGACCAGAGCTTGCTCACTCAATGAATGTCCCTAAAATGAGTTTCAACCAGAAGCAACCCCAGGGCTCCCAGCCCAGCCCTGCTGGACAGCCCTGCCTCTTCCCAGTGTGGAGCACAAGGCCTCCCTGCCACCTGTGAGCACTGGGCCATTCCCTGCCTCCTTCGTGTTGCCCACTTTACCTTCCATGGTACCCCAAAGGAGCCAAAGGACTAAATAGCTTCCACAGCAGGACCTTACCCCTGACGCTCTGCTGTCCCACAGATCCCCCTATCAGCAACAAAATGGTAGTAACCCACCCTGGCTCTTGGGGTCAGTCCAGCTCAGGAAACATGCACGCTCCTGTCTTTGCAAAGGGTTGCATGCACGTAGACCATCTCAAGGACAAGGGTTTGCAGCATGTTTATTGGGGGATGAGCAAGCCTTTGCCAAGCCACTGTTGCTTCTGGCTACCTCCAAATGTATTACCAAAGGAAAGCCTCGGGCAGGAGAACATCACAAGAAATCAGACAAGGGTGTGGGGAAGAAGAGGTTTTCACATAATGCTGATGTAAAAGAATAAAAAAGAAATCTACAATGATCTCAATAAAATTTTCAATTAAAAAAAAATAAACTATCTTGGCCGGGTGTGGTGGCTCATGCCTGTAATCCTAGCACTCTAGGAGGCCTAGATGGGAGGATCGCTCAAGGTCAGGTGTTCGAAACCAGCCTGAGCAAGAGCAAGACCCCGTGTCTACTAAAAACAGAAAGAAATGAATTGGACAACTAAAAATATATAGAAAAAATTATCCGGGCATCGTGGTTCATGCCTATATTCCCAGTACTTGGGAGGCTGAGGCAGAAGGATCGCCTGAGCCCAGGAGTTTGAGGTTGCTGTGAGCTAGGCAGACGCCACAGCACTCTATCCTGGGAGAAAGAGTGAGACGTCTCAAAAAAAAAAAAGTATCTTAACAAAAGGAAATAGAGGCCTGGCCCAGGCAAGCCCCTCTTCCCCCACACCTTCCCATTTCCCCACCCCTCTGCACACTGGGACAAGGCAGCCAGGAGCATGCAGTACAGGTCACTCTTTTTGCCTGGTGTTTTGTAGGACTGGCTGGTGTGGGCCCCTGATGGATCACGGCAAGGGGGTCCTGCCTGCACTGAGCTTAGGAGTGGGGTGGGAGGCCAGGGCTGCCTAGAGCAAAGCTACCCGGCAGTGTCAAGGCAGCCTGCAGGAGCTAAGCCCATTTCTAAGAAGGGGGTGGTGAGTTGGCAGGCCACTTGAGGGATGGAGAAGGGCAGATGGGGCTCTGGCAGGAAGCCTAAGATTCCTCTAGCTGGTCAGGCCTGCCAGGCCACCCCCCCACAACTCTGCTTCCTGAGCGCACTCCCTGGGGGCCAGCTGCCTCTCAGAGCAGGTGCTGGAGAAAGTGCCAAGTCTGGCCCACCTGTCTGACAGGCACTAGCCCTTCCCAGAGCACTCTAAAGACCAGAGGACTCCCCTGGGGCTCAGCCCCATCATGCTGCAAACCCACAGATACGTTTCATTTTTGAACAAAATTACCAAACAGAGCAGGGCTTGGAGAGGCCAGGGTCCCAGCTCCACAGAAGAGCTATTCCATTCTATTTCCCAGTTTTCTCAGCTCTTAAATGCACTTGAACATGCTCGGCCTGCTTTACGCGTGTGTTACAAGGAATTAAAAGAAACTGTGGAGATAAGAGATGTGCAAATGTCCAGGAAACTACAGTGTTTCTGGTGCACAAGGAGTCCATGATGGGTGGACCTGCTGTCATGGTGAACTGTTTCCCTCCGAGCGAGTGGCAGTGGGGGAAGTGCACTGAGGTGTGTCCCAAGAAGGGAGGCGTGAGAGTGAGCTGCAAACTTAACCCTGTTTTCCCTCCACCCCTTGGCCCTTCACCATGGCTCCCTTCCTGCTCCGCCCATGCCCTGAGCACCTGTACACGGCCAGTGTGCACAGGAGCTATGACAGACAGACAGACAGACAGACAGTAAGACCTCTGCCTACTGTCACAGCCCTACGGTGACAGCAGCCTCTGCCTGAGAATAAGTGTGACTGGCAGAAGGGAGAAGGACATGGTCCCTAGCAAGGCCTCTGCCACTGATCGCTCTGGGCATTCCCCCTCATTTGTGTGAGGGAATTAGCCAATAAGACGGCAGGGGTGGCCCTGGTAGGGAAAGTGTTGAGAATGGTGAATGTTATTAGGGGCATAGGCTTATTTTATGTGTCATCTCATTTAAACTCTGAGGGGGGATCTGAGGCTATCCTCATTTCTCAGACATGGGAAAATGAAGCTGAGAGAGGTTAAGTGACCTGCCCAAGGTCACACAGCCAGCAAGAGGCACAGTTGGAATTTGAACCCAAGTTCTTCTTTCTCCCCACTCAGGTCACCTGGGAGCCCTATTGGCCTGCACTAGAGGAGTCTTCAGATTGGACTCACTGATGTTTAACCCCACTTGACTCACCAAGTACTTGGCTGAATGGACACAGATGAATAGGGGTATTTGATCCTCAGAACAGGTAATACTATCAACACCAATCTACAAACAAGGAAACTAAAGCCCAGAGAAGTAAAGAAACTTAGAAAGGTCACACAACCAAGAATTAGAAGAAACAGAATGGAGACTGAGGTCTTCACCTCTGGCTGACCCAAAGGTCCATGTTCTGGTACCACAATAGTGGTTCTCAAACTGTGTACCATGGATCCCTGAGACTGCAAAGTAGGTACCTGTGGAGAAGCCCCAACTCAGGAGGGCTTCTGAGCCACCCACCTCTGATGCAACAAGGACCCCGCACGTTTATCTGTTTGATGTCCCTGGGTTCTGTGTGAGTTCTCACTTGACAAATGGCTCTGTGAATTTTTTTTTTCTGAGACAGGGTTTCTGTCACCTACCTGGAGTGCAGTGATATCATCATAGCTCACAGCAACCTCAAACTCCTGAGCTCAAACAGTACTCCTGTCTAAGCCTCCTAAAAAGCTGAGACTACAGGCATGCACCACCATCTCCAGCTAATTTTTGTATTTTTGTAGAGGTGGGGTCTTGCTCTTGCTCAGGCAGGTCTCGAACTCCTGACCTCAACCTATCCTCCCACACTAGCCTCCCAAAGTGCTAGAATTACAGGTGTGATCCACCAAGTCCATGTGGCTCTGTGACTTTAAGGGATTTTGGAAGTCTCTGCTCTTGTAGAGGCTACCAGGCAAACAATAGTGTGGGTGGTTATTGCTCCTCTACCCACTTTTTTTTTTTTTTTTTGAGACAGTGTCTCGCTCCTTGGCCCAGGTTAGAGTGCCATGGTGTCATCATAGCTCACTGCAACATCGAACTCCTGGGCTCAAGTCAGTCTCCTGCCTCAGCCTCTAGACTAGCTAGGACTACAGGCACGTGCCACCGTGCCTAGTTAATTTTTCTATTTTTTGCAGAGATGGCAGGAGTTGGGGGGGGGGGGTCTTGCTCTTGTGCAGGCTGGAGTCAAACTCTTGACCTCAAGCAACCCTCCCACCTCAACTTCCCAAAGTGTGAGGATTACAGGCATGAGCCACGGGCTGGATCCTCATCTACACTTTTGAAGAATTCACCTGCTGCATGCCCCGTCTGTGTTCCCACAGCTGTCTGAGGCTTTCCCTCCATGAACAACTCCCTGTATTATATGTGTACATCTGTCTTTCCATCAGCCAGGCAGGAATTTGTACGTAACAATGATCTCTGGACACTTCGCACCTGGCATGGGACTAGCACAGGCTTGGCACACAGGTGCCCAGAAAGTATCGGCCAAATGATTGCGTGGACAAATGAATGACTGAATGGCGTGAGTAGAGGAAGGAAGTTCATCACTATGACAACTCTGCTAGGGGTGGGGGAAGGGACTGGGTGGCTGATGAGGACCAGAATCTTCCCTGAATGGCCATCCACGGGAGGAGGAGGGCCACATGCTCAGCAGGGGGGTGGGGCCCCAGAGCTGGTCTGTTAGGCACAGGACTTAACGGCAAGCTGTTCGGGTCACCGCCCTTCTGTCCCACTGGCCAAGGCTCGCTCTGTCGGGGCCGGGATTCGCGCGGCCTCCTCCCTGTCCTCTCGCCCTCTGCGCCTTATCCAGTCCCCATGCCCACGCTCGCCCCAAACCCCTCTGCCTCACCGACCTACCGGCTCCTGCGAGCAGCGCCGTCTCTAGGGAGGACGCGGGCGCGTTGCTAAGGGGCGGGCCGTCCTCGCGGCGGGCGGGAGCTTCCGGCGCCCAGCGGCCGCGCCGCGCCTCCCCCCACCCTCCACCCTGGGCTCGGGTCTCCGCCGGGCGCCGGGCCTGGGGCTCCCAGCCGCCCCGAGAGGAGCGGCGGCCGGGCGGCCGGGGCTCTCAAATCCGGGCTACATTTCCCATCTGCCCTCCCCGACGCTTCTGGAGTAACAGACAAAACAACCAAATGCAATGAGAACTTTGATTGAATCCTGGTTTTTTAAAAAAAGCTATGCAAATTATTTGCGGGGAATAATCGGGGAAATTCACGAATTGGAATTTCGTATTTAAGCCACAGCTGGGGACACATGGTCAGGGCACTGTGGAAAGGGCCGCTCCTGGTTCCCTGGAGGTTGGCCTCACAGCCAGCCACCCTCTAATGCCCCATGGGCTCCAGGAACATGGCAGGGGTTCAGGTTTTGATCCTCCTATCCTGTCCTGAATATTGAATTATTGTTAATTTTCTTAGATGTGATAATGGTATTGTGGTTATATAGGAGAGTGTCCTTGTCTTAGTTGATGTGGCCTGAAGAGTTTCAGGAAAAAATGTCAGAATGCCTGCTGTAATTTCCTTTCAGACGGTTCAGCAAAAATTATATATAGATAAGTATACACAGATGAAAAAGAGGAGATAAAGCAAAAGTGGTGCAATATTAACAATTAGGGAATCTGAAGGTCACAGATGCTCACTGTACCAATATTTCAATTTTTCTGTAAGGGAAAGAGGTGAGCTACAAACCAAAAGAAAAGAAAAAAATCACCCCAGCTCTCCCTGAGAACCCCTCCCCAGAGCCTTCTCAGAATTGGCTCCATTTTGTGGATGGGGAAACTGAGGCTCAGTGAGACAGTTTAGTGTTGGGGAAGATAGTAGGCCCTGATGCTCATTACACAAATGTTTAATTTTATTTGACATTTTAGTAGTGCTGGCTTAGTGCCAGGCCTGTGCTAGGCACTAAGCGCCAGAACAGAACTGGATCTTGTCCCTACCATAAAATGTGTGTTGAGTGGGAGAACTGGTAAGACTGGGCCCGGAGGAGCCTAGAGGCAAGTTGTACACTGTGCCTGGGGACAGTGATCCAGCCTTTGCATAGGCTTCTGCTTCCTTTGCCCAGTACGTCTCTCTCCACCAGCTCCTAGTCCTGGCCAACTCCTGTTCACCTTTCAAACCCTAATGCTGGTGCAACCTTTGCTGAGTGAAAACCATGGTTTTATTTGCTTTTCTTGTTGGCATTCACACAGTAGTTACTCAGTGACCATTGCAGGAGGAAGGAAGGAAGGTAAGGGGGCTTAAAAGCAAGGGTGGCCACAGCTCTTCAAAGGGACAGGGACCCCAAAGCCCTGTTTAGAGCAATCTGGCTCCTTGATGGGTCTGGGAATAGGCTGGGTACCCCACTCAGCTGTGGAGAAGCACCTGCTTCCCTGCCTTTGCCTGGCACTTCCCACACTGGGTACAGCTGTCCAAAAAGCTGCAGCATCCATCCGGGTTGCCAAGGCAACATCAGCCCATGGTGGGACGTCAGGGATGAGAGGGGCAGAGTGCTAATCCTGGAAAGTTGCCAAGCAACACAGTGGGTTGGTGACATCACAGAGACCACGGCTGCTGGACAGATGGACAAGCCAGAGTGGAAACGGTACAATCTCAGGAGGCCTGGCTCCCAGAGCCACTCACTCCATCCCATGCGATGGTCACTGCTGTTTCCCCAACTGAAGGGTGGGCTTGAGGGGTGGGGCCAGGGGTGCTGCTTTTATCAACAGCTCGGCCAAGTCCACTTTGCCCCTCTTCAGGTGTGAGCTGTGGATGTGACCCTGTTCTCCCTCCCTGGAAAGGTACCGTGGGTCAGTCCCTGCTCTCCTGGATCTCATGTGCCACCCTCTAATGCCCCCATCTCATCCAATGGCTGGGCATGGGTTCAGGCTTTGGCCTTCCTGCCCTGCTCTGGAGGCCACCATACCTACCTGGCTCCCTGGGAAAGGAGCGAGGGGCCGAGCCATGACCCACTGGGCTCCTGCCCCTCCTCTGGTGGGAGGGCAATCTTTTGCCCCATATGGGTTGGAATAGAGGCCAGCCTTGCTCTTGTTGACATGGGTGGACTGGGCTTCTGCAAGAGTTGGGGAGGTGCCCATCTCTCGCTCAGAGCCCCCCTTGCTGAGGACTCTGGTGGCCTAGAAGCTGGGGGCTTGGGGCAGTAGGTTACTTAGTATGCCCTGGCCCAAGCCCATGCCTTTCGAGCATGGGGTATGAGGGCATGGCAGGTCTGGGTGCCCCTCCCTGTGCCACCTCACTGGTTGAGGCAGGAGCAATGCTTCACTGGCTGCAGAGATGAAAGCCCGTGCGAGTGGGCAGCAGAATGGGCCCTTCATGTGGCCTGCCAGCTGGAACAGAGGGTGACAGGCATCCTGACAAATGGCTGGAGCTACCCGCTCCCCAGCCTGCCTCTTGGGCCCCCAGGACCTCCCTCTGGTTTTCTAGGCTTGGAGCTCTGAGCTGCTGCCAAGGGAAAGTGAGTTGCAGGCATGGGGGAACGTCAGAGGGGAGTGGGCGAAGTCTAGGGTCTACCTGCTCCCCAGGCCTCCCCTGACCCTCCCCGCTGCTGCTGGTCAGCTCTGACCAGCATTTTCATTTCTCTGACCAGCATAATCATTTCATTGATGGATACAAATGGAGATAAATTAATTCTCCTTTGAGCCATGTGGTCACCTTGACAGACAAGACCCTGAAAGCCCAAAGCTCAAGGAAGGAGTAGGAAGGCATTGCCAGGGGGCTGGAGGGTGGAGACCCCTGACCCATGGAGAGACAGTCTTCATCCCTCCCAGCTCCCGCCCATGTCCGTCCCCACCTTCACTCCTGTGAGCCTCCCGGCTGCAGTCCCTCCCTCTTTCCATTTTTCTGTAACTTTCCTCCCCATCTGAGGCCACATCTCCTCGGAAAGCCTCCCCAAGTGTGTCTCCCCAGAACATACACTGTCCTCGGTGCCCCAGAGGACTGTAGTCAGTACCACTTGGCAGGTGACCTTACAATGGTCACTGCTGAGTTCCCCCCAGCTGGAGGTGGGCTTGAGCTGTGGGACCAGGGGCAGAGGGCACGGTTTTTCCCAGCAGCCCTGATGGCACATCAGTCCAGGAAGGACCTGGAAAATGACTGAAACCCACAGACAACAACCCACAGTGGGGTCAGCACACCAAAGATGGTGGCTGCTGCCCAGCTGCACATGGCCCACATGGCCTCACCCTCCCATCCTGCTCCCCAGCCTGTGTTTCTCTGACCCACGTTGGGGACCCTGCCCAGGAACAGGTCCAGGACGCTGAGGCTCTGCTGCCCGGGAATGGCAGCGGGTGGAGATCCCTGCTGGCCCCCACTGCCTGGGCTGAAGTGCCAGGTGGCAGGCCCTGAGACAGTGACATCTTTTACAGGACATTCCAGGGTGCCAAGGAGCTGTACAGGGAGATGTTTATTATAATTAGGCTCTGAATGCCTCTGATGTCCCCTCCACCCCCAGGAGCTCAGGGAGTGTCGGCTGAGTGATCTCTTGGCAGAGTGAGTGGCTGTGTTATCTCGGCCCTGTGACCCACCAAGTGCCCCCGCCCCAACCCTCCCAGAGCCCAGGTTTACTGAGGCTCAACTAGGCCCTCCCACTCCCCCAGCCTCAAGACTGGCCACTTTGGGGACCAGACTGCCAGCCTGCGCTTCCCACCCCTAGAAAAGGCTATCAATAGGCAGGAAGGCTGTGTTCTTGCAGTAACTCACTGGGCAAGTCCCTTCCTTTGCTAGGACTCAGTTTTCCCATCTGCACAGTGGGAAATACAATCCTTGCCCATCCTCACAATGGGGCCACCACCACAGAGTGGTCTCAGGGAAACCAGGACTGTTTCCCTGCCCCAAATACTTCCATTCCTGGCAAAAGCCATTGCCTTTGCCAGACTTGTGTGAGAGAGTGTATAAGCAGCCGGGTGTGGTGGCACATGCATATAGTCCCAGCTACTCAGGAGGCTGAGGCAGGAGGATCGCTTGAGCCCAGGAGTTTGAGGCTGCAGTGAGCTATGATTAAAGCACTACACCCTAGCCTGGCAACAGAGCAAATCCTTCATTATCAGAGAGGTGGGGCAGCTGTTCTTCCCCCAGCCTTGCAAATGGCTTCCCTGCTTTGTCCTGGTCATGGTTCAAATAGCTGGGGTGGCAGTTGGAGCCAACAATTTCCTTGGCAATGTGCTCCCACATTCTGGGTCAGCAAACTGAGGTGGCAAGAGGGGAGGGGCCGCACCCAAGGTCATGGCACAGTGGGATGGGAACCCCAGGTTGTCCTGCAGGCTGCTGGGAGCCTAATATGGGCTATGAGACAAAGACCGGTTGCCATGGGAATACCACTTCCTTTTCCTACTCCTCCTGCCCCTTGTCCCTCCTGCATGCACCCATCTGGTGGTGGGGTATCAGAGAACTGGCTACAGGCCAGACACTGATAGTTCCTACGGTCTCAGTTTCCCCGCCTGTTTATGAACGAAGTGGACTGTTGAATCACCAGGGCCCCAGCCAGACTCCAGCTGCAGTCTCTCTCCTGTGGGGGGCCCTGCCCCACTACCTTTCTCTTTCCCTAATACTCCTGACAGGCCACTCAAGAACCTGGCACTAGTGGTCCCAGCCCAGTTCCTCTGTACCCTTGAGAGGACTCTAGCAAATGTCATCTCTAGCCCTAAGCAGTGACCCTGAAGTGTGCAGGGAGGACTCCAGTCTCCATGAAGTCTAAAAGGGGCCCTGAGAGTATGACCCAAGACACATACATCCTGTTTTTTTCACAACCTGGCTTCCTGTGTGACTCAGTTCTGGGATGTCCTGGCCTCAGCTGTCCCTCCAAGCAGAGGGAAACTGACCCTTGGAGACCCTGAGGGCAGGAATAATGGTTCCCATTTTATAGGTGAAAAGACTGAGGCTCTAAAGCAGGGATCTTATTGTGGGCACACACACTGCTGGTCAGGCAGAGCTGGCTGGCAATAGGACCCTCTCACTCTGCCTGGGGCCCTCACTGCCACCCCTCCTGGCCCTCTGAGAAGGCAGCTGGGCCTGGGGACAGGCAGGGAGTGCCTCGGGGAAGCGCCTAGGCTGGGGAGCAGATGGAGGGCAGCAGGTGCAGGATAATGGGGCCACCGGGGGAGGCCCAGGGAGCAGGTGCTGCCTGTGAAGGGGGTGAAGTTGTCATTGTATGCCCAGCTCTGGTGGGCCCAGAGCAGGAGGGGGATCCCCTGGGCTGCCCTGGCTCATGCTCAGAGGTCGTCCGGATGCTGGGCTCAGGCACACAGCCAGGCCCCTCCCCTGGGTCCCAGCAACCCCACCAGGTTGCCATGACAACCAGCACTTTCATCCCTGTCCCTTTGGTCACAGTCCAGCCTTTGTGGCCAGCCATAATTAGGGGGTGGGGGAAGGGGACCTTGCCTTAGGACACACTCAGCTGGGGTGGATTGTGAACCCAAGGCGGCAGGGGCCAGAGGGCAGATTAAAAAAACCTGGAGATGCAGAAAGCCTGGGCTTTGCTGGCCATTGACCCCTGTAGCCCCCTCTCCTGGCTACTGGCCACATCCTCAGGGCCAAGTCTGCTGGCCTGGGGGTGACCTGGGCCCCAGGCTCTCCTGTCCCCTCTCTGGGCCTTGTTTTCGCATCTGTGAATGGAGCTGGGGACGACCCCTCTCCCCCAGTGCACTATGGCTCTGGGAGGCAAAAAGCATGGGCCAAACCAGAATTTGCTAATTCCTTTGTACACCCCGAGAAACTGAAGCACGGAGCAAAACTGAGCCCTGGTTCAGGTCACACCCACAGTGAGCAGGTGGCAAAGGCAGACCTGCTGGAGGCCCAGGGTCCCCAAACAAACAGCAAATTGAGCCCCACAGTCCCACCCCAACACCCTCATAGCCAGGAGCCTGGCCCCAGGGCTTGATAGGGCTGTAAGGAGGCCTGCCCCCTCCTCACCCCGGCCCCATCAGCTGTGTGCCTTTGGGCACATCCCTTCTCCTCTCAGAGCTCCAGTGTGTAAAAAACAAAGGAGGGGTGTAGCAACAGTCAGCCCTCCCCCCCTCAGCTGGTGTGAGAACCAGGCCTACTCTGCACAGCACCAGCTAGTTGCGAACCCCACAAACACTACAACCCCACTCTCCCCGCATTGGCCTAGTCCCCGGATGACCTGGCGCTCCACAGCTGGCTGCCCTGCCTCACTGCTCTGGGCCTTTCTTTGCCCCGTGGTTGCCTCCAGCTGTGGTACTCTCTCCCCTCAGACAGGAATCTTGAGGTCTCAGGCTGCCAGGAGTTGGAGAGAATGATCACTGCAGTCTTAAGGATCCCCCTTGAGACAAGCTCTGAAGGTCAGCCCAGGGTCCACAGCAGAAGCAGAGAATGTCACAAGGGCTCCTGGGACAGGCCAGCACAGAAGTGGGGTGGCAGGGTGGTATAGAGGTGACAGGGCAGCACATGTCCTTCTTTCCTGGGATGGCTCTTCCAATCTTGAGGGGTGCCAGGAGTTCTTGCAAGCCCTGTGCTCCAGCCACCATCCTGCAGTCTTGTGCGAGGCGTCCGCTTCTGCCTCTGCAAGGTCTGCCCCCTCCAAGGGATCCGAGGGTCTACAGGCACCTCAGGCTCAAGAGGGACCCCCCAACCAGGGCTGCCTCACAGGCATGACAAGGTCTGCTCACATGCCGCAGAGACCTCTCTGGGCAGACCCCCCAGTCAGGATGGATCTGTGTCCGTCTTCTCAGCCACCACTGGTGCCCCTGAATGAGACACTTGAGGAGCAGGGGACCAGAGGTGAGGGGCTGGGGCTGAGCGGAGAACTGATTCAATATCAGCAGGGCAGACCCACAGCTCATCGCAGCTCTGCCCTCCCTAGTCGTTTCCTCTTCCCCATGAACATCTTCCTCTGCAATTGGCTGTGTGGGTGTACACGGGCTGTGAGCGGGTGGTGGCAGGGCCTGCTACCTGAGGCCAGCAGGTGGGTGCTGGGCCTGGGCTAAGGGCGTAACACGGGGTGGGCCAAGCCAGAGGGACAGTGTCCACCACTGTAGTTATTCATTGTCAGTATGAGTTAGGAACTGGTTATTTAGAAATTAGCATGCGCCATGAGGTTTATACATGACATTTAGTCCTCACACCAGCCCTAGAAAGCAGTGGCTATCATTACTGTTTCTCCATTTACAGGTGGGGATGCTGAAGCTCAGAGAAATTAAGCTGTCTTGGGAAATGGGACCAGCAGGCCTGCCTGGGGAGAGAGGTGGGTAGGAGGCAGGGCTGAGGCCACTGGTAGGTAGAAGTGAGTGCAAGACAGCTCTGGATTCAGGTAAAACATTTTTTATTAATATAATGGTCCAAACCAAGGGACTAGGCTGCCCAGGTGGTGGGAGCTCCCTGTCACGGGAGGCATGCCAGGTGAAGCTGGATGGGTACCTCTCAGGCATCAGAATGGAAATAGTGAAACCATAAAAATTCTAGAAGCAAACAGGAAAAACTCTTCTGGACATTGGCCTAGGCAAAGAATTTATGACTAAGACCCCAAAAGCAAATACAGCAACAACAAAAATAAATAAATGGGACTTCATTAAACTAAAAAATTATGCACAGCAAAGGAAATAATCAACAGAGTAAATATACAACCTACAGAATGAGAGAAAATATTTGCAAATTGTATAACCAACAAAGGGTTAATATCCAGAATCTACAAAGAACTCAAACAAATCATCTAGAAAAAACAATAACCCCATCAAAAAGTAGGCAAAAAAAAAAAAGTTGGCAAAAGACATAAATGGATTTTTTTTTCAAAAGAAGACAAATGGCCAACAAACATATGAAAACAATCATTAATCATCAGGAATCAAAACCACAATGCAAATCATGCAAATCAAAACCACAATAAGATACCACCTTACCCCTATTAGAACCGCCATTATTAAAAAGTCAAAAAACAATGGCTGGTTTAGTGTGGATGCAGAGAAAAGGGAATTCTTACACACTATTGGTGGGAATACAAACTAGTACAACGTCTATGGAAATCAGCATGGAGATTTCTCAAAGAACTAAAAGTAGACCTACCATTCAATCCAGCAATCCCAGTACTAGGTATCTACACAAAGGAAAAGAAGTCATTTTATTAAAAAAGACACCTACACCTGAATGTTTATTGCAGCACAATTCACAGTTGCAAAGATATGGAATTAACTTAAGTGCCCATCAACTGATGAGCGGTTAAAGAAAATGTGGTATAGATATACCATGGAGTACTACTCAGCCATAAAAAGGAATGAAATGTCTTTTGCAGCAACTTGGATGGAACTTAGACCATTATCCTAAGTAAAGTATCTCAGTAGAAAAACAAATATACTACATGTTCTCACTTATAAGTGGGAGCTAAATGAGAAGTATATATAGTCAAAAGTGGTGTAATGGACACTGAAAACTAAGAACAGGGAGAGTTGGGGTGAGGGATAAAAACCTACTTATCATGTACAATGTACACTATTTTGGTGACGGGTACACTGAAAGTCCTGACTTCAACATTATACAATTCATCTAGGTAACAAAAAACACTTGTACCCCCTCAATCTACTGAAATTAAGAAGAAGAATGGAAATACAGTACCTTTCCGGAGCATATTGAGGCCCTAGGGTGTCAATCCTGGCACCACCCCAGCTCTGGAGGGTGCAGAGAAGATAGCACCTCCCAGATGGGGGTTGAAGGACCCAAGGAGGCCTGCCCAGAATTATGCCCTTGTTGCCTCATCTCCAGGAGTGGCTTCTAATTTCCAAGATGTGTCTTTCTTAGTGAGAAACTTCTGGGGACCTGAAATAGGACACAGGTGGGAACACAAGGCTGGCGGTGAGTACCCTAGCTTTTCCATCCCAGGAACTTCACTTGTCCCATCCTAGCCTCAGCCCTGTCGGGACATCTTAGAGCCCAGCCCCACTCCCAAGGTCCTTCTCTGGGGCCTGACAACCTCCTCCTTCCCCACCCCTTACACCCTTACATCAGTTCTAAATATTGTTCAACTCCATCTGCTCCTCTCTAGGTCCACAGCTGCAGCCCTGGCTGCTTCCTGCCTGGCCTCCCAGTGGCCAGTGCCAGTTCCTTTTCTACTCTCCTGTGCTAAGACACCTTCATATCCCTCCCCTCCCCCATCTGTCCCCTCACTCTCCCTACTTGGTTCCCTTCTCCTGCCCTTTCAGTTCCTGGCACATACCCTGTCCCCTTGCCACCTGCATTCTCAGCAGCTCAGATTTCTTTCCTCCCAGGTCTGGGCTAAGCACCCTGGGGGCCCACAGTCATGGCAAAATTGTGTGGCGAGAGCCATTAATGTGTCTGCCTCCTTGGAGAGACCAAAGATGCCATGGGGCAGGGTCTGACCTGTCTTGCCCAGCCTTATATTTCCACCCCTGCACTGCTGCCTGGCACAAAGTAGATGCTCAATTAGCAATGGCTGAATGAATGAATGAATGAGCATGTGACCAAGGCTGGGAGGGCTGTTCTACATAGGCAGGTCCTCAGGGAGCAGGGTCTGGAAGCCATGGCAAAAAGTGGGTTTAAGGAGATGTTTGGGGCCCGGTGGTTCACACCTGTAATCCTATCACTCTGGGAGACTGAGGTGGGAGGATCACTTGAGCTCAAAAGTTCAAGACCAGCCTGAGCAAGAGTGAGACCCTGTCTCTATTTTAAAAATTTAAAAAAAAAAAAAAAAAGGAGATGTTTGGGTCAGGAGGCTAATTGGGCCAGTAGGTCTTCTGTGGAGGCTCCCGACTTGTGTGGCCCCCACTGCTGCCCTGAACCACAAACAGGGGGCAGCTCTAAGATCCATGCACCTGCCATAAGGGACAGGATTTGGGGATTCATGCCAAATAGAGGAGGTAGGTGAGGTGGATTCCTAGAGGTCTCACCCTCTGGTCACAGATTCCTTTTCAGCAAAGCCACTTTATGGTCTTTCCTGGAAACCTCAACGTGGTGTGAGGGAATTGAGCCCAAGTCCAAAGGACCAGCCACAATGCACCTACCCTACTCAGCCAGAGGAAAGAATGCCTCTTTGTGGCTTTGTACCACCCCATCATAGAGCAGGCGGATATGAGAGTGAAGGATGTCTCCCTGGGCCTAGCAGACCTTGAACCTCCAGCCACCGTCTCTGTTGGTGGTCCCCTGCCTGTTGGTGGCTTGTTCATACCCCTCCCAGCTCCGTGGCAGCCTCCTGAACTCCCTGGCTGGCTTCCAGGCCTCCGAGGAAGCCGCTGCCTCTACCACACCATTACCATCACCGCCACTGCTGCTGCGAAATGCAATTACAGCAAACAACAGCCGCCGCCTCACTTGAGCCTCGCCATCCACACCTGGAACTAATTAACTTAATTAGGCCTTAATGAGCTACACTGGTCGGAATGCCTATTTTTACTTAATTATCCCCTAATGTGCTTGGCATGGAGGAGCGCAGGACCTGGAGCATGGCTCTGGCAGTGGGGTGGCAGCCAGCTCTTCTCCTGCAGAAGGGCCACTTAGGAGTGATGCCTGTCTACCAGGAGCGAGCCCCAGAGAGCTGAGAGTCCCAGGAGAGGGGTGAGGCAGGGGTCATGGGGGCATGCCTGCAGGAATGGCGCCCCCCCAACGCCATTGTTCTGACTGCTGTCTGAGCTGGGGTGAAGCCATACTTTGGTCTGCTGAGGGTCTAGTGGCATGACCTGGCTAGCCTTTGCACTCAGATCTCTGGCAGAGGAGGACAGAGGCTCAGACACGTGAGGGGCTTGCCTTAGGACACACAGCTGGATGGAAGTGATGGAAGTGAATGGCTCCCAGACCCTCTGAAGGAGCATTTTAAGCCATAATGGGGTCCCGTCCAGCATCTCCTGCAGCTTGCCAGGTTAGAGTGGGCAGAAAATCACCTGGGTGCTGGCCTCTGAGGTTCCTACAGTGGCACCTTCCACCCCTAGTTGGCCTTGCCTCGGTAAAGCCAAGTTTGCCTAATCAACTTCTCTAGCTTTGGGGTGGGGCTAGGTGGTCTTGGCTCACTGGGCAGATATGAGGGAGGCATAAAAAGCAAGGTACTTCCCTACTGGCCCCTGCCATGACCTTGCTGGAGCCTCTAGGTCATTGGCTCATTTGAATCTGAGTTCCTGGGGCTGGAGGGGGACCTTGGCCCTTGTATAGGGGCAATGCATCTCTATGCTAAAGATAGGTCAAATCTCTCTTTTGGAGACAGCCCTCTCTGGAACTCCAGACTTAAACCTGACTGCTTCCTTGGCACCACCAGCCATACACAGCCCCAGGAGTCCCAATCCTAAACAACCCAGAACCCTCAATTTCCCTCTCACTGGCCTGCTTTCCCAGCACTCCTCTCCTCTGAAAACAGCCACACCACTTGCTCAAGTGTTTAAGCCAGGAACCGAGCTGCCCTTGACAACCTTTCCTCACACCCCACGGCCAATCTGTCAAGAGTCCCATTTGTCCTGTCTCCAAATAACATCTCCAAATGCCAACTTCCTGCCACCTCTCAGCAAACAGTCCTGGCACCATCATCTCCCATCTCCACAGCCCCTGCCTTGGTCTTCAGCCTCCATGACCCAGTCTCTGGGAAGCTGTCCCAGTGATTAAAAAAAAAAAAAAAATCACTCCATAGTTCAAAGCCCAGTGACTTCCCATCACACTTAGAATAAAGTCCATAGGCCTTAGCCCAACCTCCAGAGCCCCTGCCTGCCTCTCTGGTCCCATCCACCTTTCCCTTCCCCTTGTCAGTCACGTGGGCTTCCCTTTAGCACCTCAGGGCCTTTGCACTGGCTACTCCTTCTGCCGGAATACTCTTCTCCCTGACCTTTAGATCCCTCAGATCTTGGCTTAAATGTCACTGCAGCCTTCTCTGGCCCCACAACCTAAAGTCTCCTCCCAGGCCCTAGTATGTTACCCTGGTAGAATCTTCTGCGTAGCACTAGCATCTGACAATGTTCTTGTTTTCCTGCCTCCCCCTGGCTAGAGTATAGGCTCCATAGGAGCAGGAACATCTTCTATCTTGGTCCCTGCTAAACCCCCAGCCTAGAACACCATATGTCTGGCACACTTTTAGGGACTTTAGGTTGAACTGATGTTGAGAGAATGCCTTAACCTTCCCACAAATGACCAGAATCCTCAGCTCTTTCCTCATGTTCCCCAGAGCCCACCCAAACATCTCATGCCTGGAGCCTAAGTCTGTCGGAGGTGGTGACCCTAACCTCTGCCTGCCCATTGCTGCCCAGCCCTGCCCCAGCAGCCAAGCCCAAGGCAGTTGGCCTATAGTTAGCAATAAGGAAACATTTGCAGATAAAGGAAATAGGGTAGGTAGGTTTATGGTGTCTCCCAGCTGTGGGTCCTATCTCAGGACTGAGGATATGGCCAGAGCCTAAGTACGGACCTAGGACAACTAGCCCAAATTAGGATAGGCTACCTGTAGCTCTATCCAGCCCTGGGTGTCCTAATCCTAACAGGAACAACCCAGGACCCTCCCACCAGTCAGCATTCCCCACCTGTAAATATTAATATGTCCCTTGGCCTCCACCTCCCCTCCTGTACTGGTCCTTACCTCCGTGGCTTGAAAAGCCCAGGGTTGCTAAGCCATTCTGGGCTAGGTGCTCAGGGCCCTCTGCCCACAGCCCCCTGTCTCTGCTGAAAGGTGAGTATAGGTGCCCATCCTCCTAGTAGCCCTGGCCTCTTCCGGTGGAGCTTCATGGCAGTATCTCAGATTACGTCCCAGTCTTCATAGAAACAGGGCTGTGGGAAGGGGGGTTTAGTTTTGTCTGCCAGCCTCCTGCATGCCCACCCCACCTGTGTCCTGCCTAAAGGCCAAGGCCCCTGGGGAGATAGTTCTGACTGACAGTTCCTTTTGCCCCAAGCTGGGTCCTCTGCCTTTCTGAACTGGAGAATTCCTGCTCAGAATCTCAGAATCCTTCCATCTGGAAGGCCTGGGCTCTAGAGGTCCCTACAGACCTTCCCCATCTTATGCCAGAACCCTAGCTGGCTGGACCTGCTGTCATCCAAGCCCCTCTGTAGCTCTGGAGCCATGTGGTCAGGGCAGGGCACACTTGCAGATGTCCTGTGTGAGGGGAGTCACTGACCTACTACTAGAACCAAGGCTGGGGTGTGGGACTTGGCTCTGCCCTTTCCTGGGCCTTGCTGCCTTGGACAACCCAACTGAGGTGGAGATGTTGGTGCCATTTAGCAGGATGCAGGAGGAGCCCTTGAGATGGAGGCATAAAGTGCCTTGTCAACCCTGGTATTGGTGGCCACACCTGAATTGCTGCTGTGGTGAGAGCAAGGAGTTGCGGGGTCTCAAACCCCACAGGAGCCCCTGAGAGGGCCGGCAGTGCCGGCACTGCAGGCTCCACAAGGCGGCGGGTGAGAACACAGTGGGCCAGGGCGTGAGCTCCCTGCCCTGCACCCAGGGCCCCTTCATCTGCCTCATCTGTGCAGTGAAGATGGGCAGGACACAAAGGGAAGGGACAGCTATGAGGTCGTAATTTGGAGGGAGGAAAGATGAATGTCAAGTTCCTTGGGTCTCACCTCCCAGGGGGCTCTGGACAGTCCCAAGATATCTGACACTACGGAACACAGACTATCTCGTTTAACAAAAGGAAACTGAAGCCTGAGGGAAAGGGTCAGTCCGGGTCAGCCAGGCAGGCATGGACTAGGGTCACTTGGGGGTGGTTTCAGTTTCAAAAGCACCTCTTTGGAAGCTCCGGAGGCTCAGTTTCCCCATCTGCACAATGGTGGCCCTGACTCCCATCTTTTCCTTGTCTTTCCTTTCCCCTACACCCCCAAAAGCTGTGAGGTTCACCGAGGGGAGGGCTGTGGACAGACACTCAAGGGACTCAGGCCCTGCTTCCAAGCCCTGTGTAAGGTGTAGGAGAGGCTAAGGGGGCCAGGAGCCTGGGGACCGCCTCAGTGACTCCAAAGTCAGCCCTGCCCCTCCTAGGGACAGGAGCCCATGGCGGGGGCAGGAGTCCTCCCGGAGGCCGAGGGTGACACGCCTGGGCTTGAGGAGTCTCGAGCTGTGTTGGGCTGGTCTCAGGGTCAGCACTGCCATGACTGGCTCTACCCCATTCCATGTCCTGAGCCTCACTTTCCTCACTAGTGCCATAAGGATAATAGTGATCATCCCAGTCTTGCCAGTCAGTGGCCTCTCAGGGCCCCCAGGAAGGGCCAACAGCCAGTGGGTATGAGACAGTGGCTCTTATGAGCAGCAAAGCCCTAAAAAGAGACAAGACAGCATGCTAATCATGGCATTTCAGGCAGAGGACTTGGGGCAGAGGGGCTTCCAGTGCTTAGGCCCCCAAGCTCAGTAATGCTAGCCAAGCCACAGCCCCTGCACAGGCCCTGGGGCCAGGTCGTGGGGCCAGGTCGTGGGTGGCAATGCCCGTCTGTGATGCGAGTAGGCTCAGTCAGGGACTCCATCAGCTCAGAGACCTGCCTTTCTGGCCCACTGACTCTTCTGTCCTAGGCTGTCACCTACCTGTAGTCACCTTACACACACGGCAGCCCACCGCCCGCCCACCCACCTCCTTCCCGAGCAGAGACAGCTGCTACGGCCTCCGTGCTGGAACCAAAACTGAATGAGCATTTTCACAATGTCGCCTCCCGCTGACAGCTCCTAATTGCATGTTGAAGCCATGTGATGGAGCCCAAGTTACACTAATTATGTCATTACCCTAATTAAGTAAATAGTGTACGTGCTAATTGGCTGAGATCTCTTGGGGGGGATGGGCACTGGTGTCCCTTGGGCTTTCACTTGGATGGGCTGGAGGTAACAGCTGCAGGTGGGGGCCTCCCTCCCTGGGTCACCCAGTGGGGTTCAAGGAGGACCCCAGGCCACAGCCCTAGAGAGGTGCATCCATGCTCCAGGAGAGGAAACAGAAGTGCTGACCAGAGTGCTGGTCAGAGAGCCAGGTCAAAGGCCTGCCTTGGCCCCAACACGCTGGGGGTCCTGAATAAGCCTTCTCCTCTTTTATCCTTTTTTTTTTTTTTTTTTTTTTTTGAGACAGAGTCTCACTTTGTTGCCTGGGCTAGAGTGAGAGCCGGGGCGTCAGCCTAGCTCACAGCAACCTCAAACTCCTGGGCTCAAGAGATCCTCTTGCCTCAGCTTCCCGGGTAGCTGGGACTACAGGCATGCGCCACCATGCCCGGCTAATTTTTCTAATTTTTGTAGAGACGGGATCTTGTTCTTGCTCAGGTTCTTCTCCCTTTGCTGTCCTTCACCTCAGCACAGGGGCACCAGAAGAACCCAGTGTCAGTCACTTATGGAAGCCAGTTATATGCCTGGCCTGGGGCAGCCAGAGGAAGAAAGGCTGCTGACTGAGTAAAGCCCCAGTTCCTGGGGACAGTGCCCATGCAAACCAGGAAAAGAACAAACAGTGATGGCTTTCCCAGGAAGATATGTGAGGTAGGATGATCTGAGGAGATCTGGAGAGCTTCCTGGAGGAGGGGGGCTTCACTTACAAGGGAGAGAGGAAATGAGAGCATCAGAGCTCAGGTCACCTTCAAGGTATAATTTCTAAATGCCAAACTTCTTAGCCATGACTTCAGTCGGGAGCCAGGAGTGATAAGAGTACAGCCATCTGCAGGAAGGCCTCCAGATGAGACTCCAACCCATTTGGGGGCACAGGGGATGCAGAAAGAATGCCAGCCCTATGTCAGGGACCAGCATGTCAGCCCCAGTAGGGCTGGAGCCCCCACCATGCTCTCTCTGAGCAGATCAGCGTGGACCAGCTGTCAGATGGGACTGATCCCTGCCCTGTCTTTGGCAGGGGTGTGGGGAGGGTCCCAAAGGCAGGAGTGTGAGGCCTCTGTGCTGGGACTGAGGCCTCCAGCAGCTGGGTCGTTTCACGCCACTCAGGGCCAAACAGCGCGCGGTCTCCGAGTATGCCCAGGTGCCGTAGCATGGCCATCCCTGCTCTCCCAGCTCTACCCCGCCTGCCTCCACCAGCTCCGCAGACATATGCTGCAGCTCCACACCCGGCAAACACCACATGCTCGCTTTCGTGTGTGATGGCTCCCTTCCTGCTCACTGGCCTGCCTCTTACCAGGGCCACAGGCCCAGCACGGCCCCTACACCCAACCCAGCCCTGGACCATCCAGCTCCCAGCGTGGCCTTGGCCAGTCCCCAGGTCTCAGGCCCCCACTAGGTGACATCCTCTCATTTGCTGCCTGTTCTTGGCCTTCATTCATTCCACGTAACATGATCTGGGCTCCCAAGGGCTGGCTCCAGAGACAGAGACAGATAGGAAACAATCCTTTCAAATGTCTGGAACTTACGCAAATGGCCCATGAAAAAAAATATGTATGTCTATACATACACACACAGCAGAGAGAGAGAGAGAGAGAAAGCAAATGTTGCCAAATATTCCCAATAGTTGAGTATTAACAATAGTGAATATATGCCCTAAAGGGTTTTACAGGTGTCTTTTGTACTAATCCTATTCTGGCAACTTTTCTGTAAATTTGAAATTATTTCTAAATAAAAAACAAAGGATGAGAAAGGAGGGAAAGAAAGGAGCCCCTTTCTTGGGGCTCCAGGCTACTGGAGGAGAGAGCTGGACCAGTGGCAGTGTTGATGTGGCCCTGCTGGGTGGGGCAGGGGGACTTCCCTGAGGAGGTGACAGGAGCTCAGCTGGGCATCCACTTCTGACCCTTCCATGTAGGATGGCACTTGGGGACTTTCTCCCACCCTCCCTGTCACTGGGTTAGGCAAGCCCATGGCTCCCTCCAAAAAGAATGTGCTTTGGAAGCCCCTGAGGAGTCTCAGGTGGGGCCAGAAGGGAGACATCCCTTGGTTGGAAGGTGTGGGTGGCAGCTGGACGTCTGTGCCTCTGAGCACGAGAGGACGGTGAACCAGCCCAGGCGCTGTGCAGGGATGAGTGAGGGATGGGCCAGCCCTGGTGCAGGCCACCCTGCCCTCCCTTCCCCCTCACCCAAGCGGATTCCCCAGGCAGTGCCCTTGCCTACCACAGCAGCACTTGGCAGGAGGAGGGTAGCAGCAGGGAAGTGGCTCATTATTCCACCCTTCATTAGGTCTGCATTTGGCAGGCCAAGGACCGTGAGGTGTGGAGTGAGAGGGTGTGCACACGGTGGGCCCTCAGCCCTGGCCCACCCTGTGAAGCCTTCTCCCACCGCACCCCTCCCTGTCCCCTGCCTCCCCACACCTCTCGTCCTCGCTCCACCAACCTCCTTCCTTGGGGCCCCACAAGCTCTCTCCTAAGAGGGGCCTCCACTGCCCAGGTCTCAGTCGTAGGATAGGCCCCATCAGCCATCCCCTCCCCCAAAAAGACGCCAGCATCCTGATGTGTGGTCCATCACGGTGTGTGCCTGGGTGTTCCAGGCTCTCAAAGAATTAAGGGGACCCCTGCCTGCCCTCACAGCTGGTCTCCTCTCCCCCCTACCTCAAGCTGCCACTTCAGAGCCCGGACTGCCCAGAGGGGACCTTCCCTCTGCTCAGGAGCCCCTGTCTGAGATGCTCAGGGCTGGGGCACCCAGGGGTCAGCAGGAGCTGATTCCTCCATTCAGACACCTTTGTTCTTCTCATGCCTTTGTCCCCTTGTGACTGGCCCTGTCCTCCCAGCCAGCCCACCAGCCCAGCGCCTCTTCTTGCCATTTCCCCTCGTGCATGGCCTTCTGCCCATTCAAGTCCTATTGGCCTCCCCTGAGGCCATAGCCTGGTGTGGGACAGGGGTGGGGCCCCTCTGCCCAGCCTGCCCATCCGCTGGCCGCTGCCTGCCCCCTGCAGCCTGCAGCCTGCCAGTGCAGCTCCCTCTCCTGCCCACGCCCCCTCGCCTGCCCCACACCTCCTCACCCCAGCCCTACTCTCCCGCCCTGTAACAGCCTCTCCCCTCTGGCCCATCACCTCCTCAGCCCCCTCCCCGTTTCCTATCCCCTCCTTTCTTGGCCCCTCAGTCCCTGGGTGTCAGGCTTTATCTCTGAGCAGGCAGGCATGTTGTCCTCCCCTCCCCTCTTCTCTCCTCTCTCATCCTCTCCCTTCTCTCTTCCCCCTCCAGCCTCCACTCCTTCGCCTGCTCACTCACCCTCTCCCTCTCCCGCTGCCCCCCTCTTTCTCCCCCACCTCTTTGTTTCAGCTGAGAACCGGCTCCTCGGGACAGTTCCCACACTGCAGTGCCTCTGGTGAGGAGACAGCGCCACCGAGGTGAGCTGGGGGATCTGGGGACGCAGGCAAGGGGCAGCCGGAGCCGGGGGCAGGCAGGTGGGGACAGTGGGCAGCCTGGGCCACGATGCTTCTCTGCCCTGAGCAGTGGGAGCAGCAGAGTGCCAACCTCAGGTGCCCGGTGGTCAGCAGGAGTGGAGGGCGGAGGAGTCCGTTGGCCGCGAGGGGCAGGCTGGCCAGGCGCTGGCAAGCTCTGTCCCTGCCCCGGTGCCTGGCTTCTGTGGGCAGCCTGGGCTGAGAGAGACCCTCAGGGGGACCCAACAGGGTGGGTGGAGGCTGGGATGCCTGGAATAGCCCACCCCTGAAGGCTGGAGTATATGCCCAGTCCTGGCGTCCGGAGCTCTGAACCCAGCCTCTGGCTGGGCTGCAGCTACGGGGTTGCTGAGTGGAAGCAGCAGCACTGTCCAAGGGCTGTGACCCCCCACAAGTGCCTGTCCCTGGGTAGGGTGAGGGGGGTTGCTAATCAAAATGTTCTGGGACTGCTCTCACTGCCAAGTGGGGGTCTGGGCAGAGGAGAGATCATCCTCCTGCCACAGGCTCCCAGGTTTCCCTCCAAGCTACCTAGTCCCAGACCCAGAGAGTCACATGGGGGACTGAAAGCCTCTCCCTCCCTGGGGGTCTTTGACCAGCTCCCCCCAGACAGCTTTACCCTGAGTTGCAAACAGTAGGGTTTCAGGCCGTAGCCTAAATGGTCCTGCAGTCAGCTTCCTGAGGCTGGGCTGGATAGGGAAAAATCGGGGCTCTGGGGGGGGGGGGAAGAAGGTGGAGACAGAGCCCTGGCTTGAGTGAGGCTACAAGTGTGATTTTTGGAGACAACCCAGAGCCACGAGGAGATCCTGAGCCCCCAAAGCTGGGCAGGTGGGTGGGAGTGAACTGAAGGGCAGAAGCCAGTGCTGGGGCCCCGCCCCCTTCTCAGCTGGAGCTGGGGATGGACAGGCAGGGCTGGAGATGAGGAGAGTTGTGCTGCTCACCCCCCCCCCAGAGAAGCGAGCAAGGTGGCTCTGCTAGCTACCCGAGGAAGGGCAGGAAAGGCTGGGAGTGTGGGGGCAGCGGGGAGGACCTTCCCAATGGGGTGCATTTTGAGGGGCCAGCCTCTGGCTGTCTGGTCAGGGCAGAGCCAGGTCCTACAGATCCCTGGACCCCCAGGGAGCCAGTGGTGAACCAGATCATGGTGGGCAATGGTCCCATGAGGCAGAACTGCTAAGGGCAGTGGCCCCTCTAGGACTGGGCAGATGGAGCACTTGTTTCCAGGGGCCATCTCTCTCTCACCTTCTTCCTTGGCCAGAACCTCATCTGAGTAGGGCAGCAGTACCCACCCACCCCTCCCATGAAGCAGCATGTACAGAGAGGTGGAGTCAGAACTGTGGGCATGAGCTGGTGCTATGAAAAGCGTCCACCCCCAACCCATCCCCTCCAGCCACTACCTCTGGCCTGAGGCAGGAGAAGTGGGGGAGGGGGGAGAAAGCCTCAGGACCAGCTCCAGTGGTTACGTGGTGGGGGTTTGACTCACAGACCTCCCTATCTTGGGGAGAAACACCATCCCTTCCAGGCTGGGCACAGCTCATGATAGCTCCATCTCTCACACAGCAGCCTGCCTAGGTCATTGGCTTCCCCACCACCCAGGGTATATCAGTGTCCCCCATCCCTGTACTACCCCTCTCATCCCCTAGCATACCCCAGATCCTCTCACCTAGCTAGGGATTCCAGCCTGGGGTCAAGCCAGTCCTCCCCACCCCAGTCTGGGCCTCATCATGTTCCTCACCATGATCCAGACCCAAAAGGAGAGAGACAGGTTGCCCTGCCCAGGTTTTCTGAGACATTAGGGGGCTCTCTTCTAGGCTGGGTCAGCTTATTCCAGCTCCAACTGATCCCCCATCAGCTCCATAACCTCCCAGGACACCACGCACCCTACTGGCCAATAAAGACTCAAATACCAGCCCCTGCTAGTGCCAGTCCAATGCCAGAGGACAGCAGATTGCTCACTCAGCATATGAGCACCAAGGTCCCACTGGCGCTATCCCTGGCCCTGTCCTCTCCTGACCTCCCTAAGCTGAGGGCTCCTGAGATTCTCCTTGGAAGAGAGAATCCTCCTCTCCCTTCTTTCCCTCCCTCCCTGAGCCCCCCCACTTACACAGAGCTTTCCCACATAGATCCACCTACCACTGACACTTCCCCAAAGAAGTGAGCAGGGTAAAGATGTTGTCCTCATTAGACAGGGGAAAAAATGGAGGCCTTGTAAGGCCAGGACAAGGACCAAGAACTTGACTCCCACTCCTTCTAGGCCACTTAATTGCCACCCTGGTGAGATCCTCATGAGAGTGGGGGTCCCTGTGCCCACCAAAGTGTCCGATAGCTGCCCAGCCTCTCTGTCCTGCAAATTCTCAAGGCCCTCATGGCATCCTCAGGGACTGAGGGACTCAGTTACTTCCAGGAGTGTTTGAGCCAGAACTTCCAGCCCTGGTCCCAAAGCGGGCAGCTACAGGGTTCCCTGGGCTGGTTGAAGGTTGTGGGGCTGAGGATGCAGAGGAGCAGGCAGAGAGGTGGGAGGGGGTTCTCAAAGCCTGGTGATGCACCTCTCTCCCACCTGCGTTGCGACCCCTCTCCATCTCCTTGCATGCCCCCATCCCCAACCCCCTGTAGTAATGAAAGTGGCCCTCAGCATCGAAGTCCTACAACAGCCTCATGGTATCACTCCCTGCCAAAATCTTCATGAGGCTTGCCACTACTGTCAACATGAAGTCAGCCCCCTTAGGCAGGCACACAAGGCCCTTTGCCAACAAGCTTTTGCTAGCCTGTATGACCTCCTTGCCCAACTTGCTCCACTGTATCCCAACACTCTTAACTACACCCATATGTCTCCACCCTGGGATGGGGCAGAGCACAGCTCAGAGACTGGCTGTGGGCTGCACTAGACACACACATGCCCCCACAGGTTCCCATGCACATGCACACAGATGTGCATACATACACACAACCCCTTTATGTAGGAGCCCACCACTCGACTGCATGTAGTTTTCTGACAAATCATACACACAACACAGCCACCCTGCTGAGCCAGGAAGAATCCCACAAATCTGCTTTATGGATCCCTAGAGAGGCCAAGTGTGGTCATGTCACCATCCCCAAGCCCTTGAGGGACAGTGGGGTGCCAAAGTAGATGCCCTGGGTCTAGCTGAGCCTTTCTTGGGCCCCAGGGCCTCTGAGTCCCGGAGGGTGGCAGAGAATAGTCAAGCAGGTCCCAACCATGTTCTCATCCTGGTTGTGCAGCTGAATTGCTGTGCAGCCCCAGACAAGCCACCCTCTCTCTCCGTATCTCCAGCTATAAAACAAAGGGGTTTGGATGGGCTGACACCTAAGGGCGGTCCAGACCCACTGCCCAGCTGCTCTCAGCTCATGCCAAGAGCAGAGAATGAAGGGGCCTGTAAGGGCTGCTGCAGGCAGCAGGGCCAGGCACCCGCTGTGGCAAAAGCCTCCAATGAGCCAGGGAAAGCTTCAGGGAATGGAGATGTGGTGGGTACAAGGGCAGAAGAACCTGAGTCAGAAGAGACAGAAGCCAAGAGCCAAGGGAGCACTTTAATGATCCATAATCGACATTTATGGAGCCAATGAATCCTATGGAACATTCACCATGTGGGGTTTATCTCATTTTATCATCTAGACTGCAGCCAAATATATCCTTATTTCTGGGGTACCGAGTGAGCACATCTAATGGGTTAGGCCCAATCCAGGCCCTAGCCTCCCAGTCCCCACAAACACAGGTATAGAAAAGGGGCCAAAGGAGAACAGAGGGAGCCTCCAGCAAGACCCTAACCACACCCAAAACCCTAAGCAGGTGTATAAGCAGCCCTGTGCACAAGCAGCATCATGTGTCCTGTGCTGAGTATCTACACGTACACTCACACACACATTTCCCCCTTGGCATGCTGACACCAATATTCATGTGCTCACATAACCACCACACACATACACACACGGGACATGGCTACCAGGCCCTCAGCCCCAGCTCTCCTATCCTGCTTTTGCCTGCAACCTGGCACCCAGTGCTACGATCATGCCCCCAAGAGCAAGAACTGAAAGAGGGGCAGAGCACAGCTAGAGGCTGCCAGAGGAGTACCAGGGCATGACACTGCTATGCGAGGATTCCCCTGAGACTGCAACCCTCATCAGTAGGATCTCCGATGCCAGCACAGAAGGAAAGGAAGTAGTGCTGTGCAACCCAGTGGGGTGCGTACTACCCTTTCCCTAAACCTCCCTGGTCCCAAGAGCCCTGCTTACCTCCCTCCCAACCTCAGCCTGCCCTGTGTGAGCCAGGTCCCCGAGTCATGAATTATCTGCAAGCTAGGCTGTCCAGAGCCCAAGTGGGAAAGGGACGCTCTTCCCAGAGGGAGGGCACACTCTCAGGGAGGAGGGGAAGGGTGGGATGGAATAAGGGCCTGCAAGAGCAGCCCCAGGCCTCGCTGTTCTCTATGGCTTTTTATTCCTATGTGATTCTACTGCTCACTCATATAGGGATTGGAGCCGTGGCGCACGGCGGGGACGGCCAGCGGAGGGCTCTGATACCCAGCAAGGGGGCCCGAGGGGTGCCAGGACAGCAGCACCTCCCTTTCCCAACCAGGTTGCTGGTCAGGCAAAGGGAGCCATTCCTCTGTGGCTCTCCTTCCCACATGCCTGTTCTCCCACCAGCTGTAATGGGAAGGGGCAGGGGGCTGCTGGACCCCATCACTGCTTGGACCTACCATCCCAACACTGGAGATGCCCACTGAAGGGCTGGCACCAGGGCCTGGACTATGTCCCCAGAGGATCGCCTGAAAGAACTGGGGATATTCAGTCTGGGAAAATGGGGCTGGCGTGAGGAAACAAGGTCCAGCATTCTGTGTGGCTGAGGGTGCCCCTGGACAAATAGAGGGCTGGGAGCTGGGCCAGAGTTCAGAACAACCAAAGAGGATACGATCTGTGGCTAAGGGGCAGCCAAAGACAGAAGAGCATCCTTGGTGGCAGGTAGTGAATGTTCATTCAATGAGACATACAGGCTGAGGCTGGAGAGACCATGGTAAGGATGCCACAAGTGAGTCACACTGGCTGGGTGGCCAGTCACTCCCAGGCCTGTCCTCCCTGGGGTCTCTGCTTGTACTCACTGAGGCTGTCAGGAGTTAGACTCCCCACACACAGGCTGCCGAGAGACAGGCACAGCCTCCCATTTACATGAAACAAGTCCCAAGGATGGCCAGCAGCAGGCAGGCAGGCAGGCAGGCAGGCAGGCAGGCAGGCAGCGTGGCTGCAGCCACAGCACACTCCCCTCCCCAGCGGCTCCCCAGTGAGTCTTTGCTCTGACGGAAGACAGACTGAGAAACCTTAATGTGGTCCTTTTTATTTTCGGTCACTCTTGCTTCATTCCACAGAAAGAGAAAAAAAACCCAGGCTAAGAGGCTCAACAGAGGGACTTCCCAGAAGAGAACAGTGAACTTGCTAAGGGGCTTGTCCTGGTCCTCAGGGGTACCTGCTACCATGGCATATGAGAAGAGGGGACCCCCACCTGCCAGTCTAGTTGGGGGGAATGGACATGCAGCAGAGAGGCCCTGAGTGGGAGGTGTGAGGGCCAACCAAGCAGCCAGGGCTGAGGAGAGGAGGGGCCCTAAGGCCTAGTGAGGCCCTGGGAACCAACAGTTGTCTGCCCTAGGACCCTGCCCTTGTAGGCCTCCTCTGGACTCCCAAACTGTGACCTATGCCATCACCGAGGCCGCAGGAACAAGAGGTGGATGTCCATGACATTGGTACCTGTCAGCCCTGTGTGCAGCAGGTGCGTCCCACCCTGAAGGCGGCAGAAGAAGGTGTATGAGTCATTGTGGGCTAAGAAAGTGGCCATGTCCAGGCCCTCAGCAGCAGCCTGGCTGGCAAGCTCAGGCATGACCCAGGCCCCAGCAGCCTCTGTGGGCCCATCCTGCCCATCACTGCCACCACTCAAAAACAGCACATCAATATGCCCCAGGGGCCATCTTCCCAGCTCTGCTCCAACACGCAGGGCCAGTTCCTGGTTCCGGCCACCCTTGCCGGACCCCCGCAGCAGCACTGTGGGCTCACCACCAGCCAGCAGACAGACTGGGCCTCTAGCCCCAGCCACGGCTTCCAGAGCTTGTTCCAGCTGCAGGTCTGGGATCTGGAGCTCGGCTGCCAGCTCATGGAGTTTTGCATCCTCTTCCGCAGAAGCCCCAGCTATGGATGGGATGAGGCGGGTTCCAGCCACCTGGGCCAGCAGCCCATAGAACTGGGCCACATTCTTCACGTCACCCTGCATGGCCGCACTCAGCACCACAGCCCGATAGCCCAGCACCTCGGCCTGCTGCTGGGCCTCAGCCAGCGCCAGTGCATTGGAGCCAATAATCACATTGAGGACGTGACCACAAGAGTATGGCCCATGGGGGTCAGAGTCGGCCCGAGCCAGCACAGTCTTCACGGAACGTGGCAGGGCAGCACGAAGGCCATAGCGATTGAGGATATGCAGGCAATCTTGCACATTGTGGGCACTGGCCACAGTGGGACCGCTGGCAATCACCTCCACAGGGTCCCCCACCACATCTGACAGGATCAGGCTCACCACCTGAGGAAAAGCCACAGGGCAAGGCTCTGTCCCACCTCCTCCTTGCCCCACAGCCCATAAGGACAAATTGCTCTCTGGGCATCTACATAACCTCACATCACCCAGTGCATGTCCTCACCCATTTCTAACCCCTCTCAGGTGGGCTTGCAGAACACCTGGCCTTGTGGACAACCCATCACCCTCCCTGAAGCCCGTCCCATGACTTTACCCAGCTAGCCCTGTGGACTCTCACACCAGGCCCCTTCCAATTTGTATGCTGTTCTACGCTTTCATAACCCTGGCACATGTGGGTCTGACTCCACCAAACTACCTGAGCAGGGTAGGCAGCCTGAGCCAGTCCCCCACCCTTGAGCTGGGACAGTGCCTTCCGAATGGTGTTCAGCTCCTGGATGGTGGCTCCACGGGCTGCCAGCAGCTTGGTGAGTGTCTGCTTCTCCTCCAGTGTGACAGGTGGGATGGGGGCGGGCAGCAGGGCTGAGCCCCCACCTGCAGAGACAGTGAAGGCATCAGACAGAAGGGACATCCCAACCCAGGGAACCAGGGAAGCAGTGGTGAACAAGCCCATATTAGGGCTTGTTCTGGAAATGTGGGGTTAGGGTGGCCCCATGTGGACATATCATATGTGCACGGTCACCACACATTGGCCACCTGAGGTTGTCCCCTGCATTGAGGTACTCCAGGTCCCCGCAGGCAGTGGAAGAACTAACTCTTCCTTAAGAGATGGAAATGGGAGCGGGGCAGGCATCAATAGCAGAGGATCAATGGGAGGGCTCCAAGAGGTCTGAAGACCTGGGTTCTGGACCCAGCTGACATGGGTGCAGACAGCAACAAAAAGAGTGACATTTTCTGAGGGCTCTGCTGATGGCATTCTTCATGCACCCTCTCATCATCACCCAACAAAGTCAGTTCAGCGGGGTATGGGGGACTCCACAGCTCAGGGGAAGCCAGATGACTGGCCCAAGGCTACCCAGGAGTCACCATCCAGGTTCCTCAGCTTCTCTTGCTCCCAATCTCACCCTGTGGCCGTGGGAGCTCAGACCTGATCTCCTGAAGACCTGATATTTGGAGCACCCACTGCCAACTGTCTTGAGCCAATCTGGCACCCATACCTGAGATGAGCACAAGCAGCAGGTCATCAGCCATGAGTCCTTCAGCCAGCTGCTGGATGGCCAGTGCGGCACGAAGCGCATCGCGGTCTGGCAGGTTGTTTTCCGCACCCTCAAACACCTGGACACGGCTGTGTGGCTTCAGCAGCATCTCCCTGAGGAGGGAGAGAACAGAGAGTAAGAAATGGGGTGGGCTCCTCTCCTCTCACCTGATTTCTCAACTGTACAGGTGAAGGGGGCATGAATAAGGATGCCCACTGACACCTATCCTAGAGCCAAGCCAGACCCAGGTGAAAAAGGGAAGCTGGAGAGGAGGGAGAACTCTGATTTAGTCTAGGTCTGGGCCCAGGTTTCCTTCCAGAATGACAGTGGGAAGTAGCCTCTCCTGACACCCCTATGGCTCCTTACCGTTTGCCGGCATGCTCCATGGCAGCACGGATCCCCTTAGGAACGCTGATCACACCCTGCACGAGATGCTGGCCCAGTAGATCCTCGGCTGCAGCTGCCATGCCCAGAACAGCCTTGCCAAAGCCCACTAGATAGAGGTTTTGCTGTAGCTGAAAGCTCCGGTCCCGCACCTTCAGCTGTCTGCCACCAGGGTCCAAGGACAGTGCCCGGTGCAGCATGGGGCCCGGTAACACGGCACCCACAGCACTCTCGAACAGCTGTTGCGCCTGCTCTGCCAAGGCCATGTCACTGGCCAGCCGGACCACTGGGCCCCCCCAGAGGAGTGGACGCAAGGGGGCTCGGGCCACACGGGGCAGCAACTGCAGGGCTGCAGCCATGCCCCACAGCTCTCAGCACTGCTTGGCACCCATAGCTGCCTATCAGGGAGAAAGCACAAATGAGGCCCTTGTAAGACAAGAGACAGGAGGGCCCTCACGGCCACCCCTCTGAGGGCTCAGGACCAATGAATCCCACAGCTGCTGCTGTAAGAATGAGCTATCTGATAGTCCAAGGACACTTCTTGAAGCCCAAAGCTGCCTGATCTCACTAGAGTCCTCAGAGACCAGCCCTGCCACCCAGCCATGTCCTCCCCTGCAGACTACATGCCAGCCCTCTGAACACTCTTGACCCAAGTCCAAAGTTCCTGTTAGCTGAGCCCTCCTCCTAGGTCACCCCCTTTGGCTGAGAGTTAATCATAAACAGAGAGAGCAGTTCCTATCAGTGGGCTCCTGCCCTGTCTCTTTTCCACCCCGTACACATCAAAGCCCTCACCCAGGGCAATGCCCCTTTCTGGTACTCCTTCCTTGCTTCTTTACCACCTCTGCTGCCAGGAGACTCTTGATTGTCCCACCAACTTACCCCTAAGCCCACTGACATCCTGTCTACTCTATCTCATTATCTAATGGGACTGGGATGGGGAGCCTGGGAACACTGGGTCTTTGTGAGGAGACGGCAGGCTCACCAAGGCACTGACAGCCCAAGCCCAGAACATATTCTCAAGCCACGCAATCTGAGGAATCACAGCATTCAGAATGACAGTCCAGCAAGAGATTCAGGTTGAATACGAGTGGCAGAAAAATCTGGGTCATAGTGGAACCATAGGGAAGTCCCTAAGCACCATCTGAGGCCATGTGCCAGGAGGTCCAATCTGCAGGACAGGAAAAGATGCCCTTCTACCCACATAGCTGGCCCCTTCTGGCTCTAAGATAACAAAACAAGTCCTGGGTCACACCACCCACATGTTAAAAGCCCAGTGGCTGGAGCAGGCAGGCAAAGGCCAGGCTCCCATAGCTGAGCCCAAATAGTCGTTTTGCCACTGGGCAGAGAAACCCTAGAGAAGCCTTGGGGTGAAGGTCAGGAAGTTATAGAGGGGGTTAAGGACAATAAAGCCCCAAAGAGTTCATCTATAAAAATCATCTTTTAAAATAAATGCCTACCATAAATGCTGCAAGCTGACTGCATCAACAACTGTGGATGGAACAGGGGAAGGAGGCTGGGAATTGGAGTTCCAGCTTTATTGCAGGTTTTCTGAATGGCTGGGATGCCTCGATTTCTCTCAGTGGGCCTCATCTGCTAAATGAGAGGTGGGGTGAGATTAAGACTAACACTCTCCCCTTGACATTCTCAGGCTCTCTGCTGCTGTCCACTGTAACACAGAAAACCTCAAACACATTTATTTCACACCCAAATAAGGTGGAAACTTCTAAACCTTGGCCATTTAGTCTGCCTGGTTCTCAGCTTTCCCATAAGAGAAGACTAAATAATATTCCCTGTGAAAGGGAACAGAGGATACTCCCACCTGGATTCTGAAAATGGGCTGTTTTTTTGCCAGGGGGACAGACCCCTGGCGCTTGCCCATTAGGTTTGGAGCTAAAAGTGTCTTGGCATCTAAGACAGCTGATTTTTACAGTCTTGGTGAACTTTGTACCTATTTCACCCATGGACAAAGGGCGCTAGAGGATCCCAGCATTGCTACTGGATACTAGAGCCCAGGGAAGGCAGACGCTCAAGGCTTAAGGTTGCCAGAGAAAATACAGGGTGTCCAGTTAAATCTGAATTTCAGATAAGTGATTTTTTTTTTTTTTTTTTGAGACAGAGTCTCGCTTTGTTGCCCAGGCTAGAGTGAGTGCCGTGGCGTCAGCCTAGCTCACAGCAACCTCAAACTCCTGGCTCAAGCAATCCTCCTGCCTCAGCCTCCCAAGTAGCATTCGCCACCATGCCCGGCTAATTTTTTGTATATATTAGTTGGCCAATTAATTTCTTTCTATTTATAGTGGAGACGGGGGTCTCGCTCTTGCTCAGGCTGGTTTCGAACTCCTGACCTCGAGCAATCCGCCCGCCTCGGCCTCCCAGAGAGCTAGGATTACAGGCGTGAGCCACCGCGCCCGGCCCAGATAAGTGATTTTTTAATGTAAGTATGTTTCATCCAATATTCAGTACTTACTTATATTTAAAATTATTCGTAGTTTACCTGAAATTCAGATTTAAATGGACACCCTGTATTTTTATTTGACAAATCCGCCAACTCCACTCAGCATACGGTCTTGCCTAAACCCCGGGACACGCCAGAGCGAAACGCAGAAATACCAAGACCACCAGACTCTACCCTTCCCAGCCACCTAGTGGCGCCTGCGCCACTTCCGGCTTTCATCTGCCCGCAGGGGCTTGGAAGTGACGTAATCCACAGGCCGGAGAATACGGCTGCAGTGTAATGCCCAGTAACGCGAGAAAGAACGCCCTGCTGCACCTGGACCTGCTGTCGCCAGAACCAGGGATTGGTTTCCAAGGCCATGAGAGCCCTCGGAGAGCGGATTTACGGCCCCACGGTTCCCAGCGTTGGGTACCAGAAGTCCTTGCGCGCGGGCGGGGCGGAATCCGGAAGTGTGGGGTGAGCGGGGCGGTGTTGAGGCGGCTATCAGGTGTCTGCTCTCAGGAGCTCTGGCGGGAGAGGACGTAGAAGAAGCCGGGGTGGGTGTTATTGGCTCCCTACTGACTGCCAGGAGACCTGGGAAGGAGTCACCTTCAGGTTTTAGTTTCTTCATCTCTACAATGGAGGTAATAATCCCCGCCTCACCGAATTGCAGTATTCCTATATCCTGTACGATCCAATCAGCAAATACACCCGGAGCTCCTGTTAGGTACCAGACACTTGGTTGAGCAAACGGAGACTCACTGCTTCCCCACAGCCCACCCCTTCTGGAGCCAGATTGTCACCCTCGCTCCTCCCCATAGCTGTAATCTCACAACAATTCATTGGTGTTCCTTCCTCTCCCCCATGGACCATCAAATATAGCCAGAGTCTTCTGTGCCATGATGCTCAAACACACAAGCTGCATGTAAACAAGAATGGCTCTGGGCTTCCTCGCTGTCCCTGCTGTCATCCCGTGCCCGCTCTGAAGAAGGCTTGATGCCTTCCCACATTCATAACAGTCCTGACTAGACTCCAAAAACGCAGAAGAGTATACTGTATTTACTGACGATTTCTTGGGGAGAGAGTTGCTTCACAAATCACACGACTGATTTCCTAAAAATCTTACTAAAATATATTTCTCACATCAAACTACAATAATCAGAAGGTTCAGGATCTAGTTAAAAGAGTTTAAGTGCAGTGTGAGAGTGTGTGTGGGCAGCAGAGAAAAAAAAAAAGAGTGTGTGTCACTTGTGGGAAGGTCAGGCCAAGAATGGTGATCAGTGCTTCCTGGTGTAGGGAAAGGTGAGGATCAATTATATAGGCAAAAACAGGGGTGCCAAACAGAATTACAACATTTTTCATACAAAGGCCAGCATGTAGATATAAGATCTGATTGACTACTATTGATTACACTTTAAGGGATTTGCTTAACCTTTTATTGTGAAGAGGTAATAATCACAAGAGTCCCTAACTTTTGTCTAAGTTTGAATAAAGAATAGGGAGTCTGGTTAATGTATAACATTTCAACACAAAGGTCAGGAAGCATTGGTCATGCACCAGAGAAGACAAAACAGCCATGTTACCAGACCCAGTTTCCAGGGCTTAACTTTTACCCTGGCATAATAAATTTGGAAGGTCCTGAAATTTTCTTTTCTTTTCACACTCCCCGTCTGCTCCCTTTGGCAGTTGCCATATCTCTCCACAGGTCTCCAAACCATGCTCTGCTCTTATGAACTATCCTTCCCCCTGCAATGTCTAGCTCTCTCCCTAAATTTTTCTTTCTCTTTATAATAGAGGACCTTTTATTCCCTCTCCCATGTGATTCCCCACACCATCATCAAAACAGGCACCTTGGGAAGGCTCTGTAATGTGGAGGAGATTGTAAATACTTACATTTTAATAGTTTTTCCTTGCTTATATTCAGCCATCTTTATCCATCCATGCATTTATTCATCCCTCCATCATTCAACAGACATTTTCTGAGTGCCTCTATGTGGTCCAAATGCCATAGCTGCTGGGATGAGTAAGAAGTGGCATTTTCAGTTGGGAAACTTACTCTGCTTTTCTGTTTACATTCCTACAATGTGGTTGGGAGTGTAAATTTCTCATTATTTAATGATAGAAACTCTCATAAACAGATAACATTTACTGTGCCAGTGCTATTCTGTCAGACCATACATGGGAGATTAATTGTACCCATTTTTTAATACCCCATTTCCACCCTGAAGCTACTGACAACATGCATTTAACAACAGCGAGGTTTAGATGCCCACTGGACTGTGATCTCCTGGAGAGTGGTGACTTGGTCTAATTCGTATTTGTATTTCTACTGCCCTGCATATGACTAGGTGCAAATAGAAGCTGGAATTTCTCTTTTCTTTTCTTTTTTAATGAATTAACAGGAGAACAGTGAAGTGCTCAGCTGCTAAGTGCTACAGACCCTAAGTGGAAAGGATTTCAGAAAAGGCAAAGAGATGGTGGTGGTGAGTGGAAGTAGAAGGATTCATGAAGCAGTGGAATTTAGGTCTAAGAAAACAATTAGGCTTCTCAGAATGCTTACAAGCATACCTTGATAGTGGAAATAAACGTATGTCTACAGTCTTTTTAGAGTGCACTTTGGCAATAAGTATCAATATCAAACATTTGACAGGCAGTTTCACTCCAAGGAAATAATTGGACATGTGGACAAAGATGGTGTAGGGGAAGAAAAACACTCTGACCCTCTTAGGTTCAGTGGCTGGGACCCTGTAAATTAAACTGACAAAAACCAGATTAATAGGAGAAAAAAGTTTATTCCAACATATAGAGGGCCTTTAAAAATGAAGTAAATTACAGGCACTATGTACCACCTTTTTAAAAAAAAATAAAAATAAAAATAAAAATAAAAATGAAGTAAAAACTCCAAAGAGTGGTTAGGCTTGAAAGCTTATATACTGTTTTTAACTAGGAGTAAAAAATTGTAGAGACTGGACAAGACAAAAAGTGGCTTGAGATTCTACAGGAAGTCAATTATAGGAAGGTAAATATATAGGGGAGGGCCGGGCGCGGTGGCTCATGCCTGTAATCCTAGCACTCTGGGAGGCCAAGGCGAGAGGATTGCTTGAGATCAGGAGTTCAAAACCAGCCTGAGCAAGAGCAAGACCCCGTCTCTACCATAAATAGAAAGAAATTAATTGGCCAACTAATATATATAGAAAAAATTAGCGGGGCATGGTGGCGCATGCCTATAGTCCCAGCTACTCGGGAGGCTGAGGCAGAAGGATTGCTTGAGCCTAGGAGTTTGAGGTTGCTGTGAGCTAGGCTGATGCCACAGTACTCACTCTAGCCTGGGCAACAGAGTGAGACTCTGTCTCAAAAAAATAAAATAAAATAAAATATGGGGGAAACTGATGGAAGATAAGGGTTGCTTTAGTAAGTTTTGTTTATACAGATTCTTCTTGGCATTGATTCCCTGTCTCCAGTGGTAACAATAGACACTTCTTCCTGGTACAGGGAGGGTACCTTTCTCATGGGAAATTTATGTCCTTTTAGGTGGAAGGTGTGAACAGGGGGTCCTTCCTGCATCTGCTATTTCTCAAATGCCTTCAGCTCAAAGTAACTCTTATGCCAAGGTGGCATGTTCTGGAGGGGTATAATTTGATCCCCTTCAATGGACATGAAGAAATATTCAGCCCAGAGATTTTATGAGTATAAAGCAATCTAAATATCTGTAGATAAGAGAATATATACAAGGAAATTATATAGTACTTCTAAATAGACATTTAAAATAATATTAAGGCTATATACATGTTAATATTATAAGGCTATTATAATAATATTATAAGGCTACATACATGTTACTTTTTGAGATATCATTTTATTAGTAAAAAACTTTTGAAATAGCCATTTAATTAAACACAGAATATGAACTTTTCCCATTATTCAAGCTGAAGGGAAGAAGGCAATGGGGGTGGGGGAGAGTTTACTGAATTTATTCATTCAAGTAAAACTTTAAATATTACCCTTTTATAAGAAAGGAAGAGGTCATTTCTGTGTGCCACTTTAAAATTAACAGTGAAAATAAAGCAATGAAGCCGGGCGCGGTGTGTTTCGGCCGGGCACACTGGCTCACGCCTGTAATCCTAGCACTCTGAGAGGCCGAGGCAGGAGGATTGCTCGAGGTCAGCAGTTCGAAACCAGCCTGAGCAAGAGCGAGACCCCGTCTCTAGTATAAAATTAGAAAGAAATTAATTGGCCAACTAATATATATATATATATACACACACATATATACATATATATACACATATATATATACATATATATATATATATATATATACACACATACATATAAAATTAGCCGGGCATGGTGGCGGATGCCTGTAGTCCCAGCTACTCGGGAGGCTGAGGCAGGAGGATTGCTTGAGCCCAGGAGTTTGAGGTTGCTATGAGCTAGGCTAACGCCAGGGCACTCACTCTAGCCTGGGCAACAAAGCGAAACTCTGTCTCAAAAAAAAAAAAAAAGCTATTTTTCTTGGAAGGAAAGGTGGGGGAGAGTATCGACATCTCACCAGGAAGCAGCTTAGCTGTGACCAGGCAAGTAACTGATGAGGAGGGGCCACTACGTCTGTGTATTTTGCATTTGTCAGTTTTTAAGCCTTTGGAAACAGTTCTGTAGTTTTAGAGATAGAGGCCCTGGGGCTCTAAGCAGTTCCTCTGGGCTCTGGCTTATCTGGGAAGATCCCATTCCCTCCTTCCATAACAAGAAGGCATTGTTTCCTAACAATGGACTTTGTTAAATGTGAGTGATTATGCCCTGGAAACAGAGCTGGAGCTTTCCAGTGTAGAAGCAGAGTCTGAATCCAGACTCCAGTGCTTACTGGCCATGTGATCTTGAGACAGTCACTTAACCTCTCAGAACCTCAGAGTCTTCAACATTAAAATGAGGTTAAGAGCATTAAATAAACACTGTTTCAAGTGCATGTAGATAGGCTCAAAGTTTTGGCTGTACTATTCGAGGGTTAGGCCAGATTTGTACATGTGTGATCTATCCGGTCAGAGGGGCCCTGCACTTGGTTTAATATTCTGTTGTTGCCATCTTTAGATTCATAACAATTTTTTAACAAGGGGCCTATTTATGTATGTTGCACTGGGCCACACAAATTATATATTTGGTCCCTGCAACCAGAGAAAGATGCCCTCCTTTTGTTACTGAGAGTTCAGTACTTTTCCCTGTTCCCAGGGAAGGACAAACAAGGACAAGAGGTTTGAGGAGCAGGAAAGAGAAGTTATTAATTTGCTAGCAAATGAGAAGAACGGCAGACTCTCCTCTTAAAGTACCATTGTCCTACCTGTAAGCAAAAATACAGAGCTTTTAAAGGGGGATTTTCAGCTTTAGGCTATTGATGTTTAAGTATAGTTGATGGTTCTGGATCAACCCCATCTCTGGGGAAGACAATCTCTTGTGACCTCTGCCTGGATAATTCTCTTGAGTCATCTCCTGTGGTACAAGGACACTCTCCTGCCCTTCTGAGTGCCGGCCTTGGTCAGGGATGCAGGTTTTAGTTCCCTAAAAGGGTGAGGGGTTTTAAAGAGACATCTCATAAAACATTTTACCCTCTTTCAGGCCATTACCTCTGTTACACTCATCCAGGCTCCCTGATCCTGGAGTCTCAAGATCTCTCCAAGGGATTCCAGTAAGTGGACATTTGTTAGCACTGCCAGTGCTACACACTGTGGGAGGTAAAGGTGGCACTGTGGTTCTAGGCAGTAGTGAGGCTATAATGAGCAAGCCCGAGCCCCCTTGCTATAACAGACATTTCCTGGCCAGCTGGCCCAGGACAGTTCTTTATGTAGGTGGCCTAGAAACCCTGGGCTCAGTTCATTCAGTAGCATCCCTGGAAGGCCACTTGGAGTCTTTCACAGTTAACCCTGGGGGAAAACAGCACAACATGTAATTCAGAAGTGGTACAAGCTGCAGAAATTGATATGAAATCAGCCAAAAAATAAAAAAATAAAAAAATCAAAAGTTCTAATCTTTTAAAATGCTTTTAAGCATATATGCTTTCCCCCCTCTTTTTCATGGGTAGGGGGAAGCAAGAAACCAATAGAAAATATGTTTAAATGAATAAAACCATTGCTGAAGTTGCCTTTAACTCCATAGAAGAGGTTGTAATTTCAATTTGATGTAAAATATTACCTCTGCTCATGGCCATCTTAGAACATTTATTTCTTTTTGGTGATGAGTGAAATGAAGCATTCATTTAGCAAATCAAGCAATTTATCAAGTGTGAAGTGGTTATACCTGAATAATGTATAAAAAATTGAAACATGCTATACAAGATTATCATGTGTTACCATTGTGTTCCAGCGTTCTGCTTTTCCTCTTTGGCAATTAAGTCTGTGTGTGAGGTCCCCCCACCCACCCACATCCATACACACACCCTTCCCAAAGAAGAGAGTCACCTGATTCTAGTCATTCCAAAGGCTGTGTAAGCAGTTAATCAATCTCTAGGGAAGCTCCACTGCTGGGCACTCTAGCCCAGAAATTTCTCTCAAAGAATTATAATTCATAAGGAGCTCTCCATTTTGGAAAGAGGATGAATTGCTTAGGACGGGTTCCATTTTAAACTGTGTGGCGTGACATGTAAAAATGTAATAAATGGATCAATCAAATATCTGGAGTCCTTTGGATAACTTCATTTTTTCACTTAATATATGTTGAGCTCTGGCTGGGCTCTAGATAAAATGGGCCTAATAAAATAAAAAACAGCATACAGATGTAGCCACAGTTACTTTTTTATTATAGTGAAATATATATAAAATTTACCATTTTGATGTAGAACATTTCAGATTTTTTTCTCTGAAATATATTTTTAATGGGTTCATAAATTATTTATAACCTACCCTTTTCCATACTATGAACATCTTCCAGGTCAGTAAGTATAGGTATACACAATCATTTTGAATGGCTACATACTAGTCTATGATGTGGTTGTAAAGTAATTTTGCATGGATGGATCCTGTTTTTTTATTATTATTTGCGTTTTTTAGCTTTTCTGCAATGAATATGGGAAAACTAAATAAATGAAATAATGACTAAAAGGAAAAGGAAAAAACAAAAAATTAAGTCTGATTCTTTTTTTAAAGCCATCTGATTCACTTCTCACTGCAGCTTTCCCTCTGTCCACTCCCCAGCTGGAGCCAACCTTTGTGGGTCACTTTCTAAAGTCCATCTTTTAGGCAACAATGATGTTGGACTGGAAGCCAGGAGAGCCCCACTATAATAGGGCAGGGAGCCAGGCTTGGAATGTGAATCAGACTGAGCATTTCAGGACCCTCTTAAAATATGAAAACATGACTTTTTGCATTCCAAAAATAATACAGTAAGTCAAGTAGTCAAGTCTTGGGAGGAAGCTTTGCTCTGAACAGTGAAATCTGGAAAAGGTACAGGAAGTAAAATACTTGAAAGATACCCAGCAAAGATTTCTTTTGGCCGACAACATTCAGTAGATTACAGCTGTTTCTGTGGTTATTTTTGTAAGTTAACACAGACCAAAAAATGGCGTCTCACTGGGTGCATTCATTTCCTAACAGTTCCAGGACATGGCACCAGATCTGTCCTTGTTGCCATCTAATGATTCAAAGCAGACTCTCCATCAGCCTTTCTAGTCTCTGAAATAAAAACACAGGAATTACAGGGAAGCAGAGTGAGTGTTCTGGGGTGCGGAGGGCTTTTCTTCCATTGCTTTGCAGTTTGGAAAGTTGCCATCCATTCAGGTTTCTCTCAAACCGGCTTTTTCCAGACTCCAGAACAAATTGTAGCCAGTAGCTCTGCTCTTTGTCAGGAGGCTATTGCAACCCATTTAGCCAGGATCTTGCCCTCTTCCCTTAGAAAACAACTTCTCTGAATAGGGATCCTGGCTCTTTTTTTCCCCAGGGGGTAGGATACAGCCCCTAGTCGTACCAGAAAGACCCCAACTGTCCCAGGGTTTCCATCTTGTTTTTATCATTACCCATGTTATATCTGGGTCTCTGGATATCACACCTTCCTAATACCAGTAACTGAAATGTCTAACAGCCAGGTTCTGTGGCTTGCACCTGTAATCCTAGTACTCTGGGAGGCTAAGGTGGGAGGATTGCTTGAGCTCAGGAGTTGGAAACCAGCCTGAGCAACAATGAGACCCCGTCTCCACTAAAAATAGAAAAATTAGCTGGGTGTTGTGGCCTGCACCCGTAATCCCAGCTACTCAGGAGACTGAGGCAGGAGAATGGCCTGAGCCCAGGAGTTTGAGGTTGCTGTGAGCTAGGCTGATGCCACAGTACTCTAACCCTGGGTGACAGAGTGACAGCCTGTCTCAAAAAAGAAATGTCTCACAGTCTTTCCTCATTTTTTTTCCTCTTTCAATAAATAAAGCAAAATAAATAGTCCCTGTCTCCATTGTCTGAAACCCCAGGCAATTAACCTTTTGAGGAGCTGCACACAAGTTAGAGGTCTAGAAACCCACATAGGTTGCACTGAATTTAACCCCTTGCACAGGAAGTTAAAGCTAGGAAGCTTGGTTCCTATTTGGTGGTCAGATATTGCTTTCTTTTGTTAGAGATCAGCTTTCCTTCCTTTTAAGGCAAAGAGGCCCTTATACAATAGAATCATTAAGGTAATCCTCTTGACTACAAAGAGGGTAAAGCAGCTGTTCTATATCTTGAATGTGGTGGCAGTTGCATGACTATATGGGTGTCAAAACATAAATCTACTAAAATGGCTGACTTTTACTGTATATAAATTATACCTCGATTAAGAACACCAACAATAATCTGGTTTACTAACATGGAAAAATATGTAAAATTTAACCCTAACGGGGGACAGAAGAGGGTTGCATCTATAAAGTATATGTACATATGAATAAGGAAACTAGCTAAGTTTTGTATTTTTTGTAGAGATGGGGCCTGGCTCTTGCTTTGGCTGGTCTTGAACTCCTGGCCTTAAGCGATGGTCCTGCCACAGCCTCCCAAAATGTTAGGATTACAGGCACTGAAAGATGAGGGTTTGTTATATTTATTAAAATGTATGGAACTGTACACTTAAAATGCGTTCGCTTTAGGCACGTTATGCTGTATGTCAATTTAAACATTTCTTTTTTTTTTTTTTAAGGTTTTTTTTTTTTGAGACAGAGTCTCGCTTTGTTGCCCAGGCTAGAGTGAGTGCCATGGCGTCAGCCTAGCTCACAGCAACCTCAAACTCCTGGGCTCAAGCAATCCTCCTGCCTCAGCCTCCCGAGTAGCTGGGACTACAGGCATGCGCCGCCATGCCCGGCTAATTTTTTCTATATATATTAGTTGGCCAATTAATTTCTTTCTATTTATAGTAGAGACGGGGTCTCGCTCTTGCTCAGGCTGGTTTCGAACTCCTGACCTCGAGCAATCCACCCGCCTCGGCCTCCCAGAGTGCTTAAACATTTCTTAAGAAAGCTTAAAAGGCCTGGGTAGTGGTCACAGGGTGTATTTCCAAATAAAAAATATTCAGCTACTTAAAATTTGTGCAGTGTACCGTAATTATACCTGAATAAAATAATGAAGAAATCAAAGCTCTCTAAAGTGGCGCTGTGGTGGACTAGTGGTCAAGCCGCCCGCGATCTGTTCGCTGGATTCATCCTAGAACAGGCCTCCAGGGCGGTACCCGACCCCTGCAGTACACGCTCCCGCGCGGCTTGCGGCGAGGGCGCCAGAGTCTCGGCGGGGTGGTTGCCATCCCCCGCAAAGGCCCCTGGCTCTCGGGCACCAGCAGCCTTCCGACCCACTCGGGACGGTCGTGAGCGTCCGAGCTCCTCATCCCAGCAGCCCGCCAGGGAACTGCCGCCTCTGGCGACCCCACCACTACACACCGCCACCGCCGCGCTAACGTCACCGCCTCCCCGCCTCTTGCGGCCGTTCCCGCCCCGCCCTCTCTCCCGGCGTGCACCGCGGCAGAGGCTCCTCGCCCTCGGCTTCTGCCTGTCGCCCCAAGATGGCGGACACAATGAGCCGGCACCGCGCCGGTTGCCCCTGAGGCGGCTGTGAGGACGAACAGTCAGCTAGGCCCCACAGTCCAGGCAGAAGAGCGTTGCCCAAGCAGGAGGAAGAGGAGGAGGTGGCCCAACTGCCGGCCGCCCTCCCGCCGGCCCGGCGCCCGCCCCGCCCGGGTTGGCCCCTCGGCAGCCAGCCCGCTCGCTAGCCGCCGGGCCCCGCCCCGGCCCTGCGCCGCCACTGCCTCCAGCAGCCGCCGCCATGAAGCTGACCGACAGCGTGCTGCGGAGCTTCCGCGTCGCCAAGGTGTTCCGCGAGAACTCGGACAAGATTAACTGCTTCGATTTCAGCCCTAACGGCGAGACGGTTATCTCGAGCAGCGACGACGACTCCATCGTGCTGTATGACTGCCAGGAGGGCAAGTGAGTGCGGCGGAGGCCCTGGGCCCGGGTCTGAGTCCCTCCCTCCCTCCGGTAGTCCACCTCTGGCCCCGCGGTCGGCCCTCCGTCCCGACTTCAACCCCGGCCTGTTTTACACTCTCCTATCAGGGCTGCCTCCACCTCGCAGCCGTCCAGGAGACCTTTTTTTCCCTTTTTAAAAAAAATAATGACAATCATAATAATAATAGCATTATTGTTTTGTATGGCTTTGGTCTCCCCAGAACGCTTCTGCACCTTGCCAAACCCCACCTTGACCTTGACCTTAAAACGCCCTGTCCACCCACTCCAGCCCCAGTTTGTAGCTTTTTCCGCTCCTCAGGCTGTCAAAGGTACTAGTTGGCTCTCTGAGTCGCGACGCAGGTCTGCAGGGGCTGCTCTCCTGCCTCATGCAACAGCGTCAACTCTCCTCTGCCCTCTCCGCTGTGACCTCGATTCAGCCCTGGCACTCCGCCCATCTCCTGCCCCTCTGCTTCCCGCGGCCTTTCTGCCATCAGGCTGCGTAGGTCGCAGTTCTTAGCTGTCAGGATTTATTTGTTCCTCTTCGAGCCCCCCTGGCTTTTTCTTCCTCTTCCAAGCTTTTCTCTTACTCCCTCAGACCCGGTGCCCACGTTTATAGTGAACTTTTAAACAACATAAAAAACTTCCTTTTTGCCCAGAGACAAACGAACTTGGCTGTCCCATCCCGACCTGAATGTGAGCTCCCTTTGAAACAAAGAGAACAATTTCAGGTTTCCTCTTACACTTTTTTTTTTTTAATTACACTTTATGGTCCACTTGAAATTCCAAGACTGATGAAACTTTTATATTGCCTCAAGCTATTTGGAGACCCACCACACCTGCATCTCTTTGCAAAATCTAGGCACAGCATTTTGCCTTTTTTCCCTGGAGGCCTTGTTGGCCTCGGCTCATCCCACCCCTGTGAACTTGCTCCAAGCCCTTGCTTAGTTGTGAGTTCCTTTAGAGACAAAACTGGTTCAGGTTAAATTTTATTTCCTCTCAGCAAGCAGGGTTGCTGAGGTTTAGTTTAATTGAGTGGCTACTGGTTTTGTCAGACTTAATTTTGTTACCTAGTAACAGATCTTATTTTTTGAACTCTTAGGTTTTTCTCTACCTTCTCCAGCTGTTCCTTGCCTTTTTTTTTTTTTAAACCTATGTCTGTCTTTTGGAGTGTGTCTCTTCATTTGTGAATTTGATTATCTAAAGTAATGCAGTTTTTAATTGAGCTGGAATGGTATCCCAATTTTTTCCTATGGGAGCTATGAAAAAGTATTATGTAACTGGCTCTGAACTGCCTTCAGTATGTGTTAAGAGTGGCCTACAGTGGTGGTCTTGGGGGAGAAGGAATTGTTAGTTGGAAGGTTACTTAGTTATTTGAGTCAGTGTTATTCATTTTGTAGATGGATTTCTGTCCAGGTCTGGTCACTTCGATGGGTTTAGAAGAGGGAGTAACCCTTAAAGCTGGGGTTGGAGTCGGGATTGAGGAGTCCTGTATTGTGGCATCCTGGAGGAGACGTAATTTGAAGCTGGCTTGCTTAAAATATTTAGTGTTTGTACACAGATTAGAAAAACCTTTCCCTGGAATGTGAGGATAGAGATGTACATCATTCAAAGGAAATGAAGGTTTGTTGTGATAGCATTTCTTCACAGTTTGTATCCAAATGTAGTATAATTTTGAAGAATGATAGTGACATGAAGTCCCGTCCTGTTAAAAGTAAAATGCCAGTATTATGACATAATGTAGTTTATTCACTTGAGTAGCATTTTTATATAATTACAAACTTACAGAAAGTTACAGCAGTGTTTCAAAGAATTCCCCATATGATTCAACCACTGGTTACATTTTCCTCATTTGTTTTATCATTCTGTAGGTAAATATTTATATGCACTGTATGCATTTTTTTTAACTGAACTATTAGTAAGTTGGAGATACCACGCCTCTTTATCCCTAAACACTTAAACATGGATTTCCTAAGCACAGAGACATTCTTTTACATAACCACATCACAATTATCTAAATTAATTAGGAAATTTAATGTCAATACAATACTACAGGGCATGCTCTTTTGAATTTTCTCTAATCAATTAATTGACTTCATTTCTTTGTGATCTGTGATGAGGGAGTGGCCTGGTAGTTAGGAGACCTGGGTTCTCGTTTGGCCTTGTGATCAGGTGTGTGGCATTGATCAAATCCTTCTCTGGATATTAGATGATCTCTTTAGCCTGCGTGATTCTAAGTGGTAATGTCAAACCAATATCCGAAGAAATGTATTTCCTTAGAAGGCATAATATCTTTATTAGATGGTACTAATGTTAGGATTTGGAGTTTGAAAATGGCTAAAACAAGATTTTCTTATGCTTAGTCTTTTCCAGTTTACTGTTCATTTAAACTTTCTTTATAGTGGAGTTGATTGAGTGATACTTTGACTTGGAAGGCTATAAAGAATATTGTTTGTGGTAGGTGATGCAAATTACTCAAAGGCTTTAATATTCCTTGTTCATACCTGATCACCAGAATCATAGTTTGAGGAGAAAAGCTTACCAGAATATTTGAAAAATGTTGTGCATGAACTTTGTAAAGGCCCCTGAAATGGATGCAACACATGAGAATGTTGCTTTCCAACTAGGAAATGAAATGAGGTAATTGATTTCTTTTATTAGGAACAAATCTCAGGTTAGTGTTTTTAATAAATTTGAGGTTAAATAGGCCATGGCTTTGTGAAACTACATCCTTTAACTCTTTAGGTTAAAGAAAAGTTGGCTCTTCATATTCTGTCTTTACTATTGTAGGTGGGGTGAAATACTGGTATAAACTTCTTCCACTGGTAGAAGCAAAGTCAGCTATCTAGAAAGCAAGCAGACAGTCACATACTCAGGCTCACTTTCTCAGTGGTTACCACGAAGTAACTTCACAGCAGAACCGCAGACAGTAGACTCCATGAGATAGCCTTTGCTAATCTTTTTAGGGGTGAAGTATTATTTCAGTCAAGGTAAGAATGTGGAAAAATCCAGTGCATTTGTGGTAAGAAGTCTTTTTTGGAAATAGATTTTATGTAGGGAAGCACTTATAGCCTTACTGATATTAACAAAAATTGAAAGTGCAAATAATTTACTTCTTAAGGCTGCCTGAGTTATCTGATTGTTTAGCATACAGATTCCAAGATGATTTTATATTGAGAGAGTAAACTTTCCTTTTCATAAATTGGAGCTCTTAGCAAACATTGGTAGAGGATTTATGAAATCCTTCTAAGACCTAAATGTAGAACATTATGTTAAAGGCTTTCTGGTTTCTGAATTGGTATATATTGGAGAGTTGTTCTAGCATTTGAATCTAGTTTTACAGAGACATTTTAGGTGAATTTTTTTTTGTCTGACTTAAGTGGTGTGTGACAAAGTTTTTGGTTAAAGATTTTGCTGAGATCAGTTTTATCTTGATCTTCAAGATTCTATAAGAGGAAGACATTTAAGGACCTTCAACATATGGATTGGTAACATCTAGTTTGAAAATGTGTGATTTTACATTAAAATAAAAACAAAAGAGCCATTGACTAGTTTTGCTAGGGAGAGTTAGGCTTGCCTTCTAAAAGGCAAATGCTTAGGATCTGTAGAATTGGGAGGATAGATATCTTCTGCAAGGGCCAGTTATATTAGGAAAGGCAAGCAGTTTTGCACCTGGTTTCAGTTTTGATAAATCACTGCCTTCTTGAAGAAAGAGCTTCTTTCTAAGTGAATGCCATAAGAAAAGTTTTGGCATCTTGAGTTTGACGTATTTTCACCCATCTTTGTTGTAAGTTACGACTTGTGTTGTTTTGTATGCCTTTTTCCCCAAATAGATATATGGTCATGTGTTACTTAACCATAGGGATTGTTAAGTGTTTTTGTCATTTTGCCAATATTATAGACTGTATTTATACAAACTTAGATGGCATAGCCTACTACACACCTAGGCTATATGATACAATGGCTGCAAACCTGTACAGCATGTGACTGTACTGAATACTGTAGGCAATTGTAACACCGTGGTATTTGTATATCTAAACATAGAAAAAGTTTTATACAGTAAAAATACTGTATAAAAGATACATAATGCCCTATACACCTGTTTAGGGCAGCTCTATTTTAGTCTTATGAGACCACCATCATATATGCAGTCGCTCATTGATTGGAATGTCATTATGCGGCACATGACTGTTTTTTCCTTACTTTTGAACATTGTAGTAAATTGAGTCCCCAGACTTACTTCTACTTCCTACCTAACCTTGGCATTAGGTGTTCCGAGGTGAAAGTCTTTAGATGGCTGTTGCACTGGATTGGCTATCGTTTTCTCCCTTTTGGAAGAAATTCTGTTTCTTTCCAGTGTTAGAGCTTACCAAGAATCCTTACCTTTGCCACATCATTCAGGTGCTTCTTTTCATTTTTTTTTTCTTTGCATTTCCTTCTCAAGTGCTTCTGCTTATATGGAAATCACAGATTTTGGTGATAGAGAATTTTGATGGTTTTCTTTTCTCTGTCCATTTCCTCATCAGACCAAAGAGAACCCTGTACAGTAAGAAATACGGCGTGGACCTCATCAGATACACTCATGCAGCAAACACAGTTGTTTACAGCTCTAACAAGATAGATGGTAAGTAAGCAAGCCTTCTTTTTAGGATGTTATGGTTATGATTTCCTTTGTTAAATAGTTCACGGAATCTTTGTGACTACTGCTATTTGGTTATAGTTACTTTAGTTTAAATATTTTCCTATGATGTTAGCAATGCTAATTATATTGTTGTAACTGAAAGAATGCTGGAAGCAAGCCTTTAGCACTTTGGAAGGACTTGAAACTGAGTGTAAAATGTCTCCAGTTTAGAATGGGGAATGGGAAAAGGAAGCAACTAATTTTAATTATGGTTTGTACTTCTTTAAACTTAAAAGAATACTTTTAGAGTAAATAAAGGGAAAGAATACTTGACACAAAGGGGTAAGCAATAGGACCTTGCGTTCAAAATATATAGATTTGAGAAAAATTTTCACAAATGCTTGAGCTATGATAGTTTAAGGAAAGTTAGAAGAGTTTTTGATGTTTGCCCAACCTTTTATGGTCTGTGTCATAAAGTATACTAAGCTTAAGTCATCTTTGATTCCAGGGACACTTTTTGATCTGAATTTTATCCCTTTTAAATACAACTAATACCTTTGAAGAGTAGAGTTATTTTTTTAGAAGTTAAACTTATTAATTTCTTCCTATAAGCAGCTTTTGTTTTTACCTGCAATTCTCCTGGGGTAAGCCCCTCTAAAGCCCTTCTAAGTTGATAGATTGATAATTGATCTATAAGGTTTTTTTCTTTTCTTTTTTCTTTTTTTAATTCCTGTACTATTAAGTAACACTTATTTTCGATCTGGAATTTTTTTTTTTTAACTTAACGGCTTATTGATCATTTCACTTTTTTTGTTGTTTTCTTTTTTTGAGACAGAGTCTCATTTTGTTGCCCCGCCTAGAGGGCTGTGGCGTCAGGCTAGCTCACAGCAACCTCAAACTCCTGGGTTCAAGCGATCCTTCTGCCTCAGCCTCCCAAGTAGCTGGGACTACAGGCATGTGCCACCGTGCCCAGCTAATTTTTTCTATATATTTTTAGCTGTCCAAGTAATTTCTTTCTATTTTTAGTAGAGACGGGGTCTCGCTCTTGCTCAGGCTGGTCTTAAACTCCTGAGCTCAAATGGTCCACCGCACTCGGCCCAATCATTTCACTTTTTGCAGTAAGATTTTTCTAATGTCATTCAACAAATATTGGCTTAGACTGCTATTTTGGCCTTGCTTATCTCAGAGCAGGTAGGCAGAAGTCCCCCCACCCCCTTTTTTTATGAGCTTTTCTGCCTGTACTGAATTTTTAGTTAAGAATATCATTTCTACTTTTCGTGCCTCTATTTCAGAAGTGGTTTTCTAAGTAAGCAGTGCAGTTGATGCTTTTAGACAAGAATATAAAAACATTAGGATCCTGAGGAAACATGTCTATGTGATCATCTGAATGACTGGTATATTTCTTCTGTTGGGCTGTTTTTCTGAGTGATTAAATGAGGATTCTCCAAATGTGGTGCAAGATGAGGCAAATGTGTGGCACTTGCAGCTTTGCTGCCAGGGTTCTGCTGTGAGGATATTGCCTTTCCTGTTTCGAGTGCATCCTGAAGAGTTCCTCCAGCGCTCCGTTTCCTTTGCCTGATTCCAGGCTGAGGTAGTAGTTTGTACAGTTTGAGGGTCTATGATACCACCCGGTATAGGAGATAACTGTACAGGCCACTGCCTTGCCAGGAACAGCGCGCCAGCTACTGAGTGGGGTGGAGAGGATGGCGTCGCCCTGCTCATCTCTGGGAAACCAGGTAATGGGGAGGAAGTCTGTCTTCTTAGGGCAGGTGAGTAATTCTTAGCGCCAGAACAACCAGGAATACTTTGTAGTTGTCATTCAAGAAATTTGAAGATGTTTTCAAGGAAAACCATGTAGAATTCAGTTATGGAACATACAAAGAATGCCCCTTTCCCCCTCCCAGATTAAATACCTTCTTATTAGAAAGCACCTCTGTGAAGCACTGGAAAAACTTGGTGCTGTCAGCCTCTTTATTCCTGTGTTCTGTCTGCCTTTAGGATGTTCTTTCTGTGCTTTTCTTTCTGCATTTCTATACCATTTCCTATTACTTGTTTCTCAACATAATTTTTCCTTATTCCTATTCTTTTTAGGGGCATAGTAGTTTCCTATTTTGAAGTTCAATTCTTTATGGCACTTTATTTCACTAGTACCCCCATCCTGTTTGTTTACTTTTTCAAATACAATCATTTGGTTTTTAAGAGTGTCTTATTTTCCTCAAGAACAAATCTCTGTAATTATTCCTTTCTTTAATATTGTCAAAATCTCACTGATATGACTTGTTGGTATACGAGTTTGACTTTTTAAATGTCTTAAGATCTTTTTAACCCAAATCTTCTCTTTCTATTTTGTTTACTTTCAAGGTAAATTGTGTATGCACTTGAACATTCAAATAGGTCAGGATTGGGTTAACATACTGTTAGAGAGAACCCTGGACAGATTTGCTATGAGGGTCCAGCTTGATCTTTAGCTTAATGTGGCTGCTTACCTCTTTGAGCCTGTTTCCTCAGCAGCCAGATATTTTTCTTTAAGGCTTGCCATTCTGTGGGCACTAGACCAATGTCTAAAACCGTTGGCTTGGTTTGTTTTTTGTTTGTTTGTTTTGTTTTGTTTTGTTTTTGGCTAGAGTACATTTGCAAGGCAAGTTGCATTTTAATTATGAAGAAGCCAAAGATTGATAGTGAAACAGTGATTTCAAACATTGTTTTCTATGCTGTCAACCTAAGAACTCTACTTTTGAGGTATGTGAAATCTACATACCAACTCTTCATCTGCAGAGAGGAATTATTCACCATTATTTATTCACACCTTACTTTTGTTATGAAAAACAATGAGTTCTTTGACCTTGTCTTTTCAAGATGAAGAGGCAAAGTAAATTCCTTTTAAATAGTACAATATCATCATAGCTTATTTGTCTTCTTACAGATACTATTCGTTACCTGTCCTTGCATGACAACAAATACATCAGATACTTTCCTGGACATAGCAAAAGGTAAGACCCAAGTGTTATAGAAGTAGATAATTTTTTTATCCCTGAGGTTACCCAGAGAATAGAAGAGTGGAGACGTTTTATTAGTGAACTGAAGCTACTTCCTCACTGCTGTTCGGCATTCCTCTTGATCTTTTCTTGTTAACTCTTCTTAAATAGTCACTTAATTTACTGAAGTTATAGAAGCAAAGATAGTATTTCAGAGATAAACTGAAATCTCAGTTAAAATATAGTTAGATGGCTCACGCCTGTAATCCTAGCACTCTGGGAGGCCGAGGTGGGTGGATTACTCGAGGTCAGGAGTTCAAAACCAGTCTAAGAAGAACGAGATCCCGTCTCTGCTATAAATAGAAAGAAATTAATTGGCCAACTAATATATATAGAAAAAATTAGCCGGTCATGGTGGCGCATGCCTGTAGTCTCAGCTACTGGGGAGGCTGAGGCAGAAGGATTGCTTGAGCTCAGGAGTTTGAGGTTGCTGTGAGCTAGGCTGATGCCATGGCACTCACTCTAGCCTGGGCAACAAAGCAAGACTCTGTCTCAAAAATGAATAAATAAATAAATAAATAAATAAAATATAGTTAGAAAAAAATGTTGATTAAAGATAGTCATTGAAAGCCTATGTATTTAATGGTTTTTTTTTTTTTTTTTTTTTTAATTTCTGAGACAGAGTCTCACTCTTTGCCCAGGCTAGAGTGCCATGGCTTCAGCCCAGCTCACAGCAACCTCAATCTCCTGGGCTCAAGCGATCCTACTGCCTCAGCCTCCCATGTAGCTGGGACTACAGGCATGCACCACCATGCCCGGCTAATTTTTTCTATACATTTTTAGTTGGCCAATTAATTTCTTTCTGTTTTTAGTAGAGACGGTCTTGCTCTTGCTCAGGCTGGTTTCAAACTCCTGACCTTGAACGGTCCGCCTGCCTCGGTCTCCCAGAGTGCTAGGATTATAGGTGTGAGCCACTGCACCTGGCCTATTTAATGTTTTTAATGGTAAAAATTACATTTGGTATTTAGGTACACCAAATCTCAGATGTCCATTAATAAAAGGACCATTGTGTTTATTAGGCCTTCCAATATACATGGCCTCCATTTCAGCATGCCTCTACATAAAAATGTTCTATTTGAAGTTCTTAATTTGGATGCAAAAGAAAAAAAAAGTTCTTTGCTGTTTTTACAGTCAAGAAGTTTACCTCTTTATTTCTATATTGTAATACAGGTTACTTCTCTCTGATCCTCATTCCATTGTCTCCAATTTTTTGTCTCCGGTTTTTCAGGTTGAATGTTAAACACATTTTCCTTTCCCTTGGGTAATATTTTAATCACTTGAGGTATTTCCTCCTGCTTTCATTCTCAAATGTTCACTACAGTAATCCAGAATAGTTAAGAGTGGTATGGAGATGGCCTGAGATAAGTTGCACTCCGGATTGGGCAGGACACTTCTGTGTTGCTAAAGATATGAGGTGGCAGCTATTGGTTACTGTGTGCTTTCAGATAAAGGATGTCTTATAGATGTTTTTGCTTGTTTGTATTCAAATTAATATTCACAAAGGTATTATTTGTAATTAAGAGCTGATGCAGTTATTCAACCTCTTGAGGTCCTGATTCTTTGTAGACAACATTATCCTTCCTTTTTTGAGAAAATCAAGACTATCCAAAATCTTTGAGTTCTTTTGAACCTCTATCCCTACCATCTAAACTGTTCTCTTCCTTGGAACCCTTTCCTTGAGGAAGCAGTATCTTTTCTTTGACAAACTAGCCTTTCTCCTTGCGCATGTTTCCATTTCCTTATTTGGCCTTTTTCTTGCTGCCTACAAATTTACTTGGCCATTCTTTTTTTTTTTTTTTTTTTGAGAAAAGGTCTCACTCTGTTGCCTGGCTAGAGTGCCATGTTATCAGCCTAGCTCACAGCAACCTCAAACTCCTGGGCTCAAGCAATCCTCCTGCCTCAGCCTCCAGAGTAGCTGGGACTACAGGCATGTGCCACCATGCCCGGCTAATTTTTTAAATATATTTTTAGTTGTCCAGCCAATTTCTTTCTATTGTTTTAGTAGAGACAGGGTCTCACACTTGCTCAGGCTGGTCATGTACTTGGTTATTCTTGTCTTGAATATTTATTGACTGTATCATCTCCTTTTCACCATCAAAAGAATAATCTGGACATTTGCATCTCTATCTCACGTGTATTTACTGTTTAAATCACTTTTGCTACCAGAATTTTGCTATCAGAATCATCTATAGGGCTTTATCCAAGCCTTTTCCTTCCCTTTCCCTGCTGCCTCTGGTTCCAATTCATTGCTTTGGACTTTACTTGGTGCTCAAACTCTTAGTAGAATTTTTTCCAGGGCAGTTGACTTTTCTCCTTTTGGTTCTGTTTCTGCTATTCACAGCCTCTCTGTTTTGACACTAGAATAAACAAAAATTCTACTGTAACTCCACCCCCCCTTTATTATTTTCTCAACTATATCCATCACTAATTTCATTCATCTTTACTCATATGGCTTCCCAAGTCAGTATTTTCAGCCCATGTCTGTCATGAATTCTAGACTCGGCTTTCACATACAAGTTTTTTTTTTGTTTTGTTTTGTTTTTTTGAGACAGAGTCTCACTTTGTTGCCCAGGCTAGAGTGAGTGCCATGGCGTCAGCCTAGCTCACAGCAACCTCAAACTCCTGGGCTCAAGCAATCCTCCTGCCTCAGCCTCCCGAGTAGCTGAGACTACAGGCATGTGCCACCATGCCCAGCTAATTTTTTCTATATATATTAGTTGGCCAATTAATTTCTTTCTATTTATAGTAGAGATGGGGTCTCACTCTTGCTCAGGCTGGTTTCGAACTCCTGACCTGGAGCAATCTGCCCACCTCGGCCTCCCAGAGTGCTAGGATTACAGGCGTAATCCTAGCACTGGCCCACATACAAGTTTTATACACATCTATATAGATGTCTCTTCTGTGCCACTACTGTACAGATCTGATACTCTTTCTGTGATCGTTACATTCCTTGGGCTAGCTCCTTTCTGTCATCCTCATTTTTCTTTGTCTCTATCCCTTTCAACTTCTAAGTCTCCCAACTCAAAAGTGCCTGTTGTAAATTCACTTCCTTTCCCCTGCCATCATATCTGGTGAGTTGTTAAACCCTATTGATTCTACCTAGGTTTAACCTTGTGTGTCACTTTCTTCTGTACTCTCTCCTTTGCTTCTTTCCTAGTTTATGCCCTATCAAGTGAATTATTATCAAATCCTAATTAATCACCCCATCTCTCAGCATCCTGCTTCAGCATCCAATGTTACAGTTCTAACTGCTTCACTACCTCCCTTAGTGGTTCTCCACATCTGCCTGCTCTTTCCCATTGGAATCAGGTTCTGTACCCCTTCTGGCTCTGACCCAATTTTCCCAGCATTTTTTCTCACCACTCCAGTTAAGTGAACTCAGGGCTATTTCCTAAACATGGACCTCATGAAAGGTGTCTCACTTTGAAACCTTGTCCACCACAAATGTTGCTTCTTTCAGAAAGCCTTTCTTGGCCCTCTTTTGGAGTTGTGTGAACCAGACAGTTAAGTTTCCTTAGGGTCAGGATCTTGCTTCTCCTTGTGTTCCCTGTACTTCTCAGCATAGAGCCTTATACCGGGATAGACCTTCTCTGAGCTCTTGAGCTGAATGCCATGGCATGAAATTACATGTACACAAGCTTTCTGCTCACTTTTTAAAAATTTTTAAGTTGAGGAGCTAGTACAAATGTGAGTTGACTTATAAGTTTGGTGCCCACCAACAGCCTCACCATCACCTGGTAACTTGTTAGAAACTCAGATTCACAGACCTCAGCCCAGACCTGCTAGATTAAAAGCTCTGGGAGCAGATGCCAGCAATCTGTTTTAACCCACCCTCCAAGTGATGCTGATACCACTCAGGTTTCAGAACATTGGTATAGTCCACAAAGGTCTTGTTAAGCAATTGTACTTTCTTTTTTCAAATTGATATGTAGTTCACATACCATAAATCATCCCTTTTAAAATATACAACTCAGTGGTTTTTACTATATTCACAGAGTTGGGCAACCATCACCACTGTCTAATTTCAGAACATTTTCATCACTACAAAGAGAAACCTTGTGCCCATTAACAGTCATTCCCTTAGCCCTTGGCAATCACTAATCCACTTTCTCTGTATATAGAGTTCCCTATTGTAGACATTTTGTATAAATGGCTTTTATGTCTGGCTTCTTTTACTTAGCATGGTGTTTCCAAGGTACATCCATGTTGTCATATGAATCATACTTAATCCCTTTTATTGCCAAATAATATTTCATTGTATGGATATACCACATTTTGTTAATTCATTAGTTAATGGATATTTCAATTGTACTTTTTGGCTATTATGAATAATGCTGCTATGAACACATGTATACATTTTTATGTGGATATATATTTTAGTTCTCTTGGGTATATATGTAGGAGTGGAATTTCTGGATTATATGGTAACTATCTTTTTGGAAAAACTTTTCCAGAGCAACTGTACCATTTTTTTCATTTCCACCAGCAATGTAGAAGGGTTCCAATTTTTCCACATCCTCACCAACACTTGTTATCATCTCTCTTTTTTATTAATAGCTGTGGCTAGTGGGTGTTGAAGTAGTATTTCATTGTTTTGTTTTTTTTATTTGCATTGGAGTCATACATTTTTTATGCTGTAATTTTAAGTTGCTTTATTCATTATACTAGTTGTCTTTGGTTATTCCAGGTATGCTCGTGTATGTGTGTTTTAGTGTGTTTCTTAAAATGGCAGTTTTGGGAGAACAGGTATATGTAGATAGAGTTGCTTAGAGTTCACATCCAGTTTTTGCTAATGTTTTGCTTCAACTCCTGTTTATCTTGATGCATTGCAGGGTGGTGGCCTTGTCCATGTCACCTGTGGATGACACTTTCATTTCTGGGTCTCTTGATAAGACCATTCGACTCTGGGATCTCCGGTCTCCTAACTGCCAGGTAATGGTACTTTAAAGTTGTATTTTTGAGCTTTTTCTATGGTAGGCATACCATCTCCCCCTCCCCCCAGTTAATATGGAAGTTTTAAGGGTGAGTTTTATCATCAAGGAATTTGTTTTTACTTGAACTCTGTCTATAATATTGTACAGTTAAGGTTAATCAGAAATCTCTTGTCTAGGGACCTTTTAAAGCGTCATTTTGTTTATTTTTATGTTTGTTTGTTTTCTGTTCTGCAGGTAGGCTGGTATTTGCTTATATGCCTTAGTTTTCTTTGGGAAAAGTAAATTATATAGTGGTAGGGTCCTGGATTCATTAACTCTTTGTCTTATTTCTTTTCTTTTAGGGCCTCATGCATCTACAAGGCAAGCCGGTTTGTTCTTTTGATCCAGAAGGGTTAATTTTTGCTGCAGGTGTCAACTCTGAAATGGTCAAACTTTATGACCTTCGTTCTTTTGATAAGGTAAATCTTTGAATCTTTGAGCTATCTTAATATGGAAGTTTTTTCTTTTTTTTTAATTTATTTTTTATTTCGGCATTTATGGGGATATAGTTTTTAAGGTTTCGATAAATGCCCTCCCCCCCAGTTAATATGGAAGTTTTAAGGGTGAGGTAGACATTTTAAGAGAGTTTTCTATGATAAGTAAATGTGTGGTAGATATTAGAGAATGGCAGAGCAGTTGTTCATCCTCTGCTTTCCCTAGTCAGAAAGGAATCTAAAGGGATAGAATGTGAGTTGGCTCTAAGAGATGGAAATATTAATGTGCCTTGGACCTGGGGCTGCTATTTTTTATCATTTGCAGGGGCCATTTGCAACTTTTAAAATGCAGTATGATCGGACTTGTGAATGGACAGGACTTAAGTTCAGCAATGATGGCAAGCTCATCCTCATCTCTACCAATGGCAGCTTCATTCGTCTTATCGATGCATTCAAGGGAGTGGTGATGCATACATTTGGGGTAAGCCAAGAGCCTTTAAGCATGGCTGTTTCCACGTGCGTACTTTCTGGGCTGAGAATTGTGTTAGCTGGTTAGTACAGGCCAGCAGTTATCTTTGACTCACTGATCAAGGCATGAGCTTGAATTTTCTTCCTGTTCATGAACTTATTTGGATTCTGTAGACATTCACTTTTCACCAAGTGACATAAGTTTGATGTTTAGTTATAAAATAATTCCTAACTATAAACAGTTTCCTTGTCCCCTTGAATATGGAGTTGGGGGTAGAGGTGGATTATAAAGGGTGGCAGCCACATTTGAAACCTTGGTGGCATAGTACATAACAAGGGAAGAGTTTCAGCCGGGCACGGTGGCTCACACCTGTAATCCTAGCACTTTGGGAGGCCGAGGTGGGAGGATTGCTCAAGGTCAGGAGTTCGAAACCAGCCTGAGCAAGAGCAAGACCCTGTCTCTACTAAAAAAAAAATAGAAAGAAATTAATTGGCCAGCTAAAAATTAGCTGGCCATGGTGGCACATGCCTGTAGTCCCAGCTACTTGGGATCCTAAGGCAGGAGGATCGCTTGAGCCCAGGAGTTGAGGTTGCTGTGAGCTAGGCTGATGCCACAGCACTCTAGCCCGAGCAACAAAGTTGAGACTCTGTTTCAAAAAAGAAAAAGGAAAGAGTTTCATGGAAAGGAAAGGAAAGATCATGCATGTGCTGGGTTGTGTTTCCAGGAAATTATTTTTGTTTTTATTAATGGCCCTGTAACAACAAGAGAACCACTCTGTTTTGTTTTAGGGTTATGCCAACAGCAAAGCTGTCACACTGGAGGCTTCATTTACTCCAGACTCTCAATTTATTATGATTGGTGAGCTTCCTTTATCTCCCTTGGAGTTATTTCTCTGGTACTGTGCATTTGTTTGTTTAAATTAGAAACTAAGATATTATTATCTGTTTGATGTTCTTAGATTTCTGTATAGCACATTATGCCAAGGGTATGGTGTCTTTAAACTGTTCTGGCTTTGGAGTTCTTTACTGGGAACTGGCATAAATGTTGGTCTTCCCTGGACCAACATCGGAGTTAAACTGTGCAAGCACTACCTTGTTAGTAATACTAACGTCCTGGTATAATCTTCCATTCATTCATCTTTGTGGCTACACGTTGGTAAGGTAATGGTATTCAACCACTTTTTTAGACAGAAAACTGAAGTTAGAGGGGAAGTGATACATGCCTGTGAGCAGATAACCAGGGTCAAGATTAGTTTTCAAAGTGTCCTCCTTTCACTGCCTCTTCTCTCTCTAAATTTCTGCTGAGGGCTGGGTCTTGAAGTGTGGCCTATCTTGAGGCTTCAATTCATGTCTCCTTTACATTTTCTTTGTATTATGCCTTGAACTGTTACATTTTCCTTGAATATTCTCTTTAGGTTCAGAGGATGGCAAGATCCATGTTTGGAATGGAGAGAGCGGTATAAAAGTAGCTGTGTTAGATGGTAAACACACCGGCCCCATTACCTGTTTGCAGTTCAACCCCAAGTTCATGACCTTTGCCAGCGCATGTTCCAACATGGTATGTGAACAAGAGGTGCCCTCTACTTAGGGACCCTTTCCAGTTGGGGTGGTGGGTGCCTCAATAACCCCATCCAGCTGTGTTCTACATAGGTACATTACAAGCACCCCAGTTAATGTTTCTGAACTGATGGGTTGCCTCTTTTACCTCATATTATGTGATCTCTGGTTATGCTGGTCTTTCACTTTGATTCTTCTTCCCTCTTCCCAGAGTTGATCTAGGGTCACCTCAGAGCTCCAAGGAAGCCAGTTTTACTGTTTGAGCCTGGTTTTAGGCTCAAACTACCTCAGCTATACTTAACAGCTTTTTTTGCTCCTTAAAATACTCTGCACCAGTCTTTTGTGGCTACAGCCTTTTAGTTTTCCATTCCTCTTGGTTTATGCTGAATTTCCAGAAATTCTTACAGTTAATCATAACTTACCACTTAGAATTAACTCCAGGCCCATATCTCTTCCTAGATACCATTGGCAGAATCAAGGATCAGTGATTTTTGGCCTCCTGTTTCCTCTTAGGATTTCCTAAACTCATCTGGGTATTTGGGGATGAGGCATTTCATTACAAGCCTACCCAGAGCACATTGCCCCCTATTTTTTTTTTTTTTTTAGAGACAGATTCTCACTCTTGCCTGGGCCTGAGTGCCGTGGTGTCAGCCTAGCTCACAGCAACGTCAAACTCCAGGGCTCAAGCAATTTTCCTGCCTCAGCCTCCTGAGTAGCTGGGACCATAGGCACACGCCACCATGCCTAGCTAATTTTGTTCTATTTTTAGTTGTTTGGCTAATTTCTTTCTATTTATAGTAGAGACAGGGTCTGGCTCTTGCTCAGGCTGATCTCGAACTCCTGAGCTCAAGCAGTCTTCCCGCCTAGGCTTCCCAGAGTGCTAGGATTACAGGTGTAATCCTAGCCACCACACCCAGCCCGCCCCCTTCTCTTGTTTGTTTGTTTGTTTGTTTGTTTGTTTATTTATTTATTTTTATTTTTTTTTTTGAGACAGAGTCTCGCTTTGTTGCCCAGGCTTGAGTGAGTGCCCTGTGTCAGCCTAGCTCACAGCAACCTCAAACTCCTGGGCTCAACAGTCCTTCTGCCTCAGCCTCCCTAGTAGCTGGGACTGCAGGCATGTGCCACCATGCCCGGCTAATTTTTTCTATATATATTAGTTGGCCAATTAATTTCTTTCTATTTTTTTAGTAGAGATGGGTGGTCTCGCTCTTGCTCAGGCTGGTTTCGAACTCCTGACCTGGAGCAATCTGCCCGCCTCGGCCTCTCAGAGTGCTAGGATTACAGGCGTGAGCCACCACGCCCGGCCCCCTTCTCTTTTTTAAACCAAGAAAATAATGTCTGAAAAAATGCAACAAAACCATTCAATCCTTCTCATTTTTTATGACTCAGGAAGGAGAGGCCTATCAGAAGTTACCTGGTACATTTACAGTGAGGCCAGGTTACCCAGACCATCCACTTCCCAGGCAGCTTTCCTTTTTTTCCTTAAAAAACTGATCTGGTATGGTGAAAGGTGGACAGTGAGTGTTGGAGGGAAACAGAACCAGCTTACTTTCACGTAAAGCAGAGAGTGTTTCTGTTGCTATATAGCTGGTCCTAGAGTCTTCTGCTAGGGCCAGTTGGTCAGGAGGGAAAGCCACCAGAGCCATTAACTCCTCCACCATTGGGGCTGGGCAGCTTGATGCTGTGGGGTGGGGTATGAAGAACACTTGGTGGTGAGGGAACGCTTGGCTTTTTAAAGTTGATTTGTATTCTCCTTTCAGGCCTTCTGGTTGCCCACCATTGATGACTGACCCTGATGCTGCTCGGCTATTTCTGTACAGTGAGGGTGGGCAGTAGGAGAAAACTCAGAGGGGACTGAGATAATAGTGGGATTGGATCATTGGACTGGGCTGGAGAACATCCTTTCACATGGCCTTCCCATCGATGTGCTGTACGTCTGTGCAAAAGAAAAAATGACTTTGCTGAGCTTCTTCAAAAGGACTCTTGGTGTAGCAGACTCCGTTGGGACTTAGCTTTTCTAGCTGGTACTGCACCAAGCCCCTCCAGAGGAGTGACCAGACTTGTGATTAGGGTATAGTGGAGCTCTCAAGACATCTTCAGTTTTGAATGTATTTGCTGCTGAAAAGCCAGTGAAGTCGTCAGTTCTGCACATCTCTTCTCCCACCCCCATGATGCATGGGCAGCCATGGTCTTTGGGATGCCAGGGCAGCTCAGTGCCCCTTGCCCTCACCCTGCATGTCTTGTTACTGGGTCTCCCTGTGTAATTGTGGCATTATTCCACAGCCATCATGTTTCTTAGGTGCCAAACATTTCAGAAATAAGTCTTCATATATTTTGGGGTCAAGAAAGGGACAGATACAGAAGGACCTTGCTTGTCAGGAAGCTGTGCAGTTAGTCGTGTGAGGGTAGGTGTTCTGGGCAGGCCTCAGGCTCTGGGTATTGGGTGGGAAAAGGCCCAAGAACCTGAAAGGGAGGAAAGAAGGGGTAGCAGGTGAGTTCTGGTGCAGTACTCCATCATCAAGACAAACCCGTGGTCCTCCTAGATGCCTACTGAGCTTGGTGTGTACGAAAGCAAGGTGGGAGTCTATTTTTGTATGTGAGATACATCACGCTTTCCTATGGGCCAGTATTGTGAAGTGAGTCTGAGTTGTTTACACTGATGCCTTCCCTGCCGACCGCAAATTGTGTACATAGTCTCCAGATGATACCACCCTTCTCCCCAGCTCCTAACTAGGAGCTGGTTCTAGGCCTGTGTTATATGTTATATTTAGCCTTTTTATATATGACCTTTGATTTCTGTTATTTGTATTTCAGCAGTGTGTGCACCTGCATTTTAATATATCTGTGCATACATATATGCATATGTGTATGTATGCACATATATATATATCTATATATCTCATTTGTAGTTTCTGAGAGTTCAGCTGAAGGAGTTAGAGTCCTACAGCCTGGGAGAAAGACTGCATCCTTGCTAATAGTGTTTGCCACAAGTGTTAGTGAGTCTTCCCTATTGCCATTTGCCCTTCGGGAGACTGAATGAAGCAAAGCTTCTAGTGTTTGCTGTTTCCATGGCAGCTAAGTGAGGATTTTGGGATGATTCCCTGTTCCTCAAGCCGCACTTTGGGGCCCTCTCTGCAGTATTAGCCCCGTTTTGCCCAGTGATGCTTTGTCTGCACCTGTTAATGTGTGTGACCGTCATTCTTGCATGGCTTCTGTGTCTGGCTTGCGGCATTTGGGATAGGATGCTAGAACCAGAGCATTTTCAGTTTGTCTGAGGCTTCTTTGCCAATTACAGATCACTCCCATTTACCTGATATGTCTGCTTTCTTGCTGCTTTTCCTTGCTTTCTCTTAGAAGAGGAAGGGGCTCTAACCAGGCCCAGGTTAAAATGAGTTGCAGTGGACCTATAGCCTTTTCCCCTGCATGGCCTTCTTAGAGCAAACCGAGTGGCATGTTATTTTACTAAGTTCCCAAACAACATTTATGCAGGTAACACTCCCTGCAGATTCATAAACTGAGGCTCAACAAGGTTATGACTTACCCAAGAATATATAGCTGCTAAGAAGTAAATCAGGCCATCACTGCTTCTGTTTAGCAGCAGGAATAGGCTGTGAATTGCCAGCACTTTCTTTTTGACTTGTTCCTCAAACTGAAAGTGCAAGAGGTACACAACTTTCCCAAATGTAGACTAGAATCTGCAGTTGCCATGATGCCACCTACTGTGTAGCTCTGCCTTCCCAGAGTGGGGGGCCTTAAGAAACCAAATGATCTGAGCTGTTACTGCCTACCTCTGGCTTTTCAGGGCAGAAAATTCATGAGAAGAGTAATTGTTCAGAGAATGCTTGGAACTGTGGGTTAACAAGAAAGGCTGCATAACTTGACATATCTGCAACCAGAGCAGCCACCAACCCTGACTTGCCTAGCACCAGGAAGAGGAAGAGTATTTTGGTTTCTATGTGTCCAACTAAACATGCCTCCTCATGGCCTCTATTTTTGGGCCCTGTGGCTGCAAAGCTGGCTCCTGAGTTGGGAGGAAAGGTAAAAGATGCAGTTAGAAGTGACTAGAGAGGATGTGGTGGAGGGGATAAGGTAGAAGAGACGCTGAGAGCTGAGTGGCACAGGTGCCCTCAGAAGGGGCCAGAGATACTCAAGCTCTCCTGGGGGGAGGGGCTGCTCACCACCTTCTTAAGAGTCAGGGCCAAAGCCACTGATTCATATTTGACAGCAACACTGCACTGCTCAACCACCAGCCAGAGGGGTATTTTTTTTATTCCCTGTTGCATTATAATTACTGCTTATTAAGGAAAATTTGGGAATTTTACAAAGAATCACCCAACTGCTACCACTGTTAATCTTTTGGTGTTAAATGTTCCTCTAGACATTTCTGTGCATAGATTTTTGGTGTGTTTACACAGTTGTTATTCTGTATATACAATTTTATGTCCCTTTTGTACTTAACATATAAACATTTTTTTCATGTTAATAGTCTTAAACAGAATTTTATGGTTACAGCCTCTTCCATTGAGTTTCTGTAGCATTGTTTGCCTGGTTTCCAGAGTTGGTGGGAGAGTTGGGTTGTCTCCTGCTCTGGCTCACACTGGGGCTCACTGTAATGCTGGTTGGATTGTTGGGCTCCTTGGGACTGCCCCCTGGTAACTAAGTCCCATGGGCTGGTGGAAGGAACCACTACCCAACCCTCAACCCTAGCCTGTAACAAACAGCCATAAGGCCAGAAATGAGTTGACAGGGAAAGGCAAGCCCAAGCCAAACTTGATCTTCAAAGACTATTTGGCACACACCTCAGGCTGCCTTGCATTCCTCATTGTTTTACCTCTAACCCTTGTTCAGATTGGCAACTTCTAGTTGGAATAAGTTTCGTCTTGCCAGGCCCTGGTTTCTGGAGGACAAGAACAGTGGGGCTTCTTTGAGGCTCCTGTACCAGGTCTGGCAGAAAGCCTGTCCAGTTGCTAGGTAACCCACTGCTTGGTAACTCCTGGAGCCTGCTGCTCTAGCTCAACATCCTCAGAGCTGCAAGACCTGCTTCTTGCCCCTTGCCTGCCTCTCTCTGAACCAGAGAAGAAAACCATGGGCCTGCCACATTGCCCGCGGTCATTGGAGGTTGGCTAGGGACTCTGTGACTGGCAGAGGAAACATCCTGGGTTGTGTAGTAGACCAAGCATAGGATCTCCTGAAAGACTACTCAAGGAGGAAACCCCCTCGTGGCCTGCCTGGTGGGAGGGCTGCTGCAGCATTTGGCTCTACTAGGAGACATGAACAAGTAGGTCAACATGGCTGACCTTGCCACACCTCTGGATTGCTTGGAACTGAGACCCACTGCACCCACTCTCCAGGCCCCCGGCCTTGTGAGGAATGAGAGCAGGCTCAGCAGTTGGGGCGAGCCAGCTCAGCAGTTGATGTGGGTAAGAGAAGCAAGCACAGGATGCTGCCCACACTCTTACTTTGCTCAGGCAGGAGGGGGAGGTCAGTGCTGAGGAAAGAGGAAGTGAAACTCCTACAGGCTGGGAGGGCAGCACTCCTGCACTTGCCTGCTTCCTGACTGGAAGAGTCCTGGAGAGGACACCCAGAACTGTCAGGGCCCAGCTGTAGACAGGTTCACACCTGAAAGTCCTATGCCATGGAATATAGCTATGTGAAAAAATGGGAAATGTCTCAGGTTGTAGTTTTTCCTATCTTCCTTGGAGAACATACAGGAAATGAAATCCATAATGAGTAAGTGGGCAGGTAAGGATGTCTGAGAGCCTCTCAGATTAGTTAAATGCACAAGTTTTACCATCGACCCTAGGACTCAGTGGATTTTCTCTTTCCGGGCTGTAATTTGGGGCTGATTGCCTGGTAAGAATTCACCTCAATTGTAAACTAAATTAGGAGTGATTCAGGGAAGAATCAGGTAAAGCTGAGGTTATAAAGGCATTTTACCTTGTAATTCAACAAATACTTCCTGAGCACTTGAGCCTTGGTAAGTTTCAGATGACAACAGTATTGTAGAGAGGATAAACTAAGCTGTTCATCAAACAGCAAGACTTAATGGCCCCAACTAGTCTCCAGCCAAATCTAGCTTTACAGAAATTTGCATTCAAAAGTAAGTGAAAAGGAAGCAGGGTTCATGTCTCTAACCCCAGCACTTTGGGTTGCTGAGATGGGAGGATCACTTAAGGCCAGGAGTTTGAGACACGACTAGGCAGCATTGCACCCCCCTGTCCACCCCCCATCTCTACAAAAAATTAGCCGGGTGTCATGGTGCACTGTAGTGCTGGCTACTCAGGAGGCTGCGGCAGGAGGATCCCTTGAGCCCGGGAATTTGAGGCTACGGTGAGCTAGGATGACACCACTGTACTCTAGCTTAGGCAATAGAGACTCTATCTCAAAGCAAACAAAAACACTAAGTGAAAAGGCAACCCCCCTGGTATCTCAAGCCCAGAACTCACAAGTAGTAGTAAAGACCTACTTTCTGTTCTCTGGGGATACCCAAGCTGAGAACTAGGAAGGCTGCAGAGAAAACAGTCCTGATTATTTGCAAGCTAGAGCTAAGACTGATCCACTAGAAGGTAATAGCAATAGATCTCCTTAATCCAACCTGTATAGCAATACATGATTCACAAGGGCTCTTCTGCACACAAACATTTAATAACAGGGAGGTGATGGGGAACAAAGGCATCATTGGGGTATCAGACTAAGGCAGGGCAAGGGCCAGGCTATAGGTAGCAACTGGAGAACACTCGCCCAACCAAGCCCAACCAATTCGGGAGCTTCTCTTGCCCTTTTTGATCTCCCACAACTTTAGCCCCAGGGCCTGTGTCTCACCTCCAATGGCAGAGGAGAGCAGGGCAGGACCTGAGCTGGTCTCCTCTCAGGGTCTGTGTTCAAGATGGCTGTTCTAGCAGATGTGAGGTTGCCCAAAGCTTTCTATAAGGTACCATGCATGGACTTTGGGGGTTGCTGAATAGATGCCCTGACATCCATGGATTGGAGACCTGGATCCAAACACAGCTAGCTGCCCCTGGTGGCATCTCTGGCTAATACCCTTAGCCCAGGTGTCCCTATCTGAGACTAATACTTGGGGCTGTTGAGGATCTTGTCTGAGGAGCCTCACTTGGTTTTCTTAAGTTGTAAAGTGCCTCTGCCAGAGAGATGTTTATCACTGCAAACAGGATCTGGTGGGCTGGGCAGTCCACACACTTCCAGCTCTGACTGGTATGTGTTCCCCCTTGAAATGGATGGATGGCAAGAGCACTGGGCTATGGGTGGGGACAGGGCAGGCAAGACCTGCTCTTGGCCACAGTGGAGGGGTGCCCAGACTGTACCCCGCACTGGAGTGGTTCTGGGATGCAGTGTCTGAATCTTCAGTGGCCACTGTTCCCTTGGCCCTGGCCGTGCAAGGGAATCACGAACACAGAGACATCATCGTAGGACACCTGCCCTTCCCCTGTGGGACCATCCTTCCTCTGTGTGCTGTGTATCAGCATTTTGGCCAGCTCCAAGAACCTGTGAAGACCATCCTGTAGTTATACTTCAGGGGAAGAGCAAAGGGGCAAGGCCAGCCCTCCAGGAGAACTCATTGCACAGGACTGAATACTTGGGGACCCAAGCAATGCAGTCATACTGTGGGCCAAGCAAGCAACAAGCTGAGAGGGCCACAGGTTGGACCACAGGAGTCTAGACCCAGAGCTTTTTGGAACCCACAGTCTCCCCCACCTCCTCCCCCAGGGAAGCTTGAGACAGCCCTGATCCTGGCCACCTGCCCTGAGTCAGGCTCCTCATCAGTGCTGTCTTCTTGGCCATAACTACTTCTTGGTTGCTGCTGACACCAACCCATGCCCAGGCAGGTCTCCAGCAGCTACAGTACCTGTGTGGGTCCTCTCGGTTCCCAGGGAGGAAACTCCGTACCAGCCATGCAACCTGCTCATTGGACAGGACATCCCAGAGTCCATCAGTTGCCATGACAACCACATCCTCCTCCTGTAGCTCCAGCTGATCCATAGCCAGCACAGTTACCTGCAAGTTAAGCCTGAGGATGCTTCAACATTCCCTTCCCTGCTCCCACCAGCCTCACTGTTTGCCTTTCTGGGCAGATGGAAGCTGGGGTGGATGATCTTGTCCCCTCACCTGTGGGACAGAAAGCAAGAAGGGCTTGAGCTGGATGTTCGTGTCCAGGACTCTGAGCTGATGGTCTCCTAGGCCCCGAGAGACGGCCAGTGTTCCTAGTAACCGAGCCTGGGGGCAAGAGAGGTGTGAGGTGATGGCAAACAGCTCTAGCAAATGCACCAGAGCTAGGCCCCAGCACTGCAGAACACACAGGGAGAGGAGCAGCATGGCCCTCAGGAGCCCTGGGCTGATGGAGCAACATCCTGGTCTCAGAGCCAACCACTGGACACCCGCCACAACACCAGCTCCAGCTCCGTCCCTGTAAAGGGACAAAGGGGCTCCCCATCTCCGCAGGGGGCAAGTGGAGAGGGATTCTTGGGTGGGGGACCGGGCACTGACCTGCCGACCCTGTCCATGGATCAGCGGGTACTTGAGATCTGCTTTCTCCACACGTTTGTAGCTCCTACCAGGAGGAAATCCAGCATCGACCCAGGCCCCACACCCCACCTGAACTGCCCCCCAACTCAGGGCCCAGTTATCATACCTCATGGTACCCCCCCTACCCAGGTAAAGGGGGACTGCTCCAGGCCACAGAGATGGACCTAGGCCTCAAAGCTCTCCCTTCCCACCATGTTCCCTCACCCTGCTCACCAGCCGCTCATGTGGTGATCCCTGAACAAAACCTTCTGCCCCAAGTCATCCCCCTTCAGCCGCCGAGGAAACTCCAGCCGGGTAAACTCACCAGCCAGAAGCTCAGGATAGACAAAGGCCTGGGGTAGGGAGGCTGTGCTCAGGCCAGGCTCCCTCCTATGGCCTTTTGTGGCTCTGGACACAGGAATTAGGGCAGGGTTCCACAGTCTCCCCCTGCCAAGGACACCTACCAGCTGCTGGATTCGTTGCCGCTCAGTCTCTGGGGTGAACTCAGAGCTCAGCAGCCGTACCTCATCTCTCCGCACGAGGATGGCCCTGGACGGGGTTGAGGAGGGAAGGCAGAGGTGGCCTCCCCCCTCATCCATGGCAACCCTTTTGCCAGCCCCTCCTCCAACCACCAGAAGCCAGCTCTGCCCACACTGATCCCTTGCTCAAAGCCCTCCATGACTGCCTCTTTCCTGCAGGGTAAAGGCCCAGCCCTTCAGCCCATCACCTGGGCTCTCCGTCCTCCTCAGCATCCACTGCCCACCTTTACACCTGACACACACCAAGCACATACGCAAACAACTCAGCCAGTCAATCTTTCCCATTTCTATCCCCCCACTTCCATCTGCCTTTCACTGTCCCCAATGCCTTTTGTGCCCTGCCTACCCTCCCCCAGCCCACCCTCAAAGGGGCAGCTCACTCACCTGCTGTCCCCAGCATTGGCCACATACAGCTTTCCCTGCAGGGACACAGCCACCAGGGCTGTGCAGCCGCCCACCTGGCCTGATGCCTCCAGCTCCCGCCCGATCACCTCATCCTGGGGCAAACCGAGGCCACCTTAGCTGCTACCTGTACTGCCACCATACCACTTTATCCCCCAATCCCCACCCTACAGTTCACTTCCACTAGCAGACCTGGCAGTCCCAGCCCAAAGTATAGCTATGGCTCCAAGATCCCTATAGTCAGAAGGTTTAGACAAGGGAAGTGCTACTCAAAATAGAGGAAGAGAAACAGGGTGTGCAATGAGATGATGCAGGTAAAAGTATCTAGCACATACTACGCGCTAGATAAGTGGGAGGGGTTATGATGACAATGATGGCTGTTAGTAACAAACCTATCCAATCTCATCTTCCCAATTCAGGCATCCCAGGTGATCCCCATGGTGTATAGGAATGCTACTGCCTTAGGTCGGGGCGGGGGGGGGGGGGGGGGGACAAAATCTTCCCTTATTCCCCAAAGGCCACACACTCACGCATTCCTGGAAGGCACTCTCCAGAGCTCCGATCACCAAGTCTTCTGCCCTGATGCCCTTTTCCTCCACAAACTGAGGGTCACTGGGGCATACGCAGCGGCCACTGAGGTGCATGGGAGGCTGAGTGGCCACTAGGCCCTCTACCACACCTTCCAGCTGCCGGCGCAGGCAGGAATGCAGGGTGTTGGCAGCCAGGATGGCTGCTGCAGGACCGCCGTGCCCATCAAAAAGTGCCCAGTAATGGCCCGTCAGGAACTGCATGAGAAGGGCTCAGTGTCAGGTCCCGCCTGGCTTCTTCAGCTGTCCCCAGGGCCCTGCTGGAACTAGGGCATGGGGCAGCAGGGCAAGAATCTCAGCCTGCAGGTCCTGGCGCCCGCCTGTAAGAGGGGCTCATGCTAGGCTGCGCGTACCTCCTTGGGGCACAGGGTCAGCCACTCTTGATCATCTTCAGCCCCAAACTCACATCGCCGGATGCACAGCTTCCCACAGGCAGCTTGATCCTCATTGAATTCAGATTTCTCTGCATTGATGATCCTGAGGCCGGGAAGTTTTCAGTGACCCTTCAGAGACACACCTATGTCCCCGTGGGCACAGAGGCCTGAGCTGGCACACAGAGAGAAGCCCTCCCCTTGAGGCAACAGCTCCCCAGTGCTGTCCCTGCGCACACCTGGACAACCACCATGTAAGTTTCCTAACCACTCAGTGGCCTCACCGCTAAGGTAAAGGTCAGGGCCCAGCTCCTCTGAAGCCTACCTGCTGACCCAAGGCTAGGAGGTAAGAGCGGGCTGCCTGGGGAGACCTGGGGCTCCCTCTCCCATCCCCTGCCCCATCTCAGCCCGAACCCTGACCCATACAACACAGGCCATACCCAGGGTGGGATGGGTGGGGTGGGGGTGTCTCCAAAGGCCAGAATGCTGGGACTCTACCGAGTCTCCCGGCCTCGTCTCGGAAGCCCCTGGGGTGCAGGTCCTCCTCGACCTCCCTTTCTCTGAGGGAGGCTGGAGTCCCAGAGAAAAGGCTGGGCTGGGATAGGGGTAGGTTGTCAGGGGTCCCGAGGTGAAGACAAGAAGGGGTTATCCTCAAGCGGGTGGGAGCCACTCACTCAGCTTAGCCTGTTTTCTGGGTGGGCACGGAACCCGGATGGCTCCGGCAGGGGGCCGGGGCGGGGCCGGGGCCAGGGTAGCCGGGGGCGGGCACTCACTCGGCGTAGCCTGCGTTCCAGGGCAGCGAGCGGCCCCGCGCGGGGCTGCGCACGGGCCGGGCATCCGGGCGGCGCGAGGCGTCGGCGGCGCCCGGGCCGGAGCCCGAGCCGCGCAGGAAGCGCGGCCGCCGGTAGGGCACGGGGCTGGCACGCGGCCCGGGCGGCCGCGGCGCGGGGAGCGGGTCCCCGGGCAGGAAGCGGCGCCGGAACCAGCCGGCGGACATGGCGCGGCGGCGGGGGCTGCCCGCGGAGCCGGCCTGGGCCTCGCGGACGCCGCGCCCGCCCTGGGAGCAGGAAGCGGCCGGGCCGGGCGGGGCGGGGCGGCGCGGCCCCAAACGCCGCCCTCCGGCCGGAGCGTGTGGCCCGCGGCCCGCCCTCGTGCTTGTCCGGCGGGTCCAGCCTCAGAACAGCCCCAAGAAGCGAGCACTGTTATCGACCCCACTTCACAGGCCGGAGACAGGCGCAGGGGCGAAGTCGCCTGCCCTGTGTCGCACGCAACGCCAAGGAGGACCGAACGCCCACCCGCTGTGTGGGGCGCTAGTCTTTGAGGGCGGAGGGCCTGCCTCTACCAGCGGGCAGCGCAGGGAGGGTCGTCAGCAGGGGCTGGGCCAGGCCCGGCGGAGCCTCCAGCCTCCTGCTGGGCGGGACCTTATGCAAGGGGAAGGTGGGACAGGATGTGCTTGGAGGAGTCAGATTGAGACATTGAGTAAGAGTGTCTCAGAGCACAGTGTTCCGTCCCGTGGCCTCCCTTCCTCACCACCCAGCCTGGCACCCTCCACCCAGACGGGGCTTCATGGTCACCGGCCTCCGCCATCCCGAGAGGCTGCTTCCGCACTCAAAGCCAGTCTCCCAAACGGCTGCCCTTCCAATCCAGATGTCCTCCCGGACAGGCAGCAGGATCCTCACTAGAGTGCAGGTGACTGACAGACCGCAGGGATCTGTGGGAGTTCAAAGGGGATCCGTGGTCCCCCAAGCCTCCCACTGGTCAGAGTGCAGCCCTGGGACTAATGGAAGTGAAAGACTTTCGTCTGGGCTGAAGGCAAGACGTCGCAGTCTCTCAACCACTGGCTAGCTGTCTCCATGCAGTGAGTGGCAGTGTCCCCTTGACATGTGCATGTTAACAGAGCACACTGTCACCCTTGTCGCTCATGTTCAACTCTCTGTGCAGCGCTGTTATTTCTGTTTCATAGTGGAAGTTGCTGAGGCCACAGAGGCGAGCCTCTGGAGCTGCGCTGTTTCCATTATGACAGTGCAGCCGACCCACGGCCAGCCCCAGGAAATTTCTCTTCCCCTTTCCTCCTCCTGGAAGCCAGGGCTTGCCAACTCAAAGCCCCCAAGGCTCCACAGCCCAGTGCCCCCAGGACGGCTATATGAAGTGTCCGTACACTCGCCCCCACTCCCTAGGCCAGGCTCAAGGGCAGTAGGCCCTACTTCCTCCCAGCAGCAGCCCTGCCCCAGTGGGAGTTCCTCCCGGCCCAAGGAGGAAGGTTGAGCTGTGCCCACCACCCACTCCTTCAGGTGACTCAGTTCCAGAGCAGCCTGGGGTCTAGTTTGCTGAACCACTGTGTGTACCAGGCCCACACTGGGCACAGTGTTAATGGAGAAGAGCCAAGCTCCTACCCATTGAGCCCTCCTGCAGTGATGGCGGAAATCCTGGTGGAATTTGCTTGATCCAGCTGGCAAGGGTGTAGGGACAAAGTCAGAGAAAGTTTCCCAATGAGACCTGTCATTGGGACAGAAATGGACCAGGGACCCAAGGTAGGGCAGGCTTAATTCAGTCTGTGGGGTCAATTCCTCACCCCACCAGACTATGGCTTAGAGGCATTTTTTTTTTTTTTTTGAGATAGCGTCTGTGTCACCCAGGCTGAAGTGCAGTGACACAATCATAGCTCACTGCAGCCTCAAACTCCTGGGCTCAAGCAATTCTCCTGCCTTAGCTTCCCATGTAGCTGGGACTACAGGTATGTACCACCATGCCCAGCTGCAGAGGCTTTTAAAGTCTATAATTAGAAGAAACAAAGGAAACACTCTCTATTCCCCAACCCACTGTCTTGGACTCACCTGATCAGGGTGAAAAACCTGTCCTTTTTCACAGAAGCTCTGAGCAACCAGATGTCACAGATAGTCTAATGCCCAGCTTAGCCACTTCACATTTTCAGAGCCATGTGGAGCCCTATGGCAAGGTAGTCTGAGTGTTCCTTCAGTGCCACCAGGTTCCTCTGGACCCCTACGTTCCCAAGTGCCTCTGCTCTTGTCTGGATCCTAAGCCTGCCTACTTTGTTTACTCCCTTATTTTGCTGAAGCACATCCTCCAACAACCTTCTAAGAAAGGATGACTGGGAGGCAATTTCCTGGGTCCTTGCAAGTCTAAAATGGTTTATATTTTGCCTTTACTTTTGACTGATATTTGGGCTCAGAATTCTGACTGCTCTGTTCTTTGTCTTTTCCCTGCTGTTGATGCTGCTGAAATCCAGTGCCCTTCTCATTCTTAGACCTTTGGATTGGCCTGTGTTTGCCTTCTTTTCTCTCTAGAAGCTGCCAGGCTCTTCTGCCTCTGTTGTCTACAAATGCAGACAAGATAGATCCCTCAGGGTGGGTCTGTCTTCATTCCTGGGCTGGGTCCTCCCTGGGGCCATGCAACCTCTCACTCCCCAATGGCACCCTTTTCCTGACATCCTTCTCGCAAATGTTCCTGCCTGCCCTGGTGGGAGGCCTCTCCTCGGCAAACTCACCAGCACCTGGGGGATGGAAGGTGGGGGAGGAGCAAACCTAGCAAAAGGAAAAAACTTTTTATCCTACATTTTTTTTCACTCACAATGAAAAGCTTTTATTGAGTCCCAAATCTGTTCTTTAACAAGATTTATTTCAGATTTAATTTTTTTAATTGAATACTTTCATATGACTCAAAATTCAAAAGAAATAAAAGTATATTTAGGCTGGGCGCAGTGGCTCACGCCTGTAATCCTAGCACTTTGGGAGGCCGAGGCGGGCGGATTGCTCAAGGTCAGGAGTTCGAAACCAGCCTGAGCGAGACCCCGTCTCTACCAAAAATAGAAAGAAATTAATTGACCAACTAAAAATATATATACAAAAAATTAGCCGGGCATGGTGGCGCATGCTTGTAGTCCCAGCTACTAGGGAGGCTGAGGCAGTAGGATCGCTGAGCCCCGGAGATTGAGGTTGCTGTGAGCTAGGCTGATGCCAGGGCACTCACTCTAGCCTGGGCAACAAAGTGAGACTCTGTCTCAAAAAAAAAAAAAGTATATTTAGCAACAAGTCTCCCCCACAACCCATCCCTTGGCCACCCAGTTACTCTCCCAAAACACAACCAACATTACTAATTTTGTGGGGATCCTTCCAGAGATGTCAGGGGTATTCTGTGCAAATTCAAGCAAAATATGTGTGTGTGTGTGTATACACACACACATATATACACACATAAAATTTTATACATATAAAATCTTTCCTCCTTCTTCCCTTCCTTTTACACAAATGATAGCACACTCTATGTGCTACATATTCTCACCTGAAATTTTCATCTGAGATTCCCCTATCATTTTATATCAGTCCTTGAAGAGCTGCCTTGTTCTTCGTTAGGGCTGCAGAGCAGTTTCTGTGCAACTGTGGGACTCTATGTAGCTAGCTCTCCAATGATGGACATTTTTCAATTTTTTGCTTTATATATTTTTGTGTGTACACGTATTGATAGGATCATTTCCTAGTAATGAATTGTTGGGTCAAAGGTATTCATGTTCATAGCAGCACTATTTGCAATAGCCAAAAGGTGGAAATAATCCCACTGTCCATCAAGAGAAGAATGCATAAATAAATGGTGGTATACATATTTAATGAAATATTATTCAGCCATAAAAAGGAATGAAGTACTGATATATGCTACAGTGTAGATGAACCTTGAAAACATCACACTAAGAGAAACAAGCCAGACACAAAAAGTCAAATACCCAGAATAAGTAAACCCATAGAAACAGAGAGCAGATTGGTAGTTGCCAGAGACTGGGGTAGGGGAGAATGGGAAACAACAGCTTAATGGGCATGGGGTTTTATTCTGGAGTAATGAAAATGTTTTGGAATTAGAGGTGGTGGTTGCACAGTAATAAGGTCTTAACTACTGGTGGAGGAAAAACAATAGACAAATATGTAAATATATGTCAGAAAGAATGATACAGGTAGAGGGTCAGCCAGGCAGTAGGGGAGACCTGCAGTTGAGGTAGTACCATCAATGATCCTGCCTTGTTATAGTTCATCCAGTAAGGAACATTTTTACTGGGAGCATGATTTCATTATTTTTCATTAACCTGGTTCTCATTCCTGTTTCCAGGAGGTCAAGGTTGTGTGGAATCACCAATTGATCCTGTGGAGGGGCCAGGTCTGACAAGCTAAGGTAACCAACAGTTCTGCATTGGCAAGGCTCAGAGTGGGGGGCCTTGCCTGAGAACAGTTCTCCGGAGGTCAAGCTGCAGGGCTACACGGCAGTTTTATTTTCCATTGTGAGTGCTGGAGTGATGGTAGTGAGCAGACTACACAGGCCCAGTCCTCAGGATGTGCACAGGAAGATGAAGAAGAACACTGCTCAATTTGGAGTGTGCTGGACTATTGGGTTGAGAAACTCAGGGCTTGGGGGGGGGGCACAGAGGAGGCCTCAGTGTCACCTAGACAGGGGTGGGGAGCAGGACAGTAAATGGAGAGCACAAGCTAGGGCCGGATACCAGGCAAGCCACATGCTTCATCATCATGTCTCAGCAACCCCAGCCACAAAAGGTGGCCTCCTTGCCAGTCTTCCCATCCAAAGTCCTTGGACAGGCTTTGATAGGGCCAGCTGGGGTCATATGCTCATCCTTGACTCAATCACACTGGCCTGGATGATACGAACACATTGACTTATTGACAGAACAGGTTGGTACTAGCGCCAGGAGGGCAAGGCTGTTGGGTATAGAGAAGTTCATTAGGAGGTGGGAAGTTCCTCAGGCTCACCAAGCTTTGGCCCTTCTTCAAACTCCCTTGCATGTGCAGTTCCCTCTTCTCAGAAAACTTTTTCCTCCACTCGGCTGGGTTGCTGTTCTCCTCTTTAGGTTTCCGCCCAAATTTCTCCTCCTCCTGGAAGCCCCTAAAATTCTCTGCGCAGGGGCATGGTCACCACAGACGCTTTTCATCTGCTGGCTGCTTTCAAGAGTAGGTCTGGGCTCCTACCGTGAGGGCAAGGCCGCCGGCCATGCCCACCCCGGGGTGCCAGTGCCCTACGGGACGCGCTCAGGAAACGTCCCCTGGGGAAGGGATGGCGCACACAGCACCCACGCGCGCGCCCATCTACACCCAAACCCCCATCCTGGTCACAAACCTGGATCCGCCCCTACTCGCAAACCCATCTGGCCTGGGGCGCACAGACTGTCGCGCGCGCGCACGCACGGATGCAAGCCACCCACAGACCACCAGGACCAGCGCTCACGCACACACAAGAGCGTACGCCCACGCACGCTCGGCTACATGCGGGACAGAGGCACGCGCAGGCGCGCGCACACGCGGATCAACAGACCCACCCGGGCCGAGGCGCGCACGCGCGGCCCCGAGTCCCCGCCCCTCCCGGCCTCGCCTGCCGGGGGCGGGGCGCCGCTGGGGGCGGGTCCTGCGGCACCGCCCGGGAAGCTGCGCGAGGCTCTCGGCAGCAGCCGCCACATCCTCCGGTTCTTGGTCCAGGGGAGCGGAGCGGGGTCCGGGCCAAGCGGAGGGCTCCGACGGCGCGGGCGGAGCGGAGCGCAGAGCCATGGCACATCAGACGGGCATCCACGGTGAGGGCGGATGGCGGGCGGGCATAGGACCCAGGGTCTCAGCTTTCAGGCACCCCCTCCCCGGCTCTCGCCCCTCCCTCCTCCCCGCACCAGCCGGGGGAAGCTTCCTGTTCTCTTTTGCAGCCGCGGGTTGCTAGGCTGGGCACATCTAGGGGAGTATGGACTTGCTGTGCATAGCTGGGAGTGGGTGTACATGTACCTACACAGCTTGAGTGGAAGTATCTGTTTGCCCACCTGGGGGTGGATATGTCTGTGTGTGCCCATCTGTGTATTTTTGTTCCTTCTGGGAGTGGGTGTACCGGATGTGCACATCTGGGGGAGCGTACACGCGTGTGCACATGTTTTCTGTGTATAGTCTTGTGTGTGCACAGCTGGATATGACTTGCTTATGCACATATAGGGTCATTCATGCATATGCACTAGCAGTGTTTGAATGGACACTGGGTAGGTTGCATAGGACCATCTTTAGACATCAGTGTTTCGTGGCAGTGTGCACATGTCTGTGGGTGTCTGTGTGTGCGCATAATCGGGGCGCACCTCAGTGTGCATTTGTTGCCATGGATGCATGTGCTGGATGTGTCTGTATACGACTTGTATGGGCTTGGGTATTTATGTGAGAAGGGAGCCTTGACCTTTGCTTCTCCCAGGACCCTCATATTCTCCTCCAGGCTAGGCTGGGGAAAACCTGGGACAGGACTCTCTAAGTGGGATGGGAAGAATTGCCAGTCTGACCTTGACCTTGACCTCTGACCCCCCCCATTTTCCACTGTGATCTCCTGAGTCTGCCCCAGCCAGGGTTGGAAGGTCCCAACTCAAGGCTGGAGGCAGGGAAGAGGATCCAGATATGGGGTTTGTGGGGGAGAGTCCTGGCTCTAGAGATCCAGGCCAGCTCCCAATCCCACCCCCCATCCCTAGGAAGCTTCACCAGCCCAGAGCATCACACACACGCCCTTCACCATGGGTCCCATTTTCCTCCTTGGACAGGCTGGAAGAGGAGCGATGGCCCAGGGCCAGGTGCCCTGACCCTAGTAGGGCCTCAGTGTCCCCATCTGTGACTGGCCTGGGAGGGCTGCCTGGCTGGTGGGGAAGGCCCAGGCTGCTTGCCCAGAAAGCCTGTTAGGTTTGGCCATCAGCCACTTCTCCTCCACACCAGGGTCCCCTGCCTGGAGCTACCACCATCGACCTGCCTGACCGCAAACAGTCCCTCACAGGCAGTTGTGGTTGCTTGGTGGCTGGACTGCCCTGGAAGGGTTTTCCTAGCCCCGCCTCCACCCACCACCCCTCAGGACCAGAAGAGGAGGGGCCTGGGTCAGGACCAGCCTCCCACCAGATGGGCAGCCTCTCTCCAGGAGAAGCTGGAGGGGCAGGCTTCATGACAGCCCCACAGGAGGGAACTGTGCCTGGCCTGCCCCTTCCTTCCTCTTTGTCTGGTCATAGCTGCTGCCTTCAGGCCTTCAGCCTATGTGGGAGGGTGGGGGGTATCTTGGGAAGTCAACACACACACACACACACACACACACACACACACACACACCTGTGGTAGCTGGGGCGCTGCCTCACTCCCTCATTTCCCATACACTGAGACAGGCCTGCCTAGGGACTGGGCTGCCCCCCAGCACTCCTGCCTGGGAACAGCCCAGTCCTTCCCATTTCTGGCCCGTAGAGTTGGCAGGAGAGATTACCCTGGAGGACCAGGTACCAGTCTTGTCCTGACCAGGGCAGGGGAGGGACCTGTAACCTGAGGCTCACTGGAGTTGACGAGGTAGGAACTGTGGGGGTGCTATTCATGAATCTTTGATGACAGAGGCTCAGGTGTCCCAGGCCTGGCCTCTGGATTATTGATGGTGGCTGGGGAGGCATTAGGGATGGAGTGGGAGGATGTCTCTTCCCCTGCTGGGGTGTTAGTTTGCCCTGGTAACACCAGAAGGGGCCTGTGTGCCTGTCCCTTGGGGGAGCATCTTGGCCTCCCTCCAGGAAGGTCTGAGCAGGTAGAAAGGCAACTTAGCACCTCCTGCCCTGCTGTTATTACTGTAATAAGAATTAATTGTTCTTTATAGAGGCCCCCACTACCGAGCACTTTCTCTTGTTTACTCCTCACCACAGTCCTGTGGAATTTGGGGATATTATTTCCATTTTTTTTTTTTTTTTTTTGAGACAGAGTCTCACTTTGTTGCCCAGGCTAGAGTGAGTGCCGTGGCGTCAGCCTAGCTCACAGCAACCTCAAACTCCTGGGCTCAAGTGATCCTCCTGCCTCAGCCTCCCAAGTAGCTGGGACTACAGGCATGCACCACCATGCCCGGCTGATTTTTTGTATATATATTTTTAGTTGGTCAATTAATTTCTTTCTATTTTTAGTAGAGACGGGGTCTTGCTCAGGCTGGTTTCGAACTCCCAACCTCAAGCAATCCGCCCGCCTCGGCCTCCCAGAGTGCTAGGATTACAGGTGTGAGCCACCGCGCCCGGCCTTATTTCCATTTTATAGATTGAAGTTTAGAGGTCAGGGGTCACACAGCTAAGGGAGAGGTCAATCCCCAGAGGCCAAGCTTGGGGTCTGCCAATGGAAAGTTCTGTCCTGGCCCAGTGGGACTGTATCCACCTGTCTATAATTCCATGTCATGCTTCTCCGAGCCCTCAGTTGAGCCCCTGCCCACCCAGTGGCCTTGGCGGGCGGTACATAGCCTGAGGTCTCAGGTTCACGGTCACCCTGCAAGGGGGTACCTGAGGACGTGACCAGAGTTTGTTTTCCTAAAGGCTACCCCCCCCCCCCCGCCCCTGGGCTGCCCAGTCCTGGCTCTATAAATATCCTCTGACCTCAGCCTTCCAGCCATGTTCTTGCTGGAATTCTCCTGACCCCAGGGCAGCCTCAAGGTCATGCTGGCCTAGCCACGCTCACCCAGAGACCCAAGCAGGGCCCTTCCTCACTTAGACCTTGGTTTCCCCATTCACTAATGGTAGATCCACCTCGTGGGTTTGTGACTTCCCATGGTTCCCTGCTCGGGCTATGATCCTCACCTCTGTGCTTGGGTCCTTGGTCACTGGCTGTCACCTTCCAGCTCTGCGGCCCAAGGCCCAAGATGGAGTCTCTGGGGAGTTCCTGGGAGCCACTCCTCCAGGAAGGCTTCCCTACTGCCTGAGGGTTGAGGGCTTCTTGCTCCATGGCAGGACTATGCCGGGGCTGGCAGTGGCTCCTCATGGCCTCTCAGGGTCAGGCAGCCTGCCTGGTGGGCTGGGGCTGGATGTGCATGCATGTGTAATGCGTGTGTGTGTGTGTGTGTGTGTGTGTACATCAACAGGATGTACACTTTGTACATCCTGTTGCCTGCCCGTGTCTTGGCCAAGCTCTGCAGTTGTCTTCCTGTGTGTTTGTTAGCAGCTTGGAGACTGTACCAGTGTGTGTGTCTGCATGTCTAAACATGTGTGTCCATTTATGTTCGACCAGCTGAGTGTTCCCATAGGAAGGTGTTTGTCCTTACATTCCTCTATCACACATGCTGGATTGAACACTTGTGTTTGTGTGTGTGTGTGTGTGTGTGTGTGTGTGTGAATGGACATGGTGGTCAGTACACAGTGGGGGCATTCGTCTGTGGATGTGACAGTGCTGAGAGTGTCCCAGGACAGCCCAGTACTGGGCTTCCTGAGGGACAAGGGACAGGTGGGGCCATTCACTCTGTGGCTAGCCTGGCTTGCCCCAGAGCCCACCACATCTTCGGGTGGGCTGTCCCATCCCTGCCTACCCCACCTGTCACCAGACCTCTCCCAGCCAGCAGGCCACTCGCCTGCCACCTCTGCTGGCTAAATTTGGGAGCTTATGTACAGTGGCCGTCTCAAGTTCCCAGTCACATGGGGGGCCGTATTTAACCCGGTTCCCAGCTCAGTCGCCAGACCCTGCAGGACAAAGCAGGCCCTAAACTCGTCCTTGCCCACTCTGCCTACTCATCCCCCACCATGTTTCTTGTTCTTATAGCCACAGAGGAGCTGAAGGAATTCTTTGCCAAGGCTCGGGCTGGCTCTGTCCGGCTCATCAAAGTCGTCATTGAGGATGGTGAGTCCCCACCATGGGCTAGGGCACGGGCCGGGGCTGGACCCAGCGGCCTCTGGGATGGGGGAAGGTGGGTGCTGACCATCTAGCCCCCTCAGGACCTCAGTTTCTCCATCTGGGAATGGGAGTGAGGTCACTCACGAAGAGGAGCCTCCCGGGGGAGCATTGGGGGTGGGTATGATTGTCACCCTGTTATGTGGAGCAGGAAACTGGTGCTGGGGTCCTGCCCAGCCTTGGAGGTTCTGAGGGTCCTGAGTCGGGCATAGTCAGGAAGGGGCGAGTGAGTTCAGGCCCTGCCTGCATGGCCAGTGCCACCGCCTCCATCTGCTTGTGGTTGGCAAGCCTGGGGAGACCGAAGGAGGTGCCCGGACCCTTCCCTTGGGAAGTGTCCCCATAGTGGGGAGAAGGGATTTGTGTCTGGCTCGTTCTGAGAGCAAGATGGGATGATTCCTGGCTGGGCCTCAGCCTGGACCCTGAGGACCTTGTTTGGGTGCAGTGCTGGGGTGCAGGGGCTTGGGCTGAGGCCTGCAGTGGAGAGAGTCTGAGGAGGCAGAGGATGAGGCTGAGGCTGGGTCAGGGGTCGGGTATAGGACTCCTCCTCATTTCCCTCAGTGCCAAGGGACTGTCCCTGTAGGCAAGGGGTACAGACTTTGGGACTAGGGTGGGCAGGTCCCTCACGGGTCCCTCAGCCCTTCTCAGCAGCCCTGCTATAATAGCCTTCAGCTGGCTGCCCGGATAGGCTTGCTACTCAGCTGGCTTTTCATATACTGACTTGGCTCAAAGCAGGGTCTGCCCAGACCCATAATCGATCCCAGGCTTAGGGTCACAACTGTGGTGGCCTTTGCCACGGTCCCCAAATTCAGATGCCCTCAGAGGCTGGGGAGGGGGTCACTGTGGTAGGTCATGAGTGAAGGCCTCCTGGGGCAGCAGGCCATAGCCTCCCGGCCTTAAAGAGGCAGCTGCACTCACTGGTCCTCAGCCCTGCCTGTTGCCCCCAGACACGATGTGCCTGCAGCTTTTAAGCAGGAGGAATCTCTAGGCGGGCTCTTATCCCAGTTGTGCGTTACAGTGTTGGGGTACCTGGGAGCACCCGGGGGGTCCAGCCCCCGACCGGCAGCCTCTCCAACTGAGTGTGGCCCCAGTGTGGCCAAAGGTCCTGATTTTTCTAGAGAAGCTGTGAATTCTACTTCTTATATAAAATTTCCCAGTTTGAAAATATTAGCAGCAAATTAAAGGATGTTGACAGTGCTGTGGGGGCAACTCAGCCTGTGGCTGCTGGTTTTCAACCCTGATCCCATCTGAGGTCTGATGGGCAGGTGAGGAGGCCGAGGCCCGCAGAGAGGCAGCTGGACTGGTGGGCCTGGCAGCTGAGGCCCGGCCCCATCAGGAGTGCCTGGTGGTCAGGTGCTGGGACGCCCGGCCAGGCTTATTACCCCTTTGCCCTGGTTCTTCCTCTGGCCTGGGCCTGTACACACCCAGGCTAGTGTTTGGTGCCCTGCTAGGGTCCCAGCCCGCAGCTGCAGCCCGGTAGGTCCAGTGTGTGCCCAGCCTGATGCCCCATTCAGCCACTCTGCACCAGCCAAGGAAGGTGGCAGGCCTGGTGGCAGCCAGACATTAAGAAGTTGGCTGGCCGGGCACGGTGGCTCACGCCTGTAATCCTAGCACTCTGGGAGGCCAAAGCGGGCAGATTGCTCGAGGTCAGGAGTTCCAAACCAGCCTGAGCAAGAGTGAGACCCCATCTCTACTATAAATAGAAAGAAATTAATTGGCCGACTAATATATAGAGAAAAAATTAGCCGGGCATGGTGGCGCGTGCCTGTAGTCCCAGCTACTTGGGAGGCTGAGGCAGAAGGATTGCTTGAGCCCAGGAGTTTGAGGTTGCTGTGAGCTAGGCTGATGCCACGGCACTCACTCTAGCCTGGGCAACAAAGAGAGACTGTCTCAAAAAGAAAAAAAGAAGTTGGCTGTTTTGGTTTGTGACTTTTGGGGGAGGGGACTATAGCTGGTAGGGTGGTTGTAGGATACCTGTTTGTGCAGGGTTTGGTAGGAGCCCCTGCCTCCCTCTCTCCCAGATGATTTTGCCCCCGCAGGTCCCTGTGGCCTAGGCTGTGACACCACCTCCCTCAGCACATTTGTCCTGAGATGGGCCCTCTGGGGTTCTGCCTTGCCCTGGGCCGAGGGAGGAGGGAGCAGGAGGTGGCGCCATGGGGACTGTGCACCGAGTGGCTGTGCCAGCAGGGTGGGGTGCAGAGGAGCACCTCGGTGTGTGGGTGTCCTTGCGGGGGGCCACACTGTTGGTGGCTGTGGCGCACGGCTGGGTGTCGGCTGTTTGTGTTGGTGATCTGTGCGCACGCACGTGTGGAGGGAGCGACCTTTGTGCTCTGCTCACCCACTCACTGATCACTGATCACATAGGCGCATATTTCGGGCCGGGCGGCTCCAGGGAAGGCGGGGAGCGGGGGGTGGGGGGTGGCCAGCAGGGCTGAGCGGGCTCCGAATGGCACAGTGACGAGTCCACAGTCAGAGGTGGAGGTGGGAGATGGCTACTGTGCAGCTCACCTGGCCTCTGCCCCCAGAGCAGCTCGTGCTGGGTGCCTCGCAGGAGCCGGTGGGCCGCTGGGACCAGGACTATGACAGGGCTGTGCTGCCACTGCTGGACGCCCAGCAGCCCTGCTACCTGCTCTACCGCCTCGACTCACAGAATGCGCAGGGTTTCGAGTGGCTCTTCCTAGCCTGGTCGCCTGATAATTCCCCTGTGAGTCCTGGGGACCCCTGCCCTGGGGAGCCTTGGGGGGGGCACAGGCCTGCCCCAGGGAGGCTGAGGGCAGAGATATCAGGCCCTGTCCCAGAGAGTCTGAGAGAGGGACAGGGCCCTGTGCCTGGAGCCCAGATCCCTAGCGGTCTGGCAGCATCGGCCTGGCCCATGCTGGTGGGACCCTCCCCCTCCCCCCTGCGCGCCGCCGCTGTATCCTGCGCCCTCTGCTGCGCCCTCTTCTAGGGGTGCGGGCACAGTGGGAAGACCAGGTCCCCAGAGGCTCCTGCAGGTTCCCCGAGAGGCAGCCCTGCTCAGAGGGTCTCATGGTTTGGCCCTGCCTTCAGGTGCGGCTGAAGATGCTGTATGCGGCCACACGGGCCACAGTGAAAAAGGAGTTTGGGGGAGGCCACATCAAGGATGAGCTCTTCGGGACTGTGAAGGTAGCTGCAAGGCCAGGACTCCCTGGGCCATGGTTGTGGGCGCACAGAGGGTGGGGCATTGTGTGGGGTCACAGAGCCAGTGCTAGGCTCGGGGGTAAGATGGGGATGGCTGGGGAAGTCTGGGGTTGCAAGCTGGGGTGCTCAGTGGGCTTCCTCTAGTCATCCCAAGGCACCCCTTTGCGCCTCTGCGTCTGCCCCAGGACGACCTCTCCTTCGCTGGGTATCAGAAGCACGTGTCCTCCTGCGCAGCACCCGCCCCGCTGACCTCGGCGGAGAGAGAGCTTCAGCAGATCCGGATCAACGAGGTGGGTGTGCTGCGCAGGGTAGGTGGGAGTCCCAGCCAGAGGCCCTCAGCGTCACGCCAGGCCCTGCTGGCAGAGCCTGTGTGCCCTCACCGTGCCCCGCCCCCAGGTGAAGACAGAGCTCAGCGTGGAGAGCAAGCAGCAGACCCTGCAGGGCCTCGCCTTCCCCCTGCAGCCCGCGGCCCAGCGGGCACTCCAGCAGCTCAGGCAGAAGGTCGTCAACTACATCCAGCTGGTGGGTGCCCCTCCCCTGCCCTGGCATACACCCTGCACCTCACCCCTGCTGCCCTCAGCCTGCAGCCTGCCCACGTCACCTCGCCTGTACATTCACGGGAGCACACCGTCCACCCGACCCGTCCACATCCCCGCCTGTTCCGCCTGGTGCAGCCACGTGTACACGGAGACGTACCCTGCCCCCTCAGCCCTGGGCCCCTTCCAGTCTAGACTGCCTCTGCAGCCCCCTGGACCACCCCTTTCCTGGCAGTGGGCCAGCCTGCTCCCTTTCAACAGAATGGCTCCTCCCTTGCAAGGGGCTCACCCAGAGGCCCCAGAGTGTCTCCCTGAGGCCGAGACCCTGCTTGCTATCCCACCCCCTGCCCTCAGTGGCAGTGCCTTCTTCAGCAGGGCCTCCAAAGGGGCAGCATTGGGGCTGAGCCCAGGCATGGCCTCTTCAGAGGGACTGCCACAGATGGATGGCCATTGGGGAGAGTCCTGGAAGAAGGGGGTCACAAGCAGACTGCCAGCCAGTCCTACTTTGGAGGTTGTGTAGGGAGAGTGGGCCTGGACCCTCCCCAACCCGGTACCCTCCTTCTCCCCTCGCCCCTCGGCAGAAGCTGGACCTGGAGCGGGAGACCATAGAACTGGTGCACACAGAGTCCACCGACGTGGCCCAGCTGGCCTCACGGGTGCCCCGAGATACTCCCCGCTACCACTTCTTCCTCTACAAGCACACCCACGAGGGGGACCCCCTTGAGTCTGTGGGTGAGTGACCACAGCAGGGCTGCCAAGCTGTGGCTGGGAGGACAGGGCTGGGCTTCAGCCAGGTGGGCCTGCTCTGAGGGTGAAGGTCGGCAGGTGCCCCAGGCCCGCCCCGGCTCACCTCCCCTGCCTGCCCCCGACTGCCCGCAGTGTTCATCTACTCGATGCCCGGCTACAAGTGCAGCATCAAGGAGCGCATGCTCTACTCCAGCTGCAAGAGCCGTCTCCTTGACTCCGTGGAGCAGGACTTCCAGCTGGAGATCTCCAAGAAGGTGGGCGCCCATCCCCAGTGGCCCAGTCACCCCAACCACACATGTGGCATTGGAATCCTGAGACGATGGCAGAGCAGGAATCATTGCTGCTGTGTCGATCTTGGGGAATCTGAGGCCCAAGGGGAGACATGCCTTCCCAAGGCTGCCCGGCTGATTGGTGGCACAGACGAGCCACAGCTCTGCCCACTACATTTCCTCCTTTCTCTGGGGGTGGCAAGGGGGTGACTCAGGCAGGCAGAGTCCAAGGTTTTAATCCTGGGGGTGGCATTCCAGGTGGGGTCTCTTGGGGGAGAATCCAGGGCTGGGGTCTGAGAGATCAAGGGGTGCCCCAGGAGTGGGGGTTACCAAGGGTGGTGTGTGTTGGGGCCCCACCACTGGGGTGACGACTGCCTTGCCCCATGCAGATTGAGATTGGCGATGGGGCAGAGCTGACGGCCGAGTTCCTCTATGACGAGGTGCACCCCAAGCAACATGCCTTCAAGCAGGCCTTCGCCAAGCCCAAGGGCCCGGGGGGCAAGCGGGGCCACAAGCGCCTTATCCGTGGCCCTGGTGAGAATGGGGATGACAGCTAGGTGGCTGGACCTGAGCTGGGCTGGCGTCTGGACTGTGGGGCCACCCACACTGCTACTCCCTGCCATCTCCTTTCTTCCCAGCCTGGGCTCTAGGAAAATGCTTCCTGTGGGGCAGGGGGGATGGTGGCTGAACACACTTGCAGCTTTTGAGGGCCACCAGGCTGGTGTTTTGTGACCCTTCCATGTTGCTGTCCCTGCCTTTCATCTCTATGCCCAGGGTGTCTGGGGGCCCTGCCTCACTGGCTCAAGGGAGCTGCGTGAGGGCCCTGATATGAACTTGGCCTCCAGGGGCACTGAGACTAGGGTTCCAGCACTGCCCAGAAGTCTTTGGCCACAAGGGCTGGGTCACTGCAGGACAGGATGGTTGAATGCTGTATTTTCTAAAGAATAAAATATTTTTAAATCAAGACTGAGCCTGGCCTTGGGATACCACCTCTGGCCCTGGGAATTGGGCAGCCCTGTGCATAAAACTGCCTTGTCCCAACTCAGGAGGGGCCTGTCGGCTTGGTAGGTAGAGCCCCCACACTCCTGGCTGCAGGTGTGTGGAAGAGGCTATGTCTGTGTGTGAGGGCACAGGCCTTGCCCAGGTGTCCTGGTGGACAGGGCCTTGCCTGGGAGCAGGTGTGCCTCCCTGTGTTGTGGAGATCTGGGTGCACTTGTTTCCTGTGGCTGCTGTAATCAATCACCACACACTTAGTGGCTTCAAAAAACCCATAAGTTTCTCTTACAGCTCGGAGGCCAGCAGTCTGAAATGAGTGCTACACGGCCAAAATCAAGGTGTTGGCAGGGCTGCTTCCTCTGGAGGCCTGGGGAGCATCCAGTCCCTTGCCCTTGCCAGCTTCGAGGGCTGCCTGCATGCCTGGCTTGTGGCCTCTTCTTCCATCTTCAGAGCCAGAGGCGCCTTCTCTGAGTCTGCTTCCGTGGTCACATGGCCCTCTTCTCTAGTTAAAGCTGTCTCCATTTTAGAAGAGACACAGGTGATTACATTCATCTTCCCGGCCCCCTGCAACCTACCACCTCGAAATCCATGACTTAATTATGTCTGCAGAGTCCCTTTCACCACGTCAGTCACGTGTTCACGGGCTCAGGGTTAGGACGTGGGTCTTCGCGTGGATTGTGCTGCCTCCCACCTGGATAGGGGCTCTTCTCACTAGGCTTCCCAGCCCCCACGGGGCAGAGGCCATGGTGGGTGTTTCTGTGGACATCCGTATCTGGGTGTCTCCAGGCCATGTGCGTCCAGACTTCTCTGTCAGCTCATCGGCCTCCCTCCAGCGCTGCTTTCCTGCCCCTGCGGGAGGCAGGGCAGCTGCTGGTCGTGGGGGATGTGGGGCTGATGACCACAGCTTAGGTGCTGAGTGGGCACTGCCCTCTCCCCTAGCTCAGGGCAGTGCCCCATCCCTGGGGCCTTTCTCAGCCCCTACTAGAGGCTGTAGGCTGCAGGGAGGAGAGCCGGGGCCCTGGCCAGGACCCAGAGGAGGCCTGTCCTTGCCCATCACTTCCCAGGGGGAGGAAGACTGCTATCGCCCGACGCTGCTGAGCCAGCTGCCTGCCGGGCCCCATGGAGCCTGCCCAGCGTGACACCGCCCAGAGGTGGGCCTGAGAGCAGCCAAGTGCCAGGTGTGCAGCCCTGCTCTTGCCCACAGCAGCCCCACTGCTTCGTTCATTCATTCAGCCTTCACTCAAGAGACTCCCTCTCTGTACCTGCCTAGGGCTGAGTGCTGGGGACCCATAGGTTCAGCAAGTATTAGGCACCTACTGTGTGCTGGGCACTGCTCTGAGACCTGGGGATACAGACAACAGATCCCTGCCCTCAAGAAGCTGGCATTCCAGCAGGAGAATAAGACAATCTGCAATGAACCATGAAAAACCAATGCTATGATCTGTTGGCAGTTGAAAAAATGTTACGACAGAAAAATGGAGCAGGCAAAAGGATTCAGGGGTGCCAGATCTGGGAGGGAAGTTTATAAGATGGGGGATGTGGGGCTGATGACCACAGCTTAGGTGCTGAATGGGCACTGCCCTCTCCCCTGGCTCAGGGCAGTGTCCCATCCCTGGGGCCTTTCTCAGCCCCTACTAGAGGCCATAGGTTGCAGGGAGGAGAGCCGGGGCTCTCCTCCCTGCACCATCAAGGGAAGGCACCATTGGGAGGGTGACGTGGGGGCAGAGACTCGAAGGTGAGAGTCTGGGAAAAGAGCTCCCAGGCAGAGGGAACAGCATGCCCCAAGCCCCTGAGGCGGGGGAGTGCCCGGGGTGCTCAGCAGCAGTGCAGGCAGATGGGGACAGCTCAGGGAGGCAGGTCCCATAGGACCTTGCTGGCCATTATGTGGACTGTGGCTTTGACTTCAGAGACCTCTGAGCAAAGGAGGCATGAAGGCCTCTGAGCAAAGGAGGGACCCAGTGTGACTTAGGCTTGAACAGGACCCTGCAGGGGCCGATCTGAGTAGGCTGAGGGTGGGGAGCAGGACAGGGCAGCCAGGAGGAGGCGGCGCCTGCACAGGTCCAGGCCCATAGATGGCAGCTCAACCCGCTGGTGGACGTGTAGGTGGTGGGCGGGGGGCAGATTCTGCAGGTGGAGGCAGCAGGACCTGCTGAGGCATGGGGGGCACCTTGGGGCTGTGGGCCTGAGGATGCTGAGTTCCAATCACCCAGGGCAGAAGGGGCGTGAGAAGAGCCACTGAGGAGGATGAGTGAGGTCCCAGCTGGGCTGGTGTGCCCGCTTCCAGGAGCCCTAGAAATGCAGAAGAGGAGGTCCTATTCCTGGAAGAGGTTGCAAGGCTGTGGTGAAGGCAGGTGCAGCCCGCAGCCTCCGCTCAATCTGTCCCCTGCCCCTGCATACTGGGGATGGCACTGCAGGGGCAGGAAAGGACAGGCGGGGGAGCCACTGTCCAGAAAGTGCTGGCCATGGGCAGGGGCTGAGGCATGAAGGTGAAGAGTCTTCTTGGGACAGGGAGGGCTTGGCAGGCATGTCCCAGTCTCTCACTGCCCTTAGGCTGGGCTCTGGGCCTTAGTTCCTCCCCAGACTTCCCAGAGGACAGGTGTGAGGCCGGGCACGGTGCAGGCTGTCTGGGAGGGGAGTGGAAAGAGGAAGGGGTGAAGGGACTGTCTGCCATCTGACTATGCAAATGGCCTCTGACTCATGGGACCCTGGCCCCCTCACCATAGGGAGGACGGAGTTGGGGGGGAGTTACTAGGCTGCTTTAAAATTCTCACTTCCTCTAATCTCTGAGCTGCTCCTGCCCCTGAGGGAAGGGACCCAGAGTGCTCTGAGTGGGAAGCATCCTTCCCTGCTGCTGCTGCTGCTGCTCAGCCCGCCAGCTGGACCCTCTGGAGAAGACCCTACTCCCCATCATGGTAGGACAGTAGCTCTCAGCCGCTGGGGAAAGGGGTGGCCTGGGAAGGGACAGGCAGAGAGGTGGGCTTGGCAGCTTCCGGCAACAGTGAATAGGACTGTCACCCACATGGCCCCGGGGACACTCAGTGAAGCCTGAAGACATCAGAGCAGAAGCTCTTCTCTAAGCAGCGAGACCAAAGCTGCTGGGGCCATGAGGAGGCTGAGGCCAGGGGCTTTAGGCAGTGGCAGGGCTGGGGCTACGTGTCCAGGTACACGTACCAGGGGCTGGCCCCCGATCTATTGCTAAGCACAGCAGGGTCAAGGGTCTCTGGCTGGGTGAGGCAGGCGGAGGGTGAGAGAGCTGTGCAGTGGGAGGGGCCGGGGGAGGCTGGCAGAGGGCAGAGAGGGCATTTGGGAGTGGCTGGAGGGGAGGGAGCCAGCTGCCACCTTGCTCAGAAGGAAGGAGAACTGGCCTCTGAGGAGAGGAGGCCAGGGCCTGTTGGCCACCTTGCCTGGCCCTCCTGTCCAGCTGGGTTTGGTTATGAGAGAAAGCTCCAAATCGTGAGCTGGATTCCAGGCCTCAGTCCCAGGTCTGTGTCCAGGCAAAGGCTGGGTCTGAGGCCGAGCTCAGCTTCCCCAGGAGACTTGGAGGGGGAAGGGGCTCAGCAGCCAAGCAGGAAGCTCCGTGGGGCGGGCTTGGAGAAAGGGGCAGAAGCCCTGCTGAAAGACCGCCACGAAGTGGAGTGGGTGGAGGTGGAGCTGGGGGCTGGACACTCACACAGCCCCACCCCCACCCCACAGGGTTCCTGCCACGGTGCCCTGCACCCCCTGTTTCTGCTGGTGCAGGCTGAGGCACTGGCCGTGGCTCTGGCGCTGGGCACCCTGCCTGCCTTCCTGCCCTGTGAGCTCCAGCCCCACGGCCAGGTGAACTGCAACTGGCTGTTCCTGAAGTCTGTGCCCCACTTCTCCGCGGCAGCACCCCGTGGCAACGTCACCAGCCTTTCCTTGTCCTCCAACCGCATCCACCACCTGCGTGACTCTGACTTTGCCCACCTGCCCAGCCTGCAGCGACTCAATCTCAAGTGGAACTGCCCGCCGGTCGGCCTCAGCCCCATGCACTTCCCCTGCCACATGACCATCGAGCCCCACACCTTCCTGGCTGTGCCCACCCTGGAGGAGCTGAACTTGAGCTATAACAGCATCAGCTCTGTGCCCGCCCTGCCCAAATCCCTTGTGTCCCTGTCCCTGAGCCGCACCAACATCCTGGTGCTGGACGTTACCAGCCTCTCGGGCCTTCACGCCCTACGCTCCCTATACATGGATGGCAACTGCTATTACAAGAACCCCTGCGGGCAGGCACTGAACGTGACCCCAGGCGCCCTCCTTGGCCTGCGCAACCTCACTCACCTGTCACTCAAGTACAACAACCTCACAGAGGTACCCCGGAACCTGCCCCCCAGCCTTGAGTATCTGCTGTTGTCCTACAACCACATTGTCAAATTGGTGCCGGGGGACTTGGCCAATTTAACTGCCCTGCGCGTGCTTGATGTGGGCGGAAATTGCCGCCGATGTGACCATGCCCGCAATCCCTGCATGGAGTGTCCACGTCACTTCCTCCAGCTACATCCTGACACTTTTAGCCACCTCAGCCATCTTGAAGGCCTGGTGTTGAAGGATAGTTCTCTCTCCAGGCTTGACACCAGATGGTTCCATGGTCTGCACAACCTCACAGTGCTGGACCTGAGTGAGAACTTCCTCTATGACTGCATCACCAAGACCAAGGCCTTCCAGGGCCTGGCACAGCTGCGCAAGCTCAACCTGTCCTTCAATTACCAAAAGAGGGTGTCCTTTGCCCACCTGCACCTGGCATCCTCCTTCGGGAGCCTGATCTCACTGCAGGAGCTGGACATGCATGGCATCTTCTTCCGCTCGCTCGATGAGACCACGCTCCGGCCGCTGGCTCAGCTGCCCATGCTCCAGATTCTGCGTCTGCAGATGAACTTCATCAACCAGGCCAACCTCAGCATCTTCGGGGCCTTCCCTGGCCTGCGCTATGTGGATCTGTCCGACAACCGCATTAGTGGAGCTGCACAGCTGGCGGCCACCATGGGGGAGGCAGATGGCGAGGAGAAGGTCTGGCTGCAGCCTGAAGACCTTGCTTCAGCCCCACTGGACATCCTCAGCTCTGAGGACTTCATGCCCAACTGCAGAGCCTTCAACTTCACCTTGGACCTCTCACGGAACAACCTGGTGACGGTGCAGCCAGAGATGTTTGCCCAGCTCTCTCGCCTCCAGTGCCTGTGCCTGAGCCACAACAGCATTTCACAGGCGGTCAACGGCTCTCAGTTCCTGCCACTGACCAGGCTGCGGGTGCTAGACCTGTCTCATAATAAGCTGGACCTGTACCACGGGCGCTCGTTCACAGAGCTGCCGCGCCTGGAGGCCCTGGACCTCAGCTATAACAGCCAGCCCTTCAGCATGCAGGGCGTGGGCCACAACCTCAGCTTTGTGGCCCAGCTGCCCACCCTGCGCTACCTCAGCCTGGCACACAACGACATCCACAGCCGTGTGTCCCAGCAGCTCCGCAGCACCTCCCTGCAGGCCCTGGACTTCAGCGGCAATGCCCTGAGCCGCATGTGGGCCGAGGGAGACCTCTACCTCCACTTCTTCCAAGGCCTGAGAGGCCTGGTCTGGCTGGACTTATCCCAGAATCGCCTGCATACCCTCTTGTCCCGCAACCTGTACAACCTCCCTAAGAGTCTGCGGCTGCTGCGTCTCCGTAACAATCACCTGGCTTTCTTCAAGTGGAGCAGCCTCACCCTCCTGCCCAACCTGGAAGTCCTGGACCTGGCGGGAAACCAGCTGAAGGCCCTGACCAACGGCACCCTGCCTGCTGGCAGCAGGCTGCGGAGGCTGGACCTCAGCAGCAACAGCATCAGCTTTGTGGCCACCAGCTTCTTTGCCCTGGCTGTGGAGCTGCGAGAGCTCAACCTCAGCGCCAACGCCCTCAAGACGGTGGAAGCCTCCTGGTTTGGACCCTCGGCAAGTTCCCTGAACATGCTGGATGTGAGTGCCAACCCTCTGCACTGCGCCTGCGGGGCAGCCTTCGTGGACTTCCTGCTGGAGGTGCAGGCGGCCGTGCCTGGGCTGCCCAGCCGGGTACAGTGTGGCAGTCCGGGCCAGCTCCAGGGCCGCAGCATCTTCGCACAGGACCTGCGCCTCTGCCTGGACGAGACCCTCTCCTGGGACTGTTTTGGCCTCTCACTGCTGGCTGTGGCTCTGGGCCTGGCTGTGCCCATGCTGCACCACCTCTGCGGCTGGGACCTCTGGTACTGCTTCCACCTGGGCCGGGCCTGGCTTCCCCGGTGGGGACGGTGGGGTGAGGACACCCTGCCCTATGATGCCTTCGTGGTCTTCGACAAGGCGCAGAGCGCCGTGGCCGACTGGGTGTACAACGAGCTGCGGGGTCGGCTGGAGGAGCGCCGTGGGCGCCAGGCACTCCGCCTGTGCCTGGAGGAGCGCGACTGGGTGCCGGGCAATACGCTCTTTGAGAACCTGTGGGCCTCCGTCTATGGCAGCCACAAGACGCTGTTTGTGCTGGCCCACACGGACCGGGTCAGTGGCCTCTTGCGCGCCAGCTTCCTGCTGGCCCAGCAGCGCCTGCTGGAGGACCGCAAGGATGTCGTGGTGCTGGTGATCCTGAGCCCTGACGCTGGCCGCTCCCGCTATGTGCGCCTGCGCCGGCGCCTTTGCCGCCAGAGTGTCCTCCTTTGGCCCCACCAGCCCAGTGGTCAGGGCAGCTTCTGGGCCCAGCTTGCCATAGCCCTGACCAGGGACAACCGCCACTTTTATAACCGGAACTTCTGCCGCGGACCCACAGCCGAATAGTCCTGAGGCACAGTGCTGCCCAGCCCCTTCCACGCTCGCCCTCCCGCCTGCTCTGCAGCCCACAGCTGTGCCCGTGCCCCCACTGGTGACCCCCAGCCCAACCTGGAATAGAGCAGGTACTCAACAAGGCCAGGCGAGGTGGCTCTCGCCTGTAATCCTAGCACTCTGGGAGGCTGAGGAGGGAGGATCACTCGAGGTCAGGAGTTCGAGACCAGCCTGAGCAAGAACGAGACCCTATCTCTACTAAAAATAGAAAGAAATTAGCTGGACAACCAAAAATATATAGAAAATATTAGCCGGGCATGGTGGTGCATGCCTTTAGTCCTGGCTACTGGGGAGGCTGCGGCAGGAGGATCACTTGAGCCCAAGAGTCTGAGGTTGCTATAAGCTAGGCTGACGCCAGGGCACTCTAGCTTGGGCAACAGAGTGAGACTGTGTCTCAAAAACAGTAAAAAATAAAACAATAAATAAATGCCACTGGAGGCCAGATGACTAACCGTGTGCTCACTGGAGGTATGGCTGGGAGGAAGGAAAGGAGAATTCTCCAGGCCTCCATAAGTGAAAAGGGACAAGAGATGGTTAGGGGAAAATTGTCATAGACTGGACAAAGGTCTGCAGGGGAGAGAAGCTGCTGAGGGCAGTTTTGTTCATGGGCATCTTTTCAGGGAGGTCTAATGATGGACACCAGATGTGGTCTCGGCCCTTCCTGGAGAGCAGGGGCAGGTCTCTTGAACGTCCCGCCCTGCCCTTCCCAAGCAGAGCCAGGCAGCCGCTGCCAGGCCTGGTCAGCACTCCTCTGTTGTGTATTGCTCTCAGGAATTTACTCCTTTCACCTACTGGACTGAAAATGCCTTGAGGGCAGAGAACCTTCTGCCTGGTTTGTTTCTGGCCTCCAGCAAAGTCCCAAGAGGCGGCAGCTCAGGGCAATATTCATTCTAAAATAAGGAACACATGGATTTGTGGCACGTTTGGAGGAGTGATTGCGTCCTCTAGTGGCCATGTCTGTGCTTGGCAAAGAAGGCCGCTTCCCACTGGGGAGAGGAAGGCCTGTGGGTGCATCCCTGCAGCAGGGAGCTGGGAGCCACAGAAGATTCTAGGCTGAGCTCATAATCCATCCCTTTCTTTTCCACCTAGAGTCACATGCTGGGTCTCTCTGTTCTGATATTGAAGGGATACCTAGGTGAGCTGCCACCTGGCTGCAAAGGTGAGAGCCCCCTTCCCTGCTCTTGCCTCTCAGAGCTGCCTGCACTCAGTGTGGAGATACAGCCACATCTGATGAGGACTGAGTGTGTTTGTGCGCCTCTGTTTTTGATATACAGTGTGTATTTATGGACACAGCTAGAAGCCCTGATGAGAAGAGATCAATGTTTGGAGAGGTCAGGGTCTGTACCAATAAATACAATGGAGCCATGAGTAGTGTCAGGCTTGGGGCCCTTGAGGGGCCCTGTCCTGGGTGGGCTGCCTACGCTATCACAGCAACCACACGTGGCCTTTGAGGGGCAAGGGAGAAATGCAGTCCAAACACAGCTGACAGAGCTTGGCCTGGGGCGGGCTGCAGGAGAGTTGAACCGGTCTGACTGGCCCAGGCCAGTTTGGGGTCTGCTCTGCCACTCAGGGCCCCTAGAGGGGAGGGTTGGAGCTGGCGGCAGACAGCTAATTTTGTAGCCTGATTGTGGGCTTCTGTGGTGGGCTGGCGTTCCCTGTTCTCTGCTCATCTGAAAGACAGAAGGAGGGTCTCTAACCTACCTATCGAAGCCCCATGTGGGCTCTGACCTGACCTGTCATACTGCCTTGGCTGATGCCCGGAAGAAAAGGAAACAAGGTGAGTCCTTTCTCCTAGTCTGGAGTCTGGGGGAGTAACCTGTTGAGTGGCTCTAACACTATTCTGGACACAACCAGCAGCAGAAGCAGGAAGCAGGAAGCAGGAAGCAGGGCCTTATCCAGGGAACCATGTTTTGCATGTAGGAAGCACAACTTACCTCCTTCTCAGGATAGCCAAGTTTGCCTCTGGCAGTCCCAGGTGGGACTTCCATCTAGCCACCCACACACCACAGTCCTAGTGCTTTCGGGGCTGGGGATTCAGAAGAACGTTTTGCAGATGAAGCGTGGGGGCTGCAGCTATGCCAGGACTGTTGGGCTTGGCTTGAGTGAATCTGGGGTCCATGGCACTTGCCTCTGTGCTGTGTGTGGGACCAGAGGACAGAGCTCTCCTATCTCAAGTCCTGAAGAGGCGGTCAGAGCTGGGCCTCTCTGAGGCTGGGTGAGGGCAGCTCCCACTGCACTGTAGTCAGGCAGGGTACACACGGCGGGCCCCAGGCCCTCTCCTCCGTACTGCCAGCCATCCTCGCCCATTAACACTGCCTTGGCTCTGCAAGACCAGGAAAGAGATAGGACTCAGGTCAGATTGCCTGGGCCTGCATCCCATTTGGGTTGTCCTGGGCAGTTGGCCTTCCCTTTAGGAGATGAGGTTTGCTCATCTGTAAATGGGAATGGCCAGAGCTGCTCTGCAGGGTGGTGTAAGGATTAGTGGTTATATGTACAAAGGTCTGAGAAACCTAGCAGGGCCTCAGTTGTAATTATTAGGTAATGGGATTTATACTCATGACTATCAGCTGATATGGCTTCAGTGTTTTCTCTCCTCCTAGGGAATGCTCCTCTTGGGACAGAGCACTGATGGGGTTCAGATGTGTTGAATCAAAGGCCCATGAAGCTGGGGACAGCAGCTCTCCCTGGGAGCAGGACCAGGACTCCTGGGAAAGGTCCCAGATCTGATGTGGCCCCCTCGTCTTGGGAAGCAGTGGGTATGGAGAGAATACTGAGGAAAACCTGATAGGAGGAAAGCCTCAATGTAGGAAAGTCCATCTACTAGGATTTCAAAATACAACTCACCCTTTTCCCTCTAGGACACTTTATTTAATGCCCTAGGCTTCCAAGTATTCTTTTTTGGGGTAGGAATTAACACACCCTTTTAATTAGTTTTAAATATTTTTGAGGTTTAAAAAATGTCTAGGCTGGGCACGGTGGCTCACACCTGTAATCCTAGCACTCTGGGAGGCTGAGGTGGGCGGATTGCTCGAGGTCAGGAGTTCAAAACCAGCCTGAGCAAGAGTGAAACCCCGTCTCTACTATAAATAGAAAGAAATTAATTGGCCAACTAAAATAAAGAGAGAAAAAATTAGCCTGGCATGGTGGCACATGCCTGTAGTCCCAGCTACTTGGGAGGCTGAGGCAGTAGGATTGCTTGAACCCAGGAGATTGAGGTTGCTGTGAGCTAGGCTGATGCCACGGCACTCACTCTAGCCTGGGCAACAAAGTGAGACTCTGACTCAAAAAAATAAAAAAAGGCTAAAGATTGTAATTTCTAGTTGGAAAACATTATCTGAATGAATACCCTACGGGCAAACCACTGCAAAATGCTTCAGCTGCATGTGGGGCAGAGGGGGAGGGATTTTCTTCAAAGCATCCAGCTCTTTATGAGGGCAGAGGTGCACTGGTTTGTGTCATTGCGACATCCATTAGGTGACATAGGTTGTGTTTCCTTCAGCATGGGCTTTATTTGTTGGAAGGGCATCACGCTTGACCTCCAAATTTGGCTGACAATTACTAACGAGATTCATAACCTTTGGGTTGCTCTGGCATTTTGACATATTTGCCAGGTTCTAGGCCACATTCTGGAAGGCCACCATAACGTCTGGATCCTGCATGGCTGCAAGAACCTCTGGATCACTAAGAATTTCATTGAGTCCTGGCATTCCTGCCATTCCGGGCATGCCTCCTCCCATTCCAGGCATTCCCCCAAGAGAGCCACCCGGAAAAGAGCCATACTTAGCTCCTGATTGTCCTCTGGCTTCTTCCTACCCCTGGGCTTCTCTCAAGCTCTTTTCCAGCCTTCTTAATCCTTTCTATTCTTTCTTTGATCTCTTGCTCTTCGCATTTTCGCTCATACTTTCTCCGATGTTTTGCAATTTTCTGGGCCCTAAATTGAACTTCTTTCAGCATTACACTAGCATCTTCATCATAATCCAGTTTACAGGTAAGGGCAAGATCATGGGCTGCTTCTTCCCCATGACCAGAAGTCTGTGTGTTTCCCTCTCCACTCTAAGGCTGAGCTGAATCTGGATTTGTTTCAATGGCTCTATCACAATCTCAGAGGGCAGCATTTGGCTTCTGTAATTGGATGAAGACACCAGCTGTCTTGGTGTACAAAATAGCCAACCATTCAGCATGGTGGCATCTGTGAATAGTCAATGGCCTTCTGTAGTTCACCACCAGTTAGGGCCGCAGTGGCAGCCACTTTTTTATCATTTGCTTGACCTGTCATCTCCTCAGTTCTCTCTACATTTTTATCTCCCATTTCTTGAGGGGCATCAAGGGTCTGGTTCGGTCACACCTTCATTATCAATTTCTAGATCACTTTCCTCACTTGATGGTTCCTCTGTCTGTGTTTTCCTCCACCTCATTACTGTTTTTTCTTCCTTAATATTTTCTTCTGATTTAGCTCTCTGAGTAGCAGTTGCTACTTTACCCACCATGCTCTCCACCCACTTCCTCGGGAAGCTCATTTCCTTGGGGTGCAGAATGCTCGGATCCTGCTTACACATTTTCACCAAGGCCCGAAGCTCGCTCACTGTGCGGGGGTCCACAGTCAGGAGGTGGAGGATGGGGCTGAGGAGGCTGCAGCCCGATTCCAGGCCTGGGCGCTAGCTCAGCGTGTTCGTGTAGAAGGGGCGGCTTCTAAATATTCTTAGAGAGGTTTCATGACTTCGCACAGTTTCACACTGGAGTTGCTTAAATAAGCCAAACCTCTCATTTTGAAGCAGTTCACACATCTCAGCTACTTCCTGCAGATCATTCCATGCTTTGTTCTTCTAACCCAAGAATCAGGGAGGGGAAGTGCACCTAAGGGCTTTGTTGGCCCTGCTGGCCTTGAGTCTTATGAAGAAAGAGTGGGTCTTCCTAAGCATTCAAATGGAAACATTGCCCTAGCTAGAGGAGAACAATGCCTTTGAAGGGAAGGGGGTGGAGGGAGTCACAGGCATGGGAATGTGAGGGACAATAGAAAGCCCTGAAAGATTCTGTGAAGCCACAGAGCTGGGAATGCCGAGCTTGTTTCTGGAGCAGGAAGGAACCGAATCATGGTTCTGAGGTGACGTGACTTCCATCATGTCCTGCCTAAATATCTGATTTTATCTGATGGGCCCATGATAAGGTTGTGTACCCCAGGAAAGGTTGTGGCCCACGGCCAGCATGCCAGCACAACTCTGAGAGGAGAAAGCACAGCTGCCCTTTCTAGAGCTACAAGACAGAGGGCAAGGCCAAGAGAATCTCCTGATCTCTAGTTGCTTGGTTTGTCTTCAGCTTAGCTATTTTTTCCAGTAAACTAGACTTGTCGTCATTGGGGCTTTTTTTCATTCCACACACATTTGCTCAGCACTTACTGTGTATCAGGTACTGTACTGTACTTCGAGGATACAGAAGTGAGAAGATGGGGTACCTATTTTCATGGAGATGACATTACAACAGGGCAAATGATCAACATGGTAAGAAGTCACTGTGGGTGGTGACCAGAGCTTTGAAGGGCTTTATGGCAGTGGCCAAGCAATGGTGAGAATGCAAAAGGGTCTGCTTTAGCTGGCGTGCTCAGTGGCGGTCGGACCTTGTCCTGAGTGAAGAGAGGCAACTATACCATGATCCAGGGTAGAAAAATTCAAGCAGAGAAAGAGTGGCTAACACCACCTGGAGGCTGGAGAGAACCTAGGTATTTGAGACCCAGAAGTGGGCCCAGTACATGAAAGAGTGAACAAATGATGGGGGACGGGAGACAATGCTAGAGAACTGGATGGGAGCCCAATCCCAACTCTGCCAGCCTGTGGGGAATTTAGAAGTTAATCCATGTGTGACTGGAAGCCCAAGAATGTTTTCTACATGGAAGGGACATGATCTGATCTATATTTTTGAAAGATCTTTCAGGATATTGCTGGGGTGGAGGCTGGGGCACATGCCAGATGGTGGCATGAACAGGGTGGCAGTAGTGGAGGGGATGAGACATGGCCTTGCCTGAGGTCATTGCAGAGGTGGAACTGACAGGACTTGCTAGTAGTGTGCTGGTGAGGGAAAGACAGAGCTGACTTCCAAACGAGAGGCTGAGCACCTGGGCAGATGATGGCGAGACCAGGGGAAGAGCAGGAGAGATGGGCAGACCCAGTGTGCCCTCTGCACATTACCGTCAGAGGTGCATATTACCATCAGAGGTGCTTGTGTGACACCCAGGCAGACACAGCAGCCAGCAGTGCATAGAGGCAGCCAAAAGCCCAAGACAAAGAGAGATCACATGGGGTGGGTGTGTTGAGTGCAGTTAAAAGATGAGCTGGTAGGGCCATCAACATCACAGGAGAACCCAGCCAAAGGGATGGAGAAGGACCAGCACATGCAGTAGGAGAAACAAGCAGCAGAGGTTAGTGGTACAGAAGCTCAGAGGAGAAAGCGAAAAGGCCAAGGACAGCCACCTCAAATGCCACTGAGAGATCCAATGGAAGGAAGAACTGACCACTGAATTTGGCAAGATAGAGGCAGTTGTGGTAAGAAAAAAGTGGTCTCCCTGGGAACAGGGATGAAAGAGTGAATTGGGGAGGTTATGCAGAAGAGAGAAGCGGGGGCAGCGAGAAAGGGGTCTACGTGGTCTCTGAGGGAGAGTTTGTTTTTAAGACAGGTGACAAAGCCTGCCGCACACCAATGGGAATGAGCCCGCAGAGTGGGGAAAGATAGATTCATGCAGCAAAGGAAAGAGACAGCTGCAAGACAAGGAGAGGACAATGTGCAATAGGACACAGAACACAAGTGGAGAGTCGGGGTGAGGAGCACAAACCCCTCTGCTTTCACTGTGGGGGACACGACTACAGGTGCAGAAAGCCACGGGCTAGGGAAGTGGCTGGTAACAGACAAGTCAGTCCCGTCGTGATGACTCGACTTTCACAGGGAAGTATGAGGTCAAGGAGGTAGCTGGAAGGGAAGCAGCTACAGCAGGGCAGCTGAGCAGCACTGACTACACATTGAAGATGTAAGGTGAGAAGTTGAAAGTGAAACCAGCTGCCATGGTGGTGTCACTTCTTTTAAAACCATTCAGTTGCTGGGGTGCGGCTAGGTCAGCCACTGGATGTGGTAGGCATTAAAGAGGGAGTTGGACTCAAGCAGAGTGGGAGGTTCTGCCACTCCAGCAGGGTCTGAATCTACTACCAGAGGACCAGTATTTTTTGATAGTTAATACATCTGTCATAAAATGCTGATGAACAATTATTTTTTGATTCAGAGCCAAGAGCAGAAAGACCCATCACTTAAGAATTTATTTCAGGACTATGTTTTTACTATAGATTAAAATTTAATATAATTTATTTCACATATAAAGACAACTCTGGAGACTATCTAGATATGATAACTGCCTGCGATTAGGTAAACTGAGGTTACACTCAGGCCTGAGCAGATACCAACTTGCTTAAGCCTGAGAAATAGGATTTCTCTCTTTCACTCATCACTTCAAAATGCAGCGGCCTTCTGCAGAAGTTGCACTCAGCTGAGGAATGTGGCTTCAGTTCCAGCCCCACTCGCTTCCATGTGACCAGCAGATTCTCTGAAGAGAAAGTTTTTAAATATTAAAGGGAGTAAATACCCAAGAAAGATGAAAACATGTCCACACAAAACCTTGTACACAAATGTTCACAGCAGCATTATTCATAATAGTTAAAAAGTGAAACAACCCAAATCTCCACCAATTGAGGGATAAACAAAATGTGGTCAATGTGTATACTAGAGGATGTGATGGAAAGAAGTGCAGTGCTGATTAACGCACAGCATGGATGGACCTTGAAAACGTTATGCTGTCAAGAAGCCAGGAACAAAGGACCGCATGTGGTATGATTCTACTTCTACATAACATGCAGAAGAGGCAAATCCAGAGACAAGAAAATCAGTGGTTGATGGGGGCTGGAGAAGGAGGAAAACTGGAGTGACTGCTAATGAGTATGGGGTTTATCTCTGGCATGATGAGAATGTTCTGGAATCACAGAGGTGATGGTTATAAACATTGTGATTGTACTTAAAAACCACTCAACTGTATACTTTAAAAGGACAAATTTCATGGTATGAGAATTATATCTAAATAAGGCTGTTATAAAAACCAAGAGAAAAACAATACTTGGAGTTGGGCTTTATTTCACAGGCCTTCGGGGAAGAAGTTGCTCCAACATTGCCTTAATACGTTTGGTTTAAAGTGAGCATGTCTACCAGAACGCAAAGCCTGGGGAAGCGGAGCAGCCGGGAGAGCTCAGGAGGGCAATGTGCCTTTGGCAGAGGCAGGCTGTGACTAACAGCCCTGCTCAGTTTCTCCTTTGGCTGGACGCTGGGGTGGGGCCAGTATAAAATGTTGAGCAATTGCTCTTGTCAGAGGGGTTAGTTCCTGGGTCACATGTCCCGGCATAGACAGCAGTGCAGAGGACAAACGTGAGCTGCACCTGCAGGGCCAGCAGAGACCTCTCTTCCCTTGCAACGTTTGTTACCACGATCCGTAAGGCACACCAACAAGGGGGATGGAAACCCTGGGCGGAATGAATACCAGGCTCCCTGAAAGCTTCCAGAATGACTCTGCACCCTCTTGAAGTGAATCAAACAACTGAATGTCTTTTAGGCTTTTGAACCATTAGAGAACATTCTTACTTTTTTTTTTTTTTTTTTTTAGAACATGAAGAATGGTAGAGAACATTCTTAATTACATGGAAAAAGAAACATCTGAATGCCTCTGAAGGACTTCAATTATAAATACTGCCAAGACAGCTCCTGAAACTCTCCAATGAGGCACCAGCAGCGCTCCAGGCACTCACCAAGGAAGTAGTTCATCATCTGTGGCGTATGGTGAGGGGTGGGGGCGATCCGCAGGAGCTCTTCCCCACGGGGCACCGTAGGGTAATTGATTGCTTGGACATAGATGTTATGTCTGCTCATTAGTTCATCACAGACTTCTGTGTTTTTAGCAGCATCTGCAACCTAAGTTTGATGAAAGCAAGAAGGTAAAGTTGCAACAGGATGGACTACTTCTCAGCAGAGATGCTAATGAACAGTGTCCACAAGGCTCAGGCTCAAGATCAGACTGTAGCAACATACGCAAGCTCGGGGGAGAAGGAAAATGGTGCCAAACACCTGTAATGTAGAGGTGTTCAGTGAGCACCAGAGAACAAAAACCATATTAGAAAGAAGGAAACTTCACATTGCTCTCCTCCCATGCCTCACCTGGGGAAAAGAGTGGTTCTATTCACACCAGCTGGCCCTCACACCCAGGATGTATGACCCAACTTCAGTTCTAATAGCTCTATTCATTATACTAATTCAGCTGTGACACCAATAAGGCTACAATTTGTAGTGGGAAGGGCATGACTTATTTAAAAATTTATAAAGTAGAATGCTGTATGTCAAAGCCGCTCAAGCTCTGGCTTCTGGAACTTTCTAGATACAATCTCTGTGTTTATTCTGTTAAGGTCAGTGCTCTGGAGAGAACACCTCTGCTCCAGCCTGCTGGGTTCAAAGTCTATTCTCATTGTGAAATCAGCCAAAGGCAGAAACACGGCAGAGGGCTGCTGGCTATAGCCCCTGCCCTAACAGTCACCCCGCCCAAGCTCCACTTCAGGAAGGTATGAACCAGAATATCAGTACATCAGGTGTGGAGGCATAGTCCCCAGCAAGTCCAAGCAAAGACAGGCCATTACCCGCACAGGGATGATGTGACTAGGGCAGTGGACGACCGGAAGGCCAGCATCCATTAGCATCTGCCTCATGAGCTTGACGTTGCGCTGGTGCTGGCGGCGAAGTGCCCGCCCCTCGGCGCTCTTCAGGATGCGTACAGACTCCAAGGCTCCAGCTAGCAGCATGGGTGGCAGAGAGGTGGTAAAGATGAAGCCAGCCGCATAGGACCGTACAGTGTCGATCAGAGAACTTGTACTGGCAATGTATCCTCCAACACAGCCAAAGGCTTTGCCTGAGAGGAGACAGCTTCATTTATTATAGCAACAACCTCTAAATGTACACGGCAAGGTGCTGTAGAGCATCAAACCATTTACTTTGCTTATCATCTTCTTTTTTTTTTTTTTTTTTTTTTTTGAGACAGAGTCTCACTCTGTTGCCCCAGCTAGAGTGCCGTGGCGTCAGCCTAGCTCACAGCAACCTCAAACTCCTGGGCTCAAGCGATCCTCCTGCCTCAGCCTCCGGAGTAGCTGGGACTACAGGCATGTGCCACCATGCCCGGCTAATTTTTTCTATATATTTTTAGCTGTCCAAGTAATTTCTTTCCATTTTTAGTAGAGACGGGGTCTCGCTATTGCTCAGGCTTGTCTTGAACTCCTGAGCTCAAATGATCCACCTGCCTCTGCCTTCTAGAGTGCTAGGATTACAGGCGTGAGCCACTGCACCTGACCATTGCTTATCTTCTTAATTTGTCCCAGGACTGAAAGTAGTACAGTCATACACCATATGACATCTTGGATCTTGGTAAATGACAGACTGCATGCATATATGATGATGGTCCCATAAGCCTTTTTTTTTTTTTTTTGGAGACAGGGTCTTGCTCTGTTACCTGGGCTAGAGTGCAGTGGCATCAGCATAGCTCACTGCAACCTCCAACTCCTGGGCTCAATCGATCCTCCTGCCTCAGCCTCCCGAGTAGCTGGGACTACAGGCACACCATCACACTCAGCTAGATTTTTTTTCTATTTTTTTTGTAGAGATGGGGTCTTGCTATATTGCTAAGGCTGGTCTCAAACTCTTGGCCTCAAGTGATCCTCCTGCTTTGGCCTCCCAAAGTGCTGGAATTACAGGTGTGAGCTATTGCACCTGTTCTCATAAGATTAAAATACTGTATTTTTACGATACCTTTTCTATGTGTAGACATATTTAGATACACAAATACTTACCACTGTGTTACAACTGTCTACAGTATTGAGTATAGTCACAAGCTGCACAGGTTGCTAGCCTAGGAGCAATGGCTATACCATGCAGCCCAGGTGTACAGGATATGCCATCTTGGTTTTTGTAAGTACACTCTGGAGTATAGGATGTTCACATGACAATGAAATCATCTAACAACGCATTTCTCAGAACACATCCCTGTTATTAAGCAACATGTGACTGTAACAGGATGCCAAACCATTTTAAAAAGGGAAAAAAGCTGAGGAAGATTATGAAAGGGTCTTGCCCAAAGCCACCTGGCCAAGCTGGTATCTGACCAGGATCAAACACAAGTCTTCAAATGAGGCCTAGCACCCCAGTGAGTGGCCTGGGTGTGCCCGAACAACCAGCTGTTGCCTCTCTTCCCACCGTTTCATTCTCACCTGCCTTTCCCACCTAGGCTTACTGCTCTGCCGGCCAGCAAAGCTCCATTCCCACGCTCTGCACTGTGTGTGTTCTTTAGAACAAGATTTGAGTTGTAGTGTTAGTGCCACTCTCTCACTCTGAACATTACCCTTGAGGCTGAAATTTTACCCAGCTAAGGCATTAACTGTTTTGGTATAATTGGTGTTATTTCCTACTTAAGTAAAAACAAAACTCTTGACAATTAGCATTTGCCAGATAAATATGAAAACTCAGAACCTGTTAGGATTGATTTAGGGCCAGAATATTTTTTTTCAATTCTTGTTGAGTCCCTTTATATAATCTGTATCTCAAGTTTCAGGATTAAGAACTCCAGAAGAGTCCTCATAGATCTTAACATTATGTTCTGTAATTAACATTTTTGCTGAAACCACACACAGGGCTGGGCTGGTTCAAACTTCTAAGGTGGAAAATTTCTCTCTCCAGCCTTTTCCATCTCACAATGAATGTACCTTCAAAGAGCCCACGTCATGAAAGCTCTTTAAAATAAAAGAGCTGCTGGAATTAGGACACATGAACAAGTGCTTTTCTCCTGGCAGGATTCTACCCTGAGAACTACCAGGCTCTCTGGGTTTGCATGAGGCTCTCACACCCCTTGACAGTGCTAAAGGATGATGCTCTCTTTTGTCTGCACTTCCTTTACCAAGTGTAGGCTATAAATTGGTATTGTAGCTGCTAAATGGGTTTCCAACTGCTTACCAACTTTTGAAGGTGAAAAAAACTCCAAATTTATACAATCTACATTTTCTTCTCTTTAGGGTTCTCATAGGCAAAGGGAATGTCTATAGTAATTGTTTGCATACAACTCATTTATCTTCTCCATAAAAAATTAGACTGAGGTCCTACAACCTTCATTATATTGAAGAGCAAACTGAGATGCAGAGAGGTAAATACCAATGTAAGGTCACACAAGTAGCGAGTTACGGAGCCAGGATTTAGATCCAGGAAGCATGGCTCTGGAGTCCAGCTCCCAACTGCCACAAGACTGCCTCCGTATGAGGAGAAATAGAGGAAAACCAGGATGAACTGGAATGTTCCCATGTGGTAGGCACAGAGCTTAGCACTTCCTAACACCTAAACCTAATAACTGCTCTAGGAGAAAAGTACTAGAATTCTTTTCTTTCTTTTTAATTAAGGGTAATAATCTGAGGCACAGAGAATGAAGGGTCTTGCCACAGCATGGAGCTAGAGCCACAATTATGTCTGAAATGAGTTCAGATGGCAATAAATGGTATTTCTGTCATGTTAGGCTAAGAGACTTACTCTGCTTCTAGGAACCATACCCCCATGACCCAGGGGATTCTGCTAAGCTGTGCCATCACTCATCAGGACAAATAAACTCACCACAACTAAAAAGGGGACCAGGCTTTATGTGCTATCACACTGTTTCCTTACCTGATCTCCCAGTTAGACTAATTAGTCCTTGGCCTTGTTAGGATAATGTAATTTTAATGTAGATGACAGAATTTAAAACGTACACATACCGAGTGTTCCAGAAATGATGTCCATTTTTGGCATGACTCCATCCCGATCGCCAATCCCTCCACCTCGAGCCCCATACAGCCCCACCGCATGGACTTCATCCACGAAGGTGATTGCACCAAACTCATGGGCCACATCACACAGCTCTTCCAGTGGGCACACTGCCCCTGAGGAAAGACCAGAGACTGCTCTCAAGAGCTTGTCATTTCAGAAATTTGTTTTGGTTAGAGTTGGAACAAAACAAACTTACATTCTAAGGTACTGTTTTTAATATTTGAAAGAAAATGAACTTGCCCCAATTTCTAGGTTACCCTGGGGTCTTAGAATCTAGTAAAAGCCAGAGAGAAAAAGCTACATTCATTCAAATCTATACAATGTCCACCAATTACAAAATCCAAGCAGAAAGTAAAAGGAAAATAAAATGCAAATGCAAAACAAAACACCACACAGAGTTTAGGCCTAGTTTTTAATTTCAGGTTTCAGATTAGTTTCTATTTAGACTTACCATCCATTGAGTGGACAGTTTCAAATGCAACAATCTTGGGGACTGAAGGGTCAGATCTTTGCAGCAGTTCTCTGAGATGGCTGACGTCATTGTGACGGAAGATGTACTTTGGCACTCTGCTATTCCGAATCCCTTGGATCATGGAGGCATGGTTCCCAGAATCAGAGTAAATCTCACAGCCTAAAATGACAAAAATGCTATTTATTGCCATCTGCATCAAAGACAAATTATTTCCTAGAGAGAAACTATAGACTTTTTCCTGAAAATGATACCTCGAAAATGCCCAGTAGGAAAAAGACTCTTGTGTGCCAGTTTCTTCCTGGCAAAATAACTAGCGAGACCTTTGAGAAGGCCCAGAGGTGTAGAATAACTGCGCGGCAGGCAATTAATCTGCTTTTAAATCCGGCCACCTCACTCCAAACCCAATCAAGAGTAACTGAAAATGATTAGTTTTTTCCTTTTTTGAGACAGAGTCTCACTTTGTTGCCCAGGCTAGAGTGAGTGCCATGGTGTCAGCCTAGCTCACAGCAACCTCAATCTCCTGGGCTCAAGCAATCCTTCTGCCTCAGCCTCCCGAGTAGCTGGGACTACAGGCATGTACCACCATGCCCAGCTAATTTTTTCTCTATATATTAGTTGGCCAATTAATTTCTTTCTATTTATAGTAGAGACGGGGTCTCGCTCTTGCTCAGGCTGGTTTCGAACTCCTGACCTCGAGCAATCCGCCCACCTCAGCCTCCCAGAGTGCTATGATTACAGGCATGAGCCACCACACTGGCCTGATTAGTTTTTTCCAAAGGATCTTCTTAGAATATGAAGGACATCTGAGGTATGCTTAAGGATAAGACCTTTCAAGTCTGAATCTTCATTGGTATCATGTTCTACTGGAACTCATAATGTACAGTTAGCATGTCATACTCAATCCAAGAGCAAATGTTTCCAGATAGGACTGTTACTCTTTTTTTTCTATATTTTTTTTCTTAATTTATAATTTTTCACTTTTTTTTTCTTTGACTCATATCTGCAGGTGCAGTGTAAGGACTGTTACTTTCAATTGAGAGTTTTTTGGTAAGCTTTCTTTGTTGCCAATATTCTTTTTTTTTTTTTTCACATGGCAGAGAGTACTGCTATATAAACCAATATTCTTATTATTACTAAAAACACCAAAACTCTAGGGCACTCATTCCAGGCCTCCTTACCTGGCATCATCTTGGCCAGGGTGAAGAGGGTCGAGTCATTGGCCACAAAGCATGAGGAAAACAAGAGTGCTGCATCTTTCCCATGAAGGTCAGCCAGCTCCTGCTCCAGGTCCACGTGGAATTTACTAGTTCCTGAAATATTTCTAGTACCGCCTGCCCCAGCACCATGTTGTTTCAAAGTATCCCTGTTTAAAAAAAAAAAAAAAAATTAGCCAAATACGCCAGAAAATAGAAACGAAAGGAAAAAAAAAGAAAGAAAGAAAGAAAAGGAAAGGTCATGATTCTAAACGCTCTGTGAATTGTTCCAGGATCCAGGAGACAGAAACTTACATTGATCTAGCAATTCTCTCACTGTGAAACCTGGGACCAGAAATTTCAACTGACTTCATCTTAGACTAGGTGGGAGAAGGTATCCATACTAGAGTAATGATACCTCTAGGGACCATTAAGAACAAGTGTTCATTTGACAGTCAATAAGTACTTAGTATTAGCTGAGTTAATTTCCTAAAGTTTCTTTTCTCTAAGAACATTCTTTCCTTAAATAACATGACATATTAAGGGGCAAAAACCTTAGAGAAAAATCTTGGATGGTGGTCACCTAAACCCTCTGCAAACCAGTCACATAACATTAGGGTACACTGATAGTTATACCTTAGATGGACTCTCTTTAGCAAGCCTCTTGGAGAGTTTCGCAAGCAACTCTCTCAAGCAACCCTGGCCATGGCAATCCTCCTAAAGGACATGAATGATGGGATCTGACATCCTTTTTGACATGGCTTTTTGAAGTAGCTTTTCCTCTAGTGCTGCTAAATCTGTATTTCTCCACCTGCAGCCATGAACAAAGGTGTCTCTGTGCAAGATTGCCTGGTGTTAAAGGTACACTTACTTGTGGAGTGGTAGGAAGTGAACCGACATGTGTAGTAAATAAGCCCATAAGCTTGAACCCTCACACACTAAGGGGTTCCACCAGCTTCTTGCATGTTGGAGTTTCTTTAAAAGTAATCTGTAGATGTTTTCAACAGCTAAGGATAGTACTTTGCTATGGCACATTTTCAGCTGCTGAGTTTTCCCTCCATAAAAGATCCAACCCTTATAAATTATCAATGTATTGCCAAATAACACCAGTGACATTTGAAAGCTGAGGGCTACTTACATAACTGCGCCACACACCCGTGGGTGCCGACTCATTCCTAGGTAGTCATTACTGCACCAGACTGACACCTGCTTTTTGGTGATGAGGGAGTCTGAATAGTCATCTGCCATGGGGAAGATGTGCGCCCTCCGGTTTACAGTTTTAAAGACTCGATAGGTGTGGTCATTTTTTTTCTCGTCAATCTTCTTCTCAAAGAAACGATCATACTGAAAAGTGGAAACAGCTAAAAACCAAACAAAAGATAGTACAGTCTGAAGGTTAAGAAGCACATTTGCGTTTCGGTGAAAGACAGACTTGAGTTCAAGTTCCTGCTTGAGTAGTAGGGAGATTCTAGGCAAGCTACTTAACGTCCTCACCTAGAAAGGAGTAATTGAGACTGTGCACAACAAGTGTTGGGCAGCGAGCAGTGCGAGGATGGTAGGTATTAAAGACAGAAGGCAGGCTACCAACAGCATCTGTAGTTACTACACCTAATCACTCAAGCAAGGGACGCAACTTTCGATCCTCAACTCACCATGCAATTTTATGTTTAATCTGATGTATGTTTAAGTTATATACTCCTATATCAGGAAAATAACAATGAGACTTACATTTTGGCAAGTTATCTTGAAGAAGATGAGACACTCTTTCTGGTCTTTGTTTTCGCATGATATCCTGGAAATTCTTCGGCAATTTACTTGTATCCCCTCCGTCAGTCTCCATGCTAATCACACTGGGGTTCACTGAGGTTTGGGCAACCTCTGTAGCAAAAGCAACAAGAGGCAAATGGGACCGACATTCTATTCTAAGCTTACAATACCCTCCAGACATATTGTCAAAAATGTTTTACTGCCTAGTTCATAAAAAAAGCCAATCATAATCAAAATTAGTTGTAACTGAGTGTATGAAGCATCTCTTCTTCTATTTTAGTTATTGTAATGACCAATTCTTGGTGTTATTTTCAGAGCTACCAGCCAGCTTTAACGAACATGAAAGTTCAAAGCTTTCTAGCTGGTTGACGTGCCTTTCCTACTCTATCCCTAACCCTTCTGAATCTGAATTTCAATTTTCTTCACAGAAACCAATTTTGGCCATATGCATAATTTCTGCTGGTGGGGCTTTTTGGGGGCTTTGGGTACTCTGTGGATATAGCCACAGCTGGAATTAAGGTTGCCACTCAATGACCATCAGTAAGACATATAGCTTGGGAGTCCTAGGACCAGCACTTACTGCAGTAACACCAGTTTTCTACCTTTTATCCCAACAAATGGTGCGAAAGACCCAAGGGACAAAGGGAGGTTGGTAGCAGCTCAAGACTGCAGGTTATTTTCAGAAATTAAGCATGTTACTATAAAAGCTGGTCACATCCTACACACTCACCACAAAGAAAGTCCCACATTTTGCAATACAGTCCTTTGACTATCTTGAGGACCTTCCTCTTTGGCCCTAAAAGAGGAATGTGTTTCCATAAATATTGCCCTAATAATAGTTCATACACAAATCTGAAGGTCCAAAAGAGCCAAAAAGACCTCTTCACTCTTCCTAAGGGTCCGTGTTTCATCTTACCTTTCCTCACAGCATGCATTTCCTGCACATCTTCCTGAAGCTCGAGACTGGCTTTGCAGAAGACACTGCTGCCCCTCTGGCTCATCTGTGCTGCCAGGAAAGGGCATTTGCTTGCAGTGCCCTGGCTCGTGGCAGGCAAGGGGTGTCCAGACGGAAGCTGTGTGCCATCTGGAGTCTGCTGGGATCCGTCAGGAGCCTGCTGGACCTTGGCTTTGGCAGTTTTGTCCTCTGAAGGAGGAAATGGAAAAAGTGAAGCATCAGATCTGGCTGCACAGTATACAAGAAAACCACTTATTTCTTTCTCTTATAGCCTCAAAGATAAACTTTATACTTATTCTACCCCACCATCAAGACACAAGCTTATTTTTATTAGGTTCTGCTAATCTATTTTCTCATCTGTCTCACTGGAAACAAAGCTCCTATGAAAAGTTAATTGGCACATTCAGTTACCTCTCAAACCCATAGCATTTCTCCTTACAAACCAAAAAAAGTACTGTTTTCTAGTTATAGACAACCCACAGTCCTCAGTTGGACCACTTCCAGTACATTCTACCCCAAGTACACTCTGTTTATTTCATGAGAGGTCATATTCTCTAAGGTAATTGGAAGTAGTCATACAAATTTTTACTCTAATATTTACAAAAAAATTTTTTTTATTCAACCTGTAGGAAAAGAATCTGCTAATATTTTCTTTTCACCCGATAACAGTGTCATTATAAAAATCTGCTAATATTTTCTAAACAGATCATTGACAAAGAAGCTTGCTATTGCTTAACATAAAAACTACTGGTTTTGGCCAGGCGTGGTGGCTCACGCCTGTAATCCTAGCACTCTGGGAGGCTGAGGCAGGAGGATTGCTCAAAGTCAGGAGATCGAAACCAGCCTGAGCGAGACCCCGTCTCTACTAAAAATAGAAAGAAATTGACCAACTAAAAATATTATATACAAAAAATTAGCCGGGCACGTGGCACATGCCTGTAGTCCCAGCTACTCGGGAGGCTGAGGCAGCAGGACTGCTTGAACCCAGGAGTTTGAGGTTGCTGTGAACTAGGCTGATGCCACGGCACTCACTCTAGCCTGGGCAACAAAGTGAGACTGTGTCTCAAAAAAAACAAAAAACAAAACCAAAAAAACTACTGGTTTTCTTTTAAACAAAAGAAATGAGACTAAAACTTAGGTCTTTAGGTTACTGTCTAATATAGTTCAAATTATTAGTATGCTAAGAAAAAAACCAAGGTGTATCACAATCGCATACCTCATCTACTTTCTCATCTAATTCATCAAAGAAATCTGCTGACTTAACACAGTTGGCTGGTAATTATGCTTCTTCTAGTTACAATGGCTTCCCTCTCCCCTTGAGCAAATTCATTCACTTTCCTTCTAGAAAAGTCTTTCTTCATTCTGGAATACTCCCGTGAGTCACTGGCTAGCCTTTCCTATAACTTGAGTAAGGTGTCTCAATACAGTTTTCATTAAAATCTTCTATAAAGGAAAGCCAAAAAAATTATTTTTAAGTTAATTTCATTCATTACAAAAGTAATATATATTCATTATAGAAGGTCTGGAAAAAAAATGAGCCCTATCGTTCAAACATACGCTTTATAAACATTTTGGTAAAAAAGACATAATTCCTGAAAATAAACCCTACAAAGGATTAAATCCTTTCTACTTAAAGAAAAAAATATTCCTTTTTTATAAGCCCACACCCAGAGCACACACCTAAAAGAAGTCTGTGAAGTAAAATGTTCTATAGGATTAAGTGGAATCTGAATAGCCTCATTATCTCTTAGCAGAACCGGACCAAAACTAAATTCAACTTTTGTGTCTTTATTAAAAACAAAAACAAAACTTTTACATACAAAATAAAGATATATGTATTTAAAAAATCACTAACAAAAACTGTATTTCACTTACATAAGGTACTCACAGTCGTTAAATTCATAGAGACAGAAAGCAGAATGGTGGTGGTCAGGCACTGGGGGGATGAAACAGGGAGGTAGCATTTCATGGGTAGAGTTTTAGTTTGGGAAGATGAAAAAAGTTCTGGAGATGATGGCAGTGATGGCTGTACAACAGTATGAATGTACTTACTAGCACTGAACTATATATTTAAAAATGGCTAAAATGGTAAATTTTATGTTATATGCGTTTTACCACAATAAGAACAAATTTTTGTAAAGAAAAGAAAATCACTACTTTAAAAGCCAAAGGCCAATATATAATGAGAGAAAGGTTGGAACAGAACATTCCAATTAAGGCACTGAAGAAACACTAAAACCACAACAGACACTGACATGGAACCCAGAAACTTGTAATGTGGAACACTGGCCACTTACTTCACCTTTAAAGATGTGAAAACTAAAAGTGCCTACACCTCGTGGGGTTAGGGTGACAGTTACAGGAGATAATTCATGCACAAAGCTGAGCCTGGCACAGAGCAACCTGTCTGTTAGTGTCCACGATTGTGGACTGGAACTGCTTATAATCCAGTAATGAATGCAGACACCCCACCCGCTCCTTCATTGCCAATGACACTTACTTTCATTGGCTGGAGAGGTTTCTTTGATCTGCTGGCAGTGTACTGTTGAAGTGGACAGTGCCCGAGGGGCCGTCTTGGCCCCAACTTCCATCATCTTGGGGCAGTTTTGGGCATAGAACAACAGAGATTTGCCTGCCTTTTGCAGAAAGGCCTGGGATACCCGGGATAAGAATGGGCAGCGGCGAACAACAGTCTCCATGTCTGGGAAGTACACTGGCTCCTGTGGAAAGACTGACGATGAGTGACACCAACACTTGTTAATAATCAAGCAAATACCACTGCAAGGTCACTGGGTTCAGGTGTCACCTACAGTTTATACCAAGGGTCCCCTGGGATACTAACATGTCTCACTCAAAAATGCCTAAAGACAGCACTAAGGTAGGACTCAACTAAAGAGTGGTGACCACACTCTACCCAAGTCACCAACTTCTTCATTTCCCAGTTCTATATAAAAGCATCTGCAAAGCAACTTCACCAAATGAAGTAAATACTGACAACAAATAACCAAGGGGGTGGAAAGATGAGGGACAGGTCAAGAACAGGTTTTGGAAGCCAGAAGCTCCTTAGGGAGATGTACAGTGCAGATAAGACACCTTGGCACACACCCAGGTGGAGAAGTGAGGCCAGGGAAGAAGCCACTGTCATCCATTCAGGCAGAGAGGTCTCTCAAAGATCCGAACCTTCTCCTGGTTCCCACACCCCGAAACTGGAGGAAGGCATCCAGTAGGGCCCCAGTCCAGGATTTCCCCGAGGTCATGCCCCCGCAGCTGGGAGAGCTGGGTATAACAGGAAAAGGAGCAACATAAAGGTAAGAATGTGAGAAGCGCCTTGGGGCCAACTGGGGAGCCGTGGGGCTATAATATCGACCGCACTGGGTCTGGTGAAAGGAGGCAGACTTCAGGGAGTGGGGTCAGAGGTGACCCGGGGTCGAGGGCTCGAGAGCGGATGGGAATGGAATTCTAAAGCGGCAGATTAAACGTGGACTACCTAGAGGGGGCCGAATGGGGGAAACTCAGGCGACTGAATAGGCAAAAGGTCTAGAAGCTAAACGTTGACCCCCAAGGCGGCGGGTGACCGGGACAGTGGGGGAGGGGGTCTCAACAGCAGGGGGAGCGGCCGCCGGGCTGGCGGGACTCGCGGGAGCTTCCCCGGGCCGGCGCCGCACTCGGAGCGCGGTCCCTCACCTGCGCCGGGAACTCTGCGGAGGCGGACTCAAGGGAGACGGCGACGGGGCGCACTCAAGCTGAGAAGTCCAGACGAACGGTTGCCCTTGTCCGCGAGAAACCTCAGGCCGCAGCCGCCGGCGCCCTAATATACAGCGGGAGCGATCGCTGCGCATGCGCCGCCGTAGGCGCGGCCCGCTTCCACGCAGGCGCGCTGCGGCGAGCTCCGGGCTCCCGGCTCCGCGCCCTGGGAGTGGGGGGCGGGGCGGCGAGGTTCTCGTCTCCTGCGCTCCGCGGGTGCGGGTGGGGCCCCGATTTCCCAAGCTCGCCTGCTGGGAGTAGGAGGGTCGAGGCGGTGGGCGGACGAAGTCTCGTTTCTGGAGCTCATCCTGCACCTCATTGTCACCTCTCCACCAACTGCCCTATGCTTCGGAACCAACTCCTCAGTTGCGGGGCATAAAAGGGCAAGGTCGGAGGCGAAGTGTCATTAGGGCCAACTAGGAGGTAACAGCGCTGTTAAAATGGGTGTCTTGAAGATGAAGGAAGGAGAGATTCACGGGGTTCCGAGCCAGGGTCCTAATCAGGATCCGCCCCACCTGGGGCTTGTTTTAGATGCTGTGAAGGAGGGATTCCGGGAGGAGGTGGGACTAGATCACCCAAAGATGGAGTGGTCCTGGTGGGATGCGCGAGAGACTGGAGGAGGACCTGGGAGAGGGGGACCTGGGAAAGAGGAGGATGGAGCAGAAGCGGAAAGAGACTCTGCTGAGGAACTTTCTGGTCTGAGATGGTACAGAGAGGGGACCCATCCATCAGAGAGAGAGGGGAGGCACAGAGCCTGACAATAGTGTTTGAAACATATTAGCTACAATTTTTATTTTCCATCCCGAGTTGTCCAATGCTGCTCCTTGCTGGCCACCCTGGGCACCCGCTGGGTAGCTTAGGACTCCATCCCAGAGTTCAGAGTTGGGCCAAGCCTTCCTTGAGTCTCCCTGAAACCACACCTGCAGTGTAGGCTTGGCAAACCCCTCTCCGGAACGACGCCAGTCTGGCCTCCTTGCTCCACACCCTTCCCAGCTTGGCCCAGCCTGGGTTGGGCCTGTGCCAGGTTCAGAGCTACCGTCCTCCACTCTTGGGGAAAGGACTATTCAGGTTGTTTCTTCCCCAGCTGGGCATTAATAAGAGGGACAAAGTCCAGAACAACGGTGACCAAGGTGTGTCCGGGTATTTCCCAATTCCCTCCTTCTGAGCGTCCAGCCAGCTACAAGGCAGGCAGATGAGGCACCTGGGTCCAGAGTGACACTGGGATGAGTGGCAGATTAGGGCTGTGGTCTGGGAGTCCAAGACTCAGTTCTGCCTCATCCTGCTGAGGGGTCCTGGGCAGTGACCATCAGCCAGAGAGGAGGAGAAAGAAAAAAAGGTCAGCACTTGGACTCAGACCTAAATGCAGCTAGGAATGGGAACAGGATAAGGATGGTGTTGAGTGCTTTGCTTATCTCTGGGCCTCACTTTCCTTATTTGGGCACTCGGATAATAATCCCCATTCTACCTGCCTCACGGGCATTTTTGGGTGATCAGAGACAAAGCAGAGCTGGACATGGCTTCCAAACCCAGCTCTGCATCTTGCTTGGCTGTGGCCTTGGGTAGACCATGAGCTTGCTGAGGCAGTTTTGTCATTTGTAAAACTCTCCAAGCCCTGCTACTTGTGGTTGGCAGAAGGGTCAGGTGAAGTCATAGATTTCAGAGGATTATTGTTTAAACTAATGTCTCCAGCCTTCTGGGAGTTTCCTGTTTAATAGCGAGAAAGGTTGGGAAACAAGACAGACTCATATGGAAAGTGCAATAAAATGTTGTAAATAATTCCGGATGGAGGAGGCAGCTATTACTGAAACAAGCACTGAAGGAGGATCCTAACCACGAAGAAAGGTTTCCAGAGGAGAAACTGGTGCTTTCTGGAAGGATGGATCCACAGGGGACTGGGAGATTGTTGGGTGAAACCTTGTGTGGGAAAGACCCAGCCCTGTTGGAGTGGGGATGAGGGATCAGTGTGAGACAGCCGGAATAGCTGGGTTGTAGGAATATAGCCAGGACCTGAGGCCAGGAGGTCAGACCAGAAAGGCTTTAAATAAACCACAGGGCTTCCCAGTGTCAAGGCCCCCAAACCACCATTAGGGTGCTGGTCAAAATGCACATTCCTGGGCCATGCTTCTTTGATTCTGATGAATCTGCATCTAACCAGACCACCCTTCTGGTGATGTGTTTGTGTGGGGTATCCTGGGGCCACAATTTTAGGATATGCTGCCTGGGTGGTTCAATTTTTGAGACCTTGGCTCTGACACTTTCTGACTCTGAAATCTTGAGCAAATCACCCCATTGCTCTAAGCCTTAGTATTTGCATCTGTGAAGTGGACTTTATCCCACCTGCCTCGGTGGTGAGTTTGTGAGTTGGGGAGGCCCGATTCTAGTCTGGTTGTGATCCCTCCCCTGGGCTGCTGCTTCCCCTCTCTCTGTCCTCTCCCTCCTCCTTTTTCCCCTCTCCCTCTTCCCTTCCTTTTCCTTCCCCTTCTTCTATTTTTTATTTATTTATTTTGAGACAGAGTCTTGCTTTGTTGCCCAGGCTAGGGCTCAAGCAATCCTTGTCTTCTGCCTCAGCCTCTTGAGTAGCTGGGACTACAGGCATGCACCACCATGCCCAGCTAATTTCTTTCTTTATATATTAGTTGGCCAATGAATTTCTTTTTATTTATAGTAGAGATGGGGGTCTCGCTCTTGCTCAGGCTGGTTTCAAACTCCTGACCTTGAGCAATCCGCCCACCTCAGCCTCTCAGAGTGCTAGGATTACAGGCATGAGCCACTGTGCCTGGCCTCTTCTCCTTCTTCTTTTCCCTCCCTTTCCCTTCCTTACTTCCTTTCCCTCCCTCTTTTGCCCCTCCCTCTTTCCTCAGAGCCACAGAACAAATTCATCTTATCTCTTGCCCTGGCCCTGAGCAGGGGAGCCCAAAGCACTGGAGTTCAGGCAAGGTCAGGCCCCATCCTGGGGATGACGCTGGGGCCTCTTTCCCTCCTACCCCATCTGCGTCACCATCACCGCCAGGGGCTGCTGCACATAGCACCCGCCCAGCAGCCAAGGCTGAAGGAAAATGTCAACCCCAGCGTTAGAATTCAACCTCTGTATTCTGGGCCCCAGGAGCTATTTTTAGTAGTGCCCCTCCATGATGGTCAAGTAGCTCAGCCTGCTCAGACAGCAAACTTCCGGCTGTCCTCTGGGCCTCAGTTTCCACCTCTGCCAGCCAAGCAAGAAATCCTGCCAGCGTTCTCAAGGAGACCCAGGGGAACATGGGACAGCTTAGGAGATGGACAAAACCTCAGACCTGTGCTGCTGATGTTCACTGTGGCCGTGGGCCAACAGTGCTCCTTGGGGTGTCAGTGCCCTTCTTGGGGTGTCAGTGGTAGATATGGGGCTAGCGTCATAGAGTAGCTAGAGGTTCTGGAAACAGGTCAGCTCTACCCTGGAGGGTTGGAGGTGTGAGCACCAGGGTTTACAGTGGTAGGAACCATCATGTGAAATGGGATTTGGGGATTGGGCAGGGCGGTAGGGCTCTGAGGTCCCCAGCACCCACCTTGTCCTGGTCCTGCCTTTGGAACCCCCTGAGGCTCTGGTCCATGGAGGACAGCCTGGGAGGGGCAGTGCAGGCCTGGGCCTGGGTTTGTGGAGCCAGCTGCAGGGGAGGGTTGGCTCTGGTTGGGGAGGGGAGTTAGAGGGGCTGGAGAGGAGCAAAGCTGAGATGCCTCAGGAGGCAGGTCTGGAGTGGGCTTTGCAGGGAACAGCAGCTCTCATCCTAGACAGCAGGAAATGCCCAGAGAGCCCCAGAGGACCCCTAGACCTAGTCCTCTAATCTGGCACCCACAAACTATGGCCCAGAGATGTTCTGCTTGGCCCACATAGTGCTTGTTTTAAAATGTGAATCAGTTGTCAACATTTAACCATCAGGATATTTTTCATCACACCTCAGATTTTTAGCTTCTCTTGAGGGATCAGCAGACCTGGAGCCCCTGGGCTGGCCCAGGCAGGATGTGCTCACTCCAGTTTTCTCCCAGCACCTGCTTCAAAGGATCCCCAACATTGAGGACATGTAAGGTCCAAGCCATGACCTGCCTGACCTTTTAGGCATCAGTGTGTGTCCCCAGCCCTGAGCCACTTTTGAGCCAGGGAAACTAAGAAGAGCCAGAAAACTGGCTTGATGTCACACAGAAAGTGACATTTGTGCTGCAGTGGGTGTTCTGCTTTCTAGTCCCACATGCTGAGCTCACAGCCTCTGGAGGGGGGTCTGGTGTGAGGGGCTAGGGAAGGATCAGGCTAGCTGTGAGGGGCTCTCTGGAAAGGACTGGCCCAGAGATGGATCCCCAGCATTTGTCATCATCCCCCCAGCCCCTGCAGGTGGGTCAGGCCAAAGCAGCGCCCCTTGAGGTGATGGGGCGGGGGGGGGTGCAGATGGCAGGATCAGGCTGAGCCACTGCATCTGGGCGCCAGATGCTGGATGCATAGCGTGAAGTTGTCTCCCTCCCAGCCCTCCTGAGCTGCCAGGGAGACAGCCATCAGGAAAGGTGCTGTCACAGGCTCTGACCAGTGTGAGTAAGGATGCTGGGATAGAGAATGGTGGGGAGGGGGACCCACCTCAGAACTGGAGCCTAGTGTCAGAAGATGCCACCTGGGACAAAGCAGCCAGGCCAAGGGGTCCCCAGTGAAGGCTAGAGGAAGCCTGATATGGAGGAGGAACCTGGAGAAAGCAAGGGGAGAAGAAGGGGTGCGTGGCAGAGACGGTTGGGGGAGCACCACAGTCCCAGCCAGCTGCTGCTGCAACCTCACCATCACCAATGATGCAGTTATCAACCCATGCAGGGGCCTCCTTCCTCTCTGGCCCTGTAGGCATTTAAAGGCCTACCCAACACTCTGCTCAGACAGAGGGAGCTGGAACAAAGGGGCAGGGGAGGAGGGAGAGAGTGAGCGGGCTCAGAGGAGAAGTGGTGATGGCTGGGTAGGGCCAATAAGGAGAAGGCCAGGAAGCAGGAGAACACAGTGAACAAGGATGGCAGCAGTAGCTGCTCTATGCAAATGTTTGCCATGGTGCTGTGATTATGTGCACAACCTCAGGTCCCTTTCAAAGCAACCCTATAGGTCAGTGTAATTATGAGCATATATATAGATGGGACAGAAGCTCAGAATGGTTAAGTAACTTGCCCAAGGTCATACAGCAAGCAAGTGGGAAGCATAGCTGACCTGCTGGCCCTCTGCTTTCTGGTCCAGTGTTCTACCCCCATGGGGATCATTGAGAAAGCTGGGAGGAATGAGGTTTTCGGGGTCTCAGGTCTTAGGGAAGGCATTTCTGTATTTCTAGGTGACAGGTGCAGTTTGGGCAGGCAGATGGGAGCACCCAGCTAACGAGGCTGACCAAGACTACAGTCCGGCCCCTGGCCAGCCCAACTCTTAGGAGAAGTCACCCACTTCCGGGAACCACTGGGCAGCCAGCCACAGTCTCAGGAGGCAGGACTCCTTCCTGACCCCACACGCTGGTGGACACTGCTCACTCTCTATCCCCTGTACTGGGGTCAGCGGCTCTGGGCCCAGTTACGCAGCACCAGGGCCCACAGCCTGGCAGAGGCCTCCTTTCTGCCCCTCTTTGCCCTCGGGGGTTCCTGGAAGGAGGAAAGGGGGCCCTCCTGAAAAGAGGAAAGAGTTTTCTGCCCTAAAACCTAGAACTCATCTGTAATAGCAGGGAACAGCAGCCCACTCCTGTCTAACTCCTCTTCCAGTTCCAACAGCCACCCCATTATTTAATTTTCAGAGATAACAGTAGTAGTGATAACAGCCACTACTTTACTGGATTCTGTCTCTAACATAGGTACAGTGCCAGACACTGTATGTGTTTTAATATCTAACTCTCAAAAGCACCCGTGAAGTAGTCCCATTCTCTGAGAGGAGGCGGTGTGCTGCCTGGGTCCGGCTCCCAGCTCCGTCTTCTGTGTGCTCTGTGACCATGAGCAGTTGGCACAGCCTATCTGAACTTCAAGTTCTTCATGCACAGAAAGGGAGTGATGCTTTCTGTAATGGTTAAATGCTGTGTGCCAACTTGGCTAGGCTATGGTGCCCTTGTTTGGTTAAATACTAGTCTAGATGTTACTGGGAAGGTATTTTGTACATGTGATAATAGCTACAATTGGTTGACTTTAAGTAAAGGAGATTATTCTCAATGATATGGGTAGGCCTCATTCCAGCAGCTGAAGGACTTGTGAGCAAAAACTGAGGTTTCCTGGGAAAGAAGGACTTCTTCTGCCACCAGCTTGTCATAGAGGTCCTGCCTGGGTTTCAAGCTGGCCAGGCTGCCCACAGATTTCAGACTTAGCTTCCATAGTCATGTGAGGCTGATTAAAAATTCCTTAAAAATCTCTTTCTCTCTTTCTCTCCCTCTCCTATTGGTTCTGTTTCTCTGGAGAAACCTGACTAGTGCTGTCTACTCACAAGGTTGACAAGAGGTTGCCTCCCTGCTTGGAGGGGACCCCAGCACCTGGGAACAGCATGCTGCTAGTGTTAGCTCTTGGCTATGCATGAGGGAACCAAGGCTTAGAAAAGTGACTTGTTCTAAGTTTCAGAGTCAAGATTTGAGCTGGGTCTGCCTTCCCACAGGCCTCAATCTCTGTGCCCTTACCTTGTCAATCGCCTGCTTGCCAAGCTGCTCAAGGGGCTACTGGTGGCTCCCTCTCTCCGAGGGTTCCCTTTGAGTTTAATTAAAGCCCTCAGGCCCTCGTGGGGGAAGTGAGACCAGAGGTGCCTTGGGGCCCGAGAGTACTGAGTTTCCAGGTTCTTGTGCAAGACTAGCAGGCATGTGACACGCCAACATTTTCTTTCTTAGAATTATCATGGCCCGATGCTGCTTTTGGAGTTGTGCGTGAAATCAGCAAAGGAGTGAGAGCTAAATGACAACCCCTTGCCTTGGGGAAGGCTTCTCAGCCCGGCCCCTCACCCTGCAGTCCCAGCAAGCTAAGCCCTTTGCAGCACAGACCGGGCATCGGCAGTGCAGAGTCCGTGGGGTCCAGACAAGTGAGGACAGCAGGTGCCCTGGGCTGAGGGGCAAACAGTTCTGGCCATTGTCTCCTCAGGAACACAGCCCAGTGTGGCCAAGCCTTCTTCCCATTTTTTAAGAAAAGACTCACATCCAGATTTTTATATGAGCATTTTGAATTCTTATTGCTTATTAATAATAAAAACTTATTTACTTGAATAGGTATTTGTATATGGTAAAAATGCCAAGGTAAACAAAGAGATTCCTCTCATCCAAATCTCTTCTTATACATAATCACTGCTTTTAAGTTCTCATAGGTCCTTCCAGAAAGATCCTGCTCATTCATTTAACATTTATCAGGCCAGGAGTGGGCCAGGGCCCCAGGTTGGGGGCTCTAGTTCTATGCTCTTGGCCACCTCCAGCTCTGGCCACTACACTTTATAATATGAGAAGGTTGGAAATATCACGTCTCAGTGCCCAGCACTGAGGAGGTATTGGATAAGTATAATTGTGATTACTATTATGATGACTAAAATGTGAGTAGGGAGGCATGGGAGAGAAGTGGGGGGAGTGGGCAGCACTTGGAAGATGAGCTCTGGGCCCCTAAGCCTATGGAGGACCCATGGGAGGGGAATAGGGAGAAGCTGGAAGGCCAGAGTCCTCTAAGCCCTTGGTGGAGTCACCAAGTTTGGTGTAGCTGGTGGGAAGTGGGCAGCAAAGACAATCTGGACCCAACCGCAGGGCCTGAGAGCCAGCCAAAAAATGGCCCTTGTTCACTGGGCTTCGGGATAAGACAGCTCTGAAGCCTTGGGACTCAACTCCAGCTGAGACAGACCCTCGGCCTCAGGCAGGGTGACTGTACCAGACCCAGCCTGGGGGCCTGGGGTGGGGAGAGGGTGGCCACACCGTTTACCCAACCTCCAGAGCCCATCCGGCCGATGCAGTGGCCTGGTTGTGACACCTCTCTGTGCTTCCCCCCAGCTAACGGCCACCAGCCCACTCAGGCCCCAGGTTCCTCTTTGCTGAGTCACCCACACTGAGGTCCACTGGGACAGTGCCTGCGTTTCTCTGACCTGGGGGCGGGGATCTCCTGTGAACAGGGCTAGCAGGGCTAGCAGGGCTAGTTGTTCACAGGACTTGCTCAGGGAGTGTTTATTGAATGAATGAATGAATGAATAAATGCATGAATGAATGGCATGGGTAAGTAAACAAGGATTATTTGTGGACTGTGTGCAAATGAATGAGTCCTCAGGTCCCAGAGATGGGGCAGCTGTGGGGTGGTTGTGTCAGCAAAGAGGTAAGTGTGGAAAGCTAGAAGCAGATGGTTGGTGAGCAGATGGCCCAGAGGGGGCAGGGGAAACTGAGCCAGGTCACTCACTGGGCACCCAGTTGCTTGGGTGCCTTCAGAAGCCTGCCCTGAGGAGATTTGTAAGTGCCCACATCCCAATACTCTGCCAACCCACTGCTACCCATACACATGCAAGCTCACACAGCCCTCCGAGGTGTCTCTGCTAGCCTTTCTGTGTTTACCCCGGGACAGGCCACCTCTGATCCCGGGGTGGTCTGAGGACCATGTATATGTGGTCAGGAGTCAGTTGTGTCCCCTGGGAGCTGAGCTGGGGTGGAGGCTGAGGGACACAACACAAAGCAGGTGGCAAATCTTCCCCATCTCAGCCCCTGGTGCCCCCCTGGGTCTTCCCCCGCTCCCTTCTCTGGCTGGCACATCAGAAGATGCCCTTGTTATGCAGCAGAAGGGCTCTCACTTTATATTTGGGTAACTACATTTAGAAAATCAGTTTTCAACAGCCTGCCAGTGTCTTAGCAGAAAGAAAAGTGCTGGCCACTCTGAAGTGACAGTTCAGGTTTGGAAGTTCCTAGGGCCAAGTGTCTTTCTTTCTCTCTCTTTTTTTTTTTTTTTTTTTTGAGACAGAGTCTTACTCTGTTGCCAAAGATAGAGTGTCATGGCGTCAGCCTAGCTCACAGCAACCTCAAACTCCTGGGCTCAAGCGATCCTTCTGCCTCAGCCTCCTGAGTGGCTGGGACTATAGGCATGCACCACCATGCCCAGCTAATTTTTTCTCTATATTAGTTGGCCAATTAATTTCTTTCTATTTATAGTAGAGACGAGGTCTCGCTCTTCCTCGGGCTGGTTTCGAACTCCTGACCTCGAGCAATCCGCCCACCTCGGCCTCTCAGAGTGCTAGGATTACAGGCGGGAGCCACTGTGCCTGGCCTAGGGCCATGTTTCTGACAGGGCAGTCTACTGGTCACCTTCGTGGCATGCACACTGAATATCTCTCAAATACATACACACCCTCTCACACTGCCACCTGCCCAGCCCCTCTGGTCTTAGGGACAGCAACCCATGTACCAACAGCCACAGGCAGCTGCAGAGTCCCACTGTTACAGGTAGATAAACAACAGCCACAGTGTACCCCAGGGCTGTGACATTGTCACAGAGGCACACATGCATAGCCACAGTGTGCCCTGGCTAGGCAGTGTCATAGGTGGTGTCACACAGATAGGCTGAGCTGTGCAGGGTCACAGGGTTGTGCTGCTTCACCCCTTACCTCCAGGTCATGACCCCCAAGTGCTGCCTAGCTTGATGGGATGTGGCATTGTGGTCCCTTCCCCCATCTGCATTCCTGGCAAAGTCAGGGCTCCCTCTGCCTGCCTCCTCCATGGCTGTTCTTATCCAGGCTGTTGCCATGGCCTGTACATCCTGAAAACAATCCAACTGGCCAGAATGTGGACCCAGGGAGGTCCCTGGGGCATTATAGCTAGACTGTGTGACCATAATAGTCCCTTCTTTCTGGGCCTCAGCTTCTCCACCTGTTCTTTTAAAAATGTTTATTCATGGCCGGGCACGGTGGCTCACGCCTGTAATTCTAGCACTCTGGAAGGCTTAGGCAGGTGGATTGCTTTAGGTCAAGAGTTCCAGCCCAGCCTGAGCAAGAGCGAGACCCCATCTCTACTATAAATCGAAAGAAATTAATTGGCCAACTAATATATAGAGAAAAAATTAGCCAGGCATGGTGGCGCATGCCTGTAGTCCCAGCTACTCGGGAGGCTGAGGCCAGAGGATGGCTTGAGCCCAGGAGATTGAGGTTGCTGTGAGCTAGGCTGACGCCACGGCACTCACTCTAGACAGGGCAACAAAAGAGAGACTCTGTTTAAAAAAAAAAATGTTTATTCATAATATGTTATAGCCGTACATATTCTCTACCTGTTTACAGGGGCATAGACCTGGTGGTTCCAAGTCTCTTCTGGTACCCATGATGGAGACAGCTGTGATTCTGTGGCCTGGCCTTTCCTGGGCAATCTGGCTCCTCAATGTCTACTGGAACTTCATGGCCACATGCCTCTCACTAGTGAATGGGCCCCCAGTAGGTTTCCTTGGGAGGAAAGGAGAGCCCAGCTGTCCTGAGGCCTCAAAGGGGCCCCTGAGGCAGGCCTGACGCCTGGTTGTCTACAGGTGCCAGAGGAATGGCTGCCCAGCTTAGAGGCAGGGGCTGACTGGATGACCTCCCGGGACCCCCTGAGCTTTCTTTTCTTTTCTTTTCTTTTCTTTTCTTTTCTTTTCTTTTCTTTCTTTTCTTTTCTTTTCTTTTCTTTTCTTTTCTTTTCTTTTCTTTTCTTTTCTTTTCTTTTCTTTCGTCTTGGTCTGTTGCCTGGGCTAGAGTGCTATGGCGTCAGCCTAGCTCACAGCAACCTCAAACTCCTGGACTCAGGCAATCCTCCTGCCTCAGCCTCCCGAGTAGCTGGGACTACAGGCATGTGCCACCATGCCTGGCTAATTTTTTCTATATATATTTTTAGTAGAGACGGGGTCTCGCTATTGCTCAGGCTTGTCTTGAACTCCTGAGCTCAAATGATCCACCTGCCTCTGCCTTCTAGAGTGCTAGGATTACAGGCGTGAGCCATCGAGCCCGCCTCCCCATGAGCTTTCTACAAGCAACAATTCATCTGGGCCCAGTGGGTGTTTCCCAGGGCAAAAAAATGCCTTCTAGAGAAGCTGCCTATGACTTGCCATGAGCTCAGGCAGGGTGGGCATTCTGAGCACCAGAGCTGGTCATTGTTCTGTGAAGGCCAAGGCAGCAGCCCCTTCCTCATCCCTTCCTTTTTCTTGGACCCTCCCAGACCCTTGGGCTCTCAGGGAAGCCCGGGGAGTCAGTGTGTGAGGGACTGTAGCCAAGACCCCCACTGCCTGCCCCCCCCAGCTTGGGGAAAGGTCAGTTGATTTGTAAATCACCTGAGTCTAATCAGGGTCACTCTGGGGAGTGTCACGCACTTTTCAAAGGGTAGTTGTTGACGGTCATTCTGTGTCAGGTACAGTGTGGGAGCCCAGGGAAAATAAACCAGAATGCACCTGAAGCAGCATTTTTCTGTGTGATCAGATGTTTATAAAGTAAGCTCTGAAAAAAGTGTCCCATGGTCAAATAAGTTAAGAAAGCCTGTTACATAATTCACCTGGGAAGAACAAAGGTGAATGGGTTTCTTTTTTATTGGGTTTGGCAGAGCCTTTAACAGGCTCTGTGTTGAGAGCATTTAGGGGTGTGTGTGGGGGAGCCCACATGCAGCTGACCACAGAACTTTCTTCTAGAGCATTCGGTGGGGTGCAGTGGGGTGGAGTTCTCTAGAAGCACTTGAGGGATGCTGCTTGAGTGGCACCAGCAATCCCGGAGGGCTCCTTCTGACACAGACCACTGTGCCCTGCCCTAGGGTGCTGATTCAGCAGGGCGCCTGAGAATCTGCATTTCTGCCAGTTCTCAGGTGCTGCTATCGGGGCCCACTTTTGAAAAACCACTGATCTTACCTCAGGGCAGACAGAGTGATCTTTTAAGTTTGTATTTATTTATTTATTTTTGAGACAGAGTCTCACTCTGTTGCCTGGGCTAGAGTGCTGTGGCAACAGCCTAGCTCACAGCAACCTCAAAATCCTGGGCTCAAGAGATCCTACTGCCTCAGCCTCCCCAGTAGTTGGGACTACAGGCATGCACCACCATGTCCGGCTAATTTTTTTTCTATATATTTTTAGTTGTCTGGCTAATTTCTTTCTATTTTTAGTAGAGATGGGATCTAGCTGTTGCTCAGGCTGGTCTCGAACTCATGGGCTCAAGCGATCCTCCTGCCTCAGCCTCCCGAGTAGCTAGGGCTACAGGCATGCGTCACCATGCCCGGCTAATGTTTTCCATATATTTTTAGTTGGCCAATTAATTTCTTTCTATTTTTAGTAGAGACGGAGTCTCGCTCTTACTCAGGTTGGTTTCAAATTCCTGACCTCAAGCAACCCGCTTGCCTCAGCCTCCCAGAGTGCTAGGATTACAGGCATGAGCTGCCATGCCCAGCCTTATTTACATATTTTTTTAAAGACAGGGTCTTGCTCTGTCACCCAGGCTAGGGTGCAGTGGCGTCATCACAGCTCACTGCAGCCTCAAACTCCTGGCTCAAGTGATCTTCTTGCTTTGGCCTCCCAAGTAGCTGGGACTACAGGCACACACCACCAAGCCTGGCTAAGTTTTCTATTTAGAGTGATCTTTTTTTTTTTTGAGACAGAGTCTCGCTTTGTTGCCCAGGCTAGAGTGAGTGCCATGGTGTCAACCTAGCTCACAGCAACCTCAAACTCCTGAGCTCAAGCGATCCTCCTGCCTCAGCCTCCCAAGTAGTTAGGACTACAGGCATGTCCGGCTAATTTTTTCTATATATATATTAGTTGGCCAATTAATTTCTTTCTATTTATAGTAGAGACGCTCTTGCTCAGGCTGGTTTCGAACTCCTGACCTCGAGCAATCCGCCCACCTCGGCCTCCCAGAGTGCTAGGATTACAGGCGTGAGCCACCGTGCCCGGCCTAGAGTGATCTTTTTAAAGCCAAACTGCGTGGAGCTCCTCGTCTGGTGAGAGCTCTCCCAAGGCTCGCTCTCACTCAGAGTAGAAGCCAGGTCCTCTCAGGAGTCTGCAAGGCCCACCCACCTCGTTGACATCCTCCTCACAACTCATTTTTCCTCCCTTAAACCTACCTTGCAAATCCCCACCTTAGGCCTTTACTCTTGCTGTCCCTTCTGCCTGTAATGTTCCTGCCCCCAGTTTGGTGGGGCACCCCTCCCCCATGCCCCCACTCGCACCTCCGTCCCTGTACCCCTGCTCTTCTAAGAAGCCCTCCCTGACCGCCTTAGCTCCCACCACCCGCCCTCCTCAGCCCACTTTCAGCCTGCCTCTTCACACCTGAACCCTGCCACCTCCTTAGCCTCTGCCAACTCCAGGAGGCCAGGGCCATCCCATCTTGTTCATGGCTCCATCCCAGCACTGGGTGCAGGGCTTGGCACGCGAGGGTGCGTGTTGGGGGTGCTGTGAAATGAGTGGAGCCCAGAGTAGCCCAAGGGCTCCAACAGGGCTGAAGTTCAGGCCTCCAGGCCTGCCTAGTGCAGCTGGGGCTCTCACACAGGAGGACACAGAGGGGGCCTTTCTGGTCCTGTGCCAGGTCCGGTGCCCTGGGAGGGAGTAGGGAGAAGGGAGAGGCGGCCGGGCTGGGTGGTGGAGACTGGCCCTGTGGGCTTGACCACTGCACTTCATGAACCTTATCAGTGCTGCCCTGTGTCCTAACCCTGGAACACTCTGTGTTCCTGACTCATCTGCACAGAGGTCACAGCAGTGAGGATAAACTTAGTTCACCTGTGACCCTGATGAAGGTGTCCTCTGGCAGAAACTAGAAGGCTCTGAGCTGGGCAGGAACAGGGCTCAGACCTGTCTTCCCCATCCCACCCTCCACTGGCCCTGGCCTTGCTTGGGGTGACCCCAGTGGGCAGCTGGAGGGAAGGAGGCTTCACTTGGGCCAGTCTGTGGGGAGGTGATGGGGGAGTGGCAGTCCCCTCTGGACCTCCTCTGCCTGGTGGGGAGCAGCTGCCCATAATCTTCACTGGGGTCCCTGAGGCCTGTCAGATTCTGTGTCCTGACCCATTCACGTTAAATGGCTGTGCTGGCAGCACCTCACAGCCCTCCCCCATCATGCCAAGACTGTGGGTGTGAGTAGCCTTGGGGCCGTCTATAAATTTGCACATGATGTCAGTAATGGCCTTGCTCAAGATTCCCAAGGAATTTTCTTTTTTTTTTTTTTTTTTTTTTTTTTTGAGACAGAGTCTCGCTTTGTTGCCCAGGCTAGAGTGAGTGCCGTGGCGTCAGCCTAGCTCACAGCAACCTCAAACTCCTGGGCTCGAGTGATCCTTCTGCCTCAGCCTCCCGGGTAGCTGGGACTACAGGCATGTGCCACCATGCCCGGCTAATTTTTTATATATATATCAGTTGGCCAATTAATTTCTTTCTATTTATAGTAGAGACGGGGTCTCACTCTTGCTCAGGCTGGTTTTGAACTCCTGACCTTGAGCAATCCGCCCGCCTCGGCCTCCCAAGAGCTAGGATTACAGGCGTGAGCCACAGCGCCCAAGGAATTTTCTGATGAGCAAAGCTTTGACTTTGGCAGAGCTTCCATCCAGGAAGCTGATATTATGCCCTGAGCCTGGTTCTGCTGGGCCACAGGCTGAGCTACTTGAGTCATCTGTCTCAGCCCTCCTGGGTATGATTCCATAAATGGTGCTTTACTTCCTGTGCACCTGTACCTGCCTAGGCACATGCATGTGTGCATGCGTGCATATGTGGGTACATGCTGAAGTCTGCCAGCCTGAGTGCCCTCAGCCTCCCCCTGCCTGCCCTTGTTTTTTAAGCTAGCATTTATTGAGAGTTTGCTATGTTCCAGGCCTGTAGTTTAATCCTTACAGTAACCCTCTGCCCTAGGGTTGTGTCCCCCAAAAGATATATTCAAATCCTAACCCCCTGGGCTGGGCGCAGTGGCTCACGCCTGTAATCCTAGCACTCTGGGAGGCCGAGGTGGGCGGATTGCTCAAGGTCAGGAGTTCGAGACCAACCTGAGCAAGAGCAAGACCCCATCTCTACTATAAATAAAAACAAATTAATTGGCCAACTAATATATATAGAAAAAATTAGCTGGGCATGGTGGCGCATGCCTGTAGTCTCAGCTACTTGGGAGGCTGAGGCAGAAGGATCGCTTGAGCCCAGGAGTTTGAGGTTGCTGCGAGCTAGGCTGATGCCACTGCACTCACTGTAGCCTGGGCAACAAAGCGAGGCTCTGTCTCAAAAAAAAAAAAAAAAAATCCTAACCCCCAATACCGGTGAATGTGCTCTTATTTGGAAATAGGGACTTTGAAGATATAATTAAGTTAGAAAGAGTTCATGCTAGATTAGGGTGGTCCCTAATCCCATGACTAGTGTCCTTATGAAAAGAGGGAAGTTTGGACACAGAGACTCATAGAGAAGACAGCCGTGTGAGGAAGGAGGCAGAGATCTGAGTGATGCTGCCACAAGCCATGGAGCTCTGGGGCTGCCAGAAGCCAGAAGAGGCAGGGAAGGGTCCTTCCCTGGAGGCTTTCAAGGAGAAGGGACCTGCCAATACCTTGCCTTCTGACTTCTAGCCTCTGGAACTGTGAGAATAAATTTCTGTTGTTTTGAGCCACCCAGTTGTGGTTCTTTATCATGGCAGCCAGTACACCCAGCTTCTCTTACGAGCGCCATTTTACTTGAGGCAACTGAGGCTCCTGGAGTTTGAGCTCTTGCCCACAGTTACACAGCAGGCTGGGCTGCTCCTGGAATTGGAGTCCGGCTCTGCACAAATCCAAGCTCATGAGCGCAGCTCTCCTTCACGGATCCCTTTGATCTGTCACCTCTGTTGGTCCCATCCTCTGAAAAGCTACAGCACCCCCTCACCCCAACCCTTAGGGGAGGCCCTATCCCTTCCCTGTTAGTTCCTAAAGACCCAGGGTCCTTGGTATTAACAGATCAACACCTAAGTGGACATATCGGAATAACATTTATCGAGTGTCGGGTGGGTGGGTGGGAGGGGATGGGTATATACAAACATAATGAGTGAGATGTGCAATGTTTGGGGGATGGTCACACTTGAAGCTCTGACTCTAGGAGGGTGGGGAGGCATGGGCAATATACATAACTTTAACATTTGTACCCCCCACCCCATAATATGCTGAAATAATAATAATAAAAAAGACCCAGGGTCCTGGCTTCCCTGAGCCCCAGCCACCTTTCTCCTTCCCACCCCTCCAACAGGTTTCAGGGGTGTCCCTCACTGTGCCCCCAGGCCCTGCAGTGGCCTCAGTCCTTGATGTCACTCTCAAGTGTCCGTTTGGGAATTCTGGTCCCCCACAGCCTGGCACTGCCACTGTGCCCCTGCTGCCTCTCTGTCTGCACTGTCTCATTCTCCCTGTGGCTGGGCCCCTTTCCTCCTGCTGCTCCTGTGTCTCCAGGGCTCCGGGCCTCCACCTTCACTGTTTGCTGAGGACACCTCCCTGAGGCACTCAGCCTCCTTCTGTCTCACCCAGCTCCTGGCATTGCCCATTCTGCTCCTTGAGCCCCTCCCCAGTTTATTCTCACACTTCCTCCCCCTCCCCCTCCTGCTCCCCTGCCTGATGGCCAGCAGACCCTGCCTATGAGACCTTGCAGTTCCTCCACCCTATTCCTTTGGCTCCCTGTCCTCCGCCTTGTCCCACAGCTCCTGAATTCCTAAACTGGTCACCACCCCTCCCGAAAGAGGAATAATAGCCCCTGGCAGTATCAAACCAGGAACATCCCCTTTTACCCTGGGCTAGTCACCTGTCACACTTAGAGCTTTGCACAATCTGCCCAGCTCTGCTCATCTTAACAGCCTTCTCTGGGTGCTCTGACCTCCACTCACCCCACACCCCAATAGTGTGGCCTCCAGTCCTGCTCACAGAACGGTCCCTCTAAAGGGGAGCGCTGGCTGTGCCCCGTGCCAGCACAGCCAACTCCCAGCATTTCCTACTGCCTACGGGGTGGGCTAAGCACCCCCCACGCATGGCATTCTTGTGGGGACTTCCCCATACCCCTGCTGCCACCATGCTAACCCTCAGCCTTTACTCTGGCCCAACGGCAGGAGCTGCCACTGCCCAAAGTAGGTACAGATCTATTTGGCCAAATTTGGCACGGGCCTGGTGTGATTTGGAAGTCCTGAGACAGCCAGGCTGGGGGAGGGAAGGAAGACAAGGCCAGGCCTTGGCTGATGTTGTTCTGACCTTTCCCTGGACCAGCAGAGGTTTGCACAAGGAGACGTCACTGGAGTCCCTGTGTCCATGTGGCATGACGGGACACCATCACATACACATATATGTGGACACATGGTAGAACAGCTTGTGTTGATGTTCTAACTGGTCCCCAGCCCCTTACCATTTTTGTGCACACAAGCCTGACTTCCAGCTGCCAGTACTGGAGACCCCGTGCTGGAGGACTGGCTTCCTTTGTCCCAGAAGCTCAAGGCCTGTGTGTAGGGTGGGCCGGAAGAGCTGTGCCTCACCCTCAGCTGCTGAGGATGGGTGGAGACTCCCTTATACCTCAGGCGGGGTGACCTGGGAATTGTTCTGCACCGCGTCCCACAACTTCCAGTGGGATTGAGCCCTCGTCACCCGGAGCAGTAACTTGCTTAATAACATACCTGTTCCTGCCACTTTCCCTTCCCTGTCTCACTTTCCCATTCCCTCCTAGTGTTTCCTAGAATCACCTCCCAAATAAATGAATTACCCTTTTTTGTTTGTTTGTGTTTTTTGTTTGTTTTGGCTTTTTTGAGACAGAGTCTTGCTCTCTTGCCCAGGCTAGAGTGCTATGGCGTCAGCCTAACTCACAGCAACCTCAAACTCCTGGGCTCCAGTGATCCTCCTGCGTCAGTCTCCTGAGTAGCTGGGACTACAGGCACACATCACCACTCCCGGATAATTTTTTCTATTTTTAGTGGAGACTTTTTCTATCTTGCTCAGGCTGATCTTGAAGTCCTGACCTCAAGCGATCCTCCTGCCTCGTACTCCCAGAGTGCCAGGATTACAGGCATGAGCCATCGTGCCAGGCTGTGAATTACCCTTGAATCCTTTCTCAGGGTTGGCTTCTAGAGGAACTTAAACCAAGAGACATGGACATAGTACATACATAGAATCTCACATAGGCACACATATGAAGCACATACAAGCACTCAGAGACATAGTCATGCACACAAAGATCCATGGATGCCCACACACAGACACAGCCAAATACACACACAAACACACATGCACACAGAGGCACAGCCATGGATACAGACACAGCTATACCCGTACACAGACATATTCACATGCACAGACGTCATGCATGTGACTCTCAGTCATGCATGCAGACACGTGCACACAGCTGTGCATACACCTTCATGCATTCCATATGATCAAGAGGGGATCAGAATGAACTGACAGGACCCTCCCTCCAGGAGCACATGGATGCTCGGCTGGAATAAGATCTGGCTTCTGTAGCCATAATGGAGGAGAAGCTGGCCTGCGGGAGTCCAAGCAGACTGAGCCACTGGGGTTCAGACAAGAGGCAGTCATTCCTTCTGCATGTAGGAGGTAGGGACGTTGGAATCAAGGTTTCCCCTGAGGAGCCTGGACACAGGAGCCTCCCAGGTAGAGGGAACAGTGTAGACCAGGCACCAGGGCAGGAAGTTCTGGCCAGGAGGTAATCCCAGTGGGGTGGGAGGCAAGGGGAGGCTGAAGAGGTGGCAGGCAGAGCAGGTGGGCGATGGGGAGTCCGACCTTATCCTGGGGGCATGGGGAGCCACAGATGGGCTTTGAGTGAAGGAGCACACAGCAAGCCCTGGCGAGGCTAAGTGTTATCAGCCCACGTCTATACAGTCCCTTTCGTCCTCTTCCACAACCAGAAGATAAACCCTCTGCTCTCTGGAACTCAGTCTCCCTCCTGTACAGGGTGGCTGCTCTGACACTGAGCAAGTGAGTGACTTGTAGGGGTTGAGGCTACCTGGGACCCAAGGATGACTCACCACAGGGAAGACTTCTTCGCTTGGGCGAGCCCCTGGGCTCTTTGCAGCTGAGCTGGGACAGCCCCTGAGAGGCAGGGGAGCTGATAAGCAGGAGGCAGCGGAGGTGAGTCCACACCAGAGGGGCCTGTGACCGCTCACCTCGGCCTACAAAAATTGTGTCTCTGCTATCTGGTACCTTTTCCTTCTAGGGCACAGGGTGCCCAGGTCACTGTGTAATACCTGCTTGCCCTTCAACGCCCCGCCATACTTTCCCCCCTTTCCCCCAGAAGCCTGCCGTCCTGCCAACAGACGGGCACCCTCAGTGCTGAACTTGAACCCCTGTGAGGACATTCACTGAATTCAACCTGCTTGGGGCTCTTTGCCTCTTGGCTTCCCTGGCGTGAGGCCCCCGGTGTTAGTCACCGGCTTCTCCTGCTGAGCCAGGCACAGGGCCGGTAGACACTTGCCACTCCATAAGAGCCTGGTGATTCCCAAACAAGGATACAGCTGCCATTCCACGAACACTTGTGGAATTGAACTGTCTATTCCCAACCCCACAAAAAGCCCCTCCCTAAGTCCAAGCCTTGCTGGAGATGGGGGAGGGATTTCCTGGTACTTAGAACCCCTGATTCCAGGATTTTATTTGTTGGATAAGTCTGAGTGAACTTCTCTGTGTCAGACTAGGGCTGGGTGCCCAGCACCCATCAGTGACCAGCAGGGTGTGGTCCCTGCCCTCAGGGAGTACATCGTAATTGGGGGAGGTGGACAGCAAACCCACAATGTGCGAGCAGTGAGGAGGACGGAGCGGGAGAGGGTGCTGGGGCGGGGTCAGAGGAGGCATCTGAGGAGGTGATGTTTGAGCTGAGGCCTGAAAGACCACGAGCCAGTGAAGTGACGGGCAGGGGACAGCCGGTGCAAAGGCCCCAAGGAGAGCCTGAGCCCGGCTCAAGGGAGGGCAGAAGGAGGACAATGTGGTGCAGTAAGGAAGGGAAGATGAGGGAGGGCTGGCTAGGCTTGCCTCCAGCCAATTCCTCCAGGGAAGTCCCCTGACCACATCCAGTCATGGAAACCAGAGGGCCATAGAGGTCACCTATAGATGTCCTTCTTGTACAGGGAAACTGAGGCCTGAGATGGGATCATAAAGCAAGGCGGAGTCAGAGCTGGACTTGTCTAGTCTGTGTCCCTCACCAGGGCTTTATAGCTGGGTGAGAGTCCCCTTGTTCCTTGAGGGCACAGCAGGACTGCCCTTTCTTTGGGAGACCCCACCAGGGGACTGAAGTCCAAGAGGCTCAGTGGCTTGCCCATAGCTAGAGAGCCAGTGCACAGTTTAGAGCTGTGCTGGCCAATATGGTAGCCATTAGCCACACATAGCTATTTATATTTAAATGAATTAAAATTAAATAAAACCAAACATTTGGTTCCTCAGTCACACTAGCTACATTTCAAGTGTTCAATAATTACACATGACCAGTGGCTACTGTTTTGGATGGTGCAGATAGAATATTTGCATCATCCCAGAAAGTTCTTTTAGCCAACGCTGGTCTGGAGCAACAGTTCTCAGCCTTGGCTGCCCACTGGACTTACCTGGGGAGCAGATGCCCAGGTTCCAACTGCAGAGGTTCTGAACACCAGCCAGGACTGAGATTGCTGCTCTGGAGGTCTGTCCATATTATCTACTGGAGAGATTTTCTGCTTTGAATTCAGAACTTATGTGAGCATTTACATCCTTCTGTCAGCCCATATGTGCAGGCCAAGGTAGGGGGCTTTGGCTTCATGGGATCTGTCCTCTAATCACAGCTGGGCTGCTCTGGCCCCTTCCCTGGGTAATGTGAAACAGAGGCCTGGCATCTCTCATGGGGCTACTCAGGAGTAGGGGAGGGAGGCCACGCCATGCTCATTGGATGTGGGTAGAAGGGCCTGGCACACAGGGGCTTCACTATCTGATATGAGTGGATGGTGTGAAGTGTAGCTACTGGCCAGCTCTAAGTCCTCACACCTCTTGGAAAGTGGTCCCAGAAACCCCTGGGTCTGTTGACATCACTGTCTCTAGGAATCACCATGGCAGCTCCAGTCATGCTACCCACTGCCTTCAATGTGGAAGGACAGGCCCGAATGGGATGCTTATCCAGAGGGTCTCCCTAATGTCCCACATTGAGGCCTTTTTATCAGAGTAGCCACTAATGGTGAATGGAGGAACAGGGCTGGGCGAGGTGGGAGGCTTATGGTCACATTGGATCTCTCCTCACGCTGGGTCGTGGCTTGCTTTTAGAGGAAGCTGATGTACAGGGGCATGCCAGTTCCACTGTGGGTACCACTGAAGCCCAGAATTGCCATGGGAGTCCCTGGGGAGGGGCACATTGCAGGAATCACTCCCATAACAGGTGGGCCTGGTGTCATAGCCCCATTTGGGGTCTCCTTTTGCTTACCTTTGCCCTAGGAGGGGACAGGTGGCCCCCTGACCCATCCCCAGGTATCTTGCCTACATTTGTGGCCTTACAATCAGGCCATACTCCTGACCCCACCTCTTTTGTCCCTGTTCTCTAGATAGTCCATGTTCAGTCTTGTTAGCAGACCTTTACCTGGCCTGTCCCTACAGCTGAACCCCTCTTCCTCTTATCTCCAATCTTATCTCCAAGCTTAGGCTCCACTCACTGGAGGAAAATAAAGCAAGGATAGGATAGGTGTGGGTTGATAGGGTGGGCAGGAAAAGCCACACTGAGAAGGTGACGTTTGAACACAAGTCCTGATGGAATGATGGATTGAGCCCAGTGGACACTGGGACAACAGCCAGTGCAAGAGTCCTGAGATGGGAGTGAGGCTGGCACTTTCTTGTTTAAGGAACAGTAAGAAGGTCAATGTGGCTGGAGCAGAGAAAGCTAGGGGAGAGCAGTGGAGCAGAGATTGTTGGAGCAGAGGAAGTATGAAGTCACATATTTCACATTATGTGGCAGCTCGACATCAAGCTCTGACATGAATTAATAGCTCATAGAACCCCTCTCCTCCATTGTGGCAGGTATGTTATTATGATTATTTTACAAGTGAGAACACAGCAACTGGGAGAGGTGGCGTGACTCTTGCTAGATCACCCAGCTAGGAGGTGGCAGGACCTGGACTGTTCCCCAGATCTGCCTGACACCGGGACAAGCCCCAAGATGCCCTGTTCAGAGTTTCAAACCCATACCACTAATATGTGGAGAGCAGACGGATAGCATTGATGGGGCTTTCCATGTGCAGGCTGGCTGGGTGGGTGTGATCCCTGCCTTTCCCACTTCTTTCTCTGCTCTACCCTGGGGTAGCCTTGGCCTGTGGGCAGCAGGTTAGGGAATGAGGACAGGGTAAGAGGCTCTTGTAGGAGAGGTCACTTGTGGGCTTGTACCAGGACAGAGACCTTTCTGCTTAAGGCGCTTGAAAAAGCTCCCTTCCAGCCCCCCTCAACATGAAGGTCCCCCCAACATTGTGGCTCCTCCAACACTGAGTTCTGCCACAATATGGAGGCTCCGGTCAGAACTATAGTCCAATCTAATGGAAGTGGCACTGGGGTAGGGGACCTGCTGAGTCAGGAAGTGATCTTGATTTACACACGCACTGCACGTTGTGCTAGCAGCAGATCCTGGGTTGTTTGTGTTGTTGGCAAAGTCTTTGGATTTTTTTGGTTAAGCAATGAGCAAAAAGGGGTGGGGCATCCCCAGCTCCTCCTCCCTTGTGAGTAGGGATAGAAGACAGAATGATCTGGAAAGATTAGGGAGGGTATGTAAAATCTTCCAGTGATTTTCCCTTTGACAAACTTGATATTTGAAAACCATTTTACAGATGAGTTTCTCTAAATTCAATCTTCTAAATTACAAGCTCCTATAGAGCAGGGTGTTCCATAGCTAAAATTGACAAAAAGAAAACACAACCAAAACCAAAACTACCACTAACAATAGAAGAACCCTTAAATTTAGTGGCTAGATTTTTCTGTATTTAATTTTATTTTTTTCCTTAACTTTCCCCCTGCAAACGTTTGGCTGGCAGACAGGCGAACAACTGAATAAGACACAAATGTTGGTGGGAAGACTTAAAAATTGTCCTTTGAACAATGTGGAACAATTTCAGGGTGTGTAGTGATTTTAAGGACAATTTCATAGTGTCTAAGTTAAATTAGTCTGAACAGTTTTAACATCAAGGAACCAATTCTATACCAAATCACGTTTCTTGTGTCTGGCCTCAGACCTTCCAAGTCCAAATGAAAGAAAGCTCCTCCACTTGCCAGGTCCCTCCCATGTGCCAGTTTCTGAGTTTACTGAACCCGACTATGGTCTGCAGGTCCAAGGACACAGTGTCAGGTCTTGATGTGGTAAGAAGCCTCAGGGCCTCGACAGATCGTATCAGTGTTGTGGTCTGGCCAAGTCAGCCTGCCCAGGAGAGAGGTGGTGGAAGCTTCCTGAATCTTGCAAAACATCCAGTGCGGGTCATTTGCAGGTTGGGAAGATGCCGGTGGGGTGGAGAAAAGATTAGGACAGTCTGGGTATTCGGACCGCAAAATTGAGTAGGGACGGCCTCTGGTGGCCAGGCCTTGGATTGCCACCTCTTTTAAACGTTTAAAAGGGCTGAAGGAACCTGAGGGCCGGGCTGCATCACGCTCCCTATTATTACAAGTGGGAAAACTGGCCCACAGAGCAGAGGCGTCTTCCCGAGATCGCACAGCAAGTCAAGGCGAAAACTAAGAATCGAACCTAGATCTCTCCACTCCGTAGTTGCGATCCGAGTGACTCGTGTTCTTTTAAATCGACACTTGTCCTAAGAGCGTTCGGAGGAGCGAACCATTTAAAGAGTTCCCGAGGGGCGAATTAGTTCTTAATGGAGTTTTGCGCGAAAACCTGGCGGCGCGAGCCCGAGCGGGTTCTTTAAGGGAACACAGGCACAACGACCCACGAGCGCCCCGCTTCCGGGATCCCAGAGGCCGCGTCGGTGGAAAGCCCGGTCCGCCTCCTAGGAAATGTAGTCCCGCCTTCGCCCCGGTTCAGGGGCGTGGACCGCGTGAAACTGCATTTCCCAGAAGGCTGCCCTCGCCGTCACGTTAGCCGGGCCGTCACGTTAGCCGGGCCAGGGCTGGTGGGGCGAGCCCCTCATCCTACGCTTTTTAAGTTCTCGGGAGGAATGAGTGACGGCAGGCAGGGGGCTTTGGCGGCGCCGTCTGTGGGCTGGCTGGCTGGCTGGGCGGAGCTGGACGCGGGGGCCATGGCGGCGGTCACACAGCCCTGCCTCCGGTCGGGGGCAAAAAGCTGAGGCGCGTCTCCTTTAATTGCGGTGGGCGGGACGCGGCGACGGGGTCCGCGTTGCTATTGGCGGCCGTTGGGGGCGCGGAAACTGAACGGGCCGCAACGGCCGTCGCAGCTGCCTCGGGCTCTTCAGGCGCCTGTGGCGCCGCCAGCCCTGCTATGGCTGCGCCCTGCCTGGTAAGTCTCTGCCGCCGCCGGCCCCAGGCCTTAAGCTCCACCTGGGACTGTGGGCGCCTGGCCGGCCGGAGCGACGCCTGCGAGACGGGCGGGTGGGGTGCCGGGTTCCAGGGCGGTCCTCTCCAGCCGGGTTGACAGTCTGTGCGGGGGACGCTGGGTCGGGGCACTTACGGAGCGCCCCCTACTTGCCAGGCCCTGTGCGGGGCTTTTGAGGTGAATAGACAGTCCCTGCCTGGAGGGTTTGCACCTTAGTGGGGAAGACACAGCATGTCCCAACTCAGGTGTGACCTGCGACCTGCGGGCCTCTGTGGTCTGTCTCCTCATCCTGAGCAGTGGGTGGCTGCATGGGGTCAGGGGGTCTTGTTGAGCGTACACCTCCCTCCAGCGTGGGAACAGCAGGCCACTGGGATGCCTGGGATGGCCTAGGCCTGCAGTGTGACCTCGGCGGGGCCTCCTTGTTCGAGTTCCAGGCTCCTCCACAAGCCAGAGAGGAGCACTCCAAAGCTGCTCATTTTGAAAGGTGGTTTTGAACGGGCCTGGCCCTCTGGCTGGGTGGTAGCCTGTGGTCCCTTTAGGCATCTGAGGACTTGGGCAGAGGGTCCAGACTTCTGACCCCTAGTTTGGTACTCTCCCTACAACCCCGCCTCCTCTCCTGATATATAAACCACTGCTGAGGGAGTTGAGGCCCACTTGTAAGGAGCTGCAAGAGGGGAGAGAGTGTTGGGAGTTACCAAGGAGCCCACTGGACAGGGGTGGACCTGAACTTGCCCATGAGCCTAGAGGTAGGCACTCTCCTACCCTTGTTCTTCCTGGAGGCTCAGGTGAGGGCAGGAGGCTGAATGGGGAATGTGCTGCTCTGTTGGGGGTCCTCTGCCAGCTGTCACTCTTCCTGTTTGTTGAAAGAGGGACTCAGGCAGGTGTATGGGGGGGTGGAGCTGGGCACAGGGCCATGGGGCTTTTGTTCTAGTTGCAGCTTTTGTTGGATGGCAGTGGCTTTGCTCTGCCCCAGTGACATCTTTTCCCAAGAGGAGCCTTTGGGATCCCTGTAGCACCCAAAATGCTTCTTTGAAGTTTCTGATGTTTGGGGTGGGGGGAGATGAGGTATAACCCTTCAAACGCTGAGACGCAAGATGCTGTTGGGTAGTATCTCTGGAATATTCTCTCTGGTGTCTTCCAAAGCAGTGTCCTGTATGGCCTGGCTGTTTCTCTGACATTGGGTAGAGTGGAGATGGTGGTGATGCCAGCAGGGGCCTGTCCAGAGCTGACCTTGGGTTCACTGGTCTGTCTATGGTGATATTGAGATGATGGGATCTGATTCCTGAGATAGGGGTTGCTGAAAGGCCCCTATTTACTCTTTGTGGGTTTTTCAAAAAATAACTTTATTGGGATACTCACATACCATAAATTTATCTTTTTTTTTTTTTTTTTTTTGAGACAGAGTCTGCTGCTCTGTCTCCCTGGCTTGAGCTCAGTGGTGTCATCATAGCTCACTGCAACCTCGAAATCCTGGACTCAAGTCATCCTCCCACCTAGACCTCTCAGAGTGCTAGGATTACAGGTGTGAGCCACTGCACCTGGTGTACACCTTTTAAAGTACACAGTTCACTGTTTTTTTAGTATGTTCACAGTGTTATGCAACTGTCATCACTATCTAATTCCAGAACATTTTCATCTCCCCAAAGAAAATCCCATACTCAATAACAGTTACTCCATTTCTTCCCCTTCCCCATTCTCTCCAGCCCCTGGCAATCACTAATCTGCTTTCTGTCTCTATAGAGTTGACTATTCTGGACTTTTCATATAAATGGAATCAGACAAAATGTGGCCTTTCATGCCTGGCTTCGTTCACTTAGCATAATGTTTTCAAGGTTTGTCATGTTGCAGCATGTGTCAGTACTTCATTCCTTTTTATGGCCGAATAATATTCCATCGTATGGACATACTACAGTTGGTTTATTCATCTCTTGATGGACATTTGGGTTAATGAACCATGTTTTTAATTCTTTTGGATATTTACCTAGAATTGCTGGATCATTTGCTTACTTTCTGTTTAACTTTTTGAGGAACTGCCGAACTGTTTTCTACTGTTTTTATTTATTTGTTGTTCTTTTTAAAGAGTGTTTTGTTTTTTTCTGGATGTCTTGCATTATCATATGAATTTTAGGATCAGCTTGTCAATTTCTGCAAAAAAGGTACCTGTGATTTTGATAGGAATTATGTTGAATTTAGATTGATTTGGGCAGTATTGCATCTTAATAATATTACATCTTCCAATCCATAAACATAGGATGTCCTTTCATTTTTTAGGTCCTTTTTCATTTCTCTCAGTGATGTTTTGTCATTTTCACCATACGTTTGTACATCTTTTGTTTAATTATTCGTATTTTATTTTTTATGTATCACGAGTGGAATTGTTTTTTTTTTATTTTTGGGTTTATTGTTAGTGTACAGAAATATAGTTGATTTTTGTGTATTGATTTCGTATCCTGCGACCTTGTTGAACTCATTTATTTATCAGTTCTAATAGTTTTTAGTGTATTCTTTAGGATTTTCTTTTCTTTTTTTTTTTTTTTTTGAGACAGAGTCTCACTCTGTTGTCCCAGCTAGAGTGCCATGGTATCAGCCTAGCTCAACAGCAACCTCAAACTCCTGGGTTTAAGCGATCCCTTATGCCTTTGCCTCCTGAGTAGCGGGGGCTACAGGCATGCACCACCATGCCCAGCTAATTTTTTCTATTTTTATTTTATTTTATTTTATTTATTTTATTTTTCTCTTCTCTCCCTCTCCCTCTCCCTCTCCCTCTCCCCTTTTTTTGAGACAGAGTGAAAGAATGCCATGGCATCAGCCTAGCTCACAGCAACCTCAAACTCCTGGGCTCAAGTGATCTTCCTGCCTCAGCCTCCGGAGTAGCTGGGACTACAGGCATACGCCACCATGCCCAGCTAATTTTTTCTATACATTTTTAGTTTACCAATTAATTTCTTTCTATTTTTAGTAGAGACAGGGTCTCGCTGTTGCTCAGGCTAGTTTTGAACTCCTGACCTTGAGTGATCTGCCCACCTCTGGCCTCCCAGAACGCTAGGATTACAGGCATGAGCCACCATGCCTGGCCCTTTTTTCTATTTTTAGTAGAGATGGGGTCTCACTCTTGCTCAGGCTGGTCTGGAACGCCTGAGTTCAAACAATCTGCCTGCCTTGGCCTCCGAGAGTGCTAGGATTACAAGCGTGAGCCACCACGCCCTGCCTAGGATTTTCTTTATATAAGATCCTGCCTTGAGCATTTTTAACCCCTTCTGGCTATTGTAGGAAGAATCTTGGTCCCAGGGAAGCCCCTTCCTCATCCAGGCTTCACACATTTGACCATGGCTCTCCCCCAGGAGGACCCCTCGCTGGAGAGGCATTTTAAGGGCCATCGAGATGCGGTTACCTGTGTGGACTTCAGTCTCAACATGAAGCAGCTGGGTAAGAGGAGGCGTCCTGTCCAAGCACGGTTATGAGCTGAGAAGGCCAAGTTTCTATCTGTGAGGTGTAGTGTGCAGGGAAGCAAAGAACAGCTAGGACAACACAGCTTTGTCTAGACCCACATCTTGCTTTCACCTCCCGGCTCTCTGGGTGCTGGGCTTCATGAGCTCCATTTTACATATGAAGAACTCAAGTCTCAGAGAGGTTAAGGGCCTTGCCAAGGTCACATAGCCTTTGAGGGTGGGATTCGGGTTTGAGCTTTTCCCTGTACACCCTAGCCATCACTTGGGTCTGTCCTGTGGAATGAGCCCTAAACAGTAGTTCCTTTTCCTTGAATCTTTATTGATTCTGTTGCCCATGGTAATATGGCACACCTTGTTGAAGAGACCTACCCCAGTGAGAAGGATGTTGAGTAGAGCTGGGGACCCGCTCTTCCACTGCCCTTATGCTACATTTGAGTGCACTCGCCTTCCTTGGTTGCATGGGGGTTCATACACAGCTTTTATGAGTGCGTTTTCTTATTTTCACGGACAAGGCTTGCCCCTTCATCTTATCATTGAGGTCCCTGCCAGAGGCGGCTGGCTTCATGATATGCTGTAGGTTAAGAGGGAACTGAAGTCATTTTTGGTCTGTTTTGGGGGCCTCTTCTAGGCTTCTTATTGAGTTGGGCCCTCTCAGGGGCTTGGGCTGGCTCTCCAGCATTGGGAGGAGTTGCTCTCTAGTTTCCCTGGGGTGCGTCTGTGGGGAGACCTACGGCCCTGTGGTGCTTAGTTTTCCCAGAGCTCTGAGTTGCAGCCCATGGTTGTTGGCACATGAAGGGCCTTTGTCAGTCTTATTCCCATGTGGACATACTGCATGGAGAACTGCTGGGCCATAGGTCCAGTGGGCAGTCACTGGAGGTGTGGCCTGCCCCGTGGGGAGCCTTCTCACTGCCCTGCTTATGGATTCTGGGGAAGCGGAGCTGGGCCTCTTGTACCCCTGCCTCCCCAGAATCCTGGCTTTACTTGAGGCCTGCTAGAGTTGAAGGTCATAGCATCACCCACTCTCCTCAGCCAGTGGCTCCATGGACTCGTGCCTCATGGTCTGGCACATGAAGCCCCAGTCACGTGCCTACCGCTTCATGGGCCACAAGGACGCCGTCACCTGTGTGAACTTCTCCCCTTCGGGACACCTTCTTGCCTCAGGCTCCCGAGACAAGACCGTCCGCATCTGGGTGCCCAATGTGTAAGTTTTAGACTTTGAGGGGCTTGTCAGAGTCTGGGGCCCTGGTACCAGAGCTGTCCTATCCCTACCCTGACTTGGGACTCGTCCCAATGGGGCATCTACTGTGCTTCTGAGGAGATGCTATCAGTGGCTGGGCCTTTAGTTGGAGCCCTTCCCTCAGGGTTAGGAGGGGAATTTTGGGCTGACCCCAGCCATCATTGAAGAAATGCTACCTCATGCTGCTTGCATGTGGAGTGGGTGGGGCAGGGCGGGAGCAGTGCTCTGCTCCTGTAGGAGAGGCTCTGTTTTTGTTTTTGTTTTTTTTAATTTTATTTTTTCTTCTTTTTCTTTTCTATTTTTCTTTCTTTTTTTTCTTTAGGCGGGAAAATGGCAGATTCCTCAGAAAGAGGCTCTGGCCTTCCCTTTTGGGGACTGGGGCGCTCAGGTCTGACTGACTTTGGGAGGGGTGGGGAGAGCTTTGATATACTTGTGTGCCCTCATGTCACTATTGTGAGTTTCCTGACTTGTGATGCCTGTCCTTATAGCAAAGGTGAGTCAACTGTGTTTCGTGCACATACAGCCACAGTGAGGAGTGTTCACTTCTGCAGTGACGGCCAGTCCCTTGTGACAGCCTCTGATGACAAGACAGTCAAGGTGTGGTCAACTCATCGCCAGAAATTCTTGTTCTCCCTGAGCCAGCATATCAACTGGGTCCGCTGTGCCAAGTGAGCATTGTCTGGAGACCCTTAGAGGGACCTGGGGGGTGTGGGTGGCTCAGAGGGGCTGCTGAGTGCCAGCTTGTGACCTTGGACAAGTTACTTAGCCTCTCTTTAATCTTCCTGTGCCTGTTTCCTTATCTGTAAAATGGGAACAATAATAGTTCCTGCATTGTAAGTTGTTGAGAAGCTTCAATGAGCTGATGAATGACGTAAGTTAGTCTGTTGTCAGCCATGAGGACCCTCTGACATGTGTGCTAACATAGCACAAGCCAAGTCAATAAGCCAAGTTAACAACAATAAACTTCTATAAGATATGTCAGTACTACCAAAATGTTTCCTTCCTGTTCCTCATGAGAGTTCTGCAAGCTAGGTGGTATCATTTCCACTTTGCAGATTAGGCAGCATGCTCAGAATGGTGCAGTATCTTGCCTCAGAGCACATGGTGGGTAAGTGGCAGAGCTAGAGTTTGTACCAAGTCTCTCTGGCACTATGTTTGCTTACTTTCCTCTGCAGTGCTCTCTTCAGAGGCTGATTGTGCTCCTGAGCTGCCAGATGGGGCCTAGGCTTCTGAGGATGTTTGGCCTGGAGGCTGATCTTCCCTTTGGCCTGGGAACCTGTGCTGCATGAATGGGGGGCCAGGTGATCCAAAGGATCTTTTAAGGTCTAAGAATTACAGACACAGATTTGCCTACTTCTAGTTTATTTGGTTCCTTTCAACAGGGCTTTCTCTTATGTCAAATATCTTTGCTTAGGAGGAAGGGGTTGAGTGTGACCAGAAGATACTAGGAAACCATGGGAGTCAAAGGTTGGGGACTATTGAGCTGTGTTCTTCTGGGGACCCTATGCAAGTTACTCATTTTCCAGGGCACCCTCTTTCTTTGTTCTGGGAGGCTCCTGATTGCTCTGCAAGATCTCATAACTAGGGGCCTGAGGATAGAAGGAGCGAGGCCAGCAAACTGGGGGTGTCAAGCCCACACTGGGTCTTTGGTGGTGGGTCCCCAGGACATTCATGCCTTTTTATTGGCAGATCATGTTTTGCTGACCCATACTCGGTCAAATGTAGACTCGAGGACCTGGGCACGGGGTAATGACACTGATGTTGGGCTTTTGGCCACCTTCATGCTAATAATACCAGCAGTCAACACAGGCTGTGTGGTGCCACATGCTGTGTAGTGCTAGATGTGCGTTATGCTGCTGTGTGCTTACCATGAGTTAGACACTGTTCTTTTCTATTTATTTAAATTTATTTTTGCTCTAGAGCATCCAGAAAGAACTTTTACTTTTTCCTTTTAGTCAAAGTTTACGGTTTAGATGGAGTGAGGGAGTTGTTTGTGCATGAAATTAAGCACAAAATAAGAAAGAGTAACATGAAAGATCAGTTTCACAAATTCAAGAAGGGAAATAATAGGTGGGGTGTACTGGCTCTCCCCTGTAATTCTAGCCAACCTGGAGGCTGAGGCCTGAGGATCACTTGAGCCCAGGAGTTCAAGTCTAGTCTGGGCAACAACATAGTGAGGCCTTGTCTCAGGAAAAAATAAAAAGAAGAAAAGAAAAAAAATAAAGGAAACAATTTTATAACATTCAAATTTTAGTCACAGGTTCCCGAAAAACTCTTTAGAGGGGAAAAAAGAAAAATTATCAAGTGTTAAAAGTTATCATTTTCAATAACAAAACATGATTAAGATATAACCAAATAAACAGAAGTAAAACTGATATTTACCTCATATGATGCAATCCATATGTCCCTGAAAAGATATATTAGGGCATTCAGTTTTTGTTTTTTCTTTTCTTTTTACTTTTTTTTAAATTTTATTTTTTTTGTTTGCTGCCAGGAATACTGTTGAGATTTTCTTTTTCTTATAGAGATAGGGTTTTGTTTTGTCACCCAGGCTGGAGTGCAGTGGCATGATCATAGCTTAATATAACCTTGAACTCCTGGGCTTGAGCAATCCTCCTGCCTCAGTCTTCCGAGTAGCTGGGACTATAGGTGTGTACCACCATATTTGGCTACTTGTAAAAAATTTTTGTTGAGACGAGGTATTGCTATGTTGCCCAAGCTGGTCTCAAACTCCTGGCAATCCTCAAGCAATCCTCCCTCCTCGCCCCACCCCCAAAGTGCTAGGACAAATTTTTTTAATTGACAGATAAAATTCTGTGTATTTATCATATACAACATGATGTTTTGAAGTATACATACATTGTGGGATGGTTAAATCTAGCCAGTTAACAAATGTATATGGTTGTCGTTTTGGCATCATTCTAATTCATCTCAGAGAGGGGAAGCCACTTTGCCTTGGATCACTTGGGGCCAGAGCAGGGCGTGTAACCCCGGGTGGTTCCTGGGGTCAGGTCGTAGGGACTCAGGGAAGGATTACTGTGGAAGATATGTGTGGCGCCCATGACATCTGTTAGTCAGTGGTGTGACTGTGCCCCATCTGGTTCAGGTTCTCCCCTGATGGGCGGCTCATCGTGTCTGCAAGTGATGACAAGACTGTCAAGCTGTGGGACAAGAACAGCCGGGAGTGTGTCCACTCATATTGTGAGCATGGCGGGTGAGTCCCTGGGTGCTGTCCTCCACCTGCGGATGCTCAGGCACAGAGCTCAGACCTGGACATAAGGAGGCCCAGTGGCCTTCAGTAGTTGGAACCTAGGTGGCTGGCCGCCATGTCTCTGCTGCTGTTTGGTGTCTTTTGCAAGGGCTGGCAACCAAGCTCTGCATCTTTTCCTTTGTGGATGGAAGGTTCAGCCCCATCCCCTTCCCACAAATAACAGGAGCACTTAACCTTATGCCATGTAATTCTTGGGGCCTCTCTTTTTTCCCTTCACTTTCTAGTACTCAGCGTTGCAACATGCCTATCTGTGAGTAGTCAGTATTGACAACTGACAGCTTTTCCAGCCTGTATCATGCTTTGACCAACTGTGTTTTAAAGCTTTTTAGTATGTTCCACCTATTGTGATGGCTTTCCAAATGAAAGCCTCATCAGGTTTTTGTAGCAAGTGGTGGCTGTTCATATTGAGCCACATCATTGAGAGAGGGAGGAACCTGCATTTGAGTAGGGACTCAATTGTTCCAGGTTGCTGAATGGACCTCAGCTTCTGCCTTCCTTAGTTAGCCTGGGAACTATAGGTAAGGGCCCCACCTGAGAGCTGGACATGGTACCAGCCTGAGTGTCATGTATGGGTATAGTGAGGGCCCTTGGCCTGTCTTCTTAAGGTAGGTAGGCCAGTGGCCCTGCAACCCTGCTGGACCTTCGCACCTGAACCTCAGCTGACAGAATCTGTTTTGCAGCCAGCCCTAGCAAGGGTACCAGCTCCAACTCTCAAAATCCCAGAACAGCCCAGCTGACCTTTGGGTCTGAAGACAGCTTTCCCTACTTATATTTAAAAATTGATGGTGGGACAGGGTTCTTGGTAAGTCCACCTTAGTTCACTGTTGGCCACTGTTCTCACCTCCTACATCTTGCTTTCTCTTGCCCACCTGGTAAAGAAACATGGCAGAAGGGAGGTGTCTGCGTCAGGGGAACAGGATGAGCAGATGCACAGGGGTGGGGAAGCAGTGGACATTTTTAAATTTCATCCTGAGCCAGGACAGACCTCATAGAGTGCATGGTGGTCTCTGTCTTTCCAGCTTTGTCACCTATGTGGACTTCCACCCCAGTGGTACGTGCATTGCTGCTGCAGGCATGGACAACACAGTGAAGGTGTGGGATGTGCGAACTCACCGGCTGTTGCAGCATTATCAGCGTGAGTGTTGAACAGCCTCCTGGGCACACGAGCAGCTGTGATGGAACTGCTGGTGCCAAGCATTGGTTCATTGCTGCAGTGCTTAAATGGGCCTGAGGATGGCCTTGGGGGGGAGAAGTCCCAGGTCTGTTGGGATTCCAGGGGTGGGTAGTCTGTGGCATGGCTGCCCTGACTTGGAACCTTGGCCAGGAGATGAAATATGGGGCTACCTGACTTTCACCAAGCCCTTTGGTGTCTCCCTCCAAGGTAGCAGAGTCTCACACACACTAGAGGGCCAGATGGGGCATCCTCAATGGGTCTTTGGCCAGGGCTGTCCTAGAGTGCCACTTCTCAGGAGCTGTGCATGCCACTAGCCTCTCCCTATGATGGAGGCCCTGCCCTCCAAGGCCAAGATGACAACCCTTGACCTGTGGTAAAGGTCCTGGGGCTATCAGAGGGTTAGCATTAGACCTTGTCCACCTCTGGCCTCTTAGTATCCTCCACAGATATAGAGCCATGAGTCATATCGAAGGTTGACTTAGCTAGGGGTCAGGTTCAGGAGGCAAGCCCAAGACTGTGCCCACTGATTTAATTGTAGTCCTTGGAAGGCAGGGCAGTGGGCAGTGGACATGAGCTCATGTCAGGCTCCAGGCGGGAGATGGGAGGTGAGGGCAGACTTGATTGTATGTGGGATGAGCTAGCTGAAGGTGTTGAGGTATGGAACTCACTTGGGAACAGGTGTGACTGGACAGGGCCATGAGGCACCCCAGTTTGGGGGATGGAGCTCAGGGAAGGGAGCTGCCACAGGCTGTAGGAGAAATTAGGAGTCGTGCAGCAGGCTAAACAGTGCTAGGTGAGATTGCACAGGGCTGAGACCAGGAAGGGAGCAGACCTGGAGTTGTTTGAAGAACTGTGGTCATTGACCTGGGACTAAATTTAAAGTTTATGGGCTCACTTCCCCAATTCACACCTGAAGTGGGAAGGATGTGGCTGTACACAGGTGTGGGGCTTGGGGTTCACAGCTCTCCCCTTACTCCCCACAAGTCCTTCCTAGCTGACTCTTGGAAGTTTGAGAACAGAACTGTTTTGAGGATAAACAAGAAGGGGAAGATCCTGGTGTTGAAAATCACGTGGTGGAGGGTAGATTCTGCAGCCAGCTTTAGCACTCCCAGCTATGTGACCTTGGGCAAGTCACTTGACTCCATGGGGCCTCTGGGACAATGATAGGCCCTCACAAGTGATGTTGAGATGGTTTATGAGTTAGTTTGTGCCTAACAAGAACTGAGTGGCTGACACAAAGGTATGGTGTTCGTGATGAGGACATTGACACTGATGATGCTGAGAGTCTTGGTTCTGGTGTCTGGTATAGAGAGGACAACCTGGTTGGTTAAGGCCTGTAGTACCCTAGACCACCACCAGGTGGCAGGGGCTAACTATAAGAACTGGTTCTTTACTATACAGGGAGTCCTGGGGTTTGTCACTGATGCCCTTTCAGACAGAAGCTTCCAGAACAGAGCAGCAGGGGGCCTGCCCTCTACTTGGAGACCACAGCTCTCCCTTCCCTTCTTCAGCTTTAGAGACCTGTCTTCTGCTCTGGGCCAGGCCTGAGTTAGGGGTGGGGTGGTTGGAGATTGGGCATGTCTACACAGTGGGCTGGAGAATATGGGCAGGTGCAGAGGAGGGAGGACTTGGATGGGAAGGGAAGGTGAGAGACAAGGCAATGGTCAGTATTACATGCTGTGGTTCTTTCTTTACGAGGTGATAATAGGGCCTTCCTCATGGGCCTAATGTGGGTCTGGTGGGAGAATCCACGTGAGGGTTATAATACAGAACAGGTATGTGTTTTGTGCTACATAAGCCTTGATGCTGGGAGGAGAGGATCTCTAGGTGACCTTGGGAGGGTCCAGGCCCCTCTCTGATGGATCAGGAGCCTGGGCCTGGTGTTCATGAGGTATAGCAACAGGTACCCGCTGGGGAGAGCCTCGAATGCCATCTCTGGCCCAACATCCCAAAGATGTGGCCTGGCTGGCAGTGCTGGGACTGGCTCTGTCACTTGAGGAATGAAGGGAAGAAGGACATCTGAGAGGTCAGCTGTGTTGAAAGCCTGTTTGGGTGGGGGCTAGTGTGTCCCAGTGACTGATAGATGGGCTCTCCATGCCCAGTGTCAAAATGAGGGCTGACATCAGATCGAGGGAGAGGTCAGGCCCAGAGGATGGGTTGTGGAGATTGACTAGAGACAGGCTGACCCTGTGGGGGTGGAGGGGGAAGCTGGGCCCAGAGTTCTAGGGTGGGAGAAGGGCTGAGGCCACAACCTGGGTCCCTACAATTGAGGGACTATGGAAGAAAAAGCTCCACAAAGCAGCTAGAGTGAGGGATGTGAGCCCCATCTCCCAGCATGAGAGGGCTGAGGAGGGCCCTCATTCTCCCTGCCCCCATTCTGTTGCCCGGGTGCTGTGGCGTCAGCCTAGCTCACAACAACCTCAAACTTCTGGGCTTAAGCAATCCTCCTGCCTCAGCCTCCCGAGTATGGGACTACAGGCATGCACCACCACACCTGGCTAATTTTTTCTATTTTTAGTAGAGATGGGATCTTGTTCTTGCTCAGGCTGGTCTTAAACTCCTGAGCTCAAGCAATTCTCCCGCCTTTGCCTCTCAGAGTGCTAGGGTCACAGGTGTGAGCCACCGTGGAGGGCCCTGGGATTCTTGAGGGAGCAGGCTTGGCGGTGGCAGGGTGGGGGAGGTGTAGGTGGATACAGATGAGTCCCAGGGGCCGAGTGCTTTGTGGACCTGAGTGTGTGTGGCTGACAGGCTCCACTGAGGGATTGCAGTCTGCTTGTGCTGCTGGCCTTGCCTCTTGTGATGGAGCTACTTAGTGGCTTGCAGCATCTTGTTCCTAAGCCACGTTTAGTGTAGATTGGAGGCTTAGAGGAACTTGGAGTACCCTGCAGACATGACTGGGTTCCCCCTGAGCTCTTGCGCAATGCCATGGCACATGGCAGGTTTTCACAGGTTAGTAAACTCATCCCATAGCCTCTAGGCTCACCCTCAAGGGCTCAATGACCTCTTTGCAGGAGGGATCTGGCCTGGTCTGTTCAGGTCTAGGGCCTAGCTGAAACCCTCTACCTGAGAAGCTCAACCTCTTCCATAGGGGCAGTGGGATCTCTTTGGAGGCTGATTCCTCAAGAAGGGCTTCCAGTACTGTGGCAGCGGGTACCTGATCTGTTTTATGTTCCCAATCCCTATAAAACCCAGGGGAAACTTTTTAAGAACACAGTGACACCAATTGTCTCCCCTGGTGATGCTGGATGGGCACCAGGCACTTCCTGAGTGGCCTTTAGGTGTGTGAAGCTATTGGGCTCTTCCAACAGAATTTGGCTAATGATGTTGCAGTGTGTGGCCAGCAAGCCCCAGCTTGCATGTGTCCAGCCATCGCATGATTGTGCTCTGTGGAGGGCACTTCCTGTTCTGGCTCAGGTTGTTGGAGTTGGAGCCTGCTTGGGGCTTTGGGCCACAGCGGGCAGCTGGCACCATTTCTCTCAGGCTGGCTTACTCTCTTCCCAGGCAAGGAGTTGCTTGGCTCTGGCCTGTCGCTGTGTGGAGCAGTTCTGACTTCCCAATTCAGCAAGGAGTCAACGGGCTGGTGGAGCCCCAAGAGTGCCAATCTCCATGAAGTGGTTAGCTCCATATGCTCTGAGCCCACGTTAAGACTGTTCAGACATCTGAACAGCAGCCCCCGTCCCAGAACCCATAATATACATTGCAGTTTATGGCATGTGCAGGTCTGTTATCCAGTGACAAGTCTGGGTTAAGCCAGCTTTGCCCCAGTAGGGTACCCAGGCTTTCTCTGGACCCCTTGATCAGTTTGGAGCCCATCAGATATTGGGCCCAGGTTTGCTGAGGACCTCTACATGCAAAGCAGTGTGGGCAGAGTGGATTGTGGTTACTCAGGTCTCTCTTTAGGCTACCTGCAGCTCACAAGCCATAACCAGTTCCTGGTGTTTGGGAACAGGGGTTGTGGTGACCTCATCCCACCCTTCCTGGGCTCCTGGTGACCTATAGAGGTTTGACACTGGTGTATGTTCGACCCTGAGTTGGAAGTTCCCTCTTTGGGGTGAAAGTTGGGGGATAAGAGCCAGGAGCTCATAGCTTCCACCCAGATGGCAGTGTGTGTCATCACTGATATCTGTTATGGAGCCAAGAAGAAGGCCTGCAGCTTTGGACTTGATGAAAAGTGGATCATTTCTGGACAGTTGCAGCTCAGGGCACTGTGATGGGAGGCTCACCCCTTTATGATGCAGCCCTCATGGGGAACTATCATGTAGGGGTGGTTCTGAAGGTGAGGCCTTCCTGGACTCCTGCCTCCCCACCACCTCTACAGAGGCAGGGAGGCATGAGAGCAGAGGCTGGTATGGCCAGTGGATGAGGCAAGAGAGCAAGTGGGGAAAGGCGGGGTGGGTCCTCGTGTCTGGAGCATCCCCAAATCTTGGAGTGCCAGCCAAGCCCTCTCCTAGAGTAAATGGCTCTAGGTATTTCTTGGTGTTTTTGGCATTTATGTGGAGCGGGGCTTCTGTTGCCCTTCCTCTGGGAGAGCTTCTGTCCCTTGGGTGGGCTTGGCCAGATGGGAGGCCCTACTGTGGTATGCACATGCTGACCCTGCTGCTTTGGTGGTGCTATGCTAGGAAAGCCCTGGCCTCTCCCCTGCCACTGGCTTTGTCCCATGTGGGGGTGGGGGTGGCCTTCATCCCAGTGCAGGCTAGGGAGTCTGTGTATTGTGCCTCAAGGAGCTGGCTGCAGAGACCTCGGTAGCCCCGCCCCAGGCTGCCTCATGGAGCTCCTGGCACTCGGAGAGTGTTGTTCAGATATAAATATTATCTTACATAAAGCCTTGGCTGTCTCCCCTAAGCGTGCATGGGAACATGTCTCCATACTCCCCAGCACGTCAGCTAGGCTGGCATCCGAGGGACTCTGTGTACCCCCAGGGGCCCTGCCAAAGGCCGTTTTGCCAGTAGGTATGTTTACCAGCCCAGCAGGGGTTCCTGCAGCCTCTCAGTGCTGGGCTGAGAGGTTGGTTTTGAATTTGCCTTTATGTTTGTAGCAATTCTGACTTGGCAGAGTCATGATTACTTTAGTCCTACTGGTTCTCCTCATCAGGCCTGTGGTAATGGGAAGGAAGGCACCAGAGTCTTCCTCAGCAGCAATGCTAAGTGAGAGTCTGTGATGCAGCTGGTCTGTACATTGGCTGTGGAATTGCTCTGTCCCATGTGGACTGCCTGTGCTTAACCCCAGCTGCACTTAAAACATGCGCTTGGTCTTGAGAGAGGGCTATGTAACCTGCTAGGACTTCTACACATCCAGCCTAAGCACCTACTCATCAGCCACTTTCTAGGTCTCACTTGATGCTAGGCACTGAGCCAGAAGCCAGGAACTCAGCACAGCCCCTGCTTGGTGGAGCTCATGGTGTCATGGCATACCCAGACGTGAATCAGCTGCACGTATATGCGAAGAGTGAATCGAAGGGAGGCTTGTCATGTTTTGGAAGGACAAATGGAGGGGGTGGCCCCAATAGGGAGGTCAGGGGAAGCTTCCTAGAGGAGATAACTCTGAGTGGTTAGCTGTAAGATCAAAGGAAGGGAAAGGCAAGAATCTCCTAGGCCTATTGGGAACAAGGGGTAGAAAGGCTCCATGGCTGGGGTAGTTGCAGAGCTAGAGTGGCTGAATCTTAGAGTGAGGGACACAAGAACAGATGGTGGGGCTTGGCTGGAACAGTGGGGGAAAGAGAGCCATGGACAGGGCAGAGCTGTTGAGTGGGTAAAATGACAGGACCTGGAATTGCATGGGACTCATGGGGACCGAGGAGAGGGACATCCATGCTGGCACTGGGCCTGAGGGCTCATTCTGCAAAGGCTTTAGGGGCTTAACCTGGTAGCGTCCCCATAGCACCCCTAACACATGGGTGCTGTAGAACAGATGGATAAACTGAGGCTCAGGGTGGTCAAGATGCTTGCTCAGGTGGGCCAGTGGGAGGCTGGGATCTGAACCCAGGCCTGACCACCTGAGAGTGTCTTAGCCTTCTGCTTACCTGCCTCCTATAGGGCAGTGACATTGTATTAGCATTTCAAGGGTTTTGTTTTCTCATTTGGCTTGCCTAAAGAAACAGTATGTGAGACAGATTAAGTGCTGCGTTTGAGCGCTCTATTGTGCTCCAGCTCAACTGCTCAGTGTGGTGGGAGAGGGTGAAGGAATCACTTGGTGTCTGGCTTGCCACATGTTTCACCTGCTTTGTGTCTCGCACTGCTCACCCTTGCCTCTGGATGGGTCTTCTCTTGTCCTTTGACTATGCTGCTCTTGTGGGAAGTGTTTTTTGGGCTCCCCACAGCTCTTCTGAGCAATGGGCACCCTGGCCCAGCACCATCAGGCCCATGCCGAGCCTCGATTGGCCCCCATTGCCTGGCTCAGGCTTCAGCTCGCTCCACATGCTTCCTAGCCAGCACCTAACTGATGTCCTTCCCCCAGTGCACAGTGCAGCAGTGAATGCCCTCTCCTTCCACCCGTCGGGAAACTACCTGATCACAGCCTCCAGCGACTCGACCCTGAAGATCTTGGACCTGATGGAGGGCCGGCTGCTCTACACACTCCATGGGCATCAGGTGAGAGGCATTGTCCTGGTGCTGAGTGGCATGGAATGGGGCAGAGGTGCCACCTCAGGGCCTGGGCTGGGCTGGGTTCTCCTGAGATGTCCTGCCCTTGGAGTCCACTGTGGTCCTCTCATGGCCTGGGAAATAGAGTGAGATGCAGGAACAGGCTTGCTACCCACATGACGTGCAGAGAGATGGATGAAGGCCTTTCCCTGTGAGCTGGGCAGATCACTGGGCTGGGGACTGGTATAGCTGAGAAGGGAGTATGGGTATTAAACTGGGGAGGTTATGTGCTTGGGGGCCACATCTGGGCATGGTTGGCAAACTTTCCCCCAGGGGCTAAATGGAATATCTCCCCTAATTGCCTCAGGTGTCCCTTGGTCCAGAAGTTCTAGAGTCCTAGAAACCATACCCTGAGTTGACATCAGGGTCTCGTGGGGGACCTGGGACTGGCAGCCATGGATGCTTCTAGAGATGGAGATGCTAGAAACCACAGGTTTCTAGCAGAGGCAGGCAAGAGGAGGGAAATCTGTACATTTGTTTGAGAATTCCTGAAATCAAATCAAGGGAGCAGAGGCCTTCTCTTAGCAGGCTTTAAAGCATCTGATGCCTTGGTCTCCTGGGGTGAGCACTGGCCAGCATTGGGCCCTTGTGGACCAGCTGTGGGGCTGCCTGTGACTCTCCCCAGCAGCTTGCCCGGGTTGGGCCTTTTACACAGACTCCCACTGGAAAGTTGTGGCTGAGTGGTCTGCTGAGCAGAGCAGTCATCAGAACATCAGAATGTCTCTTGTTGGAACATAGTCACCATGCCCAATTGGGATGGGGGCATGGAGTCCAGAGATTTAAAGTTCCTCCCTTCCTCTGCCTGCCAGCCCGAGGCAGGCAGGATGGAGAGTGGGAATGGGCCTTTGAGGGCTTAAGGAGGCCCTGGGAGTGCTCATGTGTCCTGGGCCAGCAGCCAGGTGTGGGGTGTCTAGCCCAGGACTTGCTCTTTTTTTTTTTTTTTTTTTTTTTTTTTGAGACAGAGTCTCACTTTGTTGCCCAGGCTAGAGTGAGTGCCGTGGCGTCAGCCTGGCTCACAGCAACCTCAGTCTCCGGGGCTCATCGATCCTACTGCCTCAGCCTCCCGAGTAGCTGGGACTACAGGCATGGGCCACCATGCCCGGCTAATTTTTTGTATATATATATTTTAGTTGGTCAATTAATTTATTTCTATTTTTGGTAGAGACGGGGGTCTCGCTCAGGCTGGTTTCGAACTCCTGACCTTGAGCAATCCGCCCGCCTTGGCCTCCCAAAGTGCTAGGATTACAGGCGTGAGCCACCACACCCGGCTTTTTTTTTTTTTTTTTATTTGAGATAAAGTCTCACTCTATTGCCCAGGCTGAAATGCAATGGCACAATCATAGCTCACTGCAGCCTTGAACTCCTGGACTCAATTGATCCTGCCATAGCCTCCCAAGGAGCTAGGACTACAGGAATGTGCCATCATACCCAGTTAATTTTTTTCTTTTATTTTCGTAGGGATGGGATCTCATTATGTTGCCCAGGATGGTCTTGAATTCCTGGCCTCAAGCAATCCTCCCACCTTGGCCTCCTGAAGTGCTGGGATTACAGGCATGAGCTACTGTGCTGGTCTCTGCCTAGGGCTTTCTGAGCTATTTGGCATCTCACTGCCATCTGAGTTAGGGCAGATGGGGGCCATTTGGCCATGGCTAGGGTGTGAGGACATAAGCCTTTTCTTCTGCTTCCTTGGGGCCCGGAGACTGCTTGCTGCCCCAGCCTTGTGATCCTTTGTCTTCCCTGTCAGAGACGTGTCTGCTGTGCAGGACCAGCAGGCCTGTTCTCCTGGGGCTGGCACATCCAGGTGTGATGTGCAGCCTGGCTGGGCTAGTGTGATTGCTAGCCCTGCTGTAAGCCTGTGAGGGAGTCACCTTTGCAAGCCCTTGGGCAAGTCAGTTGTTCAGATTCACGTCTAGCCAGTTGTGAATCTTGTAACCAGGAGGGTATTTGAAAATCATGTGATCTACTCCCCCCCCCAAGAAAAAAAGGCAATACTCAGAAACAATTTGCAAACAGATGCATACCACCTGATCACCTCTTTGTGTGAGTGTTCTTTAAACAGCTGACTGACCTCTTAGCCCAAGAACACTCTTCAATGTGGTATCTAAAATGTTGTACCCAGTGTTCTGGCGCAGCATCCAGCACACAAAGGAAAGCCTGTTCACATTGTTCTCTCTGAGAAGTGAAACGAGGACTGTGGGACATCTTACGTGGTTGCTCTTCTGCTGTTAGACCTAGAAATATGGGAGGTAGGCAGAGGGACAGCTGACAGTTTGGGGTATAGAGGATGGGAAATGGCTCCATGGAATTGTTGGGTCACTTCTTTAGGGTACCAAGTTACAGTGCCCAAACGGAGGGAGAGGAAACAGAAATAAGCTGGCTTCTTCATTTTGCTATCTGCTTGTTCATTATCCACTCCCCAGCTCACTGGCCTGGGCACCAGGGAGAGGTAGTGGATGTCGTCCTGGTTCTACTTGCCAGGGTTCTCGGCCTGGGGATCAGGGGACTCGTGGGGAGGTTGACAGAGCCCCGGGCAGCTTAAGGTAAGTTAGGAAACCAGGAAAGGCAGGCTCGGTCTTCTGAAGTACTTGGAGGGTTGGGTGAAGGTGAGTAGGCCTGCCTCTGTTTCCCAGATAAAGGTGGGAGTCAGGATATGAGGCTCGAATTATTTTCTGCTCTCTAGCTCCTAAACTCACTATCAAATATAGAAACTTAGGACTTGTGTACCACTGGTCTTAGGGTCTCTTCTTTCTGGGATACCCATAACCCCCCACCCCAGCCCACTGTGGGGTACTGCAGGTGCCAGTGGGTGGGAACCCCTGTGCCTGGCTTGCTGCCAAGTGCTTGATTGAGCACAGCTGCTACCAGCCACTTCCTGAATTGTGTGGCTCTCCCATCTTGTTCACCTGAAACAGCCTGAGCTTTGGGAGGCCACAGCTAGGAGAGGAATGGGTTTGGGCATCAGGTCAGATGATTCCACCTTTGCCTCTTACTGTGTGACATTGGGCGAAACCTTGACTTTGCTGAGCCTCTTTTCTCATCTGTGAGATTGACATCCTATTGTCTGCCTCAGAGTCAGAGAGGATGTGTCTCAATTTCCCAGCACCAGATGCAGTAGGTCCTTGTGGATGTTAGTCCCTTTCCACTTAAGCTCTTGAAAAATGACATGATACTGTTTTTGGTGAGAGCTCCTTAAAAGTCCATTACAAGTTTCTGTTGTGGGCACACTCTTGGCACTGAGTGGATGGGCAATCAGTGTTTGCTAGGAAAATAGGTTCAAAATAGGTTCACAATGGGGGTGTCTGATTAGTTAACCACTCCCATTTTGGGCACAGGGCTGTGGCCATTAGCCTCTCTTCCACCCCGGGATGGCAGCTTGCCAGCTTCCCCTCCTCCCATGCACCCACCAAGTCTCTCAGGGGTTATCTGGCTTTTATTTTGCTTAGGATTGTTGTCATCTCCCCTAGAACATCATCTTGTTTTGGCATCTTTTGTCATGCAGCTCCTGAAATCTGTCCCCTGGTGGGTGGGCAGGGGTGATTTCCTGACCCAGACTTGCTTATCCCCACCAGCTGCCTTAGTGCTGCCTTAGTTTCCCTGGTGCCTGAGTGTACAGGTCCACATGCAGTGCCCTTTACTGGGCCTGTCCATCGAGTCATCCTTTCCAGCGTCTGACTTCTGGAGGACAGGTATCAGGAAACCCACGTGGTAGCACCAGGCTGGCTGGTGGTGCCAGTGCCCTGTCCGAGGGTCTGAGGTCTTGCTTAGGGGATATGCCATGACCGTGACAATTAAGCAGGAGGAAAGAGAGCCCTTCTCGTTGGATGCAGTACAGATTTTGAGTTGTCAGAGCTGCGGAGGAGCCTCATCATCCTGTCTCACCCCCGCGTTTTATAGAAGGGAATGCTGGCCAGAAGAGGGAAAGGCTTCCCCACAGACTACTGCTGTCATTCAAAGCCTCGTGCCCCAAGCGAGGCCCTCGCAGCCCTGTGTGGCAAGCGTGGGGACAATGTGCTAGAAATACAGATTTATCTTTCCATATTTTCTGAAATATAATCTTGAGCCATGCTCATTTGGTGTAAGTTCCCTAGAGCTATTTGGGAGAGGATGGTGGGCGGGTTGTGGGTGGGGAGTTAAATCTGGTGTTTGTGGCTGTGCAGTTGGCGTGCATGTCGCTATAGTGTGACTGAGCTGCACACAGTTCTACGCCCCCCCCCCACTGGCCCCCAATACAGGTGAGCTGCCCCTGCCTTGGGCCCCCAGGACCTGCTGTCTGCACTCGGGGCTGTGTGGGGTCTCAGGTGACAGGAACTCACAGGCTCGGAGTGTGGGACTAAGCAATGTTTACTGGGTGCTCGTGCCACACTAGGCCCTAGGCCAGGGCTGGGCAAACGGCAACAAAGATGTCACCCCTGAGGAGGGGAGGCAGCAGAGTGGCCTGGGCACTGAGGGAAGGCTCCAGGTGGAAGGCAGATCTCAGAATGTGCCTCTCCTCCCTTGTTTCTTCAAGAGCTCTGCAGCCCTTGTGTTGTCGTTTAATTTTGGAGGATTATTTTGGTACTTGAGAGGGTCATACCTGGCCTGGATGTTGGGTACCTCCTGTAAGAGGTGAGGAGACATGAGGAGAAAAAAACAGTTCATTTACTCCACTCTATGTGACCCAGAGGTCAGCCTGGCCCTCTGTTCCCTGCTATCTACCCAGAGTTGAGGGCTAGGAACAGGTGTCCTCAGGCAGGGTTGAGAGAGAACCTCAGTGTCCCTAAGCAGCAACTACTACACAGTGGCCACTCCCTGTCCACTGGGTTGTTATGGCCCTGTGGGCCACCACTCAGACTCAAGCACCTAGCCCACAGCAGATGCTAGCGAATGAGTGTGGAAGCCTCCTCGTGGGGGTCTGGAAGGAGCCAGCCAGTGAGCTGGGTTGAGGTTTCTCTGCCTGAACACAGGACTCAGAGACCAGAGTGCCCATGGTAGAGGCCTTTTGAGCCTCCTTGGTCTCTATTCTCTGTTTGATAGCCACTCTGCTTTGACCTCTGATCGAGGGGACATGTGGTATGACAGTCCTGTTTGTTCACTGGCAGAGTGTGCACATGAGAGCCAACAAAAAGTATCTTGCACCTCTTTCAAGGTGGTGGTGGGTTGAGGGTACATGGCTGGACTTTTGCCAGCATAGTTCTTGTGGGCAGAATGGTCGTAGTCCAGGCAGCGGGGACCTCAGCAAGTCAGGTGGGAGAGAGTGAGGGGAGCAGAGAGGTCTGGGCAAACTATGGGAGCAGCGGAGTGAGAGTAAATGTGACTGTGAAAACTAATCTAATTGCCATGGGCTCCTTTGTTTGCCTTTTTTTTTTCTTTTTTCACTTTCTCCGTTGATGCTTTGTCATTTGAAGAAGACAATGTGAGGCCCTTGGGTCTGGAAATTGGCAAGCGAGAGGTGATGTCTGGTGAAATGACTAGTGGGTCCAGCCAAGTTCAAGGGCCAAGTGTGGCTAGGTCAGGAGGGAGAGCTGGGTTGGAGGCTAGGTTTCCTCTGATACTCCTGATTGATCAAGGAGGATCATCTCACGGAAGACTGGATGGGAGGGAGGCCCTGGTTGAGCCCGTGAAGCACCCCTGCCATACCTGGCTTGGGGTCAGGTGGGGACCAGGGTTTCAGGCAGGTAGGCACCTCTGGTGGTTGGGCACAGGCTGGAATCCACACTAGGCAAGGCCTACCTAAGAACTGCTGCTCAGAGTCACACTTGACGGTCACTGGATGTGCCCAAGGGCAGGCCTTGCCTGTGGGAAGAAACAGCTTGGCAACATCCCTGTCCCAAACTGGTGTCCTGATGAATAAAGAGTGATTAATTAAATACAAGGAATAAGCCATTATGAAGATAGAACAGTCTCAAAGAGATGTATCATAACTAGTCATTGGCAGTGATAAAAGAGACTCCCCCAGGTGCCCAGGGTTGGGAAACTAGAGCTCACAAACAACTGATGGGCTAAAGGGGAAATTGCAGTGGCAACTAAACATTTGGAAGTGAATGGCAGTGAAAATGTTACATACTGGAGACTTCTGAGATCTCTTGAATGTAGTCATCAGGGGCAAATTTGTAGCCTTAAATTAATTTGTTCGAAAGAAAGATTGAAAATACCTGAATTAAGAGCTCAGTGCAGGAGGTGACAAAAAGAATGTAAAGGGAAGACCCTTTCTGTCTAGCTCACGGTTTTGGGGGAGCAGTGAACTGTCCTCAACAGTGGCCCAGAGCATTGAGAAGGGGAGAAAGAGAGGACCTAGAAGGTTGGCAGGGGCCCAGACTATTTGGGGTCACCAAGGCCTGAAGCATGTCATCAGTGAAGAATCCTTTCTTTTTTTTTTGTTGTTGTTGTTATTTTTTTTTTTTTTTTTTTGAGACAGAGTCTCGCTTTGTTGTCCAGGCTAGAGTGAGTGCCGTGGCGTCAGCCTCGCTCACAGCAACCTCAAACTCCTGGGCTCGAGCGATCCTTCTGCCTCAGCCTCCCAAGTAGCTGGGACTACAGGCATGCGCTACCATGCCCGGCTAATTTTTTTTTTATATACATATCAGTTGGCCAATTAATTTCTTTCTATTTATAGTAGAGATGGGGTCTCGCTCTTGCTCAGGCTGGTTTTGAACTCCTGACCTTGAGCAATCCTCCCGCCTCGGCCTCCCAGAGAGCTAGGATTACAGGCGTGAGCCACTGCGCCCGGCCCTTTTGTTGTTGTTTTTAAACTTTTTTTATCTTTTATTTGTTTTTCAATTCTTCTTGCTTTTTTTTTTTTTTTTATCTTGGGTTAGAGAATCCTTTCTATAGTCTAGTCCATGTTGGCTCTGGCCCACAGCAGAGCCCAGTGCTAGTGTTCTGTGCCATCCTCTGACTACCCAGGGCTGCCTGCATAGACCCTACCTAGGCAGACGATCAGGAGTCTTCATGGAAGGCCACTCTTTCCAGGAATACGGAGGTATGTGGAGCAGGAGGCCTGCAGTCCTCTTGGTAAATAGGCGCTGTTGAAGAAGACTGTGGGCCCCACACAGCTTGTTGCTGGCTCCATCCCTGAGTTTCCTGAGGCTTAGTGTCTGGGGAAAGCACTAGGGATTCTTACCTAGAGGGGTTCTAACACCTGCCCTCTGGTCTTGATCCTTATGCAGAGCTGTGGGCTGCAGGCTGCGGGCTTCTGGGCTGCCAGCCACATTCTTCCATGGTTCTGCTACTCTTTCTGCTGCTCTGCCTCTGACATCTTTTTTTTTTTTTTTTTTTTTTTTTGAGACAGAGTCTCGCTTTGTTGTCCAGGCTAGAGTGAGTGCCGTGGCGTCAGCCTAGCTCACAGCAACCTCAAACTCCTGGGCTCGAGTGATCCTTCTGCCTCAGCCTCCCAAGTAGCTGGGACTACAGGCATGCGCCACCATGCCCGGCTAATTTTTTATATATACATATCAGTTGGCCAATTAATTTCTTTCTATTTATAGTAGAGACGGGGTCTCGCTCTTGCTCAGGCTGGTTTTGAACTCCTGACCTTGAGCAATCCGCCCGCCTCGGCCTCCCAAGAGCTAGGATTACAGGCGTGAGCCACCGCGCCCGGCCTGCCTCTGACATCTTATTCCTAGAGTGGCATATGGTGGTTGAGCAATGACAGGAAAGGGGAGTACTTGGTCCCTTAGTTGATGTGCCTTCTTGGAAGCCTGCCATTACTCAGTGAGCTCTGGGCAGGCAAAGGGCCCATCTTTTGTGACACTCCATGTACTGGCTTCCTTCATTTTTCTCTGTTCCCTTTTTGGTTTTCCTCAAAATGAAAATAGTTTTGTTTTGTTTTTATATTAATGTAGCTATGCCATATACTCACTGTTAAAAAATTCAAAGTATGGAAAGTGGCAAAGATTTCCAAGAATCAAGTAAAAATTTTACCTGAAATTACACCCCACCCCAGAGGCCTTGGTGACTATCTGTTGGTGACTGTTCACCTGGAAGGGTGTCTGAGTGATGCATGCCCTGCCCCTACCCTGCAGTCAAGCCCTGCACATGCAGCCAGTGTTTTGTGGATTGAATCATATAGCCCATGGTGTTTTATACCTGGTATTTCCCACTCTCTGATGTTACTGGGTATTGTTCTTCGTTAGTAAAAGGGGATCTACTTTATCCTAGTTAATGGTGGCTTAGGATTTCTGGGGCTGCTGGGAATGGGGCATACCTGGGCCCTTGTGTCTCCACTATGTGAAGCAGGCAGATGACAGGCACAGGTCAGACAGAGGCTTTGCTTTGTGTCTTCTCAGGTCTTGTCCTTTGTGCTTAGTCATGGCACCCTTAGGAGGGGTGCTGTAGTTTCAATGTGTCCTACAAAGTTCATGTGTTGGAAATCTGATCTCCACTGTGGTGGTGTTGGGAGGGGGGTGCCTAATGGGAGGTGTTTGGGTCATGGGAGCAGCCTCCACCTGAATGGATTTATGCTGTTATTATAGGAGTGAGCCTATCATCATGGGAATAAGTTCCTGATAAAAGGATGAATTCGGCCCCCTTTTGTCTCTCACCATTTTTTTGCCCTTCTGCTGTGGCAGCAGTCCCCAACCTTTTTGGCACCAGGGACAAGTTTTTTGGAAGACAGTTTTTCCATGGGAGGAGGCAGAGCTCAGGCAGTAATGCAAGTGATGGGGAGTCACTTTAAATACAGGTGAAGCTTCCCTTGCTTGCCTGCTGCTACCTTCTGCTGTGCACCCCCACCCCACCATTCCTAAGTTTCATGGAAGACAATTTTTCCATGGATGGAGGTTGTGGGGTGTGGTGGAGCTCTGTGACCTGGTCCCTGACAGGCCACAGACTGGCCCCAGGGGTTAGGGACCACAATGCTATGGGATGACACAGCAAGAAAGCCTTTGCCAGCTGTTGGCCCCTTAATCTTGAACTTCCCAGCATCCAGAACTGTGAGCCAATACATTTCTATTCATTATAGATTACTTAGTCTCAGGTATTCTGTTATAGCAGCACAAATGGACTAAGACAAAGGGTAAACACACAAACCATCCTCTGAGGATTTCATGGGTTAAGCAAGTGAAGTGCTCTGCACCAGCCTGAGCAGCAAGTGTTCACTGGTGGTGAACTCACTTTCTTCTTCCTCACCCCCATGGTGAGCACCTCTGAGAATAAGAGCCGCAGGTAGATTGTGGAGGCATGAGCAGGCACGTTCCCTCCTGTCCAGTGTGCCGAAGCCTGGGTGGCACCTCTCAACCTGCCTGTCTTGTCTCTCCTGGGGAGGCCAAAGTTGCCTTGCTCTATGGCCTTGGGGTTCCTTTTCCATCCCCAAATTTGCTGGTCTTTTCTGGCATTGAGTGGAAGGTGCCTCCCAGAGTTTCCCCATGTCTATGGTTCAGCCAAAGCTGTGCTGCTGGAAGCCCCTCTCATGGGCATTTGGGCCCTTTCCACTCCCTGTGCTGCTCTGGAGGAACTGAGGTGGCCTTCATGACAGTGGCTATGCTGTCTTCTTCTAGGAGAGAGCCTTTTTTATCTGGTTTTGCTTGGGGAATGCCATTGCACTGGCCACAATAAAAGTTCGACTGGGAGGAAGAAATGATTGTGGCCGTGGTCATAGTATCTTGCTCTGTGCATCTTTCTGGAATGGATTTCAGGCTGTGGGAGAACCTTCCTTTACCAGGAGATGTGCACACCCCCCACCACACCTGGATGTGCTCACTGGCCCTCACAGTGCTGCCTAGCACGTGCCTGGCATTCCCCTTCACATGGTCATGCAGGCTGGGTGTGGTGGCTCATACCTGTAATCCCAGCACTTTGGGAGGTTGAGGGAGGAGGATCACTTGAGCCCAGAAGTTCAAGACCTGCCTGAGCCACATAGCAAGAGCATGTGGCTTTGTATTTTTTCTACAAAAAATAGAAAAATTAGCTGGGTGTGGTGGCGCATGTCTATAGTCCTAGCTAACTGGGAGGCTGAGGCAGAAGAATTACTTGAGTCCAGGAGTTCAAGGCCGCAGTGAGCTATAATCTGGCCACTGCATTCTAGCCGGGGCAACAGAGCAAGACCCTGTTTCTAAAAACAATTTTTTTTAAATAATAAAAAACCAAGATGGTCATGCAAATTTTCCGTACCTGGGAAGCCAGAGCAGGCACATCTTCCCCCACAGCCCAAACATAATAAAAGTGACCTGCAGGTTAGGGGGATGTTTTGCTTTGCTCCACTGCCCAAGCACCTTTGGTAATCTGCTTCCCAGCCTCCTTCCTGTTACCTGGACCCCTGACTGCCCTGTCTGCTTGAGCCATTGGCTCCTCCGTGAGCCTCCCCACTTATCTTCAGTGGGGCAGTGTTAGGAGAAGCGTGGCCTGGGCCAGAAGGACCAAGTTATGGTCCTAGTGCTATGGCCTGGGGTGAGTCAGTGCATGTCTCTGACCTCTGGCTTCTTATGGGCGATGCGGGGATGATGAAGTAGCCCAGGCGGGCTGCCAGTGTGGACTGTCCTGTTCACTCATTTGTGCCCACCCATGATCCCATGGCCTGGCCTCTGACCTGTTGTGGTGCTCAGGACAGTAGTGGCATTTGCACTTGGCCACAGGCAGTCTCCTTGGCCACAGCTTAGGGGGACTATGGGCTGGATGGACTCTCAGCCCTTTATCCTGCTGCTGCTGCTGCTGCTTTCATTCAGGAACTTCTAGTTTTCTTCCCATGCATTTAGAATCTAGAGTGACCTTTGGTGTTTGTTCTTTTTTTGTTTTGCTAGGGACCAGCCACCACTGTTGCCTTTTCAAGAACAGGCGAGTATTTTGCTTCTGGAGGCTCTGATGAACAGGTAGGTAAAGAATGGTCTGAGGAATCTGAGCTGATTCTACTAAGAACTAAATGAGAGGCTGGAGGCTGTCTTGGTCATGGGCCAGATTTCACCAGTTTCCTTGGTGGCTTTCAGGAACTGAAGAGGCCCTAATGGAACATGGGGTGGAGACACTCAGATCCAGGGCCCTTGTGGTAGATTTCACAGCCCTCACTGCTCAGACTAGTGTGGGTTGCAAGGAGTTTGGGCTATGGTTGCCTTGAAAAAGTTGAAGTTTCTCAGTTCTTTTCCTGATTATAATTGAATAGATAATAGTTATTGTATACTTACTGTGGGCCTGATAATGTGGCCAATGTGACAAGAGTTTCATACCTGATTTAATTCTCATGCCAGCCTTATGGGGCAGGCCCTCTTATGTCCCCATTCAGATGAGGACACTGAGTCCCAGCGGATGACAGAACTGGGACAGGCACCAGGACCATCTGACTTCAGAGCCGTGCCCCTGCCCTGGGATCCTCTGCTCTGTCATCTGCCTCCCTTTGTTTCCCAGCCAACAAGTGCATTGCATGTGGAGTCAGGGGCACTGTCAATATTTTTGGCTGCAGAGAGAGGACATTATGAGGAGGTCCTGTCCCACCTTGTCACCCTTTGTGCTGAGACCTAAGCCTATCAGCCTTGGTGCCTCCTGTCCCAGACTGCTGAACACCAACGAACTGTCTCCTGGTGGACACCTTGCCCTGGGGTCTATCCCAGAGCCTGGCACTGAGGAGGAAGGCCAGGAGCACTGAGGAGTCTACCTGTCAGTTTTTCTCTATAGTGTCTACACAGTCAGTGCCACTTGTCCAGAGTACTGCACTCTCCTGAAGCAGGGAGGAAAAGGTGGCTGTTTTGAGCTGCTGTTGATGTGGTGGATTGCTGAGAATGTTCATCCTGTTGATGCCGGGCCTCACAGCTCAGGCTGTTCAGCCCAGACAGTCCTATTGGCCTACATGAGCCCCTGCCCCAGCCAAATGTGCTGATTTTGGTTGAGTCTCTGCCAGTAAGGCAGAAGGTAGTTGCCAACTCTTTGACCATAGGATTAGAGATGGCAGGTGTCTTCTCACACCAGCACCAGCCCCTGAACTGGCAGACAAGGAGGAGGAAGGCTTAGGGAACCCCTGAACCTTCCCTGAGCATGGAAGCCTGGCTTGTTGCTTAGAAGACAGGACAACTGGTACAGTAAATTCACACCATAAATACAGTCATGGCAAAATCAATTGCCTAGTGGAAAGTACGGCCTCCACCCACATCGGCCCCTCCTCAAGCAGCCACTACTGTCAGCTCCCAGGCTGCTTTCTGAAAGTCTGTTCTGAGATGTTTTTGGAGTGACATTTGGCATTACTCTTCACATCCATGATAGCCACTTCTAGGAATTTATTCACTAGTTAGATTTGCACAGTTACATGAAGACTCGTAAACAAGGGTGTGTGTGCCAATGTTGTTTGTAAGGTGATGGATGTGAGACCCTACCTAGGTGCCATCATCATGGGAGCAGTAAACAGGGAAGCTGCTCAGGGAGTAGCAAGGAGCTCCCCAAAGGACCGGCCTCACAGCTGCATCCTCATGGGGACGGTATCCAGGACACATCAAGTGTTCATCCTGTGTCAACATGATGGTGATTCTGTGGCCTCAGCTAACCGCTAGCCACACTGCAGAGTTCCTTCTGTGAAACCCAAGCCAGCTATCCTGAAAGTGCCCTAGAAGCACACACCACATGTGGCCAGCAGCCTCCAGCAGGCGGCGCTCTCACTCCCCACCTGGCACTTCCCTCAGCTTTCGTCCAGGAGCCTCAGGATTTGATCCTGTTTATGGGAAGATATTCATAGTAGGACATGATTTTTATAGCTTTGGGATAATGGTTGTGTTACCAAATGCTTCCTGGGTGCCAGTGTCTGTGACAATTTGTCTCCTGTGAGCCTCCCATAGTAAGATGGAAACTAGGATCATCCACTTTTCACAGGTGAGGGAACTGACAAATGGAGGTTGAGTCCCCTGCCTTGGGCCACACAGTAGGGAGTGGAGCCAGGATCTTAACCCCAGTGGTCTGGCCTGGAGTCCATATGTTAACCACTTCTCACAGTGTAACAGTCCAGGCCACTACCTTCAGGTGTTTTTTTTTTAGTGGGGAAAAAGATGATAAACAAGGAAAAGGGACACATAGATTAAATAACTACTGACTCTGGTGCTATGAAAGGAAACAGAGGTCTATGATAAAAATTAGTAGGAGGCCACAGAAGGCCTCTTTGAGAAGGTGGTGTTGAAGCAGACACTTGAGCCTGAGAAAGAGCCAGCCATGCAAAGCTTGAGCCTGGGATACCCCAGGCAGAAGGACCAGCAAGTGCCAAAGCTCTGTGGTGCCACACAGTGACGTTCCATCCTGGTGGCACATCCAGGTCCTCTTGAGACCTGTCAAAAGAACCTACCCCTCAAGGAGATGGGGCAGGTCCCAGAGTCAAGTTGGGGTGTCAGATGGGGACCACTATACCTCCATGGCCCAGAACATGGGCCTGGCCTCTGGGCCCACTTTCTCAGTGAAGGAGGACTGACAAGCGGTTTTCTCCCCCTAATTCTGTATGCTTGTTGGTTTTGGCAGGTGATGGTTTGGAAGAGTAACTTTGATGTTGATTATGGAGAAGTCCTAAAAGTGCAGAGGCCCCCAGCCACACTGGCCGGCACCGCTGGGAATCTGGTAAGTAGCTTGGCAGGCATGTCCTGCACCCTGTGACTCTGGCAGGCTGGGTTATGGTGAATAGCACTGGACTCGGAGACGGTGGAGGGCTGGAGGCTTACAGGGACTCCAGTAAGGTCTCATCGTCTACCAAATAATACTTTGGTATTTGTGGTGCTTTGTTTCTAATCCAGAGGGAACAGATGAGACAGAGAGGATGTTTAAAGCAAGCTGGGTGCCCTCTCTCCCGGACCACTTGATGCGGAGTGTTTCCATGGCAAATGTTGCTGGTTTATTGAGGCCTTGAGCCACGAGGGACGTGTCCCATACTGAGTCCTGGGCCACGGGACCCAAGTGTGGGGGCTTCTAGAGGGTTCAGGGCCTGAGGCCACAGTTGAAATGAATGAGAAAGGCCCCAGTCCTGTTGCCCTCACTTCTCTTTCTTTTTTTTAAACCATGGAGAGGAAGTTCCTCAACCACAAACCATTTTTAGTGCCTTTGTTGGTAAAAGGGCATTCAGTGTTCCTGAATTAAAATAGTTAATATTTTTTGACAGGTATTTGGGGAAAGAATGTAGTAACTGATATAGTCACATTAAATAAGGTTGTATTCAGCTTTGGCTGAAATAAATGTTAAAGCCAAGGCTGTGGAACCCTGAGGGTTTTAACCTTCTGTGGCCAGGCTGTTTAAAATCTCCACCTTGGACCTTAGAGGCAGCATGTTCTCCCCTTCACACACACGGAAATTGGCCTAAACAACAGGAAGTGGCTCGCCCAAGGCCCCCAGCAAGTCAAGGATTGGTCCCAGAATAGAACCAGGAAGCTTCCTGAGTCTATCCTGGGGCTTTCTGTGGTTCCAGCAGATAGACGCTGCATCCCTACCCCCTCCCTATGGCCCCCGTTCTGTGTGCCGGGGCTGCCTCTAGGAATAGGCCAAATTGGGATTTATGGTCTTTCTTCCAAGGGTTGCCCTCCTGGCTGGACCCTTGGCTAGGAGCTTTTATTCCTCCTTTGCACTTGTGAATGCGTGGCTAGTTCTCAGCTTTTGGGTTTGTTCGGGAACAACTGGGTTACATGATTCTCTGCTTTCTGACAGTTTATCTTCTATCTAGAAAAGCATTTCAGACTGCAGGGTTCGGTGTCCGGGGGCCCAGACCAACCTCTGCATCCCTGCTCTCTTTCCTATGACTCCCATCTATTGGGCACTTGCTGGACCAGGCATAGCCAAGGCTTTTTACATGTGCTGCCCTGGTTATTCCTGTCTCATCAGAATGGGTGGGTAAAGCTGCTGCTCGATTCACACATGAGACTTCTGGGGCCTACTCACCTGCCTTAGATGCCTAGATCCAGGGGTACACTGTACTGGTCCCTCTGAGCAAGGCAAGAAACTACAGGTGGCAGAGGGCTGCATGGCCGCTTTTTCCATCCTAGGGGAGGCCATCTGCCTCTTGGGAATGGTTAGTATCTAGCTGGGGAGAATCCCATGTTCTTTTCCTTATAGTTACTACAAAAGTAACTTGGACTTACTGCTTCTTGTTCCTTTAGTCCTGGCTCAGAGATGGAGTATGGGGCACCTTTGCTTCCCAGAGCTGTGGGACCTAATTAGCTGGAGTGAAGACGTATGGGGTAGGCAAGGCAGCACAACAGGATGAAGCATGGGTGGGTGAGCAGCTCAGCAGGGCTCAGGGCATCCACTTGTTGCCAAACTATAATATCTTCAGGCCCATGTTAGAGTTGTCATCACAGCTCTGCCCACTGGACATCACCATGTGGGGCTCAAATAGGGGAAAGGATGTGGGTGCTAGGTCAGAGAAATGTGTCTGCACCCTGGTTGTGTGGACCCAGGCAGAGCATTCACTCTTCCCAATCCTCCAATGCCACAGTGGTACCTGAATACCCCCATAGGCAGGCCCTGACGTGAGCTCTGCTACCCCTTGAAGTGACTTGTTAATCCTAAAATCATTCTTGCTGGAGGTCAGGGCTCTTTCCTTGTTTGTCATAAGCCACTTTGAGATTCTGACTGGACATATGGGTCCTCTTCCAAACACACATTTTGACCAACACATGCGTACCACATTTTGTACACATTTAGGGCTTTTCTGATCTCAGGACTTCTAAGTCAAGAGGAGAGCTAGGTTTTTTGGTCGGTTGGTTTTGTTTTATTGTGGTAAAATATACATAACATAAAATTTGTAGTTACCATTTTTAAGTGCACAGTTCAATAACATGAAATATATTCACAATGTTATGTAACCATCACCATCCATCTCCAGAACTTTTTCTTCTTCCCAAACTGAGGACAGCTACTTTTTGTAACACTGTCCAGTGGTTTGGTTTTCTCCTGAAATAGGAAGAAAAGCTGAAGAGTGTTTTCTTGCCTTTCCTGCCCAAAGGTTTCCCTGAGCTAATATGTGGGGACTGATTCTGTGGCTGGCCTTGGTGTCTTAGCCCCAAAGGGAGCCCAAGAGCACTGCAGCCATGTCCCAGGAACTTGTGAGTCTGATGAGCCCCTATCTCTCCAGCTCTGTCCACATACCAGCCTTCCAATAACCCAGGTTTTGCAACCTTGGCACTAGCAATATTTTGGCCCAGATGATTCTTTGTTGTGGGGGGCTATCTTGTGCATTGTAGGATGTTTACCAGCATTCCTGGCCTTTACCCACTAGATGCCAATATCATCATGCTCCCTAACCCCGGTCATGACAACCCAAAATGTCTTCTGCTATTGCCAAATGTCTCCTGGGGGGCAAAATTGCCCCCAGTTGAGAATCAGTGTAGTAATTCTTGCCTTAGAAGTGAGCCCAGAAAAGCTGATCCAGCAGTGAGAGGAGTGTGGGAATGTATCTGGGTTTGGGGTTTAGCAGGGGGAAGAGCACAGGAATGAAGTGGGAGGGGTTCAGGGAAGGATGGGAAGAGTGCAGGGAGGGGGGTGAGGACTGGCCATTCTAGCAGCCGTCAGTATGAGGACTCTACCTGATTGGGCCAGATCTGTGTTCCCACCAGCAGCCAGGGCTGAAGGTTTCTCGGCCTGGGTTTCTAACAGAAGCCCATTTTGTAGGAATGTTGTTTGGCCTGAATCTTGTAGAGGTGATAGTAAACAACAAAAAAAGATTTTTTGCCTTTAGCAACTTGATTTTCTTCACTTAAAATTGGAGTGTGTTCTTGCCCTTCCTGCCTAAAGGCTTGCCTGGCTCTGAGATAATATCTGGTCAATGGTTTTGGTGGCTTGACTTCTCAAAGAGCCATGACCACCACAGCCATGCCCCAAGAGCTTGTGAATCTGATACCCTCTGCCCACTTCAGCTCTGTGCACACACTGGGCCTCAGGCCCTGAAGCTACATGAAACGCTTCTGGGCATTTGGAGATCTAGGAGGCCCATGACGCCAGGTGTGGGTATTGAATTCCTGACCATGTGCCCATACCAGTGCAACAGTCAAAAGCCAGAGGGGCAGACCCAGCATAGACTCCCTGCTCTTCTCACCCACCAGCAGACCGTGGCAGCAGCAGCCCTCTGAGCCTGTGACAGTCCCTCCACCCTGGAAAACCCCCTACCCAGGACCCCTTCTCTGACTGTGGCATTTCAGTTCTCAGATCTTGGAATTAAGGTTGTCCTTGAGCCCACTCTGAATAGAGCTCTGTTCATTGCAGAGCTATTTTCAACCTCTGGTTGAAATTCACAGCTTATTTTTAGGCACATTTCATGTTGAAAAGCAAAAGCCATTTCCCAGCCATTCAGAATGAGAATAATGGGTTCCATTTTCCCTCTATTCTTGGCTGAGTTGTGCATGAGGAGGGATTTCAGGGCTTGTGGTGCGAGAAAGTTGCAGTTGAAGGATTCCAGGCCATGCTCTGGGCTGAGGGTGGGCAGAAAGCTCCGTGTTCTGCCTCATGACATGCTGCAAGGGTGGAGGAAGCTTTGAAGAGCCATTGTGGACAAATGAGCACCTCCCAGAGGGGCTTGTGTAGGGGCAAGGGATAGGGGCCCCAGGGAGTTGTCTATAGCAGGTACTTGTGCTGGTGTTTTCAAGGGTCTAATGCTTAGTTAGCTCTGTTCTCTGCTGCAACCCAGGCCTTCTCATCCTCCCCATCCTTGTCTACCCTCCTGCTGTGTATGCTTTGGGGCCTGTCCCTAAGGTATAAGGACCCCTGTATCTTGGCTAACCTTGGGTTTAGCACCTGCTTGCAGATAGACTTCTGCCTCAACCACAGAAGCATTTTTTTTTTTTTTTTGACAGAGTCTCACTCTGTTGCCCAGGCTAGAGTGAGTGCCATGGTGTCAGCCTAGCTCACAGCAACCTCAAACTCCTGGGCTCAAGCAATCCTTCTGCCTCAGCCTCCCAAGTAGCTGGGACTATGGGCATGTGCCACCATGCCCAGCTAATTTTTTCTATATATTTTCAGTTGGCCAATTAATTTATTTCTATTTTTAGTAGAGACAGGGTCTCACCCTTGCTTAGGCTGGTTTCAAACTCCTAACCTTGAGTGATCCTCCTGCCTCGGCCTCCCAGAGTGCTGGGATTACAGGCATGAGCTACCACGCCTGGCCAACAGAAGCATTTTTTAACGACTTTTAAATAGCAAAGATGCATTTGTTTGATTTACTCTCGTTTTTGCCCTCCCTCCAAACGTCTAAGGGCCCATTGTGCAATTGGGAAGAAAAGTTGTGCTGGGTGGGGTGGGAGGGGAAGAACACAGAGTTCTAGGTAATTCAGTGAAACTGGAAAAAAAAACCCAAACCACTTCCTGAGTTCTCTGGGTTGGCTGCTCTCCAGTTCAGACATTAACCTTGAGTTCTGGAGCTGAGAGGCTTTTCTCCGCTCACCTTTCTAGATCTCATTTTAAGGAGAAAAGCTCACCTGTGGTTAGGAGCTTAGATTTTGGCTTTCAACCAGCCTGTGATTGAATCCTGTCTCCGCCTCGCCTGGGCTGTGATCCTGGGGAAGCGGCTGGACCTCTGTGAGGCCCAGTTCTCTCTTCTGTCAAATGGGAGATGCCAGGCCCTCTTCCGTGAGATTTCATGGGTAGTGCATGCCAAGCAGCACTTGGCACCCTACCTAGCACATGGCAAGTGCTCACCAAGCTTTAGCTATTGAACAAAGTTCCTTTCCCCTCCTCTATCTGGCTGAAAGCCAGGCAGGGTGATTATGTGTTCGAAACCTGCTAGGGCGAGGGACAGCATGTAGACATAGGGGCAGTTCTGACCAGGATCATTTTCTGTGTTGACTCCTCTCTGCAAGCCATCCTTGTGGGCTCCAGTTTGGTTTTTAGACCCTTGCAGGCATTAGTTGTGTTTCATGATGACAAAAGCAAGTCCTCTGTGCTCCCAGATGAGAAGGCAAATCTATGAGGTGGGTAGAAACAGACCCATTCCCCTCTCCTCCCGCAGTGGCTACCCCTATGACTCCTTAGTCATAGGGGAAGGTGCCTAAGACCCCAGAGCCTCAAGGCTACAACTGTCTTCTGGAAGAGAGGACAGGGTCAGTCAAGAATACCTAACCTGAACCTGAAGTCTCATGCTTCCTTAAGGATGGTCCATTTCTTCCCAGTTCCTCTGGGTCTGAGGGTGCAGCCCTAGCCACTTCCTGTCCCTATACTTCAGCTGCCATGTTTCTGTTTTGGGGTACCACCACAGGCTGGCTTGACTTAGGGGTTCTTGGGGCCCTGATTCCTGGCACAGAGATTCTTGGCACTCGATCTTGCCTTATGCTGAGGATCTCTGGGGGTCCTGGATGCGTGTGGGTTTTCAAGATCTGGTTTCTCACTCCAGGTATGTTGCCTGAGGAGTCATAGGGTTGGGAGAGGGGGAGAGAAGAGACCCATTCCCACCTGCTGAATAGATTTTGTTTTAGTCCCTTCAGACTGGTATAACAAAATACTGTAGACTAGGTAGAGTATAAACTTTTATTTCTCATAGTTCCGGATACTAGGAAGTCTAAACAAGGTGCCACAGATTCGGTAACTGGTGAAGGTCTGTTTTCTGGTTCATAGATGGCCCCTTCTCACTTGTCCTCACATGTTCATGAGGGTTAGCTAGGTCTCTGTGCTTAATTTATTTTTATTTATTTATTTATTTATTTATTTATTTATTTATTTCGGCATATTATGGGGGTACAGATTTTAAGGTTTCAATAAATGCCCTTTACCCCCCTCCCCCCACAAGTCTGAGTTTCCAGCATGACCATCCCCCAGATGGTGTGCATCTCACTCATTATGTATGTATATACCCACCCACCCCCCACCTGCCCTATACCATATTATGTAGTTCCTATGTGTCCACTTAGGTGTTACTCAGTTAATACCAGTTTGCTGGTGAGTATATTTGGTGCTTGTTTTTCCATTCTTGGGATACTTCACTTAGTAGTATGGGTTCCAGCTCTAACCAGGAAAATATAAGATGTGCTATATCACCGTTGTTTCTTAGCTGAATAGTACTCCATGGTATACATATACCACATTTTATTAATCCATTCTTGGATTGATGGGCACTTGGGCTGTTTCCACAGCCTTGCAATTATGAATTGTGCTGCTATAAACATTCGAGTGCAGGTGTCTTTTTTGTAGAGTGTCATTGGATCTTTTGGGTAGATGCCCAGTAAACTGTGCTTAATTTATAAGGGCACTAATCCCAATCCTGAAGACTCCACCCTCATAACCTAATTACCTCCAAAGTCCCCTGCCTCCTAATACTATTACCTTGGGATTAGGATTTCAACATAGGGATTTTGAGGGGATACAGACATTCAGACTATATAGCAGATTAGCTTTTTTATTTAGGCACATGGAGTACATGGGTCTTTTACTGAGAACACAAATTTCTGGCCTGGCATTTGCTTTCAATAGTAGAGAGAAGTGTGGATTTGAGAGGATGCTTAGTAAGAGGGGTGTTGTGGGTATTTGGAACAGGAATATGAAGCTTGGATTTATGTGTTTGAGAGAGAAGCCTCTCCCTCGTCCATTTGACTCCAATTCTGGCTCCTAATTTTTCAAAACTATTAAAGGGGACTCCTGGCTTTCTGCCTGCTGCAGGTGAGTCAGAAGATGCCCAAGCAATTACTCAATTTGGAAAAGGGTTGACTTCCTGGGGCCCAAATCCTCAACACATAAAGCTCCCTCTATCCTTGGGCTCAGGGCCCCACTGGGTATTGAGATGTTCCTATTAATGTGTCATGCATGATGCTGAGGAAGGAAGGCCTAATTGATGACTTAAACCAATGGGAAGTGTGTTTGCAGACATCTAGGGCAAGGCATGTTAACACAGACAATGTCATGAAGCCAGAGGGACCTGACTCAGGAATCTAGACAAAGCCTGGAGGCCCTTGGGTCCAGCTCTGTGTGCATTGGGACATATCTGGTGCATAAACCTGGCCACAAAAACCCTGTTGGAGAGTTCTGTTATCTCTTTCAAGAGTATCAGAACTGTTTTGGGTTTTCCTTCCCCCTGGCAGCCAAAGCTTGGGTTCATGATATTGGAGATTCCACATTTGCTTGTGGAGAAATGAGCCTGTGTCACAGGACAAAGGACAATGGGGGTCTCAACATTGTGATGCTTCACTACAAGGGCCCCAGTCAGGGCCAGGCTGCGGGCCTTGGAACACCTTTCATTTCAGCCACTAGGGCCACTGCTGTGCCACTGCCATGCCACTGCCATTTTGCTTATGGTGATGACAAGTAATCTGCATCCCCATCAGGCCATACACTGACAAGTCACCTCTCCACAAGAGAGGCCACAAGAAGAATCTTGCACTAATTGTGTGGTGTAAAGCAGAGGGGATGGACAAGAACTGAGGCCTTTGGCACTTGAGAATCTTTCCTTTTGGTTTCATTCTCTTTTTTCAAACTCAGAAACCTGAAAATGGAAGAAATGAGCCATATGTAGAAATAAACCAAGTTGCTTAAGTCTGACTATGATTCTTTGGGCCACTGTCCCCTGTTCCCAGCAGGTTGCACTCATCCTTTTAGTTTCTTCCCATGTAGCCTTCTCAGAAGGCCAGCAGCTGGTGAATTCTTTCTGCTCCATGTCTCCAGAGCACTCTCCTCCCCAGAGCAGCCCCCTTTCCCATTGTCAGTTATTGGTAAACCTAGCCTATCTCCTTGGAGGGCTGGGGCCTTGCTCTTGCTGCAGTGTTCAGCATGTGCCTGGTACATAAAATGCTCAGGAAATCAAAGTTAGGAGGACTGATGCCTGCAAACAGTGGGCAGCATGGGTTGAGTGTGTGAGGCTAGAGGCACGCCCTGACTCTTTCCTTTTGACATTTTTGATGTTCCCAGATTACATGAAGGAAGCCACTTTCTAGCCTCATTTATCAGTTTGGGGGCAGATGACATGGGGTGTTATGGGCAGTGACTGAGCAATAGAGGGTGTTAGAGTCTGTGTGTCTGGACTAGAAGTTTCAGAACTTCTTTTCATTTTAAATGGAAAAAACCCTTTGTGGTTTATGCTTTCCAGATTGGATAGCAGCATTGCCCATGTGGTGTAAGGGTGTTGGATAGTGCTTATGTTTATGTTCTTATTGGTTACCATGGAAAAAAATCAGAATAGATGGTTTCCATGGAGATTATCTTACAATTAGTTTCTTTGAAGGTCTGGACATTGCTGTAGGATTTGCTGAATACTCTTGGTGCCATCAGGGGCTTTCTCTGTGACAGTGCCAAAGGCTGGTTAGAACATTCCATGGACTTAGACAAAGTCATTTGCCTCCTATGCTTGCAAATCCCAGGACATTGGAGTAGGGGTGATCCTGAGGCTCAGCTTCCTGTTGGGGTCCCACTCACCTGGCCTCAGCTCCACGGCTCATGTCAGTCACTAGGAAGCTTTTTTTTTTATTAAACAAAACACCTTTGTATTGTGGAAATTTTCAAATTAGTACAAAAGATAGGGAGAATAATATAACAAACCTCCATGTACCCCTCACCTAGCTTAAGCATTTTACCAATCTTATTTTGTCTGTCTCCACTCACACTTTTTAGAAGGGTTAGAATATTTTTTTAATTCCAGATCATTTTCCCCTAAATAAGGAGTTTTCTTAGTTACATAATGGCAATGCTCTTATCACATCTAACAAAATTAATAATTCCTTCATATCAAATACCTAGTCCATATTCATTTTCTGCATTGTGTCAGAAATGTTCTTTTTATGATTTTTTGTTCAAATAAGGACACGAGAAGCTTTGAGAAAACCCTTGGCCCTCTCATCCCTGTCCCTGGTTCTGGTGCGTGGGGCGGCTGAGGAGTTTTTGGCCTGGAGCTATTTCTGGGCTGGGCAGAGAGAAAGGCTTCTGGGCTCACGCCACCCTCCCACTATCCTCAGGGAGGGTTGATACTGTGAGCGCCTTGTTCCTTCCTAGAGATATGTAAGGCACAGGTGGGCCAGCTACTGTCAGCTGTCCTGGGGCAGGCATCGCTGGGGGGTGCTGGCCCTTTTCAAAGCCTGCAGAGGGAGGGAGGGAGTAAGAGAGGTGATGTAACTTTGGTTTCAACAGTTGTCTGCAACTTCATTTTCCAGGAAAAGAGAGGCCATGAGATCCCTTGGGACATGGCCTCCTGAGACTCCTCCCTAGAAAGCATGGGGCGCCTGGTGGAGGGTTTTGGTTGGGCTGAGACCCACTGCTTCTGTGCATTGGGCAGAGCCAGTCCTGGTTATCTGTCTTGGCAGGCTTGTCTCGAGTCCTGTACTGCTGCACAAAATATGAATTACAGAGCTTGGGAGTAATGCCAGGGGTGTGGTCAGTGGCTCTAACACACTCCATTGAACTAAGTGCAAGGAGAGTTTAAAATAGCTAGCCTTTGTTCCTCAGGTTTTAAAAATTCAACTCCAGTAGTTACAATGAGCTGTCTTCAAGTAGATCTATAAATAAACCGCTACTGTTCCTCTTTGTCACTGAGAGCCTTGGCGTCTTCCAGAGATGTCGGCTCTGCCGCTCATCTTCATTAGATGCCTCTCATCTGTGGGGCAGCTGCAGCCATCAGCAAGCTGGGCTGACACATGGAATTTGTAATGACAGCAACACATTCCCTTTCAAAAATCTACAGGCCCCCCCCCCATAATTAACTACACAGGAGCTTTGCATTAGAGCAACGTGGCAGAGAGGTCAGTGTCATTATTGATCAAGTCAGCACCACCAGTAATGTATACAGTCCTGTCTGCGTGAACCCTGTGCTAGCATGCAGATCACTTTTGTGGTGGTGTCAAAATTTGTAACTTGAATCTAATCATGAAAAACATCAGACAGACCCAAACTGAGGGACATTTGACAAAATAACTAATCAATATTCTTCCAAAGTATCAAGGTCATGAAAGATAGGTAAGGACTAAGGAACTGACACAGATTGCAGGAGGAGCTAGATATATGATAAATGCAATGTGAAACCCTAGGTAGAATTCTGGAACGTCTGGATTCAAGGATATTAGTAGAAAAACTGGTAAAGCTCAAGTGGGGTACCCAGTTTGGTTAATGGTTTTGTCTCAGTGCTAATTTCCTGTTCTGGTCATTGTCCTATGATTATATAAGATGTTAACACAGGGAGAGGGATATATGGAAATTCTCTACTATTTTTTGCAACTTTTCTCCAAGTCTAAAATTAGTTCAAAGCAGTTTAATTAAAAAAAATCTACAGTCAACACTTGGGCTTTATTAGAATCCTTAATCTTCTCCGTCTCAGGGTGCCTTTGTTCAAGTGTTTGCTATGGGAAGGGTAGGCATTTCTGTCTCCAGGTAGGCAGTAGGTAACCCTAAGATACTCAGCACCAGTCTATAGTGGGCCCTTGGAAATGTTTGTGGAACTGAACTGAATAAGAGCAGCCCTAAAAGGAGCTCATGTGTTCAGGGGGAATAATCTTACACAGGTACTGGGCACCAACATGGGGCTTGCAGAGTGGGGTTGAGGGTGCTCCCAAGGTGCATCTGCTCCAGCAACTCCAGGACAGACTGTCAGCAGGGATGTGGTCCTGGCCTGGGATGGACCTGCTTGCTCCTAAGGCTTCTGTAGGCTGCTCAGGTCCCAGACCCCACCACCCTGCCCTGCCCTCTCCGCCTCTGTGTTCCTGAACCCAACCCTGCCTTTCTGCCCACCAGTGTGTGTTTCTGGCTGTAACAAGTATAATGATCTGGAGGGCTCCAGCCCCTAAAAACTGGAGGTTGTTTTCTTGCCCACCTTAGAACCCCTCCAGGGAAGAGGGCCAGGGACTTCCTCCATGCCAAGGAATGTTCTTACTACGTGATGGGCATGGCTGCTTGCTTTATCACAGCCTCTACTAGTTTGAAATTGCTTAGTCTTCCCTCCCTTTGTCGTCTCCTTCGCCCCCACGGATCCCCTCCCCTGAGTGTGTTATTTCAATAGGACAGAGTTCCCTGCTCCACTTGTTGTTCCTGGGGGTACATTTGGGCACGGAATAACGAACGTTCCATTTCCTGCCTTCCAAGGCAATCTTTTCACTCTTTTGAAAAATCCCTCCTTTCCTGTGTGGGGAAATACTTGGAAACCCTTGCAGAGTGAGTCCGGGGAGCCATCAGATAGGTGGGGGTTAGCCCAGGGGTGGCTGTCACAGCTCTGGCGTGGAGGCCTCGGGCTTGACTTGGGCTTGTATGAGGAGAGGAGGTTCCTTGGTTTGTGCATTTGTTAATAGCATTTCCCACATGTTCAACGCCTCTGAGCGACACAGGTGTAATAGAATGAGAGGTGCTTGTGGTCCTGGGACCTGGGCAGCACTGTTTAGTGTGCCAAAGGCTGGAATCCAGGAGTTGGTCAGGCATGCAGATTCCTTATCCTCCATGTTAGACCCACTCTCCAGCCTCTTCACAATTTTTAGTCCAAAGAACACATTGTCTGTTTCCCATTGGTGGGAGCCTAGAGTCAAAGGGTGGCTCTGAGGCCTGACTGTGATCTGTGGTTGTGGAGCATCTTGTTTGGTTTAGAGGTGGCCAGGTCTTGTGTCTCTGTGTTCCTGAGCTTTCACAGGTGACCCAGCACCCTGCTGTCCTTGCAGCCCTGGCGTGAGGAACGTGAAAAGGCACCCTGTATGTTCATACCCTAAGTGAAAGCCAACAGCAGTACCAGTCTCCACCCTCATGCTCAGGCTACTCAGAAGAACATTGGCAGGACTGCCAAAAGTTAGATGGTTTTAAGAAACCAAAATTCCTCTTGAGTTCAGAGCTATGTTTAGAACCAGAAATTTCCTCTCTTGTTGGATTCCAGGCCGGAACACTAAATTACAGGGCAAATAAGGCTGTAGTATATCTAGTCTGCAAATGTGTGTGGTGAATACAGTACCAGGGTTTCTTTTGAGTTTTGATTTGGGAAAACAGCCGTGCCTTTTCCACTTGAGAAGCTGGATGTGAGGCTGAGCCCAAGTGAGCTCTGTCCTGTTCTCTGCCTCCCTCTCCAGGGCCAGGTTTAGCAAACACGGAGGCAGGCAGACATGGATGCCTGTTAACTGCTCATGAAGGCAAATTGTCCAAGCTAAAGGCCTGAGGCCAGGACTAAGACACATCTGTGCCTGTGAGTCTCCTTATCCTAACTTAGACAAGCAATGCACAGTCCAGTGAAAGAGTCAGTGAAAAGATTTAATCAGCATATTCGTGCATGCGTGTGTGTGCGCGCATGTGCGCACACGTACATTTCTTCCTGTTTTGCACTCAGCCCTGCTTTGGGAATGTAGTGACATGCTTTGTTGTTTTAAGTGGGCAGCAGCCAGACAGGATGCCCACCTGGGTCTGTCCAAGAAGGACATGAGTGAGATAGCCCAGCTCTTAGCTTCATGTTACCTCCTTCTCCCTTCTCTGGCCCAGTCTCAAACCATGGACCAGTTCCTGGATACTTTTGTCCATTACAGAATTTCAGTTTCAGAAGCAGGCTGGACAGAGGGCGAGGTCCAGTGTTAGAAATTAAAAGGAGAAATTTCTACCTTGAGCAGTTGTTAATATTTGTCCACTCCACCCCCCAGAGGTGGATATTCTGCCAAGGCAGCTTATACCATCTTATGGTCAAGCTCAGCCACTCCTGGCTTCTAGCCCCTGTCAAGCTATGTGTGGACCCCTAAGCAGCTAAGGCCTGACACTCCATAACTAGGTAGCCACTGCTTGGGACACTCTGCCTGGGGATGTCTGCTGCTTTTTAACTTCTATTGGGAGATTGAGGCTTTGGGAATTGAACTCCACTGAAGTGTGACTCTCTGGCTCTCTGCATTTGGAAACTGTAATTCCCAGACTGATGGTGGGCCTTGTGGGCCTTGCCTGGGGTCTTCAGCCTTGGGTTTTGCCTTTTGGTAATGTCCTGTGAAGTGGTGGTGATTTTCACCTTGAGTGCAGAGTGGCAGTGATGGGTAATATCAAGTCTGTCACATGATGCGTAGCTTGGGCTCCTAGGGACATTGCGGTTGTAACCACATCTTTTTCTGTTTTGGTCAGGCTTTATAATTTACAAATAGTAACATTCACCATTTTAAAAAGCGAACCGTTCTCTGAGTTTTGACAAGCAGGAATGGTCTTGTAACCACCACCACAATCAAGAAATAGAATATTTCTATCATCCCAAAAAGTTTCCTTATGCTTCTCCATAGTCAATCCACCCCCTCCACCTCTAGGCCCAGATTACTATAGATTAGTCACTATAGACTAGTTAATATGTTTTAGAATTTGATATAAATGGAATTATACAGTTATATATTCTTTTTGGCCTGGTTTCTTTCACTCAGCCTAATTTGAGATTGACCCATATTGTTACATGTATGAGTAGTTCATTCCTTTTTGTGGGTGAGTACTACTCTATCAGATGGATATACCCCAATATGTTTGTTTATCTGTTGGTGAACATGTGCATATTTTCAGTTTTTGGCTATTACAAATAAAGCTGCTGTGAACTTTCATGTATGTATTTTTCTATAGACATACGCTTCCATTTTTCTTGAGTAAATACCTAGGAGTGGAATAGCTAGGACATATAATAAGTGTACATTTAACCTTTTAAGTAACTTTCAGCCTGTTTTCCAAAATGGTTGTACCATCTTACATTGGTGCCAGCAGTGTATAAGAGTTGAAGTTTCTCTATTTCCTCACCAACACTTGGTATGGTCAGTTGTTTTTAACTTTAACATACTGGTATCTCACTGTGGTTTTAGCTTGCATTTCCATAATGATTAATGATGTAGAGAATTTTTTTGTTTTTTTTATTTTATGTTCTGTGAGACAGAGTCTTGCTCTGTTGCCCAGGCTTGAGTGCTGTGACGTCATCGTAGCTCATTGCAACTTCAAACTCCTGGACTCAAGCGATCCTCCTACCTCAGCCTCCCGAGTAGTTGGGACTACCGGTGCACGCCATAACGCCTGGTTAATTTTTCTATTTTTAGTAGATATGGGATCTCACTCTTGCTCAGGCTGGTCTCAAACTCCTGAGCTCAAGTGCTCCTCCTGCCTTGGCCTCCCAGAGTGCTGGGATTACAGGAGCCACTGCACCTGGCCTCTTTTTAAGTTTGTTTGCCATCTTTATATATAGATATAAATATATCTATATATATATTGCCATTTGTCTTTGAAGAAGTGTCTGTTTAAATCTTTTGCCTATTTTTCTTAATTGGGTTGTTTGTTTTCTCTTTATTGAGTTTTAAAAGTTCTTTGTATATCCTGCATATAAGTCCTTTACCGGATATGTAATTTGCAAATATTTTCTCCCAGTCTGTGGTTTTTCTTTTCATTTTCTTAACAGAGTCTTTCAAAGAGCAATTTTGAATTTTGATGAAGTTTATTTTATCAGTTTTTTCTTTTATGGACTGTGACTTTTCATATAAATTTTAGCACCAACTTCTTGATGCCTACAGATGATTTTGGGGAGAATTGACATCTTAACAACATTGAATCTTCAATACATAAGCATGTATCTCTTCATTGATACAGATCTTTGACTTTTCTCATCAGTGTTTTATAGTTTTCAACATACAAATTTTGCACATATGTTGCTAGATTTATACCTAAACATTCTGTAAGGTGTTGCATGGTAGACCCTAACCCCCAGAACCTGTGAATATGGTCTTACTTGGGAAAAGGGTCTTTGCAGATATAATTAAGAAACTCAAGATCAGATAATCCTGGATTATGAGTCCTCAATCCAGTGATAAGTATCCTTATAAGAGACACACAGAGGGAAGAGGACAGGCCCCATGAAGACAGAAGCATAGATGGGGTGATAGAGCCACAAGGCAAGGAATCCTGGAGCCATCGGAGCTGGAAGAGGCGAGGAAGGATTCTCCCCTAGTGCCCTCGGAGGAACTGTGGCTCTGCTAAACCTTGATTTCAGAGTTCTGGCCTCCAGAACTATGAAAGAATTAATTTCTGTTTTTTTTTTTTTTTCTTTTTGAGACAGAGTCTCACTTTGTTGCCCCAGCTAGAGTGAGTGCTGTGGTGTCAGCCTAGCTCACAGCAACCTCACACTCCTGGGCTCGAGCAATCCTCCTGCCTCAGCCTCCCAAGTAGCTGGGACTACAGGCATGTGCCACTATGCCTGGCTAATTTTTTCTATGTATTTTTAGTTGGCCAATTAATTTCTTCCTATTTATAGTAGAGGCAGGGTCTCGCTCTTGCTCAGGGTGGTTTCAAACTCCTGACCTTGAGCAATCTGCCCCCCTTGGCCTCCCAGAGTGCTAGGTTTACCGGTGTGAGCCATCGCGCATGGCCAATTTCTGTTGTTTTAAGCCACCAGACGTGGCAATTTGTTATAGCAATCCTGAGGAGCTAATACACATTTCATGTGTTTTTGGTGCTATTAAAAATATAATGACCAAGAATTTTCAAAAAATAATGAAAGGTAACAAACCATAGGTCCAAGAAACTCAGAAATATCAAACAAGCTAGATAAAAGCCAAAAACAAAACCCTAGAAGAGTTATATTCAAACTTCTGAAAACCAAGAATTAAGAGAAAATCTGAAGGTAGCCAGAGAAAGACACATATATAGTGGATCAAAAGTAGGAATTACAAAAACTTCTCATATGAAACTATATAAGCCAAAGAATGGAGCAATGTCTTTAAAGTATTGAAAGAAAATAAACTGCCAACCCAAAATTCTGTACTCAGTAAAAATATCTTTTTTTTTTTTTATATAGGAGAGTGGTTGCAGAAAAAATATCTTTAGAAAAGGGAAAAGGAAGACTTTTTTTTTCCAAACAAAAGCTGAGAGAATTCATTACCAGGAAATTTGTACTATAAGAAGTGTCTCTTTTCTCTCTCTTTTCCTTCTGGAATTCCACTTGTCCATGTCTTAGACAACATTGTCCTTGTAGCTTATCTTTGTTCTGCTCTATCCCCTGTTTTTTTTTCTTTTTTTTGAGACAGAGTCTCACTGTCTTGCCTGGGCTAGAGTGCTGTGACGTTAGCCTAGCTCACAGCAACCTCAAACTCTTGGGCTTAAGCGATCCTCCTGCCTCAGCCTCCCGGGTAGCTGGAACTACAGGCATGTGCCACTGTGCCTGGCTAATGTTTTCTATTTTTTAGTTGTTTGGCTAATTTCTTTCTCTTTATAGTAGAGATGAGGTCTCGCTCTTGCTCAGGCTGGTCTCGAACTCCTAAGCTCAAGCAGTCCTCCTGCCTTGGCCTCCCAGAGTGCTAGGATTACAGGCATGAGCCACTGCACCCAGCCTGCTCTATCCCTCTTATATTTCATTTTGACGAATTGAGCTGTCTTGAAGGTCACTGTTTTCCTCAGCTGGGTTGAGCTTACTAATAGCTCACCAAAGCCATTCTTCATCTCTTATATGGGTTTCTTACTACGTTTCTATCGTTTCCATCTGACTCCTCTAATTTCTGCCTTTCTGCTAAAATTCTCCATTTGTTCACGTGTGTTGTTCAGTAGAACCTTTAACCTATTAATCAGTTATTTTAAACTCTATTTAATTTTTCATCAAGATGCAGGTAGGTCCCACACCAGGGTGGCGTGAGGAGTGAAAGGACAACTGTAGACCCTAAGTGAGATTTCCACAAAGTTAAATAGACCCAGAGGATAGTGCCAACCTCTGGGTCATCTGAGTCTGGTGCTGCTGATTGCATTATCTCTTAACAGTGGGGTTTTTTTTCCCTCACAATTCATTTTTTTTCCTGTTTTGGCCCTGAGGGATGAGCTCACAATTTTTTTTTTTTTTTTTTTTAATACAGAATCTCGCTTTGTTGCCCAGGCTAGAGTGAGTGCCGTGGCATCAGCCTAGCTCACAGCAACCTCAAACTCCTGGGCTCAAGCGATCCTCCTGCCTCAGCCTCCCAAGTAGCTGGGACTACAGGCATGCGCCACCATGCCCGGCTGATTTTTTCTATATTTTTAGTTGGCCAATTAATTTCTTTCTATTTATAGTAGAGACAGGTCTCGCTCTTGCTCAGGCTGGTTTCGAACTCCTGACCTCGAGCAATCTGCCCGCCTCGGCCTCCCAGAGTGCTAGGATTACAGGCGTGAGCCACTGTGCCCAGCCAGAGCTCACAATTTTTGATTGAATGCTAGACATCATGTTTAGAACAGTAGAGATACAGTCAGTGTTATCAGGAGTTCAGCTTAGTTTTAGTGTTACCTTGCACTTAGGGTGAGATCTGGCCGTTGGACCTCAGTGTTCCTGTTCCACCCTCTGCTTTCAGCCTCCCCTCATAGGGGCAGGCTCCTTTCCCTGCTCTCAGTCTCCCTCATGGACAGGCTACTGTTTCTTATTACTTGGAACTTGCTAGCTTTGTTATGGGTGTTCTGTACTGTCCTGACCCAGTTTCAGACAGGCCAGACAGGCCCTGTGTCCCTGGGTCTCAGAAGTAGGGAATTGTCATTCTTGCTCCTCCCTCAATCAAAGAAGACATTGATCATCTCAGCTCAGGATGGTTTCCTGCCTCTTTCCCAAGGGCAAAGGGGTTTTATCTTTGCTCTTCTCCAGTAGCTTAAGGATTTTGTTCTGTAGGGGAGAAGTCCTAGCAGGACTTCATACTTTTATTTGTCTTCTCTCCTCTTCTGGGCCTGTACCTCCAAGGATGGTTTTCTCCCATTGACTGCCCTACCCCCAGTCTTTCTCATGAATGCCCAGTGGAAGTCTGTGTAGAAGAACCTGCGAGTGGGTGCAAGCTCCCCTTGTATCTGTGGCTCCCTGGGGCTCTGCACTCTTAGCCTAGTCCACACTTGGCCTGCAACCATTTGTTAAAACTTGTATGGCACTTGATATTTCTTCTCATGCTTTGCCACAGGTGATGCTCACTTCCTGTTTTCCTTGCAAGTGTCTGTCTTTCCTTAGATTTCAGGCTAGTTGGTTGCCCTGTGACCCCAGCTTTCTGATTTAAGAAAAGTTACGATTCTTTTAGAGTGTCGTTCTTTTTCTTATTAGGATAGGATTAACACTTTCCCCAACTTTCTCTGCTCTAGGCAGAAGTTCCAAGTCAACAACTTTTCACTTTTGCCAAATATTAATATAACATCTTACTATTAAACCAAAAGAAAGGTGACTCTCAAGAGATGAATCTATTTAACTTTGTGGAAATCTCACTTAGGGTCTACAGTTGTCCTTTCACTCTTCACGCCACCCTGGTGTGGGACTTACCTGCATCTTGATGAAAAATTAAGATCATAGTCAACCTAGAGATGAGAAGTCAACCCAGATGAGTTGATTTCTTGTCACAGGAAGACCTACAAGCTGTTCTGTTTTATTTTGTTGTTCAACTTTATTTTTTGTAGAGATGGGGTTGGTGGTAGGGGTCTCACTATATTGCTAAAGCTGGTCAAAGCCTTAGTTTTGGCCTCAAGCAATACTCCCAGCCTCCCAAAATGCTGGGATTACAGGCATGAGCCACCACGCCCAGCTTGTTTTGTTTTTTAATGAAGTTTTATGGTTTGGTTCCTCACTGTCTGGGTGGCTGTGCATCAACCACAGATATTCATGCAATTCCCGCTGTGTGAAGTGCAGAGCTCTGGCAGCAAAGGAAACAGCAACTGAGACAGACAACACCATTCACTTTCCTTGAGAGCCCAGGGTCCCACACCAGGGTGGCGTGAGGAGTGAAAGGACAACTGTAGACCCTAAGTGAGATTTCCACAAAGTTAAATAGATTCATCTCTTGAGAGTCACCTTTCTTTTGGTTTAATAGTAAGATGTTATATTAATATTTGGCAAAAGTGAAAAGTTGTTGACTTGGTATAGATCTATACGTGTGTTTGTATGGGTTAGTCTTTGTTGTGATTTTACTCATAATGTGCTTAACTGAGAACTACCAGGCAAAGGCCCCAGGACCCTTTGATGTTGAACAGGCAAAACAGTGATGTGATTTTTGCTTTTAAATGCTGCTCAGGTTATTCTACCACTGTCATTACTCACAGCCCCAGGACAGAGGCTCTTCCTACTTCTGGGCCTGGTGTTCTTATTTCTGCTTTCTCCTTATTTGCCAAGCTCTCGGGGAAATGCCACAGCTGGAGTGCTGAGTGCAGGTGAGTGGCCTCAGTGCCATGGGGACAAGGCTTCTGGCCCTTTGCTGCAGTGCAGACTTGGGAAGGATTCATTACATGGAATTTCACTGTGGTAGGTGCAGCTTTTTGAGGCATAGAGTGTTTGTAGAGGAACTGCTCTGTGTTCAGCTCTGTGCTGGGCAGGCATTCCAGGTTGGGGAGTGATGCAAAAAGCATTAGACACAGAATCTGAGGTCTGCATAAGGATGCAGGAGAGGAGCTGTGCTTATGGAAACCCAGCTATGCCAATGCTACCTGTCAGAGGCTGCCTGGTATCTGGGAATAGTCTGCACTTTGGGTTCAGATTCCAAATCTATCATTTGCTGGGTGACTCAGAGAAAGTTACTTAACCTCTATGAGCTGAGGTTTCTAAATCTGAAAAATAAGGTTAATACCCGTGGTGAAGGGCCATCATAAAGATTAAATGAGGTGACATGTATTAAGTGAGGTGACATTAAATGAGGGCACACAGTAGGGGGCAAGTAAACAATAGTGATTGCTGGACTGGTGGAGTGTTAAAGGCTGTGATGTCTTCTGATGAGAGTGAGCAAGGGGCAGAGAAATGGCTCCAGACAGCCTAGGGAGTTTGAGGCTGGGAATCTTTGGGTAGCCATTTTCTGTCTGAGCCTCAGTTTCCTTTGTTGTAAAATGGAGTCAGCCCACTAAAAGCATGGTGTAGAGGGGAAAACATGGTGTTTCCTACAACCCTCTCTTTCTAAAGGCCACTGCTCCAGCTCAGAGCACTGTGGCTGCTGTCCTTAGTACTCCCTAGAACTAGCTCAGCTTTGGCTCAAAAGGAGGGTTTCTGTTGCTAAAGTCAGTGGTACTCACCCTGCCTTCCCCATCCACTGTGTTTCCAGAGGTGGAGCTTAACACTGTCAGTTTCTGGGCCGTTCTGCAGAAACACTCAGACTTTCCATTCCCTCCTTCCTGGGCAGCACCAGTCTGGCCCATTGCATGACAGTGCTGGCTGTCAGGACAGAAGGGCTGCCTGCTTGCACCCTCCCTCCAGTGGAAGAGTGTGTGTGTCTGGAAGGATGGTTCTCTGGAAGGAGCGGGCACAGGACTGTGAATATTTCTCAAGAAAGGTCTGCTGGTGACTTCAGATAAGCGCCTCTCACAGCCCAGCCCTTTGAAGGACTGGCCCAGTCGTCACCCCCATTTTATAGATGAGGAAGTGGAGACCCAGAGATGTTAAGCCTCTTGTCTGCTGCCACCGAGGTGGTCAGTGGTGGGGCTTGGGTTTCAGCTGAGGCCTCAGTCACCATTCTTCCCTGCTGTACTATGCTGCGTCTCGCATCAGAACTGCATGGGTCTGGAGGCCACTGTGGTGGGCTGAAAGCTGTCTTGGCAAGGCTGGTGGGCTTCTGAAATGTTTCCTGTCAGAAACATTTCAGTGGACTTCTGGGTGGGCATTGAGATCTGAAGTGCACTGATTCCTGGAGGACTGGAAGAGCATCACCCAGCCCTGCTGGCCAAGGTCTTATACAATGGCTGCAAGCACAGCAGACATGCCAACGATGGGCTTGTGGACCGGGCATTGCCCCTGTTCTCAAGCACATCGCTCTGGCTCGTGTCTCATATTCAAGTTCTCTAGCCACTGGGCCTGCATTTTTGCAGGTTCAAATCAACATGCCCTTAAGAGTTTGTGATTTATGAGATTAGATTCTATGGGATTTCCTAATAAAGAAAAATATCCAGGTAGGGTCCATGTCCTAAATTCCTTTACTGGTTGGGAATCCTCTCCTGAGCTGATTCTTTTCAAGGACTCTGATGCCCACCAAGGTGAGCATGTCTAGGGCAGAGCATCTTCCCAAGACTGCGTCACTATTGGTTAGTCCAAGAGGTGAGTCTCAGGAGATGCCACCAGCTGTTGATGGTGGGTCTGCAGGCAGTCTAGTGTTGTCAGGGCTGGGTGGTGGTGGGGTGCATAGACATCCTAGATGAGCCCCAGCCATAGCCAGTATACTCCACTGGCTGTGGCACTGGGGTTGGGAGACTACCCAGTGGAGTACCCATGACTCCATGGTATATGGTGAGCTTTGAGTGCACTGGTGTCCTGGGTTTTGGGGTAGAGGAGTGAGGAGTGCGAGCAAGAGAAGGAACAAGGCTCAGACACAGTGGCAGCTGGTGGGCTCTGTGGGCAGGCTGGCATTGGTCATCCCAGTCAGGTGTCTCAGCCTGGCCCTAGAGATGCAGTGGCTGGAGGAACAGGGCAGGGATGAGGCAGATGTAGGCATGCAGGAGCACAGAAGAGCTCCTGATTAGGAGGGGGCCTTGCAAGGTGGGGGGATGGGGTGTTAGAGTGGGGAGGGGAGGGGTGATAAGGGCATCCCCAGTAGAGAGGACCATGTGAGCTGGGCTCAAGGAAGGAGAGGAGTTCAGGAATAAGGCAGGCTGGATTGGAGTGCCTTGCCAAGGGGTTTGGATTTTCTCCCAAAGGTGGCAGAAAGCCCTGGAGGACTAGGGAAGCTGGAGAGTGACGTGGTAACATTTGGAATGTCCATTAGTGAGGTAGTGGTTTAAAACCCTGATCCCCCAGTGTGGCTACACTTATGGGTTGCTGAGGTTTGGGGCTGGCTGAGAGTATGGGCCATCACTGAGCACCACATTCCCACTGGGAAGAAGTCCACAGGAGAATTGCAGGCTCTAAGACCAGAATTGGGGCATCTGCTAGCCCTGCCTTTGGGTACCCCTGGCTCCAGCATCCCGGCCTCCTGAACACTTGCAGGATGCTTCCTAAGTCAGGAGAAGCCTTTGTCTTTGTATAGAGCAGGAGGCTGACTTTTCTGAATTTGGGGACTGAAGAGCCTTAGGCAGAAACACCCACACTCCTCATTCCTAGAGTCCTCTCTGAAGCAGCCGAGGTGCCTGTCTTGTGAATGCTGACTCCTGCCAGTCTTCTGACTGTGACATTCACATAGACATCTTTATTTTCTCAGGGGATCTCTCACCACTGCCACCCCCACACCAGTTCTGGGCCATAGCTCCTGGGGCCTTGGGAAGGCATTAGTGAAGACTGGGACATCTCATGTGGGAGGGTGGGGAATTGGAGTTGAGCTGACCAGGAGAAGGAGTGACTTCTGAGCCAGGCCAGGCTTCAATGTCTCTGGCCTCACCAGGGTGCCTGCTGGTGGGTGCAAGCTGCATGAAGAGATGGGAGACAGGCCAGCCTCCCTGAGGGCCTCTGAGAGTAGGCTGAGGGCGCTCACAGCCCACCTGCTTGTCCTCTGCAGGCCCCTTCCTGCCTTGGACCTCCAGGTACTCTGATTCTGCTCCTTGCTCGTGGCCTCTGCTCGGAAAGGTGGGTGTGTGCACCTGGATGTGGCAACACCGCCACACTGCCATTTTTCACGGCACTTGGAACTCATTTCTGAAGTTCGCTGGTGGTTTTCCCTTTAATCATTTGAAGGGGCTAGTTCTCTCTCAGTCTTTCCTAAAACACTGAGTAGACTGAGGGACTCTTTTCTTTCCATCTTTACCTAGCCAGCAGTGGATTTCCCCATCCCACCAGGCAGAGGCAAGAGTCTGGAGTCTGTGCAAAGCCAGCCCCCGGAGCCCACCAGCATGCCCCAGACGCTGACCAGCACCCTGGAGCACATTGTGGGCCAGCTGGACGTCCTCACCCAGGTAGGCCGTGCTGTTAGTTCACCCAGTCACATGCATTTGATCTGGCATTTGGATGATTTGAAGTTGGCCAGCAAGTGCTGCATTTTTTAAAAACATAATCATAATGGACCTATTTTCCAGGCCACATTAATGAAATAACAGTGCTTGCCCCAGGATCCTGGTTCTCAGAGCCATCTAAGCTCTGGCCGGGCTACTAAACTCCAAAATCACCAATACTGGGTCCTTCCAGAGTGTTCCTACTCAGAGCTGGCCTGGGCCAAGCAGACTTTGAAAGAAATGTTGTGTGTGTCCATTCATCCCCCTTCTTGCTAGGTGGGCACTCCAGGGACCTGTCAGGGAACTGTGAGCAGTGAGTCCAGGCTTCCGAGAGCCTAAGCTCTGAGTTTGAGTATGGTCCCTTTCTAATCCTCTAAACAACGTTGGGGAAATCCTTTCAGTTCTCCAAGCTCTGGTGTATTTATCTGTAACATGAGGGTGGTCATGGTGAGGGCTGAGGGAGATGAATCTGTAGGAAGTGTTAGGCCCATGCCTGTCTCAGGTAGCTGCCCAATAAATGTTAGTTGTGGCCCAGACCAAGCTCATCAGTGAGACAGGTGTGGCCCTGCCCTTTAGATTTTAGGTTGGTAGCTTGTATCACAGACTCATAGTGCAACAGTTTCAGTAAATGCAAAATGCCCTGACAAGAGGTGGCGGCAAGCACTGGGGGCATGCCCACAGCGGGTATCTCACCCTAGAGAGGGAGAATGGTCCTGGCAGAGGGAGCCATGGGCACATCGAGGGAACTAGAGAAGTGCAGGGTGGCTGGCATGTGGCAGGTAGGTGGTGGGGTTGAGGGCAGGGCAGGGTTTAAAGGTCCTCTAATTCCTTGGCTCTTGATGCCAGGCTGGGACTCTGCAGATCCCCCTCTCCCACGCCAGCACGTGGGTAAAGCGAGGCTGCAGGAGGGACATACATGGTCCATGAGGAAAAGAGAGAGGTGTGGGTAGTGGGCAGCAGGACAGGTGGTCTCCAATTCAGCCCACATGAAGGACGCAAAGGACCCTTGTTGTCTCTAAGGGAGATGGAGCTGAGGTGGTGTGGCATCCTTTCCCCACCTCAGGATCATGGGCTAAGTGAAGAAAGTTCTGTTTTGTCTCACGTCGTCCATGGCATGTCACAGGCACCCAGCTGGGACAGTGTACCTTGGGCCCATGAAGGGAGCACACTTGAAGGGAGAGACTGGGTGTTATGGGGGGCTGTGAGGCTGCAGGGCACTATGTGCAGTCCTTGCTGAGAGCCTGCTAAACCTGAGAAGGCATGTGCTAAGGGAGATGTGTGCAGCATGCAAAGACTTAAAAAAAATACCTATTTCAAACCCGTCAGAAAGCGCCTAATGTTTTTCACAGCCTCGTCAAGTGGGAGATCAGGGGAGGTGGAATCAATTAGAACTTTATAGGATAAAATTGGAAATTGAGTCTGAGAAGATGGTTAAAAATAGCTTCATTGGATCCAGACGAATATAACACTAAAAACATTTCCTGTCACTGTTTTTTAGGGGTGCACATGGAAGGTTTTGTTATGTGGTAGCAGGAGTACGATAGTAACTTTACAAAAAGCTTACATCACAGAGAATAACTGAAGGTTGTCCTGTGGCCTATGGCTGGGTGTCTGGGGGTCCCTGTGGAATCCTGGTCCTACCTCACACCATTCAACCCCTTTGGAAATCAAAATGGCAGTCCATCTCCAACCGATTGCCAAGAATATCAGCCAGTCACCTGCTTTGCAAAACTGGCAAATGTCTGTGTGTTTCTGGATGCCACAGTGAGGAATGTTCTTGATGGACCCAATATGTTCTGAGGAAACTCAGATTCCACAGATGAAGACCCAGTTGAGGCCTTGAAGTTCATCCCATTTTCAGAACTGTACAAGGTACATGTGTGTTAATCCACCCATGTTCTCCTCAGTTGTTTTCCAGGCCCACTCTTCTCTCCTGGAGTTGGGGCTCTACATGGGGTGTTCCAGCCACAGCCAGAGCTATTGGAAGTTTCCCTATTTCCTCTTTGGGTTCAGCCCAGCAGAGGGCAGGCCCACCGCAGGCCCCTTTCTGGATGATCCAGACTGACCATTCCTCTCCTGAGGCCTACAGCCAGGTGGCCACCACCACCCCTCTTCCCAATGGCTTGCTCAGCCAGGCTCCCTATTTGGTCTGTGGGCATTGGCCTTGGCTGCCACCCCCTTGGTGGGCACTCCTCACCATCCATCCAGTTCTGAAGTGCCTCTGTGCTCTGGGTCTCAGCCACCCCAACCCTGACTCCTCCTTCAAAGTCGTCATCCATCTGAGTCATGCTCTTCTGCTCCATCCCATCCCCCTCATTACCCTTCCCTCCCACACAAGGAGGTCTACTTTAGAGCAGCCTCTGAGAGTGAAACTGCCTTGCGGGTCCTTTGGGCCTCTGTCCTACAGAGCATCCTTCCAGGGGAGAACCATGGGGCTGCCACAGGCAGTGGCCAGGGATGTTTTCTAAGTGAGTCACAGGACCTCCAGCCACTGTGTGACATTAGCAGGGCACCCCATTACGGAGGCTCACAGTCCTTAAAGCCTGCCTTCCTAGTCAGCAGGCTGATATGGCCCAGTGTAGTGAGGCCACCTCTGTAGATGTTTGTGTTCCGCATGGCACCAATCTATGGGCCAGGGACCCAATCGCAGTCCTCTGCAGGGTGAGCTCTCCAGTGGCACCTCTTTACAAAGGAAAGGCCTAGAAGCCAGGAAGCTGAGCAAACCTGTAGGGAGGAGTGACTCAGAGCTTTATCTGGCTTCACTACTGCCTAGCTTGGTGACTTTGAGCAAGTCACTTAACCTCTGTGCCTCACTTTCCGAGTGTGGAACCTAGAACTTCACAGTCCTCTTGGGAGGATTAAATGTGTCAGTTTGTGTGAGGCTCACTGAACAGTGCCTAGCAGTGCCATATGCTGTAGACATGTTAGATGCTGCTCCTGCTACTATGGTTGTCATTATCCAAGGCAGGGTAGGGGCTGGGGGGCCTTCATGACAGCACCAGAAATAGCTACACCAAATCCCCACTGCTTTGTGAAGCTAGACCTGTCACTGCCCAGAAGAGCCATTCCTCAGCCCTCAGAGCTGAGGTGGCAGATTCCCTCCGTGCACACACATTCACTGAGGCTGTTCTATGTGCTGTGCCCTGTGTGAGACCCAGTCCCACCCTCAGGACTGATTCTGCTGACGTCAGTCAGCTCAGGGAGGAGCAGGCAGCCAGGGTCACAGGAGTGGAATGGAGTGTCAGATAGGAGCCCAGCACACCAGGTCAAAGAGGCCGTGGGTGTTCTGATGTGAGGTGACAGATGAAGAAACCCAGGAATTTGGGCTTTACCTGGTGGGACACTAAACAGAGCAAAGTCAAGGTCTGATCCATGCTGAGAGTCTGGGGTGGAGTGGTGATAGGGACACAGAAGCTGGGACTTGGGCAAGGGGCAGAGCTGTCATGCACTACCCCCTGGGAAGTGACTCCTGCAGCTGCCCAGGCTTGGGGTCAGGTTGGAGCCAGGTTTCACTGCAGGAAAAGGGATGATGAGATAAGCAGGACCATGGCTGGCCCCAGCAAGGTTCCTGGCCTTCTGAGCAAGCTAGCAAGTGGCATGGTGATTCCCCCCCTCAGTCCTCCCAGGCCAAGAGGCCTCTCCAAACTGCCCTTGGGGCTTATACAAAAACCCAATCCCTTAACTCCTCAATTGGGACTGTACTGTTTTACTTTTTTATGAATAGCTTTCTTATAAAATTCATACTTTTTTTATTTTTTATTTTTGAGACAGAGTCTCATTCTGTTGCCCGGGCTAGAGTGCCGTGGCGTCAGCCTAGCTCACAGCAACCTCAAACTCCTGGGCTCAGGCGATCCTCCTGCCTCAGCCTCCCAAGTAGCTGGGAATACAGGCATGCGCCACCATGCCTGGCTAGTTTTTTCCATATATTTTTAGTTGTCCAATTAATTTCTTTCTATTTTTAGTAGAGACGGGGTCTCGTTCTTGCTCAAGCTGGTTTTGATCTCCTGACCTTGAGCAATCTTCCCACCTCAGCCTCCCAGAGTGCTAGGATTACAGGCATGAGCCACCATGCCCAGCCTAAAATGCATACTTTTTTTTCAAAAATATATTTATATGAGGAAAATAGACTGTGGGATAACCTTGCAAGGCACATGGCCCTTTGCCCTGTCTCCCACTTGCTGGTGCCCTCCCAGGCAGAAGCAGACTTCAAGCTGTCCTGGCCTGTCAGGTTTTCTGATATTGTTTTAGATGGAAAGTCCTCAGAGTGTGGGGATCACATCCTCATCGTAATTATCATCCTCCTGGTGTTTATCTGAGGCCTGCAACTTTCCAAGGGCTTGCCTTCACAGCCCTGGATTTATCCTACCACCTGTTACCTGGCAGCAGCGTCATGCCAGGTGCAGATAGGGCATTAATAATGGCTTGTTGTGCCTGGACCAGTCTCTGGGTCTGCCTAGCCTGAAGCTTCTCCAGGAAGCCAGGTGATCCTGATCTCAACCACTGTGGGTTAGAGCTTTTCCAGCTTCCCTTGCAAAATAGTTTAGGTAGAGTTAGGGATGGCTTCATCAAGAAGCCTGCAAACCAAACTTGACCTTCCTGAAAGGTAAGGCCAGAAGTTCTTGCTCCGGGCTCTGTGATCACAGAGCACAGCCGGCCAAGCGCCTTAGGTCACCAACTAGTGAGCACACACACCCTTGCCTGGGCCTGCCCTTGTGTGGGAGAGATCCTTCCTTAACCCTACAAGAGGTTGCTGTTTGGGGCTTCCCTGGTTCCTTTGCTGAGCTTCTTGGGGCCCTGATCCCAGCTGATGCCATGCTTAGAGCACCTGGGATTTGTTCAGCAGTACACGTCCCCACCAGCTGTGGGAACCAGCAATGGTTCCCCCTTGGGTTTCAGGGCTGCTCTGCTCACCCAGTGAGCCACCTGCCCATCATCCTGGGCACATCTGCCCTCCTGGATTTGAGAAGCATCTTCACCATTCACCACCTGGGTGAACTTGGGCAGGTGACATCTGTCTCAGAGCCTCAGGTTCCTCCCTTGTAAAATAAGGATAGTCACGCCTGCACTTTGAGCACTCTTGTGAAGCTCTTGGTTAATTGGGTGTGCTAGACTGGTGCCAGCTGTTTTGTGAAGCAAGGTGAGTCATTGTTCTCTGAGGGGCCATGGAGGAAAGCTCTAGGGCAACCTGGTAGCCTGGAAATGACATGGTAGATATTCCACGGTCCTCTGTAACTGCTGGACTTGAGTCCCAGGAATGCTTTTAAGTTGCAATGAGACTCTAGTGTCTGATTAGGCAGGAGCGTGGGAGGAGAGAGAAAGAAGAGGTCTTTCCCCAGGCCCCAGGAAGGAGGAGGGCACAAGAGGTGACAGAGGCACAGGGATGGGCATAGTGACAGTTGAAAATCAGGAATAGGTCACGGGCCCATTAGATCAGAACTTTGAACTTGGAACTAGGCATCAGGGGCCAAGATTACAGCTCTTCAAACATGTACCATGTTTCCCTGAAAGTAAGACAGGGTCTTATATTTATTTTTCCTCAAGAAGACACCCTAGGGCTTATTTTCAGGTGATGTGTTATTTTCCCCTCAAAGCCTCAGCTTGCGGCACACACGGGATGGCTGGGACCTGACAGGGGGAGCCAACCATGTTGGTGGGGCTGCCCACACCTTTCCGGTCACCTCTGGGATAGTAGCTGTCACGATGGGGCAGATGAGAAGGGCTGCTCATCTTCTTTACCACTCCACGACGAAATGCACAGGTTGTGCGGATATGCTGTGTAGCCACGCCCATCACTAGGTCTTATCTTCAGGGTAGGGCTTATATTGCCCAAATGTTTAGAAATCCTGCTAGGGGTTATTTTATGGGTAGGTCTTATTTTTGGGGAAACACGATATATAGTACTTCTGGTGACAGCTGTTCTTTGGATCAAGTTATCATAATGATTTTAGGGGAAAATGTATTTCCTAATAGTGGAACTTATGTTTTTCTTTGGTAGACTTTTTGCTCCTGAGAACTCCTAAGGGAATTTTCAGGAGCCCAAGGGCTGAAGTTAGGAGTATGTATACTGTGTGTGCCCCACTCAGATCACACGTCCATCCCTTGAGGTGCAGGGGCTCCGCTGTCAGCCTGTCCTGTGCCCCATCCCCTCCCATGCCCCCTCTGGAGAGAGCACATGCCTGTCCTATAGCCCTTCATCTCAGGGCCACTCACCTTCTGGGCCTACCCTGAGTCTTCTCTTCTAAGAAAGTTGGCTCAACCCCAGAGGCATGAGGGATCCAGAGAAAAGCCCAGACCAGGATTCAGAAGCTGTAGCTGCTCTGACCTGGCTTTGCCTCTTTCTGGCTTTCTGTAAAGAAGAGATTTTGGGACTGCCCATCTATTTCTATCTCATGGAGTGAGCAGCAGTGGTCAGCATCTCAGGAGGGGCCGTACTTCCCCTGGAGCCTTATTTCAACTCTCCTGCCCCCAGGCCAAACTCTCCATTCTGGCCACCCCTGGAGAACTCCAGGCTGGCCCCATGGCTGCTAGTCCTGCCTGCTTGGCAATGGGCCGTGGTCTTGGTGCCTTTTCTCCTCATGCTCTTGTGGGTGCTGCCAAGTGATCTAGGGGTCTTTTTCGCAGATGCTGGAAACTCACCAGTGAGCAAGGAGAGGCTGTGTCCACACAGAGCATTCCTGTGGAGCTCACCCCTCCATCAGCTCCTTGGCTTCCTCCATGGAATCTCAAAGGCCAGAAGGGCTGCTATGTGGTGTTCGGTGTGCTCAGGAGTAACAGGAGTTCAGGTGGTGTCTGGAAGTCGCAGAAACCCTGGGTCTTCCTTAGGGTGAGGGGTTGGAGTCAGAGATGGGGACAGTGACCTAGGAGCTGGGGAGGCTGCTGTGAGGGGCCCGGCACAGGCCCAACAAGCAGCTTGGTGGTTTTGCCTCAGAAGCCCACAGCAAAGTTATTTTTGACTCTAGTTTCACGTCTTGCTGCTTTTTAAAAATACCAAGCCATGAAATTCCTGCTCCAACTGTTTTTTTTTTTTTTTTTTTTTTTTTTTATGGCACCCAGTGCTTCACGCTGGCCACAGCCTGTGACTCATGGAGGCTGCTGGGCTCCGGAACTTGAAAATGTATGCAGTGGGGAGTAGGCCCACCAGCCCTGCTGGTTTGGGTCTCTGGAGTTTCAGTTTGTTAAACGTCCGGGTCATTCAACTCTGCTGACCTAACTCAACAAGGCCAAGGATTTTTGCCTGTTTGCTTTGGGGAGTTAAGAGAGAGTGGCCCATTTCTTTCTAGATACCTTAACACACACATACCCAACCCTCACCATGGTCCTGGCAGTTCCCTATTTGATGGGCTGCTCAGGTGAGGCATGTAGTTCCACACTGATGGAGAAGGTGAGAATTCTGGGCTGTTACGTGGCCTGATCTGCCAAACCACACTCAGAGGTTCTTGGTGTCTATCCTTTCCTGGGAAGGCCAGGTGGTGTTTGTGGAAACAGACTCCAGATTTTAAAGTAGTTATGCAATTTTCCCTGGGCGTCAGTCGTGGGCCAGGTGTGCCCAGACTGAATTTGTTGGGAAAGGCTAGAGTAAAAGTCCCACAGTGTATCCAACAATGATCCCTGTTTGCAGGGCATGTGTAGCCCTCCTGACACCGCTGCCACTCACAGGCCAGGCTGTAAGGGTGGTTGTTTCTACACAGATGGACCCTCTCTCTGCACCAGCACATCTAGCCACCTCACCTGCTTGGTCCAGAGTGGTCTTAGCCATTCTCCTTTTTGTGGACATTCAGGTTCTGCCCTTTCAGCCAAAGTCAAGTTCAGGACAAACTGAGCTTCTGCCCCTGGGGGTTTGGAGACAAGAGACTTGTTTTCCCTCTGTTAAGAGACCACTTCCTGGGGAACAAGGGACTCAAGTGGAAGGAAGAAGGGGACCCAAGACACTGTCTAGTCTGTGCCAGGAACACATTTGGTGGCTGTCTCTAGCCAGTTGTAGAGACTGGTAAAAAATGTTTACCCATCTGGGCCCTTGGCCCCTCCCCAGCACTGTTGCTCTTTCTTGGCACTTTCCCCATAGGCTCCTCTGGCTTTGCAAATGTGGAGGGACGGGGGAGGCTGTGTCTTCCCCAAGTCCCAAGTCAGGGCCAGTGCCTGGCCTCCCCTCGAAGCATGCAGCCTGCTAGCAGTACTCAAAAACGGGGCATGCTCGTGTTTGTTATTGCAGCGCGGCTGGATGGGAGCTCCCTTGGGGGTCTGGCAGAAAACATTGGTTTTCTATTTTCTATCCTGTCTGTGGTTGTGGCAAAAAGCACCCGCTCCCCAAAGAAGCTGCAGATTGAAGGCCCCTGCCTGCCAGATGGGCTCAGCAGTGGCTGTGGTTACCTCTGGGGCCTGGGAATGTTCACGGTCAGTTGTATGAGATTTCTTCTGTGAGGCTCTGAGCAGGCCTGGAGGTGGGGAGAGGCTGGGAGAAGGGGTGGGGGCTGATGGTAGAAAGCAGAAGCTGGGAGCAGGAAGCGAGGCCCATTCAGGGACATCGCATTCAGGTTGACACAGGCTCACTCTGAGTGGAGGGAAGAAGGGGACTCCAGATGATTTGCTCTTGTTCCTGGGGATCTGAGGGCTCTTCAAGGAAGGATCAAGCACAGGCCTGAAGAAGGGGGCCTGAGAGTATTATGACAGGTAGCCCCAAAGTGGCCTGTGTGGCTTGTGATTAACCAAGCTATAGCCTGGTTGATCACGGTTGGCCCTGAGGCTACTTGGTGCTCTCCCAAATGAAGTGCCACCACAGGAGGGCCAGGAAAGGCTGCAGTCAGCCTGCTACTTCCCTCCACTCGCTCTGTAGAGGGGCCTCATCCAAGCGTGTTCTTTGGGTACAGACCCTCCCCGTGCCCACAGTAGCAGGGGAAGAGAGAACACAGAGAGAAGACTTGACTTTAGCTGGACATGGCATTTGGGAAGCAATTCTGTGCCCCATTCTGATCTGGACCCAGCTGGAAGCTCCAGAAAACTGGCTGAGAGGCCAGGTTTCCCCCACTGTGGCTCAGTGGGTTCTTGACAGGATGGGGAGGCCTGTGAGACTCGGTCCCTGGTGGCCTGTGCCTCCCCAAGGTGGACCTGCTGAGCCACAGCCTGACTTGCCAGCCTGTGCTGAGGTTTCCAGCCTCCAGCAAGCTACCAGGCAGTCCCTCCAACTTAGGACAATTGTGTTTATGAGGTGTTCGTAAGTTAGCTACTTTATTTGGATTGTGGAAAAGCCAGCCTCTGAAGAAATGGGATGCAGAAAGTGGCAAGGCAAGGTCCAGGCCCCATGCTTAGCCCTGTTGGGACTCACTCTGGAGTCAGAGTACAGCAGAGTCTGTGGCCAAACATGACTGGCATCCTTCACCCTGGGGCCTGTCCCTGTCAGACACATGGCTTCCCTGGTGGCCTGCTCATGGCTGGCAAAGAAATGTGCTTGAACGTAGGCCAGTGCCATTGGGTTGTGGCTCAGTTGTTCTCCTTTCTTGTGTGAGCAGTGCCCCATGGGTCACAGGAGCAGTTTTATGAATGCTGGTAAGTGGACATACTTTTTATAGTTTTATAGAAAGCAGTGCTTTATAGGAAGCAGTGATGTGGAAAGGCTGTGTTCATTTAAAAAGAGTTGCTGTAAAGCCATGAGGAAGGTAAATTAGCCAAGATTCCTTAATCTGGTGGCTAATCCACTGATAGAAAATAGTGTCTTGTGTACTTGCTGAAGGGAGCTGATCCTGAGTAGAGGCTGGGGGATGCAGAAACGTCAGAGAAATCCTATATTCCTGAGATAATGTGAAACAGAAACATGGACCTGTGGGCTCAGGGGACCAAAAACTCATTCTGTGTTGTTTGCAGCAGACTGTGGGATTAAGGGGAGTGGTTAAAAAGACAGTTTCTGAGCCTAGAGAGATTGGGAGGAATTTCTTTAGAAATTTCATTTTTTTATGTGGATCAGCTATGTGTGATCCTGGGGACATTAGCATGTCAGACATCAGCATGAGAGGGAATCTACTTTCCTTCCCCTCTGAAGCTCAAGCCTCAAGCTTTCAGTCACTGTTAGACCAGGACTGGGGTGGGAAGGGGAGAAACCAGGCTGTTTTCCTTAATTCCCATCCCTGCTGCCTGCTGAAGCCAGGAGACTTCCTCCCTCCCAAGACCAGCTGGTGGGAGCTGGCACCTCCTGTCTGCCCACCCCACTCTCTCTGCCCCACCATTCTTTTAAGTCCCCCAGGTCCAAGGCCCAAGCTAGGGTGAGTGTTCCTTACCAGCTAGGCAGCCTTGTCCCCAGATACGGCTGCCCTTTGGCCTTGGGGACCTGGGCTGACATGTGCAGGACCTGTGTTCTGTGCATTCTCACAGCATTCAGAGCAAGGCACTTGTCCATCCAGTACTCAGATAACACCTACTGTGTCGGAGCAGGAAGATAGTAGTGAGCAAGAATAAACAAAAACCCCTGTCCTCGGTGCTGGCATTCAGACTGACTGATGGCAGGCAGTAGGCCGCTCAAGGGCCAGCGTTTATACCCTCTGACAGGAAGTTTCCTGTACCACAAACCGTTAGGTGCTGGGCAGTGGCTGGGGTCAGGAAGTAGAGGCTTGGGTGGTGGGAAGGGCTGGGCTCAGACCAGCAACCTCTGTCCCCAGGGTGCTGTGCTGGCTCCTCTGGCTCCCCAGTCACCCCTGACGTGTGGCAGCAGGCTAGCTGGGACACTATCAACAAGGCAGGGCCCTGTATGCATGCACATATGTGAGCACACAAGCACATGCACACACACAGACATACACCAGGAGACAAGTCAGAGTTGGGGTAGGCGGCAGGGGCCAGCAGCCCCACTTTGTTTTGATAGCTCACAGAACCCCACAGCAAAGAGATTCCCCTTTTATTGCATCTGTTTTAGATCTTTAGAATCTGAGTGAAGTCAAAACCATGCTATAGGGGAGATTAATTCCACATTTTCCATCTTTTTGAAATGAAACCAAAGGAAAGTTAGACATTCTGTACAGCACAGTTGAGATCAGGGGTATTGAGCCAATGGGCAGCCCCAAGACTTTCCCCGACTTTCCCCCGCCTGGCACAAGTGTCCCCAGTTGTGTGACTGGGTGACTGTGTCGCTGTCTCCCTGAAACCCAGGGCAGCTGGAACCCCCCATACCCTGCAGTAATCAGGCTCCTATGTTGGCAGGGAGGGGACTGAAGAGCCCCAGTCTCCCCAAGGAGACCTCCTGGGGGAGCCCAAATCAACCACAATCTGGGATATGATTAAAAGGAACTTTTCATCATAGGAGAACTTTAAGAAACAGCTGACTACCACAGGCATCAATGGCTGAGAACCTCCCAAACCTGACCATATCTTTGGGGCCCTCATCGAGTTGCATCTATGCCCAGGGCTCCCCCAGCATCCCACAGCTGAGCCAGGGCAATGGCTGGGGGAGTCATGTTGCTCAGGGCATACCCTTGTGCTCAGCCTGACACAGAACAAGTGTTACATACATATTAGCTGTTAATAGGAATATTGCAGTGGCTCTATGAGAGTTGCATTTGACAGGCAAAGAAACTAAAGCCCTGAGTCACATAACTTGTCCAAGGTCACTCAGTAAATTAGTGGTCAAGTTCACATTGGAACCCAGGCTGTACAGCTGAGGAGCCTGTGTTCTTAACCATATAGGACAAAGGTTCCCCACTGGGCATCAACTGATGGCATTTTCCAAGGCCCCATACCCATACTGCAGCCATACCATGCCAGGAGGGGAGGAGGGCAGGCCTGGGACCACTCGGGCTTGGGCAAGGAGGTTCCTTGGGGGTGAAGAGCTGGAGTGGGCCTTGGGTAGGTGGTGTGTGGGGGGGGCAGTAGTGACAGGTGGCAAAGGACCTGGATGGTTACATGAATGCCACGCCATGGGGCCTGGCTTTTATTTTTGAGTTCTTGGGTGGGAAAAGGATATGGAGATATAAGGAGGGCAGGGGTGAAAGGTGACCCAGGAGCAGAGCAAGGGGAGCAGCCAGGAAACTAAGGTGTGGGGATGGGAATTGAGAGGAGAAGGCAGGAAGTGAACCTGAGTGCTGAGGGGAGCAGCTTGGGCCTCTAGCCCTGACTGGACGTTAGGAGACCTCATGCCAGAAGGAGCCCAGCTGGGGTAGGGGTGGCCTGCCTGAGTCTGGCAAGAACGTTGCTCTCAGCAGAGCCATGACATGACTGCCCCAAGCCAGCCCAACATACCAGCCAGAGGGGCCTGGGCTAGCCTGGCCCTGCTGTGCCCTTCATCCTAGCGCCCTCTCCCAGGCTTTAACCCAGGTCCTGCCTCTTTCTTTCAGTGTGTATGGCGCCCTATCTTGTTCCATTAGACATTGACGCCCAGGTCTCCTGGCCTCCCTACTAGACTGCCAGCCAGGGCCGTTGTAGCTACCCTCACCTCTGTACCCCCAGCCCAGGCAGAGTGCTGGGTGAGACACATGGCTAGACATCGGCATTATGCCACCTCCGTCCTTCCATGTGGCCCAGCCACCCTGTCCATCTCCACGCCACCTATGTTCCAGCTCATAGGGGAGCCCCAGGAGGGAACCTTGACCATAGAAACCAGTGCCATTCACCGAAGAAGGCCTGGGCACCACTTAGGGCTCCACGCAGAGCATGACATGGACATGGGGAAGTGCCCTGGCCCGTGGGGAGATGAACAGGGGACTGCTGAGAAGAAAGTCTTCCCCAGGGCCAAGGGGAGTTGGGCATCAAGTAGGGAAACGTTGAGTGAGGCCTGCACATGTGGAAGTATTTTTAAGGATCTAGCCAAATATCTGAGAAATGCAGATAAAGTGGCTGACTGATCACCCTTGTTCTTTCCTCCCTCTAAAATGTCATGTGCTGTCAGGGGTGGTGGAGCAGCTTTGCCACCAGCCAAGACAGGACTGGTGCTGAGGCCACATCAGTGCCTGGAAGCCCTGAAGAGCCAGGGTCTCGTTTTGCTGCCTATGGTGGGTCCTGACGAATGTGTGGAGTGAATGATGTTGGGTGCCCCCGAGGAGGAGGAGGTGAGGGCCTGTGGGAGTCCCATAGCCCCTGGGGTTTTGGAGAAGTCATGGCTTCAGCTTCCCTGCCATGTGTGCACATGGGTGCTTGAGGGAGGCCTTCAGCAAAGGTGGTGACAATAGTGGCTCTGGGAGGAGGAGCAGCTACGGGAAGGGACCTGGCCCTCAGGGAGCACCCTTGGTCTGTGTTCTGAAGTGCCAGTCCACTCCCTTCTCTTTTACCACTTATAGGACCAGGTGGTTTTGGTCAATTTCTGGGCCAAGCCTCTTCTCCCAGAGTTCATTCTGGAACCAGCACTCTATAAACTGGCCACAGACATGAGGGTGTACCCTCCTTCCTGGCTGTCTCTGCTCAGCCCTGTAAGCCTAGTAAGGCAGTACAGGGAGTGGAGGTTTGCCCTTCCCTTCCCTTTTGTGCTGAGGGCCGTTTGTGGCCACCGTATCTCTCTTCCCTGCTCAACCACTCAAGGCCAACCACACTAGCCTCCTGGCAGTTCCAAGAATGTGCCTCAGGGCCTTTGTGCATGCTGTGCCTTATACTCAGACAGCACTTGCACTGGCCCATCTGTGTTCTTTCCTGACAGAGGCCTTCCTCAGAGTTAGAGCTCTCCTTCCCAGGTCTTGTGGCCCCGCATCAGACCCAGAGCAGGTGAGTGAGCTGTGGCAGGAGCCTGGGCTACCCTCCGAGCTGCGTCCCCGTGGGCCAGACATACACGCTGCTCTAGTTGTCTCTGCCTTCGCCCCAAACACCAAGTGAGAAGGGGGTGAAAAAGAGGCCTTGAGAGGAAACAGAAATGAGAACTAAGAGAGCTGAGAGAAAAATCCAGGACAACCCACCTCAAGAGGAAACCAGGCCAGGGAGAAAAGAGGCCTACAGGGCTGAAAGAAGGGGAGGTCAGACAGGGAGAATACGGGGAGGCTGGGGAGTGGGTGGTAAGCAGGAGAAAGGAGGGACAAAAGAAAGGCCACACAGCCCAGGGAGAGTGCTAGGCGTCTGGAATGAGGGAGAGAACGTGGGCATGAGGACCGTACATGGCTCCACAAGGCGTTAGGGGCAGCTGGGTGAGTCACGCCTGCCTTCCTCGCTGCCTCGCTGAGGGTCTCTTGCTGGACCTCTGCAGAGCCCATAGGGGTGTCACGCTGCCCATGCTCCTCACCAGTGGCGGACTCACTGCAGAGGCCCTGCAAACCCCCTTTGGCCTCTCCCCGGTGCCTGAGTCGCACACCGCAGGGGAGCTGAGGCTCTCCCCTCGGCCATGTCGGAAGCTGAATGGAGAAACATAATCCCGAGCTTTGTCGCATGCAGGACACCCGAACTGGCCACTTTCAGCATGGAGGACAATGTGGGAGCTGCCTCAACTGTTTGGCTCCCGGAGCCCCATAGGGCCCATGGCAGGCCTTCAGCAGACACCTAATAGCTTGATGCTGGTAGAGAAAGAGGCATTTGAGGTGGTGAGGTACAGAGTAGAGCTGGCTGTCAGAATGTCCCCAGTGTTGTGTTCCTTTTCCACTTGGAATTGGGGACCCAGGTGCCAGACATGTCTCTGAGGATTGGCATTTTGGTGCAACTTCTTTGGGCATCACTACAATCTTTAGGGGACTAAAAATAAAAGCCTGTCACTTTAAAATCAGTTCTTTTTATACTATGCTCGGAAGGCTCTTTAGGGTGTTGCATAAAACGTCTTACACGTCTTGAACTGTGAGTGAGAGAAGAGGCACTCACCCTGTTAATGTTGCCCCAATAGGAGATGGATCACAATGTCTTCTCTCCCCTGAGCAGGAAAATTAGGATTCAGATAGAATGTCATTATTTGGCCTCTCCTGGGAGGATTTTCCTTGGAGAGCACAGGCGGGTGAGTAATGCTAGAAACCCTGCCTCTTGGCCTGAACTCCTAGACCCGCTGTCCAGCTACGGAGAGCCAGCCCAAGCTGGCCTCCACCATGCTCTTGCTTTTGGTCCCCAGCACCGTGTCATGGCCCAACCCAGTTTGGGTCACCCGGGTTGGGGCATCCCTCCCTCGCCATTGAGGAGCCAGGCTGCTTTCCAGGGGTTGTTAGTGGCATCGCTGACATCATCCTGAGCCCACAGGCCCTGTGCTCGCCAGCACCGGATGCTTATCCCGGGCATCCAGGGGCCTCATGGATTCACTGTCCTCTTGCCCACCCACCCGCCCCCAGTCTGCCTGGCTGCCCCATAGTGAGGATCTCAGCAGTAGGAGTCTCAAAAATGCAAAACAACTCTGCTGCTGGCTGACCACCCATGCCTGCCTGGTCCTCTCTCTGGGGGGTGTCACGCTCAGCCTGTCCCATCTGGAACCCATCTTCTGCCTCTCCCACAGGGCCAAGCCCTCGGCCTGTGTTCTCAGCCTCAGGGAATGTCTCCTTCTCTCTTGGATCCCCTGTCTGACTCACCACCAGGTGGTGTTGGTTCATTCTTTGTGGATACCTCTGATTTTGACCACTTTCCTCCCTAGCCCCCACCTCTGCCCTGACCAGCCAGAGCCACCATCATGCCCTCTCATCTCTTGCCTCCACCTTCCCACAGCCACCCAGTCAATCCTAGGTCATCCCCACGTAGCAGCCAGAGGGGTCTCAAACCTCTTAACCTAGGACCCCCGCCAGGACCCCCCTGCTGCTCTGAGGGTAAAGATGGAGCTGCCTGGTGTGGCCTGCTGGGCCCAGCCCCATCTCTTGCCTTCTGGGAGGCCTGCTGTCCTCATCAGCACATGCACCTCCTTTGGTCCAGCCCTCCTGCCCCATACCTTGCCTCCTACTTCAGGGCCTTCGTACACTCTTCCTTTGGTCCTGACACTTTTCCTGCCCCTCTGGCCTGAAGAACTCTTCCCCAGCCTCTGCTCGCTCCTCACCTTTTGCTCTGGCAAAGTGCCACTTGCTCTGGCTCTGATCAGGCCAGACCCCTGCATTCTTCCCAGCATGGCCCACTGGCCTGTATTTGTGTCCTTGAAGCAGCATGTACCTTGTGGGCCCAGCTGAGCCTGTCTGTACCATTGTCACCCTTGGTCAGCATGAGGAGGTGTTCAGTAAGGATTTGAGTGAGTTAAGAGAGTCTAGGGTAGGGGTCAGCAAACTTTTCCTTAAACAGTAAATATTATAGGCTTTGTGAGCCATAGAGACTTTGTCACAACTACTCAGCCCTGCCCTTGTAGCCAGAAAGCAGCAATAGACAATACATAAACCAATGGGCATGACAGTCAAACTTTATTTACACAAATGGGCATCAGGCTGTAGTTTGCCAGCCTGTGGTCTAAAGAAACAACAGAATGCATTCGATGGCAAACACTGTCTTGAAGACCAAGGTTTTCCATGAGAAGGGCCATGGTTTCCTGGAAATTGCTGTTAACAGAGTAGGAAAAGGTGGTTAAGAAATGAGATCCCGGGTGACCCTCTAACAGTTGTGACTTTGAAGGTAAAATTTCTGGAGCCCTGACCACACCCCAACAGGCTCCCCAACATGAGGGCCCTGAGCCTGGGAGGGGAACAGTATTAGGTAAGGGTGATAGTACCCAGGTATGGGGTCCTCATTTTGGCTTCCTATTGCTCCAATTGAGGGAGGGAGGTGCTTGTTTAAAGTCGAGCCCAGTCTTTGAGGGAGGATGAAGCACCTAGCATTGACCTGGGCAAATTCCACAGCATGTTTTGGAGCTGATCACTTATGCTACAGCGACACAAGCAGCCCAGTGAAAGAGGCCTTCCAAAATGAAGGTATTAGGGTAGTTTCTCACTGTGTATATATCAAGAGGTTCTTGTCAGTGTGTCCTTTTTGTTCCTGTAATATTGCCTTTTCATGGCTCAAGTGAATTATTCTTAGGACTTTTGTGATAATTCCAAACCTAAATGTTTAGCCAGGTAAGAGACTCTGCTTTTCAGGGGGAGGTGACATCCGAGGCCTGGGAACTGCCTCTGAGAGTGGCCTGATGGTGTAAGGGGGATGCTGGGTGGCCCTTGGCTATGCAGTCCCACCTCGGTCTGGAGGTGGGGAGCTTCTGCTTATTCAATCTGGAGTGGCTAGGCCAGGCGACCTAAAGGACGGTAGGAGGTAGCCCCCACTGGGGAGGGCAAATTTCTCCTTAGGCTGCTTGGGTTTGGGCATTAGGGCTAGAAGTGGGAGGTTGGAGACAAGCAGGTTTCCTGGGGCCACATGACCAGCAGGCTTCTCCTCAGGTATGCTTGATGACGGGGACAAAGCCAAGATGCACGCTACCCAAATGCTTTAGCGTGCACTCTGAAGGAGTTCTAGGAGATGGGCCATCCTCCCTGGCCACCTTGCCTGGACAGGCCTACCCAGAAGCCAGAGCCCTGAGTTCTCCAACCCTTTCTTCAGTTTTCCTTTACCCTGTCCAAAACTCAGAGGCCCATGGACACCTGTGTCAGCCAGGGCAGTTTCCCTCCTTGACACCTGGCACCTGACCCAGCCTGTACCTCTTTGGGCTGGGACCAGACCTATGGCCCCTGCTACTCTGTACAGAGCAAGGCAGGAGGCAGTGTGGGTCACAGGGCTGCTTGGAAGGTCATTCCTCATTGAATAAAAGAAAGTGAAGGGATGTGGAGTAGGGACTCAAAGATGGCAGAGGGGTTTGCCTGTGAAGTGCTTCTCCTCGCCCTCCAGGGCAGGTGTGGCCTTGTCTCCAGTCTGTCAGGCATTGTGTGGCAGGAGGAGAATTCCTAGGCAGGCAAGCACAAGGCAAGTCAAGTAGCAAGCAGCCTGCATGACTGGGCCTGCTGGGGGTGGGTTGCCAGCATGGCCCCAGCTCCGCTGCACATGGCAGTGGGCAGCAGGGGGAACGGTAGCGGCCTCTGGACACCGAGGCAGCGTGTATTTGCTGAGAGCCCTACTGTGCTCTTGACACTGCTGTGGGGATGTCTCACCCTTTGTTGCTCTGATCCGACAGGAAAAGGTCACACATACTACAAACAAAGCCACATGATGTGGCCCCAAATCAGTGTTTGCCAGGGATGCAATGACGTACGTGCCCCACATGCTGTCCCAGATGCTCTCTTCTCCACCCATAGGGCCCTGTGCAGCCAGGGGAAGCACAGTTGCACTGTGGTGGCCTGGGCAGGCTCCCTGCAGGTAGCTGCCAGCCTTCCTGCCTGTCTGCGCCACCAGCCCTGAGTGTGTCTGCCCTTTCCCATTTGGATGTCCCTGATGGGGGCCCTAACTGGGGGAGCCCTTTCCCTTGTAGAAGGAAGGCACATCAGCAAAATTTGAGGATGGGATTTCCAGGTTTCGTGTCTTCATGAAGGATAACCATTTTCTGTGAAAATGAGGCCCCATGCTTTACTGGAGTAGGATTATTAACAAAAATACATGGAGCAGAGAATGCCGGACAGCATTCTAATGGACAGAAATCCAAAAAGCATCCTCTTCTTCCCAGCCCTCTTCCAGCTCATAGGGGGTTGGTGGGATCAAAAGTGGCTGAGGAGTGCCCAGTGGACTTATACCTGATGATGGTGGTCACCACCTGGCGCCTTGGCAGAATGGGCTGGTGGGCAGAAGGGACAGGGGAAACAGACCAAACACAGAGATTACATGTGTCTCCCCAGGCTTGGTTAGGCAGGGGAGAAGCTGGAGAGTGGCAGGGAGGGGAGGTATAGGATTGAGGGGTGGTGGACTTTTTAAAAGCCTGTTTGTCTATAACATGCCCCCTCAAAGCTCAGAAAGGAAGGGCCCCACCTGGACTGGCACCCTTCATCCAGGGGCTGGTTGAGAAATAGATGATGCTTCTCTATTCAGAGAATTTAATATCGACAGATGTAACGGGCACATCCCTACAAGTATGGGCCCTCCATGGAACTGGCCTGACACAGCACCCAGTTTTCTGGGCATACTGTGTCCACGTTCAGAAAGTAGGTTCCTGTGAAAAAGTTTTGTAAGAAATAGAAGAGGAAAAGCAGCAGGCTCAGCTCTCCCACTGTGGCCTTGAGTTCAGGGCCATCGGAAAAAGTCTGGACGGAGAATGATTTTGGCTCTGTGTGAGTTTCACAGCAGCCAGTGGAAACTTCCAGGAATGCTGCCCCAGGCCAGCCGGGGGCTGTTTCCGCCGCCACTTTTACGAGATGCAGAGCCCCCTCCCCGGCTGGCTGGCCAGCACAGGGGGGCTATAATAGTCTTTCTCAGCTCAGCTTCTCAGAGTGCAGTTCATGTTCCATGGGCAGCCGTTTTGCCAGGCTCTGTTCTGTGATCCCTGGTTCAGAGCCCTCACAGCCCCCACCAGCTCATTTGAAGGGGCCAGCCACCAGGCGGAGCACCCTCCATGGCAGCTGACATCCCTGCAGGATGCTGTGAGAATTTATAGCAGCCTTAGAGGGGAAACTCCCTCCCAAAATGTTTCAATGTTTTATTAAATGTATGAAAGGAAAGTTTCCTTTCCACTGGACCAAGGCCCAGAGCCTTCATGCAGCCCTGGGGAAGCGGGCAAAACCGCTTGGGAGAGTCCACAGGTGAAATGAATCTGATCCTTCTGCAGCCTGTAGGCCACACCGTGCAAGACTCAAGCCTGCCGTGTTCCCAGTGGACTCGTCCAGTGGCTGGTGTGGGCCTGGCATTTCCTCAGTGAGGGCAGTGATGTGATGGGCAGAGCCGTCATGGGCAGTGTGAGCCAGCCCCTCTTGTGGGACACAGTGGGCTCCTAGATACCACTGCCCCTCGGTCCAAAGCCAGGGGAGGTGGGCAGGTTTTTGCAGCTTGTCTGGGAGCCCTGTCTGCAAGACTGGCCCCTGAAACATTAGCAGCACCAGCAGCTGGGGGCATTTGGCAGGCCAGGTGGCAATGTCCACAGGCATGCTCCCATTGTGCTGGGGGTGTAAGACCAGGGGAGTAAGGGCTCAGCCTGAAGAAGGCAACATGACAAGCATGGTCACAGTGGCCAATGTAGGCCAAGCTGAGCGAGCACCTATGCTATGAGCTTGGCATTGTCCTTCCCACTCAGACAAGGAAATGGGCTCAAAGTTGTATTGTCATTGGCCTGTGATTGCCCCAGGTTTAACTCCTAGATGGTACATCGTAAGATAGTCCTCATTGGACTTGGACAGGCAGAGACCCTCCTGGGCTCAGGTCATTCACCTCCCAACCTTTGTCCCCTGCCAGCCTAGGACGCCCTTCCAAGTGTGGAATGCCTTCATTTACTGGTGTAATTTTTTTTTTTTTTTTTTTTTTTTTTTTTTGAGACAGAGTCTCACTTTTGTTGCCCAGGCTAGAGTGAGTGCCGTGGCGTCAGCCTAGCTCACAGCAACCTCAAACTCCTGGGCTCAAGCAATCCTCCTGCCTCAGCCTCCCGAGTAGCTGGGACTACAGGCATGCACCACCATGCCCGGCTAATTTTTTGTATATATACTTTTAGTTGGCCAATTAATTTCTTTCTATTTTTTTTTTTTTAGTAGAGACGGGGTCACGCTCAGGCTGGTTTCGAACTCCCGACCTTGAGCAATCCGCCCGCCTGGGCCTCCCAGAGTGCTAGGATTACAGGCATGAGCCACCGCGCCCGGCCTTACTGGTGTAATTTTCTTACCTCTGGAATGGAGATGGTTGATGGTCTCCAGCTGTTTATGGACAGAGCCTGGCCCAAACAAGGAAGCTGGGTTTGCTCCAGGTTCCAGTCTAAATGCCAGACCACCAGGGCTGGTGATTCCTGACCCCTTGGTCGTCTTGGGAAATGACCAAGGGCTGGAGACCTGCCGTCTGCTTTCCCTCACTTCCTCCTCCTGCCGACAGACACCAGAGATCAACCATACAGAGCCAGGAGGAGTGGACATGAAGGCAAGGGCTGTCCAACAGCCACCAGGAAGAAGGAGCAGGCAGAACCCCTGGGCAGGAAGCACTGGCACCTGACATTTGGGTGGTGGGCTGAGGCAGCCGAGTGGGGACTGGCCAAGGATGTCGGTAGGGCAGGGGCCCCTCCATCCTCAGAGCCTGACCATTTACTTTGCAGACAGTCTCCATCCTGGAGCAGCGGTTGACGCTGACAGAAGACAAGCTGAAGCAGTGTCTGGAGAACCAGCAGTTAATCATGCAGAGAACAACACCGTGATCGGGGGAGTAAGAATCAGGAGCTTGGTCGATTTGGGGGGGTGGCAGGCCAGGGATTTGTACTGTGGGACTTGGGCATATAAATAAAAGGGATTCAACTTTGTGGGAGTCATATCCATACTGGAGCCCAGGGATTATGCAGTTCCGCCCTGCGCCCTGCACCCTGCTGTTTGTACTGGTGGCTCCCCTGGCAGCCAGACATCCCCGGCGGACAGGGCCACACAGAAAGGATGCTGAAAGCCTGACTGCCAGGACTGTGTTTCTCTTAATGTGCAGGAGCCACTTGAAAATGTTTGCTACCTCGAAGTCCTAAGATTATAGGCCCCCCTCTGAAGCTGAAGTGGTCCCGAGATGCCTTGCTTTTCACTCACCTTACCATTCGGACACATGACTGGCTTCTCCCAGCCCCGCCTCGACTTAGGAATTGACTACTTGTTGGTTAGATGAGCCAGGAATTTTCTCTAAATCTGACCAGAGGCCCAAAGTGGGCCCATCTGAGTCAGGCCTGTCAGGAACAAGGCCCTCTAAAGTGGCTGGTGACTTTGCGATTGCCTTGTTTTTTTTTGTTTTGTTTTTTTTTTTTTTGAGACAGAGTCTTGCTTGTTGCCCAGGCTAGAGTGAGTGCCGTGGTGTCAGCCTAGCTCACAGCAACCTCAAACTCCTGGGCTCAAGCGATCCTTCTGCCTCAGCCTCCCGAGTAGCTGGGACTACAGGCATGCGCCACCATGCCCGGCTAATTTTTTTATATATATATATATTAGTTGGCCAATTAATTTCTTTCTATTTATAGTAGAGACGGGGTCTTGCTCTTGCTCAGGCTGGTTTCGAACTCCTGACCTCGAGCAATCCGCCCGCCTCAGCCTCCCAGAGTGCTAGGATTACAGGCGGGAGCCACCGCGCCCGGCTTGCCTTGGTTTTTGATCCACACATGTTCACTGGGGCCTGATGGCTCCCTCCTCCCTGCATTCGTGAGTGCAAAGGAACTGAAAATTAAAACTGACTTTATGGCACTTGTTGCAGGAATGGCTTGTCCTGGGTGGGACCTAATCAGTTCTTGTGTCCCCAGGGCCCATTAAGGGAGAATGAAAATGGTGGCTTGGGGGGGCCCCTGCCAGGACACCCCTATTTGCAGCTGTTCAGGGTGTTGGGGAAGCAAGGGCAGCCAGAGCCCCACACGCCACCCACTTCTCTCTGGCTGGCCCAGCGGCTGCTTCTGTGGGACTCGGAGGCCTCAGCACCCGTGTTTCCATTTGCCCATGAGGGTTCCACAGGCTCCTTTGCATCTGTGCTGTGTTTTCCATGCATCTGCGTGTCACCCACACCTTTACTCCTTGGTTTCTTGGTGCTCAGCAAGCTGCGGGAGGGGTCTTTACGCTTGCCCTGCCCTGAGGGGTGGGGGGTGGTGTTAGATCTTCCCAGGAGCTGTCAGTATCACAAGGTTAATGATTTCCCAGCCTCTGTGGCTTCCAGGAGGAGCAGGGCCTGAATGCCTATGTGCTGGGACTGACATAGGGCAGCTATGTCAAGTTCTGATGAACAACAAGAATGGGGAAGCTGCTTCCCCCAGCCTGCACCTGGTGGGGAGAGAGCTAAAGTCTAGGGTCAGGCCTGAGGCTCTGCAAGTTGCCAGTTGTGTGACCCGAACATTGTGACCTAACCTCTCTGCACCTCAGGTTTTTATCTTGTGAAATGGTGGTGATACCCATTGCTCCAGATGGTTACAAGGTAGTGCTGTACCACACCTTGCTGGTCCAGACTGACAGATAGTACTGTCAGCTGCCTTGAGTGGTAATAAGCTCCCTATCCCTGTCTTTTTTTAGAGATAGGGTCTCAATTTGTCATACAGGCAGGAGTACAGTGGTGCCATCGTAGCTCACTGCATCCTCAAACTCCTGGGCTCAAGCAATCCTGCCGCAGCTTCCTGAGTAGCTGGGACTATAGGTGTGTACCACTGTGCCCAGCTAATTTTTTAATTTTTTGTAGAGATGGGGTCTTGCTGTGTTGTCAAGGCTGGTCTTGAACTCCTGGCCTTAAGCGATCCTCCCATCCCAGCCTCCCAGAGTGCTAGGATTATCGAGGTGAGCCACTGTGCCTGGGCCCCGGAGGCTTTTAAGGAGTTTCTGGGTAGCCACAGGTCAGCTTGGTCAGAGGGATTGCAGCTCGTAGGGCCAACCTTGTTAGTCCCTTCCCATGCCAGCGTTCTTGCCACTGACCAGGCCTAGGCTGGCTATTGTGGCTTCCAGGCCTGGTCTTGGACCTACCAGGTGTTGGGACTCTGATGATTTGAGGAACCAGCCCAGGGCATGGTCATCTCCAAAAACAGATGGTGGCCCCTTGCTGGGGGCAGCAGGACATGAGCAGGGTCTCTAAGTTATATGGCAGCCTTTGCTTACAGGCCAGACTGGGGTTGGCATCGTCCCTATTTGCAGTTTACCCCACTATCAAGTTTGGAATCTCTGAAGTCTGCCTTTCTCTGCAGGAGGACATGTAGATTTGAGGGAAATGGTCTGGGGGCAGTGGTGTGCTGTCTGTCCCTGGCAGTTTATTGTCAGTGGAAGTTTCCCTGGTCATCAGATATAAACAGGGGGTACTCAACCCCTGCACCGTGCACTTTTTTCTTGTAGCATGATATTGGCATGTCCTGGGATAGCCCTGGGACCTCACTGCTGGGCCCAACCCAACATGGTGCTCAAAATGGAGGCAGGCCAGAGCCACGGCCATGCTTGGACAGGCCCATGCCCACACAGTCCCACAGGCTGTCTGGGAGAGCTTTGCTAGAGTGGCCCAGGCAGGCCCTCCTGAGGTGGTTCCCGCATGCTCACACCCACAAACCTCCCTTTATGGAGCCACCTGCCAGACATGGAATTTGGGGGAAATACAGTTCTTGGAATGCTGCACTTGTCTTTAAAAAGCACAAAGACCTGCCTTCCCTAAGCCTGAAGTGGAAGCGAGTCACCATGCCCAGGGCAGAGCTATGGTGGGTGAAGGCTTTCATTTGGGGCCTAGGTTCTTCCCAAAAGAGTTCCTTTTCTTGCTCGTGTGAGGCCTGACCTGGGACCTCACTGCTCTGAGTCAGAATCCAGGGTCCCAGGTTGCTACTGGGGTGGAGGATATAGGGGGTCCTAGAGAGCTATGACTACTGGGGCCACTGTCACTCTCACCTCAGTTCCTGAAGATGCTTGACCCTGAGCTGGACACCATGCTGTCTGGGGTGGTGGGGGCAGGACTGGGTGTGGGGGGCCTTCACAAGCAGAGGGAAGTATGGGGCCTGGGTGGGCTTGAGGTGGCTTGGTGAGGTTGGGGGCCACGTGGCAGGGCCTTTCTTGTAGTGTCTCCCCATATGACACTCCCTGCCAGCCCTACCCAATGGCTCCCCAGTGGCTGGGGCTGTTGCTGATCCCCTACTCTTGCTGCCAAGCACAAAAGCAGCCCTTCTGGAAATGCAAATGCCTCGGTTCTGCCGTCATCTCTCCTAATTTTGGATTTTGGTAACTGAGCTCCCAGAAAACCAAATTGCAGGCATCTCTCTCTTTTTTGTTAGGAAGATAAGGTTAGGTTAGCATTTTTTTTGTTCTTAGGAAGTGCGTCTCAGCAGCAATTCCCAAACCCCCACCCCCCACCCCTTTGCGCCCTAATTTTTCCAAGGTGAAATAAAATAGATGTCTGTGATTTAAATTGCAATCCCCTGCCTACCCACTTCCAAGTTCTCAGGGTTCCAGGGATGGACCTGCACTAGAGAGGCTGAGGGGTGTCCTGGACGACCAAGCCAGGCAGCTCCCAGGAAGAAGCCTGCGAGTCCCACCTAGCTCGTGGGAAGCCCTCCTGCTTCTCACTCCTGAGTCCCCACAGGCCTGTGGCCACCCAACCACCCACTCTCCAGAGACTCAGGTGGCACACGCCGGGCTGCCCCAGCAACCCAAGCACAGTGGTCGGCCTTCTGTCCTGAGATATGCTTGCCACGGCTTCATGACTTCGTGGTGGCGGGCTCTGTGGGACAAGGGCAGAGCAGTGGGGTCAGAGCCCCCACCCGTTGCCCAGGTCCAAACCCTGGCTCTGTCCCCTACTAGTTCCATGACCTTTTGAGGCCTCTGTAAGATGGTAACTTGCCTCGTCAGGCACACAGGACAGTGACTGGCACAGAGTGAGTGTGGTCAATGTGTGACTGTCAATGTCCCCCACCACCGGCCAGGGGGAAACTTCTGGCAGGTCACGCCCCTTCCCTGGAACTTGACCCCATGTGTCAATGGGGATGGAGGGGCTCATGGTTGCAGGGTCCTTGGGCTCTGAAATTCTAGGTGGCCAGAGTTACCACCTTGTGATCCCATGGCCCTTGCCACAGCTGTCCCCAGTGGTGAGTAGGGAGTTGGGCCCCTCCCCACCCTAGAAGGCAAGCACTCCAAGGCTACCTCTTCTGCTGTCACTAAGACCACCACTAGGGCCAGCACAGGCTTGGGGGTGGGTGTTTGTGATTGCCCACAATCCCAAAACCCAGCCTGCAGAGCAAGCAAGAACATGGTGAGTCACACTGGTCCTATTGCCCCCGCTCCCTGTCATTAACCTCATCTCCCTAAATAATTTGGTCAAGATGTGCCCCTTATGGCTCCAGCTTTAATTGGTGTGTGGCCATTTAAGGGGGACCAGAATCCCCCCCAGGGATTCTCTTCCCACCAGGCACCCCCACTCCACCCTGCCCCACCTCGCCCAGGCTGCTGAGGAGGCAACTACATTCACTAGGGCAGCAGTGGCAGGTTGGGGATGACCCTGGGGCATCAGGCCACTTCCTGTGAGCATCGCTGCCCTGGCACAGGGGCTCATCCCCTTGCCTGGTAGGCTGCAGCCACCCCAGCCAGGCTGCCCTGGCACTACTGCACACTCGCTTGGTCACTTTGGGGAAGTATCTCTCTAGAAGCTTCAGGTTGCAGGGCCCCCACGACCACTAAGGCTGGAGCCAGCCCAGAGAGCCTGCAGCAAAGCCATCAGGAAGCGTTCTGTGCCAGCCCCTCCTGCTGCTAGGAGCTGCCCCTGGGAAAGACTCTCCCAAGAACCTGTTTACAGAGCAAGGCCAGGGAGTGTTTTTACTTTAGGTGAGGCCACCTAGAGCCCCATCTGCCTGGAGCACTGCTTGTGGCAGGAACCCCTGCCCTTACCCACTCTCTCTCTCCTGCTACTGTGAGAAATGGAACACTGGGCCGAGGAACCCCAGCACGAGAGGAAGTGACGCTTTCCTGCAGCTTCCCTTTCTCGGGGAAGCTTCTTCCCTTTCTCGGCCCTAAGCTTCTCTTAGGCAAAGCGTGTGCTACTGAAAGCAGGACCCTGGCATCCTTTGTGGGTGCCCGGTGGGCAGAGGCCTGGCCTGCAGGAGCTAGGGCCTATGCTGAGCAGTGCCACTCAGCCACATGTACTGACACCAGCCCTTGACCATCTCCACCCTGCTCGGCTGGGCACCTGGGCACGACTTTGGAGTCCAGACTGACTTTGAGGCTGTGGGCGCCCCAGCCCCAGGGACCCACGTTTATCCAGCCCTCATTGTTCTTTTGGTCTCCAGCCTGGCTGAGGCCACATATTCCCTGCAGATGCCCTACTCAACTGCCCTCTTCTTCCAGACCTCTGCCCTCCCTGGCTAGATTCAGCCTGAGGCCTTGCCTGGACCTGGCAGGTCTCTCTAGAATCATCCAGCTCCCTCAGAAGCTCCTATGGTACCCATCCCACCTCCACATAGAGCCCTTCAAACTCTGACCCCAGCCAGAGCCACCCCAAAGACATGTTTCTATGCCCAAGGTTGGAATGAGAGCCTTGGTCATGTTCTCGGGAGCCAGCACCCCCACCCCCACCCCCACCCCCAGCCTAGGTCCCAGAATCTCTCTCCCAGGCAACTACTCTGGATTTGTTCATCGGAAGTCTCTGAAAGTTGGAGCAGGAGAAGCAAAGTAATTAGTCCTCCCTGACCCTCCAGGTGGCAACACACATGCGCCTGCTAACTGGAAATGGAAGGTACTTTTTGTCACAGAGGCCAGGGGTGACCCATATCTGGGCCACACCCACGAGATCTTGGTTGGAGCAGCGGAGCTGACCTCTGCTCCTGGGGTTGCCTGGTTCTTGGGCTGGGCCCAGCTCCCTAAGTAGTTGGGGTGTGCCCAGGAATAAGCCACTGTGAGGCCCCAAATGATGCCCACAGCCCTTTGAGAAGTGTCCCAAAGTCTACTGTTGGGGACAAATGCCTCTGGTGGTGGATGGGAGCCACAGGGTGCGGCAGGTCAGGTGAGAGCCTCTCCAGCCTCCTGCAGAAGCCTGGGCATGCCAGGCTCGCCATCCTGGAGCAAGCCCCTCACGGAGCCAGGACTGCTGAGATGTTGCCTGCTCATTTCCTACCTGGTCTCCCACCTCTGCCCTTGGCCCACCCCGTCAGTTCTCAGCACAACAGCCAGAAGAGTAAAAAATAATAAATTATAAGAAGAAAATTTGTAAGATAGCTCATGCCATCCTGCTCAAGCCCAGCCTTCAAGTACGGGCCAAAGTGCTTACCACAGCTGAGGCTGGGTCCTGCCCATCCCACCCCCTTTCCCACCCCACCTCGTTCCCCTCCAGCCACACCTGCCTCTTCACTGTTCCTTGGACACCCCAGACACATCCCAGCCCCAGGGCCTTTGTACCTGCTATTCCTGCTGCCAGGAATGCTCTGACTTCACCTCTCTGGGCCTGGGCCTCCTTGTCCATAACATGGGGTAAGAGCAACAGTGCCCTTGTGGGACTGCTGGGAAGACTTGCTGAGACAGTTCGTGCAAAGCTCTAGGAGCTGGCTTGTCCCTTCTGGACTGCCATCCATGGCCCAGGGAGGTGGGGAGTGGGTGCTGAGGAAGGGACTCCTAGCATCGGAGTCCTGTCGGCCAGCCAGCTGGCTACAAAGCCTGCTGTAGGCTTGGCTGGCCTGTAGGCTGAGCTGGGACTCAACTAGTGTCCCTGGGAGTGGGATCCATTGTGCCCTGAGGACCTCAGACCCTGCTCCTGTGCTCCCACAGGTCTCTCTCACCAACACCCCACCCCACTTGCCTGCACGACTCCCTCACAGCCTTTTCCTAATGTGACTTCCAGCTCCCAGGTCAATCCAGGTGCCCCGCACAGCCCCCACAGGATGGAGGGAGGGTGGGGCAGCCAACACACACCAGGCCTGTCTGCCAGCTGAAAGGGGCAGAGGGAGGTGTCAGTCAGGGCTGGAGGGGCTGGTCGCCTTGTTGCCTCAGGGCCTCTCTGAGGGGGTGCGGGCAGCTGGACTGGATTGCAGGAACATCTCGCTGTTCCTCGTGCCCCTGCAGACCCTCCCACCCACCTAGTTCTATTCGGAACCCCAGCCAAGCAGGGCTGGGATGTGTGTTTTTCTGTCTGAGGAAGAGAAGCGGGCCTCTAAGGGGCCTCTGCCGCAGCTCCTGCGGCAGCCCAGTGGCCTGGGGGCCTCCTGCAGGGGCCTGCACGCCTGGCAGCCACCCTCAGGAGGGTGAGCACCAGAACTTCTGGAGATAAAGTCTGCCCCCGCCCCCGCCAGTGCTCCTGCACAAACACATGTTTCCAATCCCCTCTCAGGCCCCCTCTCCCCTCGCCAGCCCCTTCCCATTTCCTCTCTGAGGTATCCACTAGCATGTGGAACTCATTAGGAGACCCTCAGGGCTCGTAACCCAACTCTGGCCCGGGCTTGGGGAGGGGGCTCTGTCCGCAGCCCCCATGCTGGGACGCGGCGGCCTCCCCATGTCTGGCCCCCATCTGGCCCTGCGCAGCCTGTGCTGGGGAGCACAGGAGGTGGGCAAGGCCAAAGGCGGCTGCCGCTGGTGGAGGGAAGCGTGGCCAGGCATCCCGGCTCATCCCCGCCTCTGTGGCCTGCTCCCCACGCCTGTGGATGCACCCTGGCCTCCCCGCAGCCGTCCAGGGTAGCTTCTGATCCCACTGGGGCGGCTTTGAAGCTGCGTGTGCAAAGCAAACCTCAGGGCCCCTCCAGAGAGCCCAGGGGTGTGGGGTTCTGAGCAAGGAACTTGATGATCCTCAGCTTCCATCTGAAAAATAGGCAGGGAAGTCCAGGGAAAAGAACATGGTATGTAGAACAGCCACTAAAGGCCTGGTTCCGTGGGCTGTTAGTGGAAGTTATACAAAACAAAACAAAACAAAACAAAACACAACACTGCTGCTATTGTCACCAGAGTTTGGGAAATGCCGGGATGAACAAAGTAAAAAAGATAGCTACTTCCCTGCAGGAGTTGTCAGAGCCTTTAACACACTCCTATACATACAGTGTACCTGGGGCCATAGAGTTCATGGTGTTTCTGGACATTTGACCAAATGACCCTTTTTATTGAGGTGCACCTGGCAGGCCTCGTGTTCTCTGGAACCCACTTTGGAAAACATTATAAGAAGAGCAGTGAGGAGGTAGGAGGGATGGGCAGAAACTCTTCACTGGGGAGGGCTTCTCACAGGTCCCAGCAGAAATTGTCTGCTGGGTCCAAGCAAAGGGTGGGGATTGAATGAGGGTGACAGCTAAGGAAGGGAGAACAGGAGCCAGCAGGGGGCTGGGGAGCCAAGGCTCGGAGGGAGGACCGCACTGGGGCCTGGCTGGGTCCCAGTGACTCTGAGTCCCTCCCTGACCTGATGTTTCTTCCTCACGGGAGAGCAGGCAAGTGGGTGGGCTGACGTGGGCACAGAGGCATGAGGCTGGCAGGCAGGGCCTTCCCCAGGGGATGGGACCTGCACAGGCAGGCCTGGGGTGTTGGAGTGTCCATGCTACTACCCTTCCACGACATCAGCCTTGGGGTGGGCAGCCATTGGCTCTGGGTTCAGAAGAGCGGCTTTGTCTGTTTCCCTCCCTGTTGGGGCCAGCCTCTGCTCAGAGCCCACTCCCAGCACTCCCTGGCACAGCTGCTCTCAGGCCCTTCCTTCCCCCTGCTCCCGGGTCCCTGCCTACCCTCTGGGCCCTCTCCCCACTGTCTGGGCACAAGGAGGGCTGAGAAGGGGGCTGGACTGGGCCCTTTTCATGACTCCTCCTGCCTCACAGCAGTCTTGTGTGGTATGCTGCACCCACATTTTAGAGAGGAAGAAACTGAGGCTCAGAGAAGGGAGGCCAGTGGTGGAGTTAAGATAGAACCAGGAGTCTTGGTTAGGTTTCCCATTCTCCACCTGAACCCCATTACCCCTGCCCAGCCCCAACACACATGGCTCACTGACACCTTGGTTATCTGAGGGCCACATTGCACTTTTCCTGCTATGCCCAGCACAGGGCCTGCCAGGTGGTCAGCCCTTGACCTTGTTGGGCACAGGTGGGCCAAGCCAAAGTCACTCCTGCCTGTAGTACATGGGGGTAGCCAGGGGTGCATGCCCAGCCCCTTAGGACAAGGAGGCCCTTCCCTCTGATGGTCCCAATGTAGAACCTGCCTGGCTGCCCTGTACCCCCTGGGAATTAGGGTAGACAGAAGGTATTGCCCCACTTTATAGAGAGATTGAGGTCCATGTGTGGGGCACCGCAGGTGCCACCCAAGTCTATAGCAGGCAGCAGAACTGTGTCTCCCCAGCTCCACAGGCCTCCAGCTTCCTAGACCTTTATGTTGCCCCTGGGAGCTCCATGTCTGAGTGGCATCCATGGCCTAGGGAATCCAGCCTGAGTTCTTGGACTGGGCCTGGTGGTTCTGGGGTGGCTGATGCTTCAGGGTCTCTGGGGAGGGCTCCAGCTTTAGCCAAACACCTCTCAACACCCTCATCCCACCAGCCCGGGGCTCTGAGATGGCCCTAGGGGTCAGGCCAGAGGGTTGTCCTGTTGGAGATGGCCATCAAGGCAGTGCTGTCCTCTGCTGGGAGATTACAGAAGCCATGGGGAGGGGGAGCAAAGGAGTCAGGGGGCCCCAGGCAGAGCTGGCCCTTGTCTCCTCATCCCCACCTTGGAGGGCCTCATTGGGAACCCTGAGAGTCAGAATCCATTGACCCCTCTCCCTCCCAGAGTACCTAGTCTTTTCAGGGAGGGAGTCTTTCTTTTCTTTTTAATTTTGGTACGTTCCACAGAGGAATGGGTCAGTCTCCACCAGTGGAGAAAGACTGAGTCTTTCAAGTCTTGGGGCACGTGCCCCTGTGACAGGAGTAGGGCTGAGTGGGGCCAGGCCAGGACAGAGTCCCCTAGATTGCTTCCTGGTGCCACCTACCTGGGAACAGCCCACATTCAGCTCTAGGCAGGCAGCTGGACAGCCGAACCATATGGGACTGTGCTGGGTTGTGAGGCCTCAAGCCAGCAGCCCTGCGCTGGGCCAGGCCATTCCCCCAGCCTCGCCACATTCACCCTCACTGTCACCATCAAAGCTAATAAGAGGGATTCCTGAAAAACAGGGCAGCATGGGCTGGCAGGGAGGGGACCACACAGGCCTGGGTGGCAGGCGATGCTAATGAGGCAATTAGGCCTAGCAGCTACAGTGAGACCTACCCACTCCAGGCAGGCCCAGCCCAGGCCCTTGGCACATCTACCCATCCGGTGCCCTGGGAATTCCTGTCCTCTTCTACCCTCCCGGTCTCGAGGTTGGGCTGTCTTCACTGTCAAGAGCCTTCCACTGCCAGCTCTCCCAATCCCAAAGCCATAGGCTGATTTGGCAAAGACAGAAGCAAGGGACCCCCTAACTCCATCACTACTCCTTGCCTTTGCTCTGGCTGAGTAAATGCCTGCCTGAGATGCCCTTTTGTCCCTTGCCCAACTCAAACCACCTGGGCTCCAGGCCCTTCCTGGCAGAGGTGGTCTTAGAAGGATCAGAAGCTTTGAGCAGGAGGCAAGTGACATGGTAGCCGGGTGGGCATGCAGTTAAGGACTCTTGCTCCCCCAAAGCCCCAGCTTCTATCACTCAGCCCTGGAGTGCTCATATGGGGGGAAGGGATTCATATGAGGGTTCTTAGAGCTCCGGCAAAGATGCCAGGGATTCTGGGGACAGGGATGTGAGAGGCAAGGGCTGGAGCCTGTACCCATGGCTTTGGGACAGGCACCCTGGCCCAACTGGCCTTCTCTGAGTCCTTGCCCTTCTCCCCATCTGCTTCTGAGGTCCCAGGAAATCAGATGCAGCTTGCCTGGCTTCCCCGGGCTATTGGGTGGCTTTTCCTGGCTCTGTAGGGACAACCTTGGTGTCAGCAGATAGGGTGCCCAACTGAGTTAGAGCCCCCGCCTGTCCCAGCCCAGCCCTCCTCCAGACTTGAGGGGTGGTGGATGGTGTGTGAGACTAGAACCCAGGCTCAGGACCCCAGGGACCCTTGAGTCCACAAAGAGGTGGGAGTTTGGCTCATTCTCTAGAGGAAAGTTGAGCTGTGCCTGGGTAGGGGAGTGATGGCCCTCTCTGAAACAGGGAAATTGAGGCCTTACCGTCTGAGGTCAGGGATGAGTCCCTGCCAGGCATGGTGACAGCAGGGATCCATCCCTTCATGGCAGGGAGCCTTCTGGCTCCAGGGACTCTCACTGAGTGACTTTGGGCAGGTCATGTAGGACAGGAGGAGGCCCAAGTGGGTAGTGGAAATGAGAGGCTCCTGGAGTCAGGCAGCAGAGCAGGGGAGAGCCAAACACATTTTAAATCACAGGACCATGTGCTCATGGCTGACAACACAGAAGAGTCCAGAAGTAGGCCGAGGTTCCATTCCTGGCTCAGCCACTTCTCACGTGCCCACTCTGGCCCCAGAGGATGAGTGGGCTGAGGGAGAAGAGTAAGAAGGTGGCCAGAGGGATGAGCTGGAGGGCGGTCTCAGCAGAGGGACCCGTGAGTGCAAAGGCACCACAGGGGGAGCAGGAGGGACAGTGTTGGAGCCTGGGCTGGGAAGGCAGGGCGGGAGAGTGGAGGGTGGCAGGACCCAGGACCCCTAAGGGCAATTAGGGGAGGGAGGAGCAGGGCCAGATCACCAAGGGCCATGCTGGCCACAGAGCACAGTCTGGACTCGATATGTGGCCAGTAGGAGGCTGCCGACCCAGAAGGCCAGGTCTGACTCACATTCTCAAAGATGCCTCTGGCCGCTGTGTGGGATCGATGGAGGCAGGGGCCTGGGAAGGAGGCAGGGGAGGCGGTCTAGGGGAGACGTAGGAGGGCCTGCAGTGTATAGCGGTGCCCAGATGGTTATGAAACTGGGTCCTGGGATGGATTAGCCATGTCTGCCATGGAAGTGGAAGGGGCATTTGGTACCACAAGTGTCCTGGGGAGGATATAGCCCCTCTCTTGATGGGACTGAGTGGCTGCCCATCCCCCCAATGCTGGGCCTTCCTAGAGATGGGAAAGAGCTGGCAGAGTCAGGCTCTGTGGACTATGCTTGAGCCACAGCAAGAGCCAGCTGGGAACCCCTGGGCTAGGGAAAAGGAGCTCTGGGTTTTTAGTCTGGGCCCAGCCCCCTGCCACAGCTTGATTTGTGACCATGGGCCTCAGTTTCTCCATGTGTCAAATGTGTTGGCAGCCCACCCAGGGCTGATGCAAAGCCCAGGTGCAAGAGCAGAAGGGAAGATGATTTGAGACCATTAGGAGTGCACAAGCCCAGTAAGCCCATGGTGGCCTATGTGTGGGAACTCAGAGCTGGGAGCCCAGGCAGACATCTGCCCTCCCACAGACTGCCCTTCCCACTTGCCCATGTTTATGTGTTTCCTTCCCATCACCTGGGCCACCATGACTCACCCCAGGCCCAGTGGGTAAGTGAGTAACTGGCTGGGGCTGGAGCCAGGCCCTTGGGCAAGACACTTCCTTTCCTGGGCCTCAGCTTTCTCATCTGTAGAACAGGTAAATAAGCCCCGCTCTGCTCACTGCCTGGGAAATGTGGGGTGAATACAGGGCTGAGGATGTGAAAGCAAGAGGCTGCAATGGGGTGAGGGAAACCCAGGGAATGGCCTTTCTTCTGGGACACAAACCAGGCCCTCTTGACATCAGTCCCAAGTCAGCTCCGAGCAGAGTTTACATGCCCGCTTGCCCAGGACCCCAGCTCGGCAGACCCCATGCCCCTTAGGGGAGCCCCACGTGGAAAGCGTGGGATGGAGGGCAGGGTGGGGTCACGAGGGAGGCCTGGCTGGGCCCCAGAACTCTGGGTGACCTTGTGGGGGATGGGACTCCAATGAGGAAAGAGACGCTCATATAGGTGGAGTCACAGAGGTGAGCCCCCAGACCCGTGCAGGCTACCCCTTAAGTGGGTAGAGGGTAGAATATGCTGGGGCCCACAGGGGAGGATTAGGAGAAGGACAGACTTTGCTGTGGCCCTCAGAAGCTAGAGATGATTTCAGAGGGTGGAGGCAGGGGCACTGTGTCTGGGGCACACTGTGGGGAGCAGGAGGTCAGGGTAAGATGAGCAGGGAGTGGGGACAGAGAAGCCATAGCTGGTCTGGCTGTGACTTGGAGCCTTAGCAAATAGGTTTTACGTCCCTTGCCTTCTACAATCTGCTGGTTGTGCCTGCCTGGGAGGGTTTTGAGACCAGGAATGGCTCAGCAAGAAAAACTGCTATGATCGACTAGTAATGTCTGCCAAGGACAAAGCATGGAAGAGTGGTGCCTGTGCGTCTTCTATTTTCCATCCTTGAGCTGGCCCCAGAGGGCTGGGAATGTGGTTGGGAGAGGTACACTCTCAAGTGGCCATGGCATGATTGTTTCCTGCTGGGGCTGTTTACCCCACCCCCCACCCTACACTCTCACCTCCTTTGCCCCCACACCTGGGCAAGGGAGGGTCAGATGAATAGGCACTTGGCTCCCCCACTGTGGAGCTGACCCCACTTTCCTATGCCATACTGCCATCACCCAGGGCCTGGCAGCCCCCTGCTAGGAGGAAGGTAGGGGTGGACTCCTGTTCCATCCAGAACCTGTCCTGAGATCCCAGCAACAGCCAATAGGGGAGGGTGAGCCCCTGTGCCTGGACAGCTGAGGGCAGAGGAATGTGGATCCCACCAGCCTGGTAATAGCCCCTCTGGGGGAATTCTCTGTGGCCACCAGTCTAGCAGGAGTGGCAAGTGCCCCATGGGTCTGTATGTGTGTGTGTGCCTATAAGAGAGTATGTGTGCCCACATGTATTGTGTATTTTTGTACATGTGCATAGATATCTGTGTATCTCTGTACATGCACTATGTGCCCATGAGCACATATGGATATATGGGTAGGGCTATGGTCTATGTGTTTGTGCCTGTGTTGTATGTATACTTACATGTATGTGTATGTGTGTGTGTGTGTGTGTATGTGTGTGTGTGTGTGTGTATGTACAGCCAGGAGTTCTAGACAGGGCAGGAGCTTTGCCAGCCCTTTCACAGTCCATTCCTGGCCTGGCTTAGATGTTACTGTCTCAATGCCAACCCAAGTGGGCACCCCACCAAGGGCTGGGGAAGAAGCTTTCCCAAGGTTCAAGGGCAAGCAGAGTGAGTCTAGGTCTGAGCAGGCCTCTAATGGCACATGTCCCAGCCTGATGGAGCTTCCCTGGGCAGAGGCTGGCTCAGTCACCAGCAGGCACCATGGACCAGAGTGCCTGACCCCTGTGTAGTCTCTGTACAGCCTTGCTTGTGTCTTATAGTGGGACATGAGATAGACCCATATTAGAAATTTGCTCTCCTGGTAGTGAGTAGGAGCTCACCCTAGATTTGTGCTGGTCTCCTTAGGACCGGGATGGCAAGGAACTGACTCCCCACCTCATCATATGCCATTAGAAACATGGTGACCCATCTCTAAGAATTCCATGGGCACAGGTGGGAAAAGGAAAGTTTTTGTTTCTAAGATGTTTAAACCATTCTTGGTGACAGAGTCCTGGGTCAACAAGCCACACGTGCATGTGTTAGAGGGTGCACACCAGTTGACCCTGCTCCTGGGGACCTGCAGCTCCTCTCAGAGGAACAGCAAAGGGCCATGAAACATCCCACCATCATGGCCAGGCCTTGCTCTGCCAGGAAGGCTCCTTCTCTGTGTGGTTCTGGTGTTGGATGTGTTCCGACAGCAAAGGCAGTCCCAGTGCCTTGTGGGTTTGGGTCTGGCACCTGGCCGAATAGGGATGAGACAGGGATGGCAAGAGGAGGAGGGCTTGAGGGAGGCAGACATGCCACTGGGCATCCCAAATGAGAACGTCTGGTGTGGGATGTCGGACAGTGCCTCTGATATAGTGCAGAGCAAAGATGGGGGTGAGGGGACAGGGCTCCTGGGAGCATGTAGGAGGGGAGCTAATATAGCCAGGACAATCAGAGGAGGCCTCCCTGAGGGTGACATCTGAGCTGGGCTCAGGAGGCAGGCAGAAGCTGCAAGCGAAAACTGACAGTCCTGGAGGTGTGGGAGAGGCAGGGAGCCCTCCAAGAGCTCAGACATGTCCCATCTGTGCTTCTCCTGAGACCAGCCCACCCCCAGGGACCCAGACCTGTTCTGGGTGCCTCTTTCCCACTCCCCCACCCTGCCCCTCAGGGAGACCCTAGTGAGTTGAGCATCTCTGCTGGGACTTTGAGGGAGGGCCTGAACCCAGAAGGGCAGGAAAGGTCACATTCCGGAAGAGGAAGAATGTCTTTGATTCCAAAGCCTTGCCCAGGCACTAGAATCTGGCCAAGAAAGACCCTTTCCCAGCTTCCTTGGGGGAAGCTCAGAGCTGTAGAGGTAGAGCTCAGACCTCTTGCTGCTTGGCCATAGTCAAGCTTCTGTCCTGCAAGTCTGGGAGCAAGGGTTCCTCAGCCCTGACCCCAGGGCAGCTGGGCTGTGATCCATTTTGCACATGGTAGGGGCAGGGCTTCCAACTCAGGAACTGAGTGAGGCTTTGAGCCTTTCCTCCACCTGCCTGGGCTGGGCCCTCATGTGGCCAGGCTAATTCTCCTGCCACCCGTTCGCTTCCACTGTCACCCCCTCCACGCATGCTCCCCTTCTCCTGTACTCATGCAAACCCTGCCTCTTTCTGTCCCTGCTGAGTGACACTCTCTGCACCCCAGGAGCAGCTCCAGTTCCACACATCCTCCCTAGACAAATCCACAGGGAGAGAGATAAGTGAGTCATCACGAAATAATGCAAGGGATGGCAGGGCCCTCTTCCCTCTCTCTAGGGTGGTCTTCCTCAGGCATGGCAGTGGCACTGTGGGGGCACGGAAGAGGTTCCTATTGCAGCTGTGTCCTCACCAGTGGGAGCAATGGCTAGCTCCTCACCAGGCACCCAGAAGCCGGCATGCCTTAGCAGGACTCCGGCCTGCCCCTCAGGAGATGTCATGCTGACTTACTGGGCATGTGACATCTTCTTGATCTATTCTGTTTGCAGAATATGGTCCCATCTGGAGAGGGGACACCAAGCCAGAAAGAAGGGCTCTTTTCATCCTCTCATGGGCCTAGGGGAGTACACTGATCAGCATGTAACCTGGTGGAGCAGAGGGGAGAGGATGCCAGGCCACTTGTGATGCTGAGTGGAGTATGGAGCGTTCACTGCTGTCACTCCAGCTCCAGGCACTGTCTGGTGAGCTCAGCAGGCCCTCAACAGGCCCCAGTCAGCAGCTCACCCTCCCCCAGAGGTTTGCTCAGGCCTCCTTTTTGAGTGCTGCCTCCATCCTAGACAACCAGCACCCAGACTGCCAACACAGAGGCCTGGCCTCAGAGCATGTCCTCCCAGCTGATGGATTCGTAGACTGGCTGGGCACTGTTCAGACTAGCATTCTCCTACAGTGGGAAAACCAGCCACACTCAGGTCACACAATAGGTTTGCAAAAGACAAGACAGAATTTAAGTCTTGACTTCTCAGGCCTGGGAAGATCTTTCCACAGGGCCCAGGACCCCGGGGAAGCAGGTTCTGCTCGGAAACCCCAGGACAACCGGGAGCGGAGGGAGGCTTGATTCTCCTTTCACCTCTCCGGGCATCTAATCACTGCTGACAAGATCTTTGGCCACACTGCTGTGGCCTTTCTGAGAGTGTGACTGTGGGAGAGACCCCTGCTCTTTTGGGATACTGGGAAACAGCCCTACTGCCTGGGATGAAAGAAACCCTTCAGACAGACTACCCCTGACTTGGAAGACTGGGGGCGGGGCTGCTTCTGGGCCGCCCTTTTTCGTGCCTTCTGGTCAGAGGCCAGCGGGAAGCTCAGGTCCCTCTTTCTGCAAATTTCAGGCATCTTCAGCCCTTACTCCTGACCCTGACCCCACACCCCCACAGCCGGAGGTTGGGGCAAGGTGGCTCAGAGTTGACCAACCTCAGGCGGAAGGGGAGGTTAAGCCCCAGGGAGGCAGGGGCACCCGCCCAACAGGGAATGGGCCAGGTGGACTGCCGGAGCTCCCTCCCGGGGAAGACCACCCTGGCTCCGCAGGGAGAGCACGGCAGGCCCCACGCCCGCGCGCCGCAGAGTCGAGCCGCTTTGTTCTATCGCTACCTGCGGATCCATTCACCTCCTCCGCCCCGCCCGCCGGCGAGTCGGCACACGCTGGCGGAGGCCCCGCCCCCTTCCCCGCGTCGGGTGGAGCCGGCGGCCGGCCCCGTCCGCCTCCTACTGCGGCTCCTTCGGCCACGATTGGTCCTCTGCGCGGCTCGTGCCCGCCTACCGGGAAAGTGGATTGGTATATCGAGAGGGAGGTAAGCGAAGGAAAGCTGATTATAAAGGAGCGCTCCCTCCCACCTGCACCAGTGGAAAAGTCACGTGGCGCTTCACTGGGCGCTTGTCACCACCTCGCTGGTAAAGCTTTCTTAAAGGGCTCACGCTCCCTTCCTCGGGCTAATCCTTTCCAGGATTTCTCCACCCCTGCCCACCAAGGCGTCCTAGCCCTCCTGTCGCCTAGGTGCAGATTTCCCATTAGGCCTGGTCGGTGAGACCCTCCCCCTCAGGTTTCAGACCCTGTGACTGGGGGACGATGCTGTCGACTGAAACGGTGACCTAGCACAGTGCCTGGCACGTAGTAGGCGTTCAATTACCATTTGTTGAATGAACTCTACGAAAGAATGAATGAATGGGGATGACAGGTGGGGAGGGGAGGTTGGCTCGGTGTGACCGCCCCCCCGCCCCATCCGGGGAGGCTCCGTTAACGTGGGGTGCGGGTGCCAGGCGTAGGACTCCCCGCGTTAGTTCTTCCCGTAGGGCACAGGTCTCTCCAGAAGAGACCACTCCAGAAGAGTGCGGGAGAGGGGAGGGCGTCTTGGCCAGACCCCCTCGCAGGTCGTAGCCAGTTCCGGGCTAGGCGAGACGGCGACCGTGCAGAGGCCGGGCGCGGATCCCGGGCGCCCCGGACCGCGAACGCGCCCGCGCACCCGGTGAGGCGGGGCGGCAGAGGCGCTGCGCCTTTAAGCCCGGGCGCCGGCCCCGCGCCCCGCCCCCCGGAGGACGCCTCGGCGCGCGGCCGCGGGAGCTGCCGTTTAATTGGGGCTGTCAGGCCGCGGTGCGCGCGGAGGGCCGGCCGGGCGGGACGGAGGCCGGGAGGCCGGGAGGCCGGGGCGGCGGGCGCGCAGCTCGGCGGGAGGCGGGCGCCCGGAGACGCGGCTGGGGCCCGCGCGGCCGGGGCGCCGTCCCAGGGCAGGGCTGCCCGGCCCCGGCCCCGGGCCGCCCGCTCTCCCCATGAAAAACCAGCTCTGCGGCCCCCCAGCGCGGGCGCACATGTCGGCTTCGGGGGCGGCAGCGGCGGCTGGGGGCACCCGGGCGGGGTCCGAGCCCGGTGCGGGGTGTGGGTCCAGCGCGGGCACCGGGGCGAGCGCGGCGACTGGAGCAGGGGCCATGCCCTGCAAGAGCGCGGAGTGGCTACAGGAGGAGCTGGAGGCGCGCGGCGGCGCGTCCCTGCTGCTGCTCGACTGCCGGCCGCATGAGCTCTTCGAGTCGTCGCACATTGAGACGGCCATCAACCTGGCTATCCCGGGCCTCATGCTGCGCCGCCTGCGCAAGGGCAACCTGCCCATCCGCTCCATCATCCCCAACCACGCCGACAAGGAGCGTTTCGCCACGCGCTGCAAGGCGGCCACCGTGCTGCTCTACGACGAGGCCACGGCCGAGTGGCAGCCCGAACCCGGCGCTCCAGCCTCCGTGCTCGGCCTGCTCCTACAGAAGCTGCGCGACGACGGCTGCCAGGCCTACTACCTCCAAGGTGAGGAGACCCCATAAGGGAGCCAGGCTCCCCCGCGACTCCCTGACGCCCCCGCTGGAGGCTTTTGCCTTTCCACGCGCTCGGCCTGCCCAGCCGGGCGCCACGTCGTCCAGGCCCTCAATCTGCCCTCCCAGGAGATCGGTCCCCATAGCGTGGGTTTGGCAGGCGCGGGGCTCCCTCTGCGCCCCCTTTCTGGGCTAGATTCGATTGGGTGGAACAAACTTTTCCCCGCCTAGGGTTTCCTTTTTTTCCTGCTGGTGGGGCGACAGTAGCGCCCAGGCTCCAGGCCCCCTCAGGAGGGAGGGGCTGCCTCCTGGAACCAACCTTAAAAGCGGCAGGGCACCCAACTCCAACCTGAAATTCGTGTTCCTGGAAGGCCAGGGTCAGGAAGGGCACCTTTTAGTACCATCCCTGCCTCCAGTGCATGGGGACCATTTGGGTTGGGGTCTCTGGGATCCCATTATGGCTCCTACCACCTGAGGGTTGTCGGCTCTTGGAGACACTTCAGACAGAGTGTAAGCAGCGTTCATTGCCCTGACCTAGGTCTCCAGGCCTGCAGGTCCCCAGCCTGTCGCCCCGGAGCTTGCAGAAGGGGGAGGCAGCACTGGGGGTTGGGGGGGGGGGCAAGTGACTGTGGCCGGTGTTTCCAATTAACATTCCAAAATGGCCTCTCGCTGGCAGCGGGAGGGGAGGGGAGGGGAGGCCTGCGGCACCCTCGGGCGCAGGGCCCATGCCTAGCTGCAAGGCGCTCCCCATCTCTCCTGTCCCCATATAGCCCCAGTGGCTCTCCCTCTCTGCAGGTCCAAAGCTGGGGGCCTCATATTCTAAGGGAGGGCTCTGGAGAAGGGGAGCTGGGACCTCTTTCATAAGCCTGCCCCTGCTTGGGGGAAGGGCCAGCCAGTATCTTCACCCTGCCCTCCCCAGCTGTGTTTGGGGGGCTGGGCAACCACTAGACTCCCAGTCAGGGCGTCCAGGTCCTCTCTGCCTCTAACTGATCCAGATGTGTCTCTGGCTCCTGTGGTGTCATCTGTAAGGGGGGTTTGCAAAACCCCAGGTGCTAGCCTGAGATGTGACTGTCTACTTTTCTTTACCTCTTAGCTATTACTGAGCACTAATGCATGCTAGGTGTGCATGGGAGCTGCAGACGAGGAATGAGCTGGGGCCTGTCCTCAAGTGCCCTAAAGCTGGTAATATGGCTGGCAGTCCTGATGTGTTATGAGTAAGAGTTTAGAGCTCAGGCATGTTACTTCATCTTCTGGGTCCTCAGTTTCCTCATCTGTGAAGTGGTCGTAGTTTAGATGGAGAGAACACAAGAGAGGGTACACGTATAACACGCTTGGCATGGCTCATGCTGACCGTCAGTGCTGTGGGGCTTGACGTGGGGAGTCCTGGCCATCGGGGTCTTGTGCAGCCTGTTTGGGCTCTCACCAGCCTCTTACCCAGCCCCATGTCACCTCGGCCACAGGTGGTTTCAACAAATTCCAGACAGAGTACTCAGAGCACTGCGAGACCAACGTGGACAGCTCGTCCTCACCAAGCAGCTCGCCACCCACCTCCGTGCTGGGCCTGGGGGGCCTCCGCATCAGCTCTGACTGCTCAGATGGCGAGTCAGACCGAGAGCTGCCCAGCAGTGCCACTGAGTCGGACGGCAGCCCTGTGCCATCCAGCCAACCAGCCTTCCCTGTCCAGATCCTGCCCTACCTCTACCTCGGCTGCGCCAAGGACTCCACCAACTTGGACGTGCTCGGCAAGTATGGCATCAAGTATATCCTCAATGTCACACCCAACCTGCCCAACGCCTTTGAGCACGGTGGCGAGTTCACCTACAAGCAGATCCCCATCTCTGACCACTGGAGCCAGAACCTCTCCCAGTTCTTCCCTGAGGCCATCAGCTTCATTGGTAGGTGTGGCCATGTGCCGGGCAGGATGGGTGGGTGGGTGGGTGGGTGCGTCAAGGTGTGCGCAGGATTCTGGGCGTCGCCTGTGCCTGACTGGGTACCTCTGGGCCTGTAGAGACCTGTGTGTGCCCTGCATGTGCCAGCTTGTGCCTGTGGGTGTACTCATGTCTGCTGTGAGTCACAGAGTTCCCCAGGCCCCTCTACCTGTCAGGGCCTGAGCAGTCCCCTGAGTCTTGGGCTCCCCCCAGCTGTCAGCCCCTTATGGGCTCTCTGCTGTCCAGCTTGTATTTTTCTGGCTTTGCTGTTGTTTTGAGCTTAGAAAACTGAAACATCACAGCTCACAGACCTCCCACGGGTCTCGCTCACTCTGCATCACGCTTCAGCACATGTGGTTCTCCAGGATGGGGTTGTCACAGTGCCTCTTTGGGCTTCACTGTGTACCTGAGAGGGCTAAATGGTAGCCCTGGAGCCAAAGGCCTACCCAAAACAGGCAACTATTGGATTGTGGGACCCAGAGTGCTCAGTTTCGGCCCCAGATGCTCTCAGCAGCCTGTGGGGCTTGCTTGGAGAGTGAGGGGTGTACAGTGGAGGTGAGGGGGTCTGCGGAAGGCCTCCCCTAGAGCAGTGTACCCTGCTGTCTGGCTTAGAGCCCTCTGAGTCCCCTGTGTCCCCAGCCTCAGCTGACTCGGGCTCCCTACCCTGTTTTCCTACTTGGCCAGCTGTCAGACTACAGGTCATCTCCCCGGGCCCAGAGTGTGGGGAAGGGACACAGGCCCAGGGTAAATGTAAACCCTGGATTCTTGACCGGTGTTTCTAACCAGCCTGCTGTGGCAGGGTGGGGGTGGCCTGGGCAGTCTTCTCCCGATGGCGGCTGTGTCCAGTGGAGGGCGTTTTGGTGTCGGCTGGGCTGGGCTGGGCTGGCTTTAATAACAGGAAGTGGGAGGCTTCTCTGCCTCATCCGCTTACTGGGAACCAAAAGTAGGTGCCTGGCTGGGAGGAAGGAAGGAAGCTGAGGCCTGGGGGAGGGGCTGCAATTGGGGCTGCCTGGAGAATCCAGCCCTGCCCCAGGGGGACATGGCCAAGAGGGCTATGGGTGCTGCCTTAGCATTTGGGCTCCCCCAGCAAGGGAGGGGAGCAGAGGGGGAACCTGGATTTCCTAGGCTGAGCCTGGCTTGTGAGTGCCTTTATCCTTCTTGAAGGCCCCTCCACATCTCCACGTCGGGGAGAGGGTAAGGAACAGGATGCAGGGGTGAGAAGGGGCCTTTTCCCTCATTTGACAAGTGAAAGAACTGAGGCCCAAGCATCCCATGGGGTCAGTGGCACAGGATCAAGCACCAGCCACATGCTGGAAGGGCTCAGAATAAAGCCGGTGGAAGCAGTTTCACTTGGGATCACCTAGGGGGGCAGGCATTCCTCACATCCTAGTGTCGCCACTGGAGGCTGTGCCTGCCACCCCCTTTCCTGCCCCAAATCCCGAGGTCAGACCACATGGCTCCACACGAAGCCACAGCGTCCCCCATGCCTCTCCTGCTTGTCCTGCCCCAGTGCCTCAGCCGTGGGGCCACCCTGTCAGCCCCCGATCTAGATTCAGCACGTGGCATGCTAAGTCCTGGGTACCCTCGGTGGGTGGGGGTCAGACCAAAGGCAGCGAAGAGCAATTTGTGGACCCGCGTGTCATCTCACAGGAAGGCGCTGACTGTGCCTGGCTCCTAGTGGTTCAGCAGTAGGGAGGTGGGGACCTTCAGGACCCAGGGCTGCCTCTTGTTCTTGTTTTTGTTTTTCTTTCATTTTCAGGAATAGAACCTATGCCTCTTATTAATCCTTGTCCCTGGTCTCTCTCCAGAGAGGAGAGATTTCAGGACTGAGTTGTTCAGTAGCCCAGCCAGTATTTACTGGGTCCTGCCGTGCATCAGGTGGAGGGTGCAAGGGCAGCACAGGGAGAGCTGGGGGTTGGCCGCATCCAGCTGGCGTGGTGGGAGACGTCACTGGTTTACAGGCCTGCTGGGGAAGCTCTAGCAGTGGGAGGGGTGGGCCCCGCTGAGCAAAGCCCACTCACGAAATGTCAGGTGTGGCTGTCTTCCTAGTCCCTGGGTCTTCAGGAGCTGGAGTTGAGGCTGTGTAGACTGGCCGGACACAGGGCAGAGCCAAGCACAGGGCTGGGCCACCCACTTCCTTCAGGAGCGGCTGCCCCCAGGCCTGTTTCCCAGGGGACTCTCGGGAAGTACTCTGGGAGCTGCACCGAGAGCACAGGCCCAGCCCCACGCCCAGGTCACGGCCTGGCGGCAAGCCTCTGTGTGGCCTTGGGTTTGTCACTTTGTCTCTGTCTGTTTCCCCATTGATAAAATGGGCTTACTGGCCATGGTGCAGATGACCCAAGAGGATGCAGGTGACACTACCCTCAGCACCAGTCATAATGCAAAATTGTGGCAGCAACAAGACTAGCAGTGATCACAGTTGGTACCATAGCACATGTTTATTGAACTCTCACTTGGCTCAGGTCCTTAGGGAGGGCACTGTGAATAAATAGGCCCATTTTATAGATGGGGAAACTGAGGCACAGGGGTGTCCAGTGAATGGGAGTTGAAGAATGGCAGAGCCCTCTCCACAGTTATGCTCTTAACCTCTACCCCAGGTTGCTGCCCTACCCATGTGGGGCTTGACCAGGTCCCTCAAGAGTCAGGTGATACCAGCCAACGACTGTGCTATCCTCTGTGCCCCAGCCCCAGCCTCCCATGCAGAGGCCCCTCTGCCCGCCCTGTGGGAAGGCTCCTCGGGGGGAGGCACCTCCCTGACCCATGCCCCTGTGTTTCAGATGAGGCCCGTTCCAAGAAGTGTGGTGTTCTGGTGCACTGCCTGGCAGGCATCAGCCGCTCAGTGACGGTCACTGTGGCCTACCTGATGCAGAAGATGAACCTGTCACTCAATGATGCCTACGACTTTGTCAAGAGGAAAAAATCCAACATCTCGCCCAACTTCAACTTCATGGGGCAGCTGCTGGACTTTGAGCGGACGCTGGGGCTAAGCAGCCCATGCGACAACCACGCACCCAGTGAGCAGCTCTACTTCTCCACACCCACCAACCACAACCTGTTCCCACTCAACACGCTCGAGTCCACGTGAGGCCTGCTGCGCTGGTGGGCATGGCGCCGGGCGCCTACCCAGCCCTCCACAGGGCCAGGTGGGAGGGCCCAAGCCTGCTGCCTCTGGCCTAAGGACCCCACGGATGTCGCCTATGCCCAGAGGCCCAGGCTCACTGGTGGCCGGACGCCCCTTGCCGGCCTGCGGGAGCCTCCCTCTGCAGGGCTGCTGGAGAGGCTCAGCCCGCAGACACGTGGCTTTGGGAGGCCGATGGGGCCTCACCCTTCTCCAGGACACTCCTTTCGCTGATGGCCAAGCCAATTTGGCTATTTTTTAAAGACACATTCATGGACCTGAGTTTACTTTTTACTTTTGGCAGGTAAATCCAAGCTCCCTGGAGCACAGAGAGTGTTCAAGCTCTTGTTGATTTTTCTTTTTTTAACGAAAAGTGTTATTTTCAGGCTACATGCAACAGTGGATTGTATAAACCAGTATTTCATCCCTTTCTTGATCTGCGAGAGAGAGAAGTGTTCTCAGTTTTGTTTTTCGTTCTACTTCAAAAAGCAATTATTATGTTTGTTTTTGTTTTTAATGGAAAAGACAAACCCCATGTTGATCTTGACCAAATGCGTTTTGCACATGTGTGAAGCCTCCGTTTCTTCAGCGGGCCCTTCTTGAAGGGGTGGCTTGCTGCTCTCTAGGTGTTGGGACCCCCAGTCGTGCCATCTCCCACCCTCAGCCCAGTCCAGCTTCGCACTTGCCTGTGATGCCTGCTGCAAGTTGTGACTGGTGGGCTGGATGGGTGGTCTTTGCAATCTCTGCCCTCCCATTCTTCCCTCTGGTGGTCCCTGCAGACTTCCCTGAGGCAGAAGGTGAGGGGTATGGGGCCCTGCCATCGTCCTGCCGGAGACGGGCAGCAGGGGGCTACCAAGCAGTAGCATTAGCCCTCTGGGGTCAGCCCCTAGGAGGGCCTGGGCCCTGGGCCCTTTTATATATATATTTACCCACTACTTCTGTCTCTTTCTCTCTCTGTCTGTAACTGGGAGTGGGGGCCCAGTGACTGGGGAGAGCTTAGGTGGTGGGGGGGTCCAACCCTGCCTCCAGGTTCTTCCCTGACCCTGGCTATTGCTTGGGTCCAGCGGCCACTCCCAGCCCCCTTGTCCCTGTGGAAGCCTGCCCTGCTCTCGTCTTGCCCATGCCTTCTACTGCCAGGAGACTTGCACCATTTCAACCCTACGGCAGGGCAGGTGGGGCAAGGATGGACAAGTGGAAGGGGTGTGAGGCTCTGTCCACCCCACTCCCAGTACCCACAGAACAAAGCCACGGATTCCGTTATCCTCCTCCAGTTTTGTTCCTTCTCCAACCTTGGTTCTACCAGCTGTCAGGACTGCTTGGGCGCCCGGGGAGGGGTGCGCGGTCAGGCCGGGGTCCCTGATGGAGCAGCGCTCAGCATGTGAGTGAGGCCACAGAAACTGCCCGCTGCATCTTACCTCACAGGGGTGGCTTTCAGGGATTCCTTAGGGCAGCAGATTAAAATCTTGCCACAGTCGAGAAATTGACAAAAAGCTTCCATGCTGTACATGGTTCTCTTTCTCTCTCTCTCTTTTATTTTTAAAAAGAAAAACCCAGAAAGAAGCATCAGATTTGTGTAAATGAGGGTATGCCAGAGGGTGGCCAGTTTTGCTTTATGATCTTATGAAGGAAAATTTGTGACCCTACCTATATATATATATACACACACATATATATATATATATCCCGAACCAGCAACGGGACTTTGTTTATATTGCAAATAAATATTATTTTTTCTTTAAAATGAGTTGTGATGTCTTGGGTTTGGGGTCTGGGAAGGTGAGGAAGGGGCACTGTCACCTGGCATCCCAGTGCCTGCTCTGCATGAGGTATCGGCCTGGTCCCACCTGGCCTCTGCCCAGCACTTGCTTAGACCAGTCAGAGGTGCCCCACAGATGGGAGGGAGCAGCCAGGGCTTCTGGATGAAGCTGGCAGGGTGATGTTTCCCCAGCCCCTGGGCACTAGCAGGTCCTAGCGGCAGGCCGGGGGGGCTTGGAGAGGTTATGGGGACAAATTTACACAACTGAGCCCCTACTCAGCCAGAATTCCCTGAGGCTGTCTGTTTGGGCATTGCTAAGATCACCTCAGTCCCATGCAGTCCCATGGCCCTGACCCTTTCTCTTGCTGCTGTCAAGGGTGGGAGAGGGGAGTCTGCATTGAACCCTGCCCCTTCCAATCCTGGGGTGCCAGTGGGACAATCCTGGACAGTGAGTGCTCAGCCCTGCTTTGCTCTTTAGGGGCTGGTTGGCCTTGGACAAGCCTCTTAGCCCCCCTGAGCCTCAGTATACATTTCTGTAAAATGAGGCCAGTCGCACCCAGTTACTGAGTGCTTTTCATGTTTGTGGCACGAGAACACATTGCGTTAATTTCCTGGCCTGAGCCTGGGCTTGTAGGGAAGAATCAGCCACGCTCAGGCTTGCACAGAGCAGGGAACAGCAGCCTTCCATCCCGGCCCCCTAGCCCGCAGCAGCAGGGAAGGGGCCTGGGGAAGGATGGTGGCCCTGGGTGGGGCAAGTGAAGCCCCAGTGGGTGGCACAGCCCCATGTTATAGGTAGAGAAATGGAGGCTCCAGAGTGCTTATGTCTCCCTGGCCTCTGGCTGGATCAGGTGAGCCTCAGTCAGAGACCTAGGGGGCCCGGGTGCTGATTCAGTTTCCCCATTTCTCCTGCTCACCTGGCTCTATCTCTTCAGCCGACTACATGATCAGCACCGAGCTGGACCCCAGTGGCAGGTGGGTGGGCAGGGCCAGAAGGGTGAGGGCAACTCAGCCCTTTCCCTGGGACTGTCTTTGTTGGGTTGCCCAGGCGCTACCTTCTCTGTCCCTCCTCCATCTCTGCACTTCAGTTACATTGGAACAGAACAGTTACCACCTCTGCTCAGCCTGTGATGAGGGGTAGAGGCAGGTCCCGGTCAACTGCAGGACTGGGATTTGAATCCCAGCTGTGTGACTGCCAGCGCCATGGCTCTCCCACTCAACACTCCATCTTTAGAATGGAGGAACACTGCTGTTCAGCCAGCAGGCCTGCGTGGGGTTGGGGGTGGGGCTTCTCGCAGTGTCGGCAAAGAGGTGGGTGCCGCGTTTGCTCTCAGGCTCCCTCAGCGCCTTGGTCCTTCTGTGCCAGGGGCAGGCAAGGGGGTGGAGGCCTGAGCAGGGAGAGACTGGGCCTTTGTTCCCTCTCGCTGCCCTCACCCAGGGCTGGGGAAGCCCGAGGGTGCTGGGCTGGGGCTGGGCTCTTGACAGGCCGAGTAAGTGCCTGGCAGTGCCAGCGTGCCCAAGCACAGGGCAAGGTGGGGGTGGAAGCAGCAGCCAGCTCCCGAGCCGACCCAGACGAGGACTGGGAAGCGTGGGAGTGCATGAAGAGGGCCAACGCCGCCACCACTCCCATGCAATCTTACGCCAGGTGGTCTCTCTGACCTTCAGTCTCCTCATCTGTGTCTGGCTAAGGTTCCCTGCAAGGGGACAGTGGACCAGGTCATGGCTGAATGGCTGGTGACCTGGGTCCTTGCTCTGTGACCGTAGGCTAGGCCACGCTCACTCTGGACTGCTATCCCCCAACCCTGGGTTTCAGGCTCCTGCCTCATGGCCCCTCACCCTGAGCTCCTCTTATTCTGCCCTGTTTCTGCCATGCCCTCCTCCCTTGGCCATCCTTGGCCAAGGCCTTTGGTGCCAGCTTCCCCAGAGCTCCTAGACACCTAGCTCTCTGGGCCGCATCTGCTTGGTCTCTGTGGCTTGGATGCTGTTGCTCTCCTGGCTCTCTCTTTGCCTCCTGGGTCCCTATTTCTGTCTCCACCTCCGCCCAGGCCCCAGGGACCCCTCATCCCTTCTTAGCCACTTAGTGCTCTCATGGGAGGCAGATTCAAGATACTTACTCACTCGCACATTCATCCAGCAGCCATTTCCCGTGCGGCTGGGCGGCCCAGGAGTGGGAACAGCCCGAGGGAAAGCTCAGTGATGTCATGCCTGGTGGCAGGATAATGGGGCCCTCCACTTGTCCAATGATAAATGAATCAGGTGCAACGTCAGGATTGAGTAAGTCTGGCCACCAGGAAGAACTTGGTAGCACCGTGAAGCGGTTACCTTGAAGGGGGCCTGACAAGGAGACCAAAAAGAGATGAACATTTCCCTGGGTTGCTCTGCTCCGAGCCTGGCGGAGGGGAGGCAGCCTTCGGGAGAGGGACTTGCTCCCCTGCCACCCCCAGAGGCCCCTCCCATAGTGCACTTAGCCTGGAGAATGGGGCAGGGTGGGGGCAGCAGCGAGCCTCCGCTGGAACCTGCCCCTCCATGCGGCTGCCACTGCATGGCGCACTCAGGCCTGTGCCTGACCCCGTGTCTGCCTTGGGCCGGCCTGTGTCAGTGTGGATGTGTCTGGGGCTCCGACACCTCCACCCAAACCCTCAGCAGAAGCCAGAGGGCCTGCTGCGGCTGCCAGGTTTCTCTGCAGGCGGCAGCAGCACGTTAGCCTCTGGGTGCCCAGTGAGGGCTGTCTGCCCCGCTCCTTCCACCAGGCCCCGCCTCCGCCCGCAGGCTGGGAGCCCTCGCCCTCTGGCCCTGTGGGGGACCCCCCACACACACACACAAAGCCTCCTCACTTCTCAGACTGGACAAGCCCGAGCAGGTCCCTTTGCAACTGAGGAGCCACCTGCCTCTGACTCTGGCCTCCTCTCATCAGGGTGCGTCCTGAGTGAAGTCATCCCTTCCCAGGCAAGGCCATTAAAGATCATCCTTAGCAACTCTTAGGGGTCTCAGCCCCATTGTCTCTGGCAGGGCCCAGTGCACTCCAGCAGGTGACACGGGACTCTAGCCCTAGCTGGAGCCCGCATTTGCCCCGGTGGCCGCCCCTTCCCAAGGCTGCCCCGTGGCGCACCTCCAGAGGGCATCCTCTACCTGTAGCTTCTGCCGTGTGTGGGGTCTCCATACGCCTTCCATGCCCTTGCCTCCTCCTCCGGCCTCGGGGCTGCAGGCAAAGAGAACTGCCCTGCCCTGCCCTTCCCCGGGGGCTGGGCGGGCTGGGGGGAGCCTCTTTAGGGGCCAGGGGAGCCCCTAAAGGGCTTTAAGCACAGGCCGACAGGGTCTGATTGTCACTGTGAAGATCCCCTAGTTGCAGAGCAGAACTAGTCAGCTGAAGGGCAAGTGTGCAGGTTAGGAGACAGGGAGGAGGCTGGGGCGGTCATTCAGGGTGGGTCAGGAAGGCTGGGCCCTTGTGGCACGGGAAGAGGGAGGAGACAGGTAAGGAAGGACACATCTGCAGGACCAGCAGGACTCGGATCCCATGGCAGGCAGATCCCATGGTGTGAGCAGAGGGTCACAGCTTGTCTGCCTCCATGACCATGGCCTGAATGCCAGCTGCCACACCACACAGAAGGATGCTCTTAGCCAGGGCATGTGTGGGTCCGCGGGGAACCTCTGAGTCCCACTCAGCTGCCCCAAGGGGAACTCACCCCTCCTCACTGTGCAGCCACAAGCTGAGCGCCCAGAGAGAGACAGGGGTCACCAACGCCAATCCCTCCTATTGGGGACTCTTTGCCAAGATAGCACAGCCCTGATGGCCCCTCTCAGCACCTTGGTTTCCTCATCTGCACAGTGGGGATAAGAATTGTGCATGTAATGGCCTGGCACGGTGGCTCATGACTGTAATCCTAGCACTCTGGGAGGCCCAGGTGGGAAGATCACTTGAGGCCAGAAGTTCGAGACCAGCCTGAGCAAGAGTGAGACCCTATGCCTGATAAATGCTTGAGGGATTCATAAAAAAAAAAAAAAAAAAAAAAAAAGAGTGAGACCCTGTCTCTACAAAAAATAGAAATATTAGCCGGTTGTGGTGGTGTATACCTGTAGTCCCAGCTACCCAGGAGGCTGAAGCAGGAGGATGGCTTGAGGCCAGGAGTTTGAGGTTGCTGTGAGCTATGATGACGCCACTGTACTCTACCCAGGTGACAGAGTGAGACCTTGTGAGCCAGGTGATGCTAATTTAAAGTGACCTCCCCCCCTTTGTTGAGGGGCATCTCCCAGGGACAGCCACTGCCTCCTCCCCTATTTCCATGGGCAGAGAAATAAGAATAATGACCCCAAGGGACCTGCCCTTCAACTCAGCACGGCGCCATGAGCCTGCCTCTGGCCCCCATGCACATATGCACATGCCCGAAACCCAGGCTCCGTCTGCAGCTGCTCCTCTCTTCACCCCACAGAGCCCAGCGTGGGGCTCAGGACAGTGCCCCTAGCAGAGGAACTGCAGGAGCAAAGGCCCAGCTCGAACTTTCCCCTGGATCTCTGGAGCTGGTGCAGCCCCTTCCCCTCCCTCTGGGAGAGAGGTTGGCTGGACACTCAGGTGGTCTCACTTCTTCACTGTGCCATCGGGACCTCTGGGCAGAGTCTGGGTGCGGTTTTTCTGCATCTCAGATTCTCTCCCTGGGCCTCATGCCCAGAAGTGGCATTTCTGGGGCAAACACCTGTGCTCCATTTTTCCGAATGGCTTCCGAAAGGAAAGTAACACGTTTTCTTTTGTTTGTCCTTTACCTTTGGCTACTATTGCTGCTGATTTCTAGAAGACACTTGTCGGCAATGCCAGGCACACGGTAGGGGCCCAGCCAAGTGCTGGGGGCTGAATTGCTCCTCACCCTGAGCTGCTGCCGGGGGACTTGTGCTGATGGGCCTGGTCCTCTGGCAACGCTCGTGCAGTAAGGGTCACAGCAGCAGCACCCTCTTGGCCCTTGCTCTGGGCCGGGTGTCCTGCAGACCTTGCACGATAAACTCACTGGATCCTGCCGACTGCCCTGGGGGGAGGTGCTGGGTTACCCTGATGGGCAGAGGAGGAGGCCGAGACAGAGCAGCGAAGCCATGTGCCAGGAAGGGGCTACACTGGGTCTGGGCACGGGACTGGCTGACTTGGGAGTCGCTGATCTCAACTGCTCCAGCCTAAGGGGTCAAGGGGGCCTTTGGGCTTTTGACCTTTCCAACCCTGACACCAGCTGGCCCCCACCACGCCAACCCCAGGAAAGCAGCATGTCATGGGAAGGAGCCTGTGGCCCCTTTCTAAAGGGATTAGGAGGCACCTGTGTGTGGCTTGGCCCGGGCAGGGTAGGGGGCATAGGAGAGCGGGACACAGCTCCGGAGGCTCGGGAGGGAGAGCTGAGTCAGGGCCATCCTCCTGGAGTGAGCAGGCTGGAGGGCCAGAGTCAAGGACACCTGCTTCTAGCGGGCAAGGCTTCTTAGGGAAGGAGACAGCTTCCAGTGAAGAGCCCTCTGCTGCTCCTGCCTCCAGCCTTGGTGCCGCTGTGTTCTCCCCTGCAATGCTCTTCGCCTCCCACCACCCCCTTCAGTTCGCTACATCTAAATGCTCTTCTCCTGAGCGTAGCTCAAGTATCTCCCCCTCCAGGAAGACTTCCCTCGCCTTGTCCCCAGCCAGGTGCTGGTGCCTGCTCTGGCTTCCACGGCCTCTATGCAGCCTGTCCCTGATGTTGGGCTGGGCAGGGTGCTGGGTCCAGCTGGGCATCATCTGCCTCTCTGGCCATATGTCTGGGGCACCTCTAGGGACTTGCGTAGCTTTGGGTGTCAGGCCTGAGTGACTTGTGCACATGGGTCCCCAGCGTACTTGCCTTGCTGTGTCCTGCACGTGTCCAGCATCACTGGCTCTGTGTGGGCCCAGGCCTTTGGCAGTGCCCAGGAGGTGGGGCTGGGCACCTCTGCACCTCTGACTGGGTCTCCTGCCTCGGCAGCCCCTCCTCACCGCCTCTGCGCCCACCAAGATCGCCTGCCTTCCCCTCTCCAGCCAGAGAAGGGTCTGGCAGCTCCTGTTTATAAATATCTGCCACTGCCACAGCTAAGTGGAGGGGTCTGGAGGCCACGCTAATTGATTAATTAAACCCTCTCGGTTAATTAGCTCCGTCCCTCCAGGGAAAAAAGTCTAGAGCTAGAGCCAGAGCCTCCTCTGGGCTGGGGGAGGGTTTAATTAGCCTGGGTCAAGCAGAGCCCCATGCCAGCTGCTGTGGGCAGGGGAGAGCCCAGGAGGAGAGTAGTCCTGGGCACTGGAGCCAGCAGGCCACCTAGGGTGGGGGAAAGGGGCTTCCTGCTCGGCCTGGACCAGCCGTACCGCCTGCAACTGGGCCTGGATGGGGAGGGAAAATGTGCACTTGAGGGGGCAAGACCTGTGGGAGCAGGAGTGTGAAGCTGGATCTGGGAAGATAAAAGTCTTTACCATGGCCAGTTTTCCTACACAGGGGCTGAGAGAGGACCTAGACAGGAGTCCCCACCCCTCACTGCTGCAGTGCAGGGAGGGCCTTGAATGCCAGCATAGGAACTTGGGCTTTCTCTGCATGTGGGGTCCATGGCAGGGTGGGAGCTGGACTAGGACATGATCAGGCTTGAGTTTTTAGAAAGACATTGGTGGGGCTGAGGGGTAGAGGGGGGAGCTGCTCAGGGGAGAATGGATAGGAAGGCAGGAAGAGGGGCCTTCAGGTGTCCAGTGAGAATGGAGGTCCACTAGGTCTGGGGACTGGTGGGGAGGGAGGTCTAGCCTGGGCATCAGCAGACCAGTTTGTGCTGTCGGGCCTGGGGCCACCCAGTTCCCCTCTCTGGCCTTCTGGCCCCTCATCTGAAGGTGCCAGGATTAGGGGTAAGGGTGGGGAGGAGATGTTCCTGAGGCCACAGCCTTGGGATACAAAGGTCATTGGCGTGTTTCCTTGCCCCAGAACAAATCATATTCTTTACCCCTCCATCCCCCTGTGCCCAGCTCTCCGTGGCTCTCGCAGATGTCCTGCCCAGCATAGTTCACAGGGGTAAGAGCAGAGCCCAGCCCCAGCACTGGGCCAAGCCCCATTCATGATCTGCGGTGTCGTGATCCCAGACTGGAGGAGCTCAGGGCAGGGAGGGGACGCCACGGTAGGTGAGGGATATCTGTGCCCAGGCTGGCCCTGGGGAAACTGGCCACGGTTAGGAGGCTGAGAGCCCAGGACACTCTGACCGGCCACGGGCGGCAGGCGACGCTGCAGCCTTGGCACGAGGCCCACTCTGGGATGGTCCTCCAGCTCCCTGAGTGGCTGCCCAAGTGGGAACAATGACCCTTTCACGTCATGCCTCCTCCAGTCACAGCAACTTTGGCGCCGCAGGACAAAGGGGCTGTTTCATCATTGTTGGGCTGGATCAACAGCCCGCCCGCCTGAGCCCTCCTGCCCCCACCCAGCCGGGCCAGAGCTGGGACCATCTCCCCTCCTGGCCCAGCCGCAGCCATACAGAGACCCTCCTGCTTTCCCTGCCTTGTGCCTTCTAGGCTCCCTGCTGGCCCAGCTCTGCTGCTGCTCCTCCCAGCCCTGGCCGCCCTACCTGTGGGAAGGGGGGTGGGGAGACGGGCCCCCAGGTTCCATCCACGTCCTCGTCCCTGAGGTGCAAGACTTTCCACTGGGGCTCGATCCTGGCCCCCAAGAGGGTGGATTGAGGCGGGGTGAAGCAGAAGAGGCCTTGTAGTCTCAGTCCTTGCCAGGCTCCTGCCCAGCCTTCTGTTCCCAGTGACCTTTCCATGATGCGAGCGAGCCCAAAGCCATCTTTGCTAACGCTTGGGCTAGCCTCAGCCCTCCATGTGTGCCAGGCTGTACGGAGGGCCAGGGAGCCAGGACTCTCCCCAGGGTGGACTCTCCCCCCCAGGCCCAGCCCTGCCTCCTGCCTCCTTCTGTGAGGGGCTGGGGGTTTGGGACCCCGAGCTCCATGCTTCCTCCCTTCTCTGTCTGGCTGGGGCTCGCTGGGGCTTCCTAAGGGGTCAGGGGGAGGGGGAGGGTTGAGGCCTTGCCTTACTCTTGGTGAAGAGGTCCCAGTCTGGGGACCAAGACAAAAGATGCACCTCTCATGGACCCATGGACAGAGCTGGGTCAGGAAAAATGCCTGAGAATCCAGCCACCAGGGGCCTAAGCCACACCCTCAGAAACAGGGGTCGTGGGACAGGTTGGTGGCCTCATGGCGGGTGCCTGCAGCCTTAGGCCTGCAGACAGCAATGGTGTCAATAACTCACCACCCATCGTGGGCAGGAGGCTCAGTGTGCTGGGCCCCAGCAGAGGGAGGGGTGCAGATGGCTTTGTCAAGGCCGAAGGGTCTGGGGATCACCCTAGGCCCATGTATGTGGCACAAGCTGTCCAAGCAGCCTGTTCCTGAGAAAGGCCTGCCACTCGGGGCCTGAGTCTCCCCTTCTGCTCAGCAAGGGTGAGACTTTACCCTGGTGGGCTCTTTCAAGCCCAGCACCCCAAGAATAAACCAAACTGGGAGCGTGGGAAGCCAGGGGCATGTGAATTCCACAGTCTTCCTCATTTTACAGATAGAGCCACAAGGCTCAGAGAGGTAAAGTGACTGTCCACATCACACAGCAGGTGACAGGCAGAGCAGAGACTCGGCATCTGGGTGAGGAGCTGTGACTGCTGGAGCTCAGTCTCAGGGTGACCCGCCTGGGGCTGGGCAGTAGGCGGCTGCTGAGGGCAGACGCGGCGTGTACGGGTGTGGGACCTGCAGGGCCGGGCTTGCTCTGCAGTTCCTGCGGCTGCCAGGCCTGGTGGCATTGCACACACATTGCCATTTACCCTGCCCCACTTCCTCTGACTAAGACTAAAGAATCACCCCTTCAGGGCCCTGGAGCCCTGGCACCCATTGGCAGGAAATGCTCAGCCCAGCCTCCCCAGAGACTGCCTGCCCTGGCATCCTCTCATCTGGGCTCCTTGGCCAGGGCTCCTAGGAGCACACGGTGGGGGGGCTGCCCTGGTTGGAGGGTGCTGCACTCTGCCCGGGCCAACATCAGGCTGGGGTTGGAAGTGGGCTCTCTCCCACCCAAACCTGGCCAAGGGCTCCTTCTGTCCCGGATGCCAGTCTTGCTGAAACCCTAGCCTCAGAATCCTTGGTGCCTAAGGCCTCCCAAGCCTAGTCAAGCCCCAGGCCCTGGGAGGGGGTTGAGAGCCAAGCTTCCAGCAGAGGGAATGGCCTAGGCTCTGAGCACAGGTTCTACCTCCTTCAATTTTGAGGTATGCCCTGGACTATGTCTGTCTGAGGAACAGAGAGGTTGAGGCTGCCCCAAGATGCCTGGGAGAGAAGTGGCCTAATGACACTGGGGCTGCCCGGTCTAGGGTCCTTGGATGATCTGCTGCAGCTGCCGTCAGGGACAAGTCAGGGTACGGCTAGGGCTTCGGTCAGCTTCTGGGTCCAGGGTGGGGCCACAGCCCCAATAAAAGTCCACCTCCAGCCTGCACCCCAGGCGGGCCCCGCAGCCGTCAGCACCTGTCCGAGCTGGGCCTGTAAGCAGGAGGCCACTGTGGGCTGAGGCTCTGAGTTCTGGCTCCAGCTCTGCCCCTGAAGGGCCATGGGCCTGCAACCAGGTCCCTGCCCTTTCTGGGCCTCAGTCTCCCCGTCTGCACACTGGCTGGACTCCCAGTCGAGACACTCTGAATTCTTGTATGATACCTGCGAGGCCAAACACGCCAGTGTCCACAGCCAACAGGCCCCAAGCAATCGCCTCACCTGTCCCACGAGTTTCCAAGAGGGATTCCACTCTGTCCTCAGACACTATCCTCCCATGAATGATCGACGCTCTGACGGTAGAGGCAGAGGTGGGGAGACCTGGCCTCGAAAGGCCAGCCCTGTGGCCCTTGTTCAGCGCTCACAAGACGCTGTTTATGCTGAGCTGTATGAGAGCACTTTCGCCACTCAGACAGCAGAACACTGGAGGCCCTGAAAGTGCAGTCCTGGGGGTGGGCCCAGACAGGTGGGAAGCCCGTTGCAGCCCAGCCCCTCCTCCCGCCTTCCCCCAGCCCAACAGCCTCTATCCTGAGCCCCTCAAGCGCTTCTCTCTGTGCCGGTGGGCACCCCATTGCCGCCCTGGGGTCGGGGATGACTCCAAGCCGTGTGATCTAGGGCCAGCCCTTCCGTCTCTGGGCCTCAGCTGCCACCTATGCACAGTAAGTTCCTGCTATTCTCAAGGGCTGTAATGAGGATCAGAGATCTAAGAGCAAAAGTTCTGGCAACAGCCGAGTCAGGTGGGTTTCATAGACGGCAGCGTCCCCATGGGGTGACTCTGTGGCACTGAGAGTCTGGCTCTGCAGTCAGACTGGTTTGCAGTCCCACCTTCAGAAGGTATCAGCTATGTGACACTTGGGTAGGTCCCTTCCCTTCTCTGAGCCTCATTTCAATGGGGATAATAAAGGGACCTGGCTCAGGGTGACACATCTGAGCCACCAGGCCCTGGGGGATGACAGCAGCTGGTATTGGGCTGACTGCTGGGTTGGGTGCAGCAGCTACCGTGCACCCCTCAGTGCCTACTGGCCCTGGGTGGGGACTAGAGTCTCAGGACTGCACACTGCGGAGGGAAGAGCCCTGGGCACGCACCTTCAGGGGCTGTTCAAGCTGCCATGCTGTGGAGTGTGCCCCAGCTGGAGGACAGAGGGCATGGAAATGCTGCCTTCAGCATGGGGAACTCGGTCTGGTGGCACTGCAGGTGTGGGCGGAGCAGGGTGCAGGGCTCCTTGAATGGGCAGTCTGAGCCTGACTTTGGACTGGGAAGCCCTGGGGCCACACCCCCCCCAAGGCTGGTGGGCTCACTTAAGCTTCCTGTCCCAGGAGAATTCTCCCTCCCAGGTGCCTGAAGACTTCACACAGCTCTCCAAACTCCTCCTCGAGGTTCCTGCTTTACTCTGAGCATGGAAACTGAGGCCCAGAGAAGCTCAGTAACTTGGGGTATGAGAGAGGGGACCCCAAAGTCCCAGCCCTTGACTGGGCAGGAGGGATGGAATGGGAGTGTTTTGTCCTGGGGTCAAGCCCAGCCCTAGAGGGGCGTAGGGACAAGACTACACCAAGGCCCGCCTGTCCCCAGCTGGCTGCCTCCTGCGTGGCTGGCACTGCCTCTCCAGGAAGCTGCCCAGCTCCCAGCTGCGCTCAAGGCCTTCAATGTAGCCGCCACCCTGCCTGCCGGCGCTGCGAGGGCCTGTTTGCCTTCGGGACCCTGTGAAACTCTGTGAGGCAGGGCTGGCTCACCCACTCCTAGGCTCCCACACAGAGCAAGTGGCAGGAGCCTGGGCAAGGGGCCATGATGCTATGGCGTAGGTCTTGATGTCACTGCAGGTCGGTCCTTCTCTCCCGGTGGAGCTCTGGCGGCCTCGTTCCAGGCCACAGGTATAACCGAGCTTCCAGAGCAGGGGCTGGGTGGCTTCTCTTCCTCAGCTCTCCCCAGCTGCCTCATAACCCACCAAGGGAATGGGTCTGGAGATGCTGTCTGGGGGTCACTTGGCAACTTGAATCAAAAGGCCTAAAAATATGCATAACCTTTAACCCAGCAATCCCATTCCTGAGACTCTGCCCTAAGGAAACCGCCATTTGAAGGAATGGAGAAGTGGTCAGCCTCTAACTTGCTCTGTGACCCCTGACTCCCCCTGGCCCCAGCAGATGTCGCCCACCCCTCTGGAGTGGGATTGTCCCCTCAATAGGATCCTGCTCACCATCCTCCCACAAAGAGTGCTGCCCCCTGTGCCCGGGCTACCACTTGGGCCTGTGTCCCACATCCATGGCCCTTTGGTCCACTCTCCACCTCTCTGGGACTCAGGCCTTCCTTCTCCCCAAACACAGGGCTCCCAGAAGCCTCTTCCACCAGGGAGTCTGCTCAGATTTCACCCCTGGGGGTCCTACACTCTGTTTGGCCCTCCAGGTGGAAGTCTTTGGAGGCGTCTGCCTCCCTGCTGGCCCTCCCGGTAGGTGCTGTTTCACCACCCCCTACTTAACTCCAAGAGTCTCTGGGAGGTGTGAGATTGCTGTCCTTCCCCAGGAGGGGATAGCGGGCAACTTGGCAGCACACGCAACAGGACCCATTTAACAGGGTCACCCTCGTGCTTCCCCTTTATGGCTGTTTCCTAGCCTTGACACAGCATAGCCTGGGATGCCTGGACACAGGCGAGGCCCCTTCCTCTCCCTGTCTAGGCCCTGGGAAGGTGAGAGGCCTGCGCAGGCCTCAGGAGTCATTTATCCCTCCCCTGCCCCAGCCCCTGCTGCCTACAAACACTTCGTTTCCGGCAGGGATGAGCAGAACTTCCTGTCTGTGTGCTCCATGCGGGTTCTGGGCAAGGAGCGCAGCAGGGACAGGCACGTAATCCATGTAGCACCATGCGCCACGTTAGGGAGCTCAAGACGTGGGACCTGCTTCCCGGGAGTTCACAGGCCGACTGAATCAGGGGAGAGGAAACTCCGGATTGAGCCCCTCCTGTGTGCAGGCTCTGTTCTAGGCGCATATTTCATCCTCGTGGGAAGGGATTTTCCTCCCATCTTTCAGGGAGGTTGGGACAAGCCAGGGCACTCAGCTGGACTCCTGCAGGCAGTGTGGAGGGAGCTCTGGAAGGCACGCGAGCAGCAGTGGGGGGCGCAGGGGGAGTCCCTTGGGGACTCAGAGCATCTGTCCACCTGAGACCTCTCAGGGTCCCTGCTCATGCTGCTCGGCTGCTGGGGGAGTCTGCTCTGGCCTTGCCCAGCCACGCAGGCTGGGCCCTGGCTTCTCCCCCACAGCCTCTGCTGCAGCCTCAGGATGTGCCTGGAATCCCAAAGCCGAGCCGCAGCGTCCATCTGCGCAGAGCCTAGCCGGCTCCAGCGGCCCGGGATCGTGGCTCAGCCCCGCGAGTGCTGCCGCAGCACCTGCTCGTCTCGGGGACTCCTTACGCAGAAAAGGGGGTGAATTAAGCTATGGCCGCCTGCTCCTGCCCCCACCTCATCCCACCCCAGGACCTGGGTGAGTGGTGCAGGGGGGCAGCGGGGGTCCTGCAGAGCCCTCATCCGTCTCTGCTAGCTGGCGGCTGCCCAGCCGCCCCCCTGTGCTCAGAGCCCTGTCCAGAGGGCTGAATGCAGAGCCAAGCAGACGTGCCTGAGCCTCCTTCCCCGGTGTCCTGTGGGCTCAGATGTCCTGCCATGCAGCATAGAGAACCCCGTGCAAAACTGGCTGCCCTCCAGTGAGGGCCACAGATGCCCTCCATGTGGGCTGAGCAGGTCACTGCAGTGGAGTTGAGCCTGCAAGTTCAGGACAGCCTGGGTAGGAGCCCCAGCTCTGCCACCTCCAGCTGTGTGACCTTGGGCACATTGCTGACCCTGCTAAGCCCCAGACTCCTTGTTAGGAAAATGAGGAGTGTCACACCAGGACTTTAGAGGTGTAGGTGGGGCAGCGCGGGCCTGGCGTGATCATGAGTCCCTTTCCCATTTAGTGCAACCTTGCTTTGCACGGGCCCTGCACGAAGCCTTTGGTATGCACAATCTCAGTGCATCTTCACAAAAATCCCGAGAGGTACGTCAATTCTCCACAGATATGTGGCATTCTCCACATCTTACAGATGAAGAAACTGAGGCTCGGCAAGGCTGAGACACACCATGCTGTCAGGACAGAATGATGGGGTGAGGGAGTGCTGTCTTCAGAGGGCAGCCTGTTGTGGCTACAGACTGGCAGCAGGAATGAGGTGGGAGTGAGGGCATGGGGCCTGTCCTGCATTTGAGGACAGGAAAGTGGCAGTCCAGGCAGCGGTAGGCACTGAACCAGCTTATTGAGAGCCTGGGGTGGGCCTGGTCTCAGATAACCTTCTGAACTGCTGGGCAAGGAGGTGGCACGGGCCCAGGTCTATTCTTAGCAGACATCCCTCCTAAGCCCCAGCCCCTGCTGTCATGGCTCCCAGCCCTGATCCTCACTGCTCGTCAGTGCAGCTGGCCAGGCACAAGACGAGTGCGATTACAGTTCAGGAGGTGGCAGGTGGCCTGCAGGAGGTTGGGGATGGGGTCATCTCCAGACCCAGGCTGCCCCTGGGGCGCCACGGCCAGCCCCTGCCTCATCCCCTGGTCTCAGCCCAGTTGGGGGACCAGCAACTTCTCTCCAGCCTGCACACTGGGGCTGGCCAGGCTCCCAAGGACATCATGAACACGAATGGACTCCTTGCCCCACACCACGGCAAGTGGAGAAACAGCCAACCCTGGGGACCACCTCCTGAGTGGCCTCTGTGATTTACCCTGGCAGCTTCACCTACAGAGCAGGTGCCAACTCCAGCCTGGAGGCTCCGAGCCAAGGGCAGCCTTGCTCTCCCCTCTCCAAACCCTGCTGGATGACAGTCCTGAGTTAAGACCAGAGAAAGCCCTCAGCAGTCTCCTGCCTCCAGCCCCCCTGCTCTTCTCACTGTGTGGTGTCCTCTTTGGTCTCTTGGTCAGCTGCAGCCTAGAACCCCCCAGACCTGGTGCCAGGTACTGAGAGGCCCCTGCACACCAGGTGGTGGGCTTCTGGGCTTGGGAATGGAGTGTAGACCTGCTGAAGAGTGGGAGTCAGGGAGAACTTTTGGAGGAGGGTCTAGAAGGAGGTGACCAGCTACAATCAGGGAAGGGAGGCAGGAGGGCACCACGGCCTTGGCACAGGTGGGAGGGGCACATGCCTGGGGGAGTCAGGGCCTCTGCTGCCACTGGACAGAGTGATGGAGGAGTGCTCGGTGGGCCAACCTGTAGCCAGTTCTCAGTGAGCTCATGAGAGGCTGGTGATTTCCCTGAACTTCATTGAGCTGAGATGCACAGAACAGCTCTCGGCCCGGTGGGCTGGGCAGACGCAGGTCGGGCACACGGAGCCTCCTCTGGCCAGCACAGGGTTCAGGGAGCCCTGATCCTGGACCTGTGTCTGGCAGCCCCTTGATATACTCAGACCACGGGTTGCCTGAGAGGCAGCTGGCTCAAATCCCAGCACCAGCATTCTCTAGTTGTGTGGCCCTGGGCAAGCCAGTGTCCACGCCTGTCAGAGGGGGAGAGTGGTAGTACATAAGCAAGACAAAGTGAGAGGGGCCTAGTTGTGGACCAGTCTGCAATGATTGGCAGTTGTCTCCCTGGCCCCAGGTGGGCATCCCTGGGGCCTGCCCCTTGCCCTCCCTCTGCCCCTTGCTTCACTCACCTTGCCGCATTCAACGGGTGGGGAAACTGAGCCTGGAGCACTGCTCCAGCTAGCTCAAGAGCACGGAAAGTCTGTGCCAGAAGCTGCCTGGCTTCCCTCACCTCGGTCTCCTAGGTTGCAGGGGACAGGCAGGCAGGCGCTGGGCTGGGGCAGAGGTGGAGAAGCACCGAGAGCCATGACCTGCCCCAGGGCCTGGCACGCCCACGCTGGGCACTGCCACTGCCCCAGAGGCCTTCGTCCTCCCACAGTTACCTGGCCTGGGGCTGCAGGGGGTGGGACAGCACAGCACAGGTGAGGCTGCAGCCACTACAGGTCAGCCTGACCCCAGGCGGATGCCCAGAGGCGTGTGGGACTTGGGGATTGGGGGGGCGCCATGTGTGGCTGGTACCACTGAGGACTCCTTCTTGGGACCTCTCGCTGGTGACTGGCAGGTGGGAGCAAGCAGGAGAAAAGACAAGAGGAAGGAAGGAAGGAAGAGGAAGCGGCTCAGGAGGGCACAGCGGAGGCCCCCAGACTGCCGTGGGCTGGGCTGGCCCTGGAGCCCCGGCCAGGACTCCACACTGCGGGCCTGGGCCCCACCCCCTGCAGTCCCTTCAGGCCCAGCCAGGTGGGCAGGGAGGCTCAGGCTGTGAGGGTCCCCGCTGGGGGTGTGCGTGCAGCCACGTGGAGGTGCAGTGAGGCGTGTCCTGGGCTCTGTCTGTGGGTGCCCTCCACTGGGACCGCAGCAGTTTCTATATCTGTGACACATGTGTTACATAAATGAGTTCGATCTACACCGGCTACAACTACCTCTCCCCCAGAGCTGGGTTTGGACTGCTTTCTGCCTGCATCTGTGTCTGCCTCGATGGGGTCCTGTGCAAGGACCTGACTGGGAGACATTTCAGGTCTCCCAGGGACCCATCATTAAGGATTCTGCTGTCACTGAGCAGAGAGGGGCTGTAAGGAGTGTGCTCAGGAGTGATGAGAGGTAGCCAAGAAGAGCGTTTCGGCCCCTCTGAGTGTGTGCATCGTGCATTAGGGTCATCGGTGCTCTGTGACTCCAGACAGGAGACTTAACTCCTCTGGGTCTCAGATCCTCATCTGTGAAACAAGGGTTAATAGCTGTGCCAACCTCCTAGGGCCATTAGAATCAAGTTAAACGAGCAAGTGTCGGGAATCCAAGCTCCGCCCAATGTCTGGAGCGGAGCAAGAGCAGAATAGTGTTATTCTGCAGTTTCTTTGATTGTCAATATTATTGTCATATGCCTGGTCTGTCCCCTGCAATGCTGAGCCAGCTCTGTCTAGATCCCGTAGCCAGCAGTGCCCCCACTCACTTACCAACAGGTGTCTTAAGGTCGTGTGCTTTCCTGAGAAGGGTGCCTGGGCCTGGCATCTGGTTTGGGGACAGATTCAAAGTAGGCCCCTCTGAGTGTGGGAGCCCCCAGGGGGCTGGGGTCGAGGGCCTGGCATCCATCTGACAGCCCCCATGGGCTCCTTCCTGCATGTCCCTCCCCAGGCCCTGGGACCCTTCCCTTCACAATCCAGACACCTGTCCCTGCCCAGCATGGCCCAGGCTAAAGAGGACCCAGAACCTCCGTGAAGGTGGTCACGGGCAGAAAGGCCCCAGGCCCTTCAAAGGCCCTCCAGGCCCCCCACCGCCTGCCAGGTGAATTCCAAGGCCCCCCAGGGTGCCCCTCTAACCATTCATATGGAAAATACTTTGCAGAAAATCTTCCACCTGCATCTAGGTCAAGTCCACTGCCCTGGACATTGGGGCAGAGAGGAAAGCCGAGGTTCATCCCTAAGACTGGCCCTGGGTCTCTCGGCCTGGCCTCCCCAACACCTAAGCACACCAGCCCTTGGAGACCCCGACGGTGAGGGCCACAGACTCCTCCGCCACAGGCATCGGTGAGTCTGGCTCCCGGCTCAGGCCAAGCATCCCTCACTCCTTCGTCACCCTCCTCCACGTCTCTGGGATCCAAGGCCTAGGATCTTCCTAGCTCCAAAGGTGGCACTGTCTTTTTCGATGGGCCCTCATGAGGATCCAGCGGGCAAAGGACAAATGTGTCCCAGGGAGCTATCAAACCCAGCATATGAGGCCCCAAGGATGGGTGTGGCCAGCTCCAGGGGCTCACAGAGGGGAAAGGCTGTCATTATTTATGTCCATGTGTTTGTTCAATATTGAGAATTAGTTTGCTCAGAAATATTTATTGAGGCTGCTGAGTGCCAAGGCAGGGACGTGGGATGGGCAGATCAGCGCAAGGGCTGCCTGACAATTCAGGGGTGACAGGTGTTAGCTGGGAAGAAGGGTCCCAGAGCTGTTCTCTGCCCAGTGGGTTTGTCCCAGCCTCTGCTGGGAACCCAAGGCCTGTCTGGGCAGACAGTGCAGTTCAATGGTCAGCTCAGGCTGTGCGTGCATCTGAGAGGCGGCATTCAAACTCAGTTTGGCCACTTCCTGGTGGTGTGGCCGTGGACTGGTACCTCACCTCTCTGGGGATTGTGCCAAAGGAGGACAAAGAAGTACCTAGTCCACAGGCAGCAGTAGCAGGACAGAGGCCACACATGGCAGGCACCGGGGACACACCATAGTAGGTGCCCAGGAATGCAGCACCACGTGGGTTCCTCCCCTGCCCTGCTCAGGAGGGCCAAGAGCGGGCTCAGGGCCCTGTGCTTGCCCCCTCTGACAAGAGCAGATGAAAGCCACCCCCAGGCCTCAGTTTCCCCATCTGTAATAGGTGAGGCAGAACCACAGGGGCCCTGCTATGGCATGGAACACAAAGAGAAACGCATTCCGTGCTGACCGCAGCTCCAGCAACCTGTTCCCAGAGGGCCTCCGTGAGCTGTGGCAGCCAGACGCTGAGGCCAGCAGGCCTGGGGGTGGGATGGCAGAGCAGGGGCTGGGGACACAAGCCCTTCCACGCCCTCTGGGTGACCCCCGTTATCTCTTCTGCTCTCTGGCTGCTGCTTATCTCTCTGATAAATGGCCCACTGTCCTGATACAGGAAGAGCGCCTGTGTCCTCAGGGCCCTCCCTGCCTGTGCTGGGCCGAGGCAGGAGGCTTGGAGGCAGCAGGCAGCACGTGGCTGGAGATCCCAGGAGGGGATGGAGGCTGTATTCCTGGTCATCTTCCTGGTTAAGGCCCTCAGGGACCCCAGTCTGAAGGGGCAAACTCAGTCCTGCTTTGGGGGAGTCTGAGGGGAAGTCGAGGCCTTGTTCTCACCGAGCACCCCCGCCTGAACACTGCCCCCGGCATGCACACACCGCACAGCCTTCCACCAGCAAGACACACTGAGCCGGGCCCGGCAGCAGAGAGGGGCTGCTCTGAGCTGTGACCCACACGCGGGTCTTGGCAGCAGTGGCTTGGAGGCTGGACCGTGTGGACTGGGCCATGGAGGGGGCGTCCCGTGGAGGGGAAGGCATGAGCAGGGCGGGCTGGCAGCCTGTCTCTGTGGGTCCTCCTGGCCATCCCAGCTGCTCGAACGCCAGCCCCAGAGAGTGTGGGCAGCTGGCCCAGGCCCCAGCAGAGGTAGGTCCTGGCCTCTCAGGGGCCTGTGGCACAGGGTCGGTCTGCGCTTCTTTGCAGACAGCAGCTATGCTCAGAGATCGCGCCTCCCACGGAGGAAGTGTCTCCCATCCCTTTGGTCAGAGGCCCCGGGGCAGGCCTGTGGAGACAGCTTCGCCTCTGGCTTCGGCCTGCTGGGCAGAGGCAGGATCTGTCTGTCCACAACCTCTGTGCTCAGCCAGCCCCTGGCACAGAGGTGGCGTGGAAGGAATATCTGTTGCTGAGTGAACCTTGGCTTCACCTGCTTTGATGCCCAAGTTCTTGCGTTCAAATACATTTCATTGAAAAAAATTCTTCATTCATGTGATGCTGAGGCTCCCAACACAGGCTCAGCGTCATTGCTATTGCTGTGAACTTCACGGCTACCCCCAAACCAGCCCTGCCAGTGACACTGGGGCTGGCTTAGGATGGTTACGTTTTATGATCAAGTGTAACTTTCTTTGTGAGATCCTCAGCATGTGAGTTGGAATGTTATCAATGTGGGTTTCAATGTTATGGCCTGATGTCCTGATCTTAAATTTCTATTAATAGAAACGCTGTGGTTTTGATATTTATTTACTCAACACTCAACATATATTGAGTAAGCACAGGCTCTCGGCTCATCCTTGGGTGCGATGGCATATAGCAGTGACCAAGAGAAAACAGCCCGCTTTTGTAATGGGGGCACACACGGATAAACACATGATGAAGGCTCTGACTGCAGGTTCCATGAGTGTTCTGAGAACAGAACAACGGGCTACAGGAGCAGGTACCAGGGACCCGTCATAGTCTGGCTGCCCTGGGTGAGGGCTGGGAGGTTGGCTCTGAAGGGTAAGTGGGAGTTAGTGGGTGAAAAGGACAGAGAACAACCACTCAGTGCAGGTGGATGGAGGGAGGGAGTGGCGTGCCAGGGAGGAGGCCAAGGGTGGGTGGGATCTGAGGACACACAGGGCCTCGTGCTCTGGCACTGGGGAGCCATGGCAGGCAGAGCGGAAGGAGCAGGAGGCCAAGTCCCTCTCTGGCTGCTAGGTGGAAGGTAGATGCTGTAGGATTTTGCTCCCCCAAACCTGCAGCTGATTTTGCTGATGTGGCCAGGGACATAGGTTTTTGATTGTGCCCTGTTGTCTTCCTCATGCTCGTCCAGACCTCAGGCCCCTGTGGCTAATTCATTTCTGAGGGCCCAGTGTCCATCACAGGGCCAGACACGCAGCAGGGGACGAACAGATGCACTCCGGATGAGGGAGTGCGCTCACTGGGCACCTCACCTGTCTGTCTGTCTATGTCCCCGAAGCTGTCTGTTTGGCCCTGCCTCTACCCACTGGCTTGTGTCTTCAGCCAGGGCAGGCTGGGCCGGGCCGGGCCTGGCAGGATGTGCAGGATAGTAGGCCGGGCAAGCAGGAGGCAGACTGTGTGCCTCCACTCACGCTTGCATGCTGGCTGCCACCTGGGGAGGCTATGGCCAGGAAACCCCGGGACCATCCACCCAGGACAAATCAGACTGGCAGCCAGTGTCATGCAGCTTGCAGAAGCCCAGGGCCCTGCCCATGGAGTCCGCCATGGCTCAAGCCTCCACTAAGCCAGAGGAGATGAAGACAAAAAGTTGGAGACGAGGGGTGGCTGCAGCTTAGGATGCAGAGAACCTTGGCTGGGAGCTTGAGGGGACAGCACCTCACTCAGGAAGGACTGCCCAGCAACTGGCCAGATTCACCGCAGGCGGTTGAGTAAGCAGTGAGCTCTTCGCTTGGGGAGGTATGCGAGCAAGAGCAAAAACTGGAGGAACTCCCAGTTGCTCTTTTCCACTCCTCTGGGAGAATTCCTCACCAAGCATCCTCTGTCCCCCTTGAGACCTTAAAGCCATCCCCCTCCTGCCCCTGGAGACGATCACCGAGGCTGCCACAGCTGTCCCTCCCTCCCCACCTCACTTGTCTCCTCTGCAACACAGGAGTGGGCGGGCTCAGGGGGCGTTTTCCTTTCATTCTCTGCACTCAGCACCAAACAGTAATTGCATTAATTCTCAACATCTATCATCATTTTCTTCTAAAACAAAAACACAAAAAGTCCCAAACCAATTAGCAAAAACATAGGAAGGTACGTTAATTTCAGGACACAAGAAATAAAATCATTGTTTCATGTTTTCCTTGAAGTAAATTTAATTCTTCTCCAAAGGCCTGAGGCCATCTGAAGGGGGTCTGAGGGTGGCCATCGAGAGAGGTGCCAGGGTCCCCTCAGGGCTGGGCAGTGGGCCCAGCCTCCTCTGTGCCACCCTGCCCTGCTCGCGGCCTCCCCTTCCTCCTGATGAAGCTCAGACCTCCCCATGTGGCTGGCAGACAAGCCCCCACCCCACTCTGGACACACCAGAGCTTCCTCCCTCTCCTCCCTGCCCAGCCCTCACTTTCTGCTCCTGGCTTCCTGTTCCCTGCTCTCTCCTCCTACAACCGACTTCCCTGCTCTTCCCCTAGCTAAGGGCACATCATCCTTGGGTCTCAGCTGATACGCCTCTTCCTCTAGGGAGCCCTCCCTAATCTCACCAGGCATTCCCACAGCCACGTGTGCACCACCTGCCATGAGTCTGATTACTCTGTCCTGTATCTGCCTGGTCACGTGTCTGTCACCTCCATTGCCATGCAGTGTCTCAGGGCCCAGCACAATACCTGCCACAGAGAATGTAGCCAGAAAATGTTTGTTGAATGAATGAAGGATGGAAGGACCTCCCCAAACACCATCAGAACTCTGGGCTGGCCTTGACTGGGCCTCCTGGCTCTAAGCTCATTGTCAAACCCCAGAAGGGCACAGGCTTGTCCTGAGTCCTGGATGCTGGTCTCAGGCCTGGCCACTGGGGATCCTGCACTAAGGAGTGGGAGGGTGTGTGTTCAGAATTCTTTCCTGATGTGGTCCTGTCACCTGAGGACAGACTGACCGAGGGCCCTTGTGAACAGAACGCCAGAGCTGAGTCTCTGTTCTCCCACCCAATCCGCGATTTGGAGGAAATGCAGCTTATAATTTGGAAGGCTAATTTGATCTGAGGTTAGGAGGCTCTGTGTGCCAAATGATGCCATACTCTCGCAGAGAAGGAGGCCTCCTCCCTCGGGAGCTGGGACCTCTACTCTCAGTCACAGCCCCGAGCTGGGACCCCTAGAGAGTCAGGCAGCCAGCCTGCAGGGGTAGGGAGGAGAGAGCCAGGGCCCAGCCTCTCTGTCCAGTCCACTGACTTAATGGAGCATGGGCCCCAGACATTAAGAAAAACTAGTGCAGGGTCTCCAAGGAGCAGGGCCACATGGTGAGCATTGCCCCCGGGTGCCTGCAGCCAGTGGGTCATGCCCTTTCAGCTGTTCCAGAGAAACTGGGGAAATGGGCATTGTAATGACCTGGCCCAAGAAGCCTCAGTGTCCAGCAACCCCCCACCCTGACTCTTGCCACTCCCTGAGCCCAGACACACTGAGTCAAGTCAGTCCGTCCCAGCATGATGGCCACACTCATGCACTTTACCCCCTCCCCTGCGAAGTCCTCTGTGACCACTAGGCTGGATCAGAGCCTGTGGGCCAGACACACAGCAGTAGCCCAGTATTTGATGAAGAAGTGAATATGTGAATGAACGAGGAGTTGGACTAGACAGTCTCCAAACCCCTAAAACTCAAACCCTCTACAATTTCCCTCTCCTCATTCAAGCGGCAAGTCTCTGCCCAGGTATGTGTCCTCAAGGACTGGCATTGGCCTTGGCATGGCAGAGGGGGAGCAGATGTCCTGGGAATGGTCAGAGCAGACAGAAGCTGCAGGGACTGAGAGCTGGGAGGGATATCAGGTGACAGAGTCTTGAGAGGGTGAGGGATGACGGTGCCCACCCCTGGGCCTGGCTCGAGGACCCCAGCCTGCCTGGGCAGAGCCCATCCCCATGCCACGCCATCCCAACTCACCCACGCCCAGCAGCTTCTCCCGAAACTTCTGCTCAGCTCCAACAGTCTGTCACTGGGGCTGGTGATTCACACACTCTGCTCTTCTTTCCTCTTCCCAGCTAATTATAGCTCCTGTGTGTTTTTCCCCCTGGAAAAATGTCTTCTTAAAAAAATATATCCTCAGGCCAGTGGTAATTAATTTAGCGAGCGTCACTGTGTACAATTCAGACTGACTCTGAGGGCAGGAAGGTCCCAGGTGTGGGGGTGTCTACTGCCCAGCAGGGAAGAACGGGCGTGGGACGCAGGGAGCACATGGGGACAAACGGCAGAGGCTCAGCCCAGCCCCTTCCATTGCACCATGGCTCCGGGGACCCTGGGAATAGCAGTCACGGTAACGGTAATGGGGCCTCTACTGCACTCTGGGCACAGTGCCAGGTGCCGGCCCCGTGCATTGGTATTTAATCCTCTGACACCTGCTGAAGCTGGCCCCGGTATCAGACCCACTCTGTAGAAGAGGAAACTGAGGTTCAGAAACTCATCCAGAGTCACACAGCCATAAGTGGTGGGGTGAAATGTGGACCATGTGGTGCTAGGAGTTGGGAGCCTGGGTGGGGACTTTGGCTAGTGGCCTGATCAGGGGAGGCCCAGCATCATTAGGCTCCCAAGGGACAAGCAAGCACGTGGTCATCTGTCCTGTCTCTCCTTCACTTACCTTCTGGGAATCACAGCAGCTCCCCTGGAACCAGGCCAGAACTGAGACCACAGCGTCACCTGAGCTCTTCCTGGGGCCCAGGGAGCAGATGTCGGAGCAGATATCTGAGCAGGCAGCCTGGCCAGGCAGGGAGGATCGCAGAGTAACAATGACTGAGAGGCTGAGATGACCTGAGACTGGACCAGAGACAGCCAGATAGAGTTAGAGGGGGGACAAGAGTCACCACTACAACAGCAGAAAGCAAGGCAGAGATGGAGACTGAACCAGAGAGACAGCCAGCTCTGAGCCTGAGACCAAGGGACAAAGATAAAACCCAGAGAGACAAGACAGAAAGACACAGGAGAGGGGACTGAGCAAAGAGGGGCAGCTGGAGTCCCAGACTGAGCGGCAGGGACAGCTGGGACTGGAGCGCGTGCCCAGACCTAGTGTGGCAGAGGGGCTGGTTCTACCAGAGAGCCCGAGGGCTGGGGATCCGGGAGAAGGCCCTCGAGGGAGGGAGTGGGGAGGAAGATGGGAGGATGATGGAGGCCTGAGGCCTTCACAGGCCAGACTGAGCTGCTGGGGGCTCCAGGGAGCAGGAGCCAGACCCGGGCCTGGCACTGAGAACAACCTGGGAACACTCCCTGGGGAGCGGTCCCAGAGCAGGTGGGCGTGTGGGCATTAGGGCACTACGAGAACAGAGGGTGGATGGGGGAGGTGAGCAGGTAGGAGGGGACAGCCACCCCAGGGCCCATGCTGTGAGAGGCTCCCCTGGAGCCTGATCTCCCCCGACCCAGCTGAGGAAAAGAACCTTCCTCAGGGGCTGAGGAAAACCCAGCGGGGCCAGTCCATCTCATTTCCTGGATGGGAAAGTGAAGTCAGTCTGCAACAACCTCTCCCCAACACCCCCACCCTGCCCTGACACGCACACCCCACCAACCATTAGGAAATAAACTCCCTCTACTAGCTCCCAAGGCCAGGGGCCTCCTCAGATTCCTCCGCAGGGCCAGGTCTCCGTTAGCCTAGCACAGGACTGTGCTTCCTCCCCCAGACCCCTCAGGACAGGGCCTGCCCCTCCCCTCAGACCCTTCAGGCCAGCCCAGAGGCCACCTCTCTCCTTAGTTCCCCCAGGCCAGAGCAGGACCCCTCCCCCAGCCCCCAGCGGGCTCTGCCTTGGCAGCCCAGAAGCTGTTGACAGCCTCGCTAACTACAGGCAGATGGCCCCTGGCTCCAGCCATCACCTCCCCCACCGTCTCTAGACACCTGACACGGCCGCCGTCTGCCCTGGGTCAGGGCCCAGTGCCCAGGACCTGTTAGCCAGGCACCTGTCGGGGTTTCCAGCACGGGGGGGGGGGGGGGGCGTCTGGGGCTGACACCTCTCTCAGCCACTCTCTCATCTGGAATCTGGTGGCCAAGTCTGCACTCTTCTGGGGTCTGTGTCTGGACCCTGGAGCATTTGTCATGAGGAAGGAGGGGACACAGCAGGTGGCCTTGGGTGGCCTTAAGTTCAGAAGACCAGCACAGTCCTCAAGCATGTGCCCTTGAGCCCTAGGAATGGGGCGCGCAGTGGCTGATGATCCCAGGAAAGGGGGTGGTCAGTGCAGGAGGAAGGCACCAGCACAGGCTCTTCTTTCCTGGCCCAGGCACCCCACCGGGCGTGGGACACTTGGCCTGACCACTGCATTTGATGGAAACATCCCTGTCATGGGTCCCCAAAACAAACCAGGAAACCTCCCCTTGTAACGACAAGAGACGACACAGGAGAGGGTCCGGAGTCTGACGAACTGCATACATCCAGCTCAGGCTCTGAGAGATGCCTGGGCCTCGGTTTCTTTATCTATAAAATGGGGCTGCCAATAATTCCTTCCTCAGACAGTGCTGTGAATAAACAAGATTTCACACGTGGAGCTGACACATGAACGGCACAAGGAGCTGGGAGATCTAGGTGGTGGGCCCCTCCCCCTCGGGTCTGTGAGTAACGGGGTTCAGAATGCCTGAGGGCCTTTCTACTCCGACCCGGAATTCTCAGGCTACTCCCAGGGCTCAGGCGCCCTCTGCCCTCTGCACCTCCACTCTGGCCCCAGCCCCCTTCCAGGCCAGCCTGGCCTTTGGCCCCAGCTCCTCCAACACGAAGAGAGGGAGGAGGGCTGGCCCACCCGCAGCAGAGACCATTTTTAGCCCCCTGAGGAACTCGGCGTCCTCCCAGCAAGGGTGCGTGGGTCGTAGCAGGGTATTAATAGCTCAGCTGGAGGAGGTGACCGGGACTTTGACAGCCAAACCCTGAGGCCTCACATCCTGGGCAGGCAGGGCAGCCCTCTGGTCTTCCACACCTCCCCTGCTGGCTCTGCATGCCACCATTGCTGTCCCCAGGGGTGTCTGACCCTCTGGCCCACACCCCTCACACATGCCTGTTGATTCTTCCTGGGGTCCCCTGGCGAGGAGAGACCTCTTGGGTCAGGGCCCCAGTGGTGGGTTGGTGGCCTGAGGCTAGTGCCTGACCAGGAGCCGTGGGAAGTGAGAACAGAGAAGCCCGTGAGAAGGCTCCCCCTCACACCCTGCTCTTCTGCCCTCTGGCCTCTTGTTCCTGCTTGCCTACTGCAGCCCTGGCTCCTCCACTGGCTGCTGTGTGGGCTAGTCCCCAATGTCTGTCCACACTGGTCCCGGAATGGAGAGAGGCAGGAAAACGCAGCTGGCAGACTGCAGGCTGGGGAAGAGGGCCCCAGGCAGCCTGGGAGGTGCTGCTCACACGCTGCTCAGGTGGAACAGCAGGGCCTGAGGGCTACAGGGCCACCTCTCAGAGGCAGCTAGGGAAGTGACGGGCCCTGTGCTGTGACTGCAGACCTAGAGCCTCTGCCCATTTCCGCCACAGAGGCAGGGAAGGGGCGTGGATCCCCACCAGGGGTCTCACACACCTGCTGGGAACACTCATCCACGCTGCATTAGCCCACCCACCCTGTTCTGGAGCCTACAGCCTCGAGGGCAGGAATCAGCAGCACCAAGGGTCACTATTGATGTGGGGGTGGGTGCTGTGACCACCCACGCTCCAGAGACGAGCAGCCGAGGTTTGGGGCACCCATCCTGCAACCAGGCGGCCAGGGCCAGAAGCCTTCAGGAAGGAGGTACGGCCCCAGCCCTTTGCAAAGTCCTGTTTGAGCCCTGCAAGCCCCCGCTGTGCTTGTCGCAGGCAGCCCTCTGCCACAAATCCTGCTCAGAGTCCTTTCCAGGAAATAGGAAGGCTTCTGGGTCTTTGGGTGCCTTCTGCTCAGTTAGCCATGGCCTTCGGGACCAGTCTGATCCTGACCTCTGACCTCTCATCCTACCTCAGTTATGACCCTGACCTCAGACTGAGCTTAGATCCCCATCAAGCTCTGAATAGTTACCCCTGCCTCCAAGCCAAACCTGGACCTCTGTTAGACAATACTAAAGCCCAAACCTCTGACCTCTGGTCTCAGCTCCAGTTTAAGTCACAATCCTTAGGCTCCCTTTGCATCTGGGCCACCAACCTCTGACTCCCACCCAGGCTTAGCAGCACTGGTCCCTGCTTCCCTGGGTCCTGGGCTCAGCAGCTCCCTAGCTCTAATTTTCTCAACCTGGAGGAGGCCCTGTGTGCTCCTCACACTGCCTCAGCCACCCCCGCCCTGAGCTTTGAGCAAGCTGACACAGGGAGCACAGCACGCCAGGCAATTTATGACTTGGATGAGCAGAGGCTGGAAACATATGCTATTTCTGGGCTGGATCTTATTGGTTTGGACTTGAGTGAAGCAAAGCCCACGGCAGACAGAGAGGCAGACAGACCCACAAAAACACGGACACCACATGGTCGGATACAGGGGCCCTTGGGGGCCTGGGGCTGGGACCACGCTCCCCCGGGGAAGAAAGGCGGGTGCCCACACCCCAACCTGGTGGAAACAAATTATGATAAACGGGACACATGTACCCTACTCCTGCACCTAGTTTTCTTTCTGAGGAACCCATATTCCTGGTGGCCTAGAGTGGAACCTGGATCTGAGTTTTGGCCCTACTTCCTGCAAGCCTTGAGACCTGAGGCAAGCTGCTCACTCGGCCTCAGCCCCAAATAGCCTCGGCATCCTCATCTGCAAAACGGGACTGTGACGCTCCCTTCTGCTTGGGGTTCTATGAGGACAAAAGTGCAATTGTGGAGGCAGAGTCCCTGTGCCTGTGCATGCCTGGAATACGGCAAGAACTCACAAATGGGCAGCTGTTAATATTTTATCAGAGATCAAAGTCGAGCTGCTCCAGTTGTGGGGTCAGGAGTCCTCCCAGCCCCCCACCTCTGCTTCTCTACAAGAGCTCCTGGGGGAAGCATTCTGGAAACCCTTAACTTAGATTCTAGGCCGACAGCGGGACCAAAAGTAGCGTTAGCTGACGATTACAGGAGCTGGGACAGCATGGAATTTGTCAGCATGGAATTAGGTCACAGAATTCTTGAAACAGAGAAGACACAGAAGCCCCAAAATCCCAACCTCCCAGGGTACAGTCCTCCCCTGATCTCCTGGGCCGAGAATGGCTCCTACGTCCGACAGCAGCCAGGGCACTCTGGGCTCTTTCCCTGGAGCAGCCAGGCAGTGGGAGGGCCCTCAGAAATCGATCAACCCCCTCACTTCCTGAGGACTGCCTGCTTCCCCTCCTCCACCTGCTCAGGTGCTCCGAAGGTCCAATGTTCCCAAAGCACCCGCCTGGCCTGGTCATACTCTGCTGACCCCTCCCAGGACTCCCCACCCAACTGCTGAGGCCCCTTGGGGTACCTCGGCAGGACAGACCTCAGCAGGGGTCTGTCCCTGCTGCCCTCAGCCTCTGAGGCCCTAAAAAGTGGGCTCCTAACACACTAGTGACCTCAGGCTCTATCCCTCTGGCCTCCCTCTCCTCATGAGCAGCATAAGCCGTTGAAGGCGTTGGCACTGTGGGAAGAAGGTAAGCGCCCACCTGTGTGCAGGCCCCTCCTGGGCCCCGGGGCTTTGTGTCCACCACATCTGATCCAGAAAACAGGGCCAGACCAAGGGGGCGGCGTTGACATACCCCCGGCCACACAGCTGGGAGGTGCCTGGGGGAGGGTTGGAGCTAAAGCTGCGGTCCTGCTAAGAAAGGTGAGGTGTGAGGTCCCAGCTATCAGATGAGCTACCCCTCAACAGGCAGCAGTAGACACCCATAGCCCATGCATCCTGCACCCCAATCTCTGAGAGGTGGCCCACCTTTCACCATGGCTGGCTGGGCCCCACCCCCGGTGCCAGTCCCACATGACCTTTCCAGGTGGCTAATGAGGACCTGGGCACCACTCAGTAATTGGCCTCATTAGGCAGCCGGGGCTGCCCAGGGGATGGGGTGGCGGATGCTGGGCCCCGTGGGGACCAACCAGACAGCCACCCGTTAATTACCTGAAAAATCAGACAATTAGGCTTCCTGCCACCCGCCTGACCACGTCCTGCTGGCCCCTAATTACTGAGCAGCTGCTGAGCAGGCTGGGAGTGACCTGGATTTGGACTGAGGACCAGCCCCGGCCATCTCCCACATCCCCTAGCCCCTGCCTCCATCACAGGCTGCAGACACGGAGCACTGGGGTGGGGGTGTCTTTCAGGGATCCTCCCCCCATAGCCCCCAACCTCAAGCCCCCTTTCTCAGCCCTGGTTCCTTCCCCTCACTGTCTCTGTTGAAGGCAGCTCTGGAAGAGAAGAGATGGTGCCCAAAGCCTTGGCAGCCCTCAGGGAGGATGGGTGGGCTGCCAGTGGAGGGGCAAAGACCCAGAAAGGGGGCCAAGAGGTCCGCAGGGTGGGTGATGAAGGGTGCTGACTCCCCCCTTCTGCCTGGCTCCTCCAGGGAAAAGATACTGGCCCCTGTTCAGGGCTAAGAAGGGCAGAGGAGAGGAAGTTAAGAGTTCTCCTGGAAGCCCTGGTGCAGCCCAGCGGAAGCTGTGGCATCCGGGCCTGTCCTCGGGAGCCCTCCCACTCGGAAGTGGAGATAGACCTGGACAGAGTAGGACCAGTGTGTAGCCTGCAGCGCCAGGATGGTGTGGAGAGGGGTCCTTGCCTGGCTGGGTGGTCCTGGCAGGTAGCCTTTAGGCTAAGTGAGGGGTGCACTGTGCCAGGCAGAGGGAACAGCACATGTGAGGGTCTGGAGGTGAATCTTTCTCTACAGAAAGCACAGAGGTGGGACACCCTCTCAGCAAACACCTACATGTGCCCGGCAATTGGCTGGAGGCAGTGAGCTGGGCCCTGCCTGGGTGGGAGCTGGGGTAGACACGCTGGGGTCTCGAGTGAGGCCCGGTGGAGGCGTGCACGAGGCTCCTGCCGCTGAGCATGCTGGGAGCCATCGCCTCCACAGGCAGGGCTGAGGGAGAAAGTCCCATCTGGGGTGTGGGCCCAGCCTCCAGGAAGGACCTGGGCCACCGCCTTCCTGATCTATTTCCTTTCCTGGTTCTGTGCTGGGATTGAAAGTCCCTTCTTTGGTTTCCTTGGGGAACTTGGAGCCCGAGGGTACCCACTGCTCAGAGGGGTACTCCTAGCCCGGAGAGGTCAAGAGGATAAGCTGAGGTCACCCACCCAGCTGGCTGGAGAGGGACTCACAGAGGCGTCCACTCTGGTCCTCCAGTGAGATCCTGGCCCAGCCAGAGATGGTGCCACCACAATGGGAGGAGAGGCAGGAAGGAGACAGGACTGCACTGGGAGGCTGGACACCAGCATTTGGGAGCTGCTGAAAGTCATGCCACTCCCCCATCCCTAAGTCTAAATCTTATGTGGCCCTGGAGGCCCTGCCCCAGCCCACTCCTTCCCCTAAGCCATCCCTGAGAATAAGGCCAGGAAGCCACTGCAAGTGCTGGATCCCGAGAGTCAGGGCAGCCAGAGGCCGGAAGCCAGGAGCCCCTTTCCATTGGGCTGGGCCTGCTACAATCACTGACGTGACTGCCTTGTGCTCCACAGCCCTAACTGCCGCAGCTGCCCAGGTATTTCCTGCCAAACACTTTGCCTGCCTACTTTGCCATGTGGTGATCACTGCAAGGATGTGGGGCCTCCAGGCTTCTGCCAACGGCTCTCCACTGAGTCAGAGCACCACGACGCAGTTCACACACATGTGCACCCAACCTGGAGCCCTGAGCGCCTGACCTCTGCATTGTCGTTGCTCAGTAGGGCGGGTTGTGCCCCACACAGCTCCGTTCCCAGACACTCTGCTCACCATCTCTTGTCCTTACTGAATTGGCCCCACGCTGCGCCTTTCTGAGCTCTGAGAGCAGGCTTGGGCTTCACTTCTACTCATCCTCTCATGGTGGCTGGTCCAGTGCCTGACGCACACAGCGTGACTTATAAATGTGTGTTGTGCGGATGGTGAGTGGGTGGGAGGGTGGCTGGATGGGTGGATGAGGGACTTACGCAAGGTCTCTTACCCAGTTGTAGATGTAAGACTTGAACCTGGATCCTGGGCTCCCCTGAGCTGTCTGTCTTATTCCACACCCAGCCTGATCACCCCACCAGGAGCCTCGTTAGGATGTAAAGGCATCTGTAGAACAAACACCTCTGATCTGTGCCCCACCTCTGGCTGCCACTGGGCAGCCTGGATCACCAGCCCCTGCTGCTCTGCCAGGCCTGAGAAGGCGCTGCACATCTGAAGGAAGAGGACATTGCCTGGGCCAGGAGAATTCTCCCATTTGCTCCCACCTCCAGGGTGCGGAGCTGGGCAGAACACAGCTGGGAGCAGAGGACTGGAGAGCAGGATGAAAGGGGGTCCCTTACATCTCACTATCCCACAAGACCCAGCGAGGGAAACATGAGCATCTGGAGCTTGGGCCATTTGGGCGGGAGGTCCTTAAAGGCAGCCGCTGGGTGAGGCAACCTGGCCCAGGGGAGGGATGGGTGTGGCAGACAGAGCGTAGCAGCACGGTGGTCTCAGAGCCTGCAGGCAGCCTGCACACCACTCAGCTTCCACCTCCTCCCAGCGCCAGCGCTGGGTCAGCCAGACCTACGTACAACCTGCCTCCACAGATCACGAGCTGACAGCCTACTTCCTCTTGAAGCCTCAACTTAGTTGTCCCGAATCAGGTGAACAATGAGATTAAATGCAAAAAGATCTCTAGGCACAATCCCCAGGTGTTTACAGGTTTTCCACAAATGGAGGTTACCATATATTGCCCCATTTTCCAGAAGGGAAAACTGCGGTCTGGAAAGGCAGGTAAAGTGACATCCTGAGAGAAATGGCAGAGAGCCAAGTCTGACACCCAAACCTCCTGTCATATGGTACAATGTCCTGACCACACTGTTCCCTGGTTTGGGGCAGGCCAGATCCAGCAGGGTGCATGTACATGAAATTTGTGGTCTCGATTGATTGTGGAGAGAAGAGTCATTCACATCTAGTCAAGGTTGGATAAGCAGGCCTCCAATGGGGTACCTGGGTGACACTCCTGGGGGGTGACCCTGCAAGGAACTTGGGAAGACCATGCCCAGTCTGCCCCAGGCAATTGAGTCTGAAATTCTACCCTGATCCCTTTTTGCTGTCCCTTCTCAATGTTGAAATCTGCCCTCTCCTCCCCCACCCCTAACCTGGGCTAGCTGCCCAAAAAGCTATCCTGGGCCACACTCTTGGCCTGACACATCTGCTGGACACAGCCAGACACATGGCCTGCCTGTGACAACATTGAGGCAGGATGGGCAACACCTTCTTGGCTCTTTCTCAGAGCCATGCCAAGGTACAGGCTGTTCCTGGAAGACTGTGACATGAGCTGGGCCTGGGAGCACTGTGCCCATGGCCCACAAGGCTTCAGGCAGCTCTTTGGCCAGAAGTCCACAGGCTCCGCTGTGGTCAGGCTCCATGAGGCTATAGCTTGGCATGTCAAGGCCTGCAACTCAGGGACAGGACTAGAAATTGGTCCTTTCCTTAGGGTAGGGACCAACTGCCAACAACCCCATCCCTAGCTCAGAGAATCATGATAACTATGTTCACCTCACTTCACAGTCTGCAAAGTATAACAATCTGGCATCTCCCAGCTGGTGATGGGAGTGGGGTTCCTGTGTGCCGGGGTGGTCTTCAGCAATAGTTCTCTCTCTCTTTTTTTTTTTTTTTTTGAGACAGAGTCTCACTCTGTTGCTCAGGCTAGAGTGCCATGGTGTCAGCCTAGCTCACAGCAACCTCAAACTCCAGGGCTCAAGCAATCCTATTGCTTCAGCCTCCCGAGTAGCTGGGACTACAGGCATGTGCCACCATGCCCGGCTAATTTATATATATCTTTCTTTTCTTTTTTTTTTTTTTAGTTGTCCAGCCAATTTCTTTCTATTTTTTTTTTTTTTTTAGTAGAGACAGGATGGTCCCTCAAGGCTGATCTTGAACTCCTGAGTGAGCTCAAACAATCCGCCCGCCTCGGCCTCCCAGAGTGCTAGGATTACAGGCGTGAGCCACCGCGCCCGCCAGCAATAGTTCTCTTGATCTTGCCTGTGACCTTGGGAGGAAGGGATTCTACAGATGAGGGTGTGAAGACTCAGAAAGGGGCAGTCCCTTGCCTGAGATCACACATCCCTCGAACTTGGTTCAGCCTGACCCTTGAGCAGGTGCTTCTCACTGCTACCAATGATGTGGGAGTTGTGGCTACTACTAACTGATGGGCTGGGGCCTAGGTGGGAGCAGGAGTGGACCTCAGAGGCCCAGGGCCATGCAGAAGGTGTGGCAGCAGGCATGGCTCTTGAGCTGGGGAGCAGGAGGTAGAAGTCAGGACAGAAGCACCACCCTGGCTGGACCTGGCTCCTTGTTCTACTTCTTGGACAGAGCAAGGAGCTCTAGGTTCCCCTGGGGCTGAGGACAGAGGCAGCAAGGGACAGTGGCCTCTAGAAACAGCCTTCAGGTGAGGGGCTGGAAGCAGAGACTCACAATTGTCTGCAGTGCTCCCTGTCTTGTTCTAGTCACCAAGAGCCATCAAGCCACAGGTCCTCCCATAATCCTTTCCCAATGCCTCATGTTCTACCATTGAGGTTCCAGCACAGAGGATCGTGGGTTGAAATCCTGTGCTGTCTCCTTCAGTGGATGGGCAGCTCCAGGAAGGTGGTCACTATTGTCTTTCACAGCTCAGCGGCTGACAGGAAGGAGACAATGAATATTTGTTAAATGGATGAATGGATGGACAGATGGATGAATGGATCATTAAGTGGTATATTCATTTCCTATAGCTGCTGTAACAAATCACCACAAACTTAGTGACTTAAAACAACACAAATGTATTATCTTACAGTTTTGGAGGTCAGAAATCTAAAGGGGGGTCTCCCTGGGCTAAAATCAAGGTGACAGCAGGGCTGCATTCTGGAGGTTCTAAGAAAGCATCCTCTTCCTCCTCAGCTTTCCAGCTCCTGAGGCTGCCATTCTCCTTGTCTTGTGGCTCCTTCCCCCATCTTCAAAGCCAGTAATGTTGTACAAGTCCTTCTCACACTGCTGCCTCTCTGGTTCTCTCTTTTGATTCCCTCTTCTCCTCTGAAGAGCCCTTGTGATTGCGTTGGGCCCATCCAGATAATCTAATATTATCTCCCTATTTTAACACCAGATGATTAGCAACCTTAATTCCATCTGCAACCTTAATCCCCCTTCACCATGTTAAGTAACATTATCACAGGTCCTGGGGATTAGGATGTAGACATCTTTTGGGGAACATTATTCTGCCTATCACAGATGGATAGATGGTTGGTTGGATATATGTATATATGGATAGACATATGGATGGACAGTTGGATGGTTGAATGGCTAGATGGATGTATGGATAGATATATGGATGAAGGTTGGACAGGTGGATGGATAGATGGGCTATATGGATGGATTATTGAAGGATGGGTGGATGGATGGATAGGCATATGGATATATATATGTATGAATAGACATATGGATGGACGATTGGATGGATGGATGAGCCCCTCCTCCCCAACCCTGGTGGGGATGAACAGCTTAAGACAGAGCAGACCCATTACCTCCTGTCTCCTGTACCCTCTACCTCTACTAACGTAGTATAAGAGCCCTGGGCCAGGGAAGGGATCTTTGCCAGGCACTGAACTTCTTTCCTTTGTGTTTTTTTTTTTTTTTTGAGACAGAGTCTCACTTTGTTGTCCAGGCTAGAGTGAGTGCCGTGGCGTCAGCCTAGCTCACAGCAACCTCAAACTCCTGGGCTTGAGTGATCCTTCTGCCTCAGCCTCCCGAGTAGCTGGGACTACAGGCATGCGCCACCATGCCTGGCTAATTTTTTATATATATATCAGTTGGCCAATTAATTTCTTTCTATTTATAGTAGAGACGGGGTCTCGCTCTTGCTCAGGCTGGTTTTGAACTCCTGACCTTGAGCAATCCGCCCGCCTCGGCCTCCCAAGAGCTAGGATTACAGGCGTGAGCCACAGCGCCTGGCCTCCTTTGTGTTTTATCTTCCTAACTGGCTCTGGTGCTGGCAGAGATGGGGAACTCTGTCCCACCTTCCAGCCTGGCACTACAAGCCATATTTGACCCTTACCTGCTGATGAATGAGAGAATGACTTTCTGGGACATTAAACTGGGCTGGGAGATTGGGAGCAGGCAGGGATCTGGGGTTGGCATTCCTTCTAAGTGCATGTGATGGAATATCTACCAGAGGTGGCAGGGAAAGGAGCTCAGACTTGGCAAAGAACTCACCCATTCAGGTGGGATGGGCTTTTTGTGGGGTGGGGAGCGGTCAATCAGCTTTGTGTCTATTCTTTGTTCATCTTTTTAAGTATAATATTTGATTAATATACAAGAATATCAGTAAGAGACAATGCATAATAGTATGATGGACACCTGTGACTTGCCACACAACGTAAGAACAGGAACGAACTCGCCTTGCTAGACTGTCAGCTCTGTGAGGCCTGGGCTTCACGTCCGCCTTGCCAGCGCCCGTGTCTCCCCAGCACCGTGAAGAGCACCTGGCACCCTGTGGGCCTGAGACAGATGTCCATGGGTGGGATCTCCCCGCACATGCCGCCCTCCCCAGCTCTTGCCTCCCCCAGAGTAGCTCAAACTTTCTGGCCTTTTATAAACACTTCTGTCACATACCTACAAACCCCTAAAACTATATTGTTTAGTAATACTTTGGGGGGGGGCGTTATAATAATGGCTTTGAACTGAACATGGCCTCCTGCAGTTTGCTTCTTCACCCCACATGACGGTTTAGGATTCAGCCATGTGGCTGTGGGAGCTGCAGTTGCTTTCTCAATTCGCCTGTCACTGGATATTTGTGGCGTTCCTAGTTTCTCCCTAGGAACGATCTGCTAAAAATGTCCTGGGTGGGGGTGAGGGTTGTTATCATATTGTTATCACTGGTCCTGCTCCCACCCAGGCAGGTCCACACTCCCTCTTCTTCTCTACAACCTCCTGCAAGCACAACCACTGCCCAGGCCCACTGGCCCCAGGCTGAGGCTCCCTGTGGCCTGAGCCAACCCTGGGTAGGGGTACAGCCATAGGAAACTTCTCATATCTGGATCCTGCCTGTGCAACCCACTTTGAGTCACCCCCATAGGCATATCTGGTCCCCCAGGCCCTACATTTAGAATAGGATGAAACGTCAAAATGGACTCTGCAGTTGGGCTGCATGTGCAAGCGGTAGGACCTCAGGCAAGTCAGTTCCCCGTCCTGAGCCTCAGTTTGCCCATGAGCGAGTGGGGATAGCCTCAGTACCATCTTCCCAGGGCATTACAGAGCCCCAAGAGGCTCAGCAAAGAGCAGGGAAACTGATGCTCTGGCTGTGGCTGTTTCCCTCTTCCTGCTCCAGCAGCTTCTATGCTCTGTCTATCTCAAATGCTGTCAGGAGCCTTAGAGAGCTTCTAACCCAGCCCCTTCTACAGATCAGGAAACTGAGGCATGGGGGAGTCCCAGCCTATTCTCTGCTGCAGGACTGATTGGTCATACACCAATGTGTCCCCCCTGCGTCTATGTGTGCACAAGAGACTGCCATGCTGTCCCCTCTCTGCCACATGGCCCTGGACTTGCCCTTGAGCTTCTTGTGCTCCTTAGCCTGTCCTGTTTCAGCCCTGGGTGTGAAGCTGGGGGTGGCAAGAGGGCAGCACTAAGCCAGGGTCACTAAGCCAGTACCAGTAGCCTATCATGCAGCTGACCCCAGGCTCCTGCCTGGGCCCAGCAGTTACCTTCCACCCTGCTGAGCACCTGGAGTCCCCACTCTCCCTGCCCAGCCCCCCTTCATCCCGAGGGTCCTGGGTCCTGCCTGTCCAGCCTAGGCACAGCCCCCACCCCGCTTTGAAGGGTGCTCACAGGACGGGCCCCTCAGCAGGCACCAAGTGGTGGGCAGTGACGGGCGCTGGATGCTGCCTCCCTGGAGAGAAGAGACGCTTCCCACAGAGTGGGGTGTGCAGTCAAGAGCCTGAGTTTGCAGTCTCACCGGTTTTCCACTGAGGAACTTGGGTTCAGGGTCATACAGGAAGAACAGGACATGCTGCCAGATCCCTGCTGCCCACTGCAGCTCGCATTCAGCGGCCTCTGCCCAGGGTGTGTGTGGACGGGCTCCCCCAAACACAGACCCTGCTCCCCACCACTTCTGCCAAACCAGTCACTCTCAATAATGCCGGTGTGCAGTTCAGGGCTGGCCCTCCCCATGGCGTTGCTCCAGAAGCACGGTCCCCAGGACCACGAGCATGGCCTTGCTCCCTTCCACGGCCTGCACCCCTTCCCACCTGACAAGACTCGCTCTTTCCCTTTTCCTCTCAGGGAACCCCTCCTGGCTGCTGCCCGCCCCCGCAGTCCCCAGGCCCCTCCTCTGCGCCAGGGTGGGAGCGCAGTGATTCAAGTTATTTTTAGCCAAGCTGCATCCTCCAGGAGACTCAAGTCAAGGGGAAGCCGCCCCCGCGCCTCCAGGAGCTGCTTGCGGAAAGCGATCGATTAAAACCAGTGCTGGAGGGCCCGTGCCAGGCAGGCAGCAGGCGCCGAGACAGGCAGAGCCAGGACCGTGGGCCTTTCACCCGCTGGCTCCGGGTGCTGGTGCCGCGTTGTCAGGAGTGGCGGGGGCCCCACCTGCCCCCCACTGCCACTGCCTAGCCACTGCTCCTCAGCTCTGCCCACCAGCCTCATCTGGCCCTGTCCGCACCAGCCCTGCCCACAGCAGGGAGGGCCACCCCTTCGCCCCTCCCGTCCCCATTCCCCTCTGCACTCAGAGCAGGGTGCCTTGAGGGCAGGCAGCCTCTGCCCACCAGGAGTGATTTAGGGGGCAACGAAGGACCCCCATTTTCCTGCCTGGCCTTCTGCCCAATTCAAGCCTTGTCCTAGGAGAGGTGCCAGGTGGGATTAGACAACCCTGACCCCCAGACTGCCAGCACCTGGCCCTGAGGACATGAGGGAAACAAGGACCAGAGCAGCAGGCAAGCGTGGGAGCAGGCAGGTGGCTGGTGAGTGCCCGGATGAGCAGCGACCATGGGCCAGGCCCCAGGAGGTGCTTGGAACGAACAGGTCCCCAGAGTGTTGCCACAGCCTGCAAAGTAGGTAGTGCCCAGGTGCACCTCTTACAGATGAGGAAGCTGAGCACGGGCCGAGTCTTTGCTCAAGGTCACCCCGCTGCCTGGTACCCAGGCAGAGCCTGGGCTGCGCGCGCAGACTCCCGTGGCTGCGTGGTGAGAGGGCGCCTGTGAAGGAGAAGAACCAGCCCGTGAATGGCGTGGGGCAGGCGCAGAAGGGGAGGGCTGGCAGATGGAGTACTGCAGGGGACACCTGGGGGCTGAGATGGGCCTGAGCCTCCCAGCATGCAGCCCCATGGATGTCCAGCACCCTCTGCCAGAGGCTCGTTCCTGGGGGCAGGCCGGGAACGAGCTTGTCCCTAGCCGTCATCAGCGTGAGAGTCGCAGGCAGCGTTCACACCTAGAAGAGCTTCCACGAGTGGCTTTGACAGAGAAGAAAAAGCTGGGTGATCATGGGCAATTAACGTCACTTTGCTGAGCCTCGGTTTCCTCATCTGCAACACGGGCTACTCTGAGGGTGTGCGAGGACCAGTGCTAACCGAGGCAAAGCTCCTGACTCCAGCCCCCAGCAGGAGGCCTCCTTCCCTGCCTGACCCCCGGACTCAGGCCAGTGAGCTGGGAAGGTGAGGGCACCCTGTGGACCAGGTGTCTGGGGCTTCAGCGGCGCAGTGACAGTTCAGGGAGGCCAGGCCTTCGCCCTCTCCAGCCCGCTGTGTTCTTCCCGCCCCTGCCTGGCTTACAGGGCCTGCCTCCTTCCCCAGGAAGGCTCCCAGGGCCCTTCTCCAACCCCTAGAGTTCCGCAGGGGCCTCTGGCCTGCCTTGCATGGAGCCCCCTCTGTTCCGCATCTCAGGGTGCTGTGCCTGCGGCTTCCTGCCCTCCCGGCGATCACGGAGGCAGCAGCCCTGGCCCAGCAAATACAAGAGGTTTGGGGCTAGGGGCCTCGCAGGGCTCATCCACAGGTCTGCCGGGTGGAGCCCTGTGTGTCTGCTGATTCACGAGACTGTCCCCTAGCCCGTGTGGCTGACCCTGTTTTCCATGGGGGGTTGGGAGCAGCGGGGCGATTTAGCAGCCCCTGGAAAGCTGAGTGACTTGCCAGTGACACACGGCCAGGAAAGAGCCGTGCTGGGACCAGGACCCAATGCCTGTGGCCACAAGCCCTTCTTGCTCATCTGATGGGACCTGTAGGATCCCCGGCCCTTCCAGACCTCCAGCTCTTCTCTCCTCTTTCTGGTGTCCCTGTGCCTCCATCAGCAGGGCCAGGCCTCCCTCTCCCTGACTCAGCCAGGGTGTGCTGGGGCCTGTGGGAGTTTCCTGAAGTGCCAGTGGAAACCCAGGAACACCGGGAACACCGGTGCCCGGGGGGGGGCACCTCTCAGGGAACAGAACGGGTGAGGGTGACCAAGGGCTTTCCCTGCACCCCTAGTGAATCCCTGGGGGAAAGGCCAGCAGGCCCCTCCCCTGGGGTGTAGCTCTCCTGACACCTCCCCTCCACCTTGGCCCAGGCCTCTCTGGTTCCCTCCCTCACTCTGCCACACACTGCCTGTGTGCCCTTGGCAAGTTCCTTCTCCTCCCCAGACCTCAGTTTCCCCACCCATAGGCCTGGAGAGGGGGCCTAGATGATTTTCAAGCCCCCTGCCCTGGTGCTGATTTCCTAAACTCCGCTGGGGCTCCTGGGTCACAGCCTGTTTTCCAGGAGGAGTGGGGCGCGGGATGGGGAGGGATGGGGAGAGTTGGGACTTGAAATCTTTGGGAGATGATAACCCATCGCTCATTCAAAAGATTTCTTTGATTCTTTCAAAGGTCACTTCATCCTGTCCTCGAGCCCTGGTGAAGAGCCCTCCATCTGATCCCTAGGAAGGGGCGGTCCTAGGATGCAGCCAGAGCGTTAACCCCAGGGCTGCCTGGGGAGCAGAGAAGCCCACTCTCCCCACCCCCCAAGCCGCTCTCAGCCTGAGCTGGAGGGTGGGTGTGTACAGGCGAGAGGGGCAACTAGGCAGGACAGGGTTAAAGGAGAAAGGGGAGCTGGAAGGGTGCTGCGGTTGCCAAGGCAATGACATTGCTGGGGCCATTGCAGGCTGCTGGGAAGGGAAAGAAGAGGGGTGTCCCTCCCACCCTCGGCTTCATTCTTCCTTTTCAGATGCTCTTTGTTAAAAAGGAGTCTCCTTAGCCTTCGTTTGTGCCTGGGAATGGGAGTTGGGGGAGCCTCTTGGGGCTTCCCTCCAGCCCCGTCCAGTACCCTCAGGCACCCACCAACTCCATCCTTCCCTCCCACCCTTCCTGGCAGGTCAGTTTTCTGTGCTGCTGAGGTGTGCTGTCCACACTTGGCCAGTTCCTGGCTGCCTGAGGCCAGCTGACCCCAGTCCAGACCTGATCAGGCAGGAGCCTGCCCTCCTCCCAGGAACCCTACCGCCTCCTTTCCAGGCCTGCTCCAGATGGGGCAGGGGGTCTCAGTGGAGGCAGGGACTGGCACTGAGGATGCGCCCACCCTGGGCATCTGTTGGCCATAGAGGCCAGGGGCTTCTCCCAGGTCACCTGGCAATCACTGTCACAGGGCCCCTTGCATGTACCATCTCGTGCTCTCCCAGATCCTGGTGGGCATGTGGACTGCACTCTCTCCATTTGGCTGTGAGACCTCTAGCAAGTCATGCCCAAGGACTCTGTCTCCCCATCTGTGAAGTGGGGTGATGAGAACCCACCACTTCCAAAGGCTGCTGTGTGGCCTCGGGCACAAACCCACAGCCTGCCAAGGGGCACAGCCAGGCTCTGGGAGGTGTCCTGCCCGCTCAGCATTGGGTGCTGCTCTTCCCCCCACTGTGACAGAGGGGAGAAAAAGGCTCAGAGAAGCAAAGCCACTGCTGGTGAGTGGAGGGCGGAATTTAAACCCAAGTCTGTCTGACGTTGAAGGCTGTTTGTTCCTTTAACACCCGAGAGGCATGGCCTTGGGTGACTCTGAAGTAGGCCAGGAGGGGCTGTGCCTGAGGGTGCCCACAGGCTCCACTTTCTCTGCCTTGAACCCTAGCTGGGTGAAGACACCTCACCACCTCCACCAGGAGCTTGGAGCCAGGGAACACCCGACCTACCCCAGAGAACTTGCCCAGAATGGGTAGACAGGGACTTGATCCGTAGGTGGGGGAGGTCGTGGGAGGCTGGAGGGGCTTCCTGAGGAAGGGGGAAGGGCACCTGGTCTCCAGCCCATCTGCAGCAAGGAGACTCCATCCGTGGTCCCACTCTGCCCCCTTGCGGGAGACAGGCTCATATTCCTGACTCAGAATACTAATCCCCCTTGGGCTAGGTGGTCCAGGCCAGAGGGAAAATTGGTGGCTGGGCTGAGATGGCACGTGCGATGACCTGAAGAATAGGCTGCACCTCTAAGCCTCTGCTGGAGCTGAACTCTCTTCCAACAGATAACTGCACCCCAGCCTGGCACTGTATGCTGCCCACGGCCCCTTTCCTTCACCAGAGAGATTTGAATCCAGACTCCTGAAGGGAATTGAACTTAAGTGTTGTGTATTCCAACCCTCCATCCCATATTTCAACCCAACCCCAGTCATTCAGTGGCTTCTTGCACACCTCTTGTATCAGAGAGCTCACTACCTTTGGGAGCAGCACATGGTTTGGAGGGAATTCTGATTGCAGAAATGACCCTTGTCCATGGAGCTGGCATTTGCCTCCCTCAGTCATAGCTCTGCCCTCTGGAGACACACAGAATCGGGTGGTCCCTCACTCAGGAATTTCTAAGCAGATCCAAAGCCCAAAAGCTCAACCCAGTACACGGGGGCCTTTCCACTGCCCCCACCCACTCCCCCCTCCCAGTCTTCGCCCCTGGTTCTGATAACCATTCATAGTCCTTCTTATCTGAACACACTGGTAGTCCCTGTCTCACTGGAACTTAGGTACTGAGGGGACCCCTGAGGACTGTCACTTTCCCCCATCCTGGCTCTCCCTTGTTGTTTCTGGGATCCTGTCCTCATTGTTAGCATCCACTTGGCACTAACCTTCTTTCCCTAAACCCTGTCCCCTTCCTGTGAGGCCTTGTGGAGCAGAAGCAAGGATGGAACTAACAATGATCAGGCACCTGCTGTGTACTCAGCACCATGTCTGGTGCTTTACTCAAATTATGCAGTTTAGCCCTGAGAGGTGATTGCTATTTTTATCCGCTTGTTCCACTGAGAAGCTAGCAGGGTTCTGGGTCCAGTAGAAGAGTTGACTCTTATCTCTGTGAAATCCCTCCAGGCCAGCCAGTCTCCTGCTCCTGATTCTGTCATCTGCCTAGATTTATGAAATGTGCATATTTAACTCCTCAAACATTTATCTGGTCCCCACATACTCCAGGGACTGTGATAGACACTGCAAAAATAACCCCAGATGTCGCCAAACCTGGTGCTTTGCTGAGTAGACCTCACTGGATCCCACTTGGGTTGTGAATTGGTTTGTGGGTCCGGGCAAGGCCTGGACAAGATAATACCCCTGTAGGTGGCATGGCTTGGGCAGGTCACATCCAGTCTCACCCAGCCTGAGTTCTATCTTATTCCCCAGGCTCACATATTTTTCTTCTTATACCCAAGGCATCTGAGAGTGGCCTGGTTGACTTATCTTCTGCTGAATCCAGTTAGCAGCTCTGCTCGAGGCTGGAGTATGGAGAAAGGTGAGCGGATTTGAGATGGGGCAAGAGTCACTCACTCATGGAGGGTGGAAGTATGTCAACCCTAGAGGAAACAGCAAGTTCTGTGACTTTTTTTCTGCCAGAGACTTCTTTGACATCTGGCGAGATTTATTGACCTCTTCTTAAAATAATTGTTTTTAAATATGTAAAAGAGATTTTACAAAAGATTTTCATGAGCAGGGGAAAGATGTCCACAAATTATGACTGAATGCATAAAATCAGGTTATAGAAGAGTTCATATAGTAAGGTTTCATTTATGAAGAGAGAGAAAGAAAGAGAAGGAGGGAAGAAAAGAGGAAGGAAGAAAGGAAACAAAGAAGGGAGGAAGGGAGGGAGGAAGAAAGGGAGAAAGAGGCCAGGCATGGTGGCTTACGCCTATAATCCTAGCACTCTGGGAGACTGAGATGGGAGGATCGCTTGAGTTCAAGAGTTTGAGACCAGCCTGAGCAAGAGCAGGACCCTGTCTCTACCTCAAATAAATGAATAGATAAATAGATAGATATATAGACAGATAGATGGATAGAAAGGAGAAAGAAAGAAAACTATCCCTAGAAAGAACACTATCAATATACACAGGGCTGCCCCTACCATCTATCCCACTTTGAAAAGCATGAAGGTCAGTGGTTCCAGGTCATGACCCCCTTTGGCCCTGCAATGCCCCCTCAAGTCACAGCCAAAGCTCCTTATGCTTCTCACTGCCTCCCCTCTTGCCTGGTAGCCAGGATTCCACCTGGGCCCATCCCTGTCACAGCCCAGTGGTATTGCATGACTATCGTCCATCTCTGAATCAGCCTCCCCCACCAGACTGGCTTTCTGCTCACTGCTTTTTTTTGACACTGACATAATAGCTTGGCAAAACCAAGTCCTCAGCAGGTGTCACTGCTCACTTTTTGGGAGCTATGGGAGCCACTGCCCAGGTGGAGGGCCACATAGCTGGGCAGCCTGGTTCCTTCTAAGTGGTCACAACCCCTTCTGCTAGCCCCTGCTCTGCTTGCCTCTTTCTCAAGAGTGTAGCAATCACACCTGCTCCTCCCTGTCCCAACCTCCCAGTCCCACCTCTCCTACTCCCTGGAATGAGGCCCTGACTTGCCATCAGGCATCATGCCACCCTCACCTCCTACAGTCCCTATCTCTGCCTACCAGGTTCTCCACCTCTGCTCAGCACTCCACAAGACTTTGCTCCTGCAGAGACAACTTCTTCTCTGGCCAGGTCATCCATGAGCATATGAGCCTGCTCTTCATTCTCCCAATTCACACCTGCCAGATTTCTCTCATCTCAGGAATGCTTTGGTAAGGAGTTGTCACATGTCCTGCCTCCACACCCTCCTTTCCCCTTCATTCCCCAAATCTCTGCAATATGCTTCTGTTACCTTGTGAAGCTGTCTTGCCAGGGAACATTCATTCAGCAGGTGTTTATTAAACTCCTGCTCTACATCAAGTTCTGTGTTAGGCACTGGGAAAATCAAGGTGATCAAACCAGTCTCAAACTCATGGTGCTTGTGACAATGGGCAAATACACAAATAAATAGAGTCTGGGAAATTTATATGAAGGAAGCAAACAGAATGAGAAAACGTAGAGTAACTGGGGATGGGACAGAGGGTCTCTATTTTAGATAGTGCAGTCCAGGGAGGTCTCTACAAGAAACAGCACAACATCCAAAGAGCAAGAAGAGCATTCCAGGGAGAGGGGATAGCAAGTGCAAAGGCACCGTGGCAGGAACATGTATTTGTGCTTGGTGAGAAAGAAAGGAGGCCATGGGTTTGGAGAGAAGTAAATTACAAGGAGTGGTTGTCAGGGTCAGGGGAGTAAAGAATTATCTTCAATGCAAGGGGATGCCCTTGCAGACTGTAAGGGACAGGATCTAATTTGTATCTTAATAGAGCCCTCAGGCCCCACTGCTGTGTAAAAAATGAACTTGGGGGAAGAGGCAGAGAGGGCAACAGAGTTTGTAGGAGGGAACACTTAATCAATTCGGATGTTGAATTGGGATTTCATATTTAATGCATCTTAAGAGAAACATCTAGATCACCGCCCCCCGCCGCCAAAAAACCCCAAAACAACCAAAGTCCCTGCTTCTCCCCAATCTTCCTCATCTTTGTAAACAGCTCCAGCATTCAAGGATGTTCAAGGCAAATACTTAGGGGCTATCCTTTACTTCATTCTCTCCCTCATCTTCTGCTTCTCAAGTCCCGTCATCCCCACTGCCCCTACTCAGGTCCAGGCAGCCATCGCCCTCCCACGGTGCTCTGTACCAGCCTCCTCACACCTCCCGCTCCTCCCCTCTGCCCCCTACAGTCCAGTCTCCACGAAGGAGCCAGGGGTACTTCTTAAGAACACAGATCTGTCACTTCCTGCCTAACCACCATTCCTCGAGGACTCCTTTTGCTTTCAGGATCTTTAACAACACCGAGCCCCAAAAGCCAGGTCCTGAAAGAACAGAAGAAAGAGGAAAACCGACAGGAACAGGCAGCCTCAAGGGGGCGGAGCCAGGTTCGTAGCACCGCCTCCCCGTCTGGCTTGGGCCCTTCCGGGCTGCGGAACCTTTCCTCGGGCGTTGGGGGAGCATTTCCAGTAGTACCTTCCGGCGGCGTCGGCACTATTTCCTGTGGTGCACCGCGGCCTTTCCTTCTCTTCCGGTCCCAGGCTCTTCGGCGGACGTGTGTTACGGTGAGTGTTGGTTGAGAGACATCTGATGCCATCCGCGACCTACGGGGAGCGGCGGGACGCGGGCAGCAGGGACGACAAGGAGACTGGCTGTGTGGATGTGGGGAGCAGAGGCTGCGGCGTGGGGTTGGTTCTTCTAGGTCCCCAAGGGGTGCATGGAAGTAGGAGTTTACGGGGGAAAGCACCCTTGTGGGGCTGGGGAATTGGTTTCAGAGTCTCATTACCTGGGTTTGGGAGGCGGGGACAGGTGTCGAGTCGTGCCGAGTGAATTGAGACTGGTGGAGGCCACAGATCCAAGCGTCTGTCTGCAGCCTCATTGTGGCTTCTGAACTCAACGTTCCACCAGGTCAGGGCGGCAGAGGTGGCCCATCCTGGCGAGCGCGTAGCCCTGATCTCCACTTTTGTCTTCCAGGTGTAGACATGGCCAAGTCCAAAAACCACACCACACACAACCAGTGTAAGTTTCTTGGGCCCAGTCCGCATCCCAGACTAGCAAGGATTGGTTTAGGGATTGGGGGGGAGGGGCGCACGTAGCCACTGTGAGCCTGAGGCTGATTTTATTTTCAACCAATAATATCTTTGGGACTATAGGCTTAGGAGCCAGAGATACCCACAAAGCTTTGCGTTCAGCAGCAGTTTTCCAGATGTCAGTAATATCTACTCTAGGAAGTGTTGGTTCTACCAACCTTGTCAGCTCTGATGTTGGGTGGTCTTATTAAAGAAGAACTTTTATTGATCCAATTCCTTTTTTTCCCCACAGCCCGAAAGTGGCACAGAAATGGCATCAAGAAACCCCGATCACAAAGATACGAATCTCTTAAGGGGGTGAGTGGGTATGCGGAATTACTTGTAAATGTCTGATCTGGGCTCTGGGTGCAGTCATAGCCTGCCGTACAGCTTTTCTACAGCTTCATCCTCTGCCTGTGCAGAGCTTGTTCTTGTTCTTTGTCTCTTCTGGCCCACCAAAGCCTATAATTCCTTTCTCTACCCTGCCAGACCCATAACAAAACTTTCCTTGACCTTCCCTGCTCTAAAGTGTAACCCTTTGGTCAGAATATAACCTACCTCCTGAGGGTATTTTGTTTGGCTCCCTCACTCGGCCACAGCACTTAAGGTAAGGAGTGGCCTTGTCTGTGTGTACTGGGCACCTTGCGATCTTTCCATTCCACATTGACTAGCCTTAAAACCTTGCATCTGATCCAGTGCTGGGCTTGGGGTCAGCTTCCCTTCCTTGTCAGGGAGTTCTAAGGATTAGCTGAGCAGGCTATAGAGTCTAGGGGAGGGCTGAGCCTGTATCTAGTCTTTTCCTCCCCTGTACCCTTGCTGTCTGATCTGCGGAGTAAGTCACAAAGTATGAGCCTCAGTTTCCCCACTTTGGTCTCTTTGCCTCATCCATGAGTCTATTGGGCCAGACTTGGCGTTTAATTGACACCTTCCTCTAAAGGGGGAGGGGATAACCTTGAGGGTATTTCAGGGGAAAAACTTGGTTGAACCCTTTCTGTAGGTTGCCATGCAACCTTCCCAGAGAGGGCTGCAGCCTTTTTTTCTTCTGCTCTTGGATTTGACTGTTTGCTCTACTAGCCTCTGGGCGTGTAACCTTGAAAGTGTGGTCTGCACAGCATTAGCCAGGTGGAGTATTGGCTCCCTAGGGTAGTGGTACATGTTTCTAAGGGTTGGCTGTTTCCACATTTAAGGTTGACTTGATGCTGTCTTTAGAATCTGGGCACCCCTGGGGAGAGGGGCACCAGAGAGTGACTTGGGGGCCTTACATGCTACTCCCTATACCTTTCCTGCTTCCCAGGTGGACCCCAAGTTCCTGAGGAACATGCGCTTTGCCAAGAAGCACAACAAGAAGGGCCTGAAGAAGATGCAGGCCAACAACGCCAAGGCCATGAGTGCACGTGCTGAAGCTATCAAGACCCTTGTAAAGCCCAAGGAGGTTAAGGCTAAGATCCCAAAGGGCATGAGCCGCAAGCTCAGTCGACTTGCCTACATTGCCCACCCCAAGCTTGGGAAGCGTGCTCGCGCGCGCATTGCCAAGGGTCTCAGGCTCTGCCGGCCAAAGGCCAAGAATCAAACCAAGGCCCAGTCTGCGGCTTCAGCCACAGCACCAGCTTCAGTTCCAGCCCCAGCTCAGGCTCCCAAAGGTGCCCAGGCCCCCGCAAAGGCTCCAGAGTAGAAGTCTCTGTCTGCCAACATGAGGACAGAAGGACTGGTGTGACCCCTGGGCTGCTGTCTGCATGGGGCTGGGGTCCTCCTGTACTATTTGTACAAATAAACCTGAGGCAGGATTTGTTAGTCTGTGTCTATGATCCTGGGCTGGGTGGGAGGCGGGGTTGCTACCTCTGTTGGTGTGGGAGAAAGCAGTAGCCTTGTGTGCATGGTGGAGTGTGGGTGGGAGTTAGGAAACGGGGTCCTGGGGTGCAAGAAGGGGACCTAGTAAATAAGATGGTCAGGCTCTAGGGGAGCTGCTGAGGAAAGGGGAAAATTCCTAAACCTTGTTCGCTCTTTTTTTTTTGGTCTTTTTTTTTCCCTATTCTCTTTACCCTAAGCATTACATTAAAGTGAAAGGAACCTTGTTAGGTCTTGAGGCATGCCCTGAGGGAAGGGGATGGGCATTGCTGAGCAATTCTGCCTATTGTGTTCCAGTTTGGGCTTTTCCTAAGTGCACCTGGCCAACATCTGCTCTGGGTTGTGCTGGTCCCCCAAGTGTTAAGAGACCCAGGAAGGTGGGGCAGCATTGGCACTGCCTTACTACCATGACTGGCCTGACCTTGCTGTGCTGTTGGGTTAGCTGCTTCACATGCAGGATCTTAATAGAGCAGCCAGTGGAGCAAGTAGTTGAGTACTAAGTTATTTGTGGGGGCTTCCTGAGAAGGTACCAGGTGGAGCACTGTTCTGGTTACATTTAATCCTCAAAGTCAGCCTTGGGCACTTTGGAAACTCACAAAGGGGTGCTTTTATGCCAAAGTAGAAGATGTGGCCTATGGCATATGATTCCCTTGCCTCTGAAATAGATATTACTGTTATCTTTGTTTCACAGGTGAGGAAACTTAATTGTACAGCTAGGAAGGGATGGAGGTTAGTATTTGAGCCCAGGCAGTCCACATGTGACTCTGGGAAGTCTTCCAACTAGGGTTGGACTGCTAACTCTTGACTAATTCTGCCACTCTCTGTGGGTGGCCAACTGCCCCTGCCAGAGGGTATCAGATGGAGGTGGAGTCTGGCAAGGGAGCAGGAGCATGTTTTGTGTCCTGAAGATGGCTTGGCCCCATTGGAGGTCACCAGGTTGGATGACTTCCAAAGTGAGGCCTGTGTGCTGATGTCCTGGACAGGGTGCAAAGGCTCTGCTTTCCCCAGTCATCCTGCCAGGAGAGAGGTCTGAGAGGGAGACCAGAGCCCACATCCGGGGCTTCAACTAAGCTTTCTTAAGGTCACAGCCAGCTGCTGCCCTCAGTCTAAGTTGCCCCCCCAAGCTCTGTAGTCATTAGTACTAAGCCTGCAGACCACAGCCAAGCTCTGGGACTTCCCTTCTGGCTACAACTAGAAATTTCAAAAAGCCAGCCCTCCCCGTCTCCCCTGTACTCCTCACGGAGGACAGGACAGGTCAGATCAGCTAGAGGAGAAGGCCCCTGGGGTAGCTGACCCTTGGTACTACCTGAGGACTCAGCAAGGTTGAGACTGAAGCCCAACTCCTGGGCCTCTGTACACAATGGTCCATGTCCTGGGCCAAGGTGCTGGAGTCTCTAATAAGAATGACCTGGTCTACCGGGGGATACCCTGCCCCTCTGTAACCCTTGCTCCTAACACCAGAACCCATGGGTTTTGACAAATGCCAGCAGTCATGCCTTGGAAGTTGTCCCTCGCCCTGCCCCATATCTGGCAGGGGCCCAGGTAGCCCCCTTCTGGTCCTGTCTCACAATCCCAAATATATCCCCAGAAAGACAGAAGTGGTCCCCCGAGGTCCATGTCTTGGTATCTCCCTTCAGTGGGAATTAAATCCCTGACCATGCAGGTCAGGTCTAAGTATGGTGGCCACTAAAAACAGGAACTATGGCCCCTTATTGCTGGGCACAGACATGGCTGGGTGGTGCCGGACGGGAGTGCTATGTCTAGGGGCAAAGAGCAATGTGGAATGGTTTGGGGAAGACTCCAGAGCCTGGCTGTTTCCTCCATCTGTGAAATGGGAATGGTAACAGAGTGTCCCCAGAGAAATGAGAATTTCTGTTCCATGAGTGTCCTTGTTAGTACTTCAGAGACAGACTCTGCCCACACACAGATTTTATTATTGGGCAGGGGGAAGAGAATGTCTTTGGCTCTGGTTGGGATGGAAACTCCAGGGGCAGAGGTTGGGGATCTGGGGGTTCAGCTGTCACTGGGCAGGGCAGGTATGCTGGCCAGGGCAGGCAGCAGCTGTGTATATATGTCGATCCCACGGAGGAACACAGCCTCATGCAGCCGCTCATCATGGTCGTGCAGCAGCACAGGTGTACGGTTCATGGGTGAGAAGCCCAGTGCTGGGACCCCCACCTGCAGGGCCGAGGAGGGGCCGTTAGGGAAAAGCCACCATTCAGGCCCTGTCCACTGCCCACACACTGCCATGCAAGGGGCTCACCGCACGGAGATAGCGGCTGTCTGTGGTAGCAGGGAAGATCTTGGCCTCTAGAGTGAGGTTCCTGGGGGGGGAGGCAGAGCCTGATGAACGGGGAGGAAGGTTGGAGAGGGCACAAGGAAGAACTGAAGGTAGAAGAAAGAGAGGGGGAGGGGCAATAACAAGGAAAGGAGGAGGGGGCTGGGCTGTGCAAGGACAGCTGGCCAATGTGCTCACATGTCCTTGAAGACCCGGCTAAAAGCTGACCACCAGGGGTCCGAGTCATCAATAGGTGTCACTCGGGGATCCATCCACTTCTGTGGTGGGGCAAGGGAGAAGATGGCAGCATCAGGACAAGGGCCTGGGCATCTTGCCCTGTTTTCCATAGGGTGGGCTGTGCCTGGCACAGAATACCTCCCCACCCCTACACAGCGACAGGCCCTCTTTCAGCCCCGCAAACGCTCTAGGTCTGAGAGCTTCCCATGCTCTCCATCTGCTTAACTCCTGTCTATCCTTTAGGTCTTAGCCCAAGTTCTCCCCCAGACCTCTCAGACTAGATTTTTTGGAGACAGGGTCTTACTTTATTGCCCAGGCCTGGCCTGAGGGCAGTGGTGTCAGCCTAGCCTACAGCAACCTCAAACTCCTGGGCTCAAGCAATCCTACTGCCTCATGCACCACCATGCCCAGCTAATGTTTGTATTTTTTGTCAGAGATGGGATCTCACTCAGGCTGGTCTCAAACTCTTGGCCTCAAGCAATATTCCAGCCTCAGCCTCCCAAGGCGCTAGAATTATAGGTGTGAGCCACCATGCCTGGCCTTCTCAGACTAGTTGAATATCTCAATTATAGGTTCTCAGAGTGTGAGCTCCCACCTTTCCTGGACCATATGTGTTCATATTTACATAAAAGTAATACTATATAAATATTTGATTTATGTCTATTTCCTCTCCTCACACCATGAGGGCAAGAACTGTGCCTAATTTGACTCCCACAGTATTCCCCAGCACCCACAGTGGTCTCCACAGCTGCTTGTTGGGTGAATCAAGTGTCTGTCACAGATAAAAAAAAATGCCCAGATGTATGCGGACGTACCAAGCACACACTCCCACAGTGTTGCACACTGGGTGAGCCCAGTCTCCACCAGCCCCTACACTCCCCTATCACAGGTCCCAACTCGATACCTGAACAAACTCCAAGGTGACCCCCTCGCCAGCTGCCTGGCACCAGGCATGCAGCTGCTTCTCGAAAGCCTAAAAGAAGGGAGATGAGCTGACTCCTCAGGCTTTCCCGAGCCTTTAGGACATAATTGAGGACCCCACCTCTCTCCTCCAAACCCACGTGGAGGCGGCACCTTTAGGTCCACATCCGGTGCTATGCGGAAGTCAAAGCCAGCACTCATAGAAGCAGGTACCACGTTATAGGCTACACCACCCTCTAGCTTAGTCAGATTCACGGAGCTCACGGCCCCCTCTTTCAGGTGAGGGTTTGACTGCAGCCTGCAGTGGGGGAGGGGGCAGGGGATGGGCAGCAACAGATAGGAGAAGGTGGCTCAGCTTCCCTCCTCTTTTGTGCAGCACCCCAGAGGCACCCCCATCCCCTTCCCAGGCTGCCTCACCTCTGCCTTTCCTTCTCCCGGAATGCCAGGATCGAGCTCACAACCTTGTGCTAGTAGAATATGAGGTTAGATGTGACAGCAGCCCCATGAAGAGCCTCCTGAGCTCCCAGACTCCCTCCCCGTGTGCCACGCACCAGCTTCTCCGCTGCCGTGTCCTCAACGAAGCGTGAGCCGTGGCCTGGCCTCCCAGTGCTGGTAACCCGCACCCCTGGGGAGATGGAGGGGGAAGGGAGGGTCTTCGGCATGAGAGGGGCTGGAGATGCAGTCAACCCTGGGATGGGCTGGGATCCCCCTGTACCAAGCTCCTTTGGCAGGGCCCTGTCCCCCTCAGAGCCTACAGCGAAGAGCTGGTTTCTGCCCATAGTCAGGATTTGCCCTCAGAGAAGCCCAGGATAGAGATGCCCAGGTAGGAAGCGGCTGGGAGGCAGAAGCCCTGGGTTGAAGGACTACTCAGGCCCCAACTTGCTGTGTGACCCTTCATAGGACCCTGCCCTTTCTGGCCTAGTCTCCCACCTATACAGTGACCCCTTCTCAAGCCCATACTCACACCAGACGCTGCGCTCACTATAAAAGACAGTGAAGGCGTCAGTGGGGTTGGCCAGGCCTGAAGGGGGAAAAGGGGGTTCAGAGAATGGAGTCGCCTGGCCCCACTAGCAGCCTCCCTACCCCTGCCTGGCTGCTCAGCGCTGGCCAACCTGCTCACCCTCATCCAGGGCGAAGCCAGCCTTCAGGGCCCGGAACTCAGGTCGCTGCACGAACAGCTCCATGCCACGGTGACCCCCGACCTCCTCTTCTGTAAAAGCGACAGGAACATGAGATGAGGGAGCTGTCTCCCCAACACACCCTTCCTCTTCCCAAAGGTGTCCCTCCCTGAGCCATTCCTACCAGGAACAAAGGTCATGTGGATGGTTCTAGGGAAAGAGTGGCCTTCAAGCTTCAGCCTCCTCACTGCCTCCAGGTACCTGAGGGGGAATAAACCAGATGTTGGGGGAGCCTCCAGAGGCTCAGGGCTGCCCCAGTAAGCAGCAACAGGCAGGGCTGACAGGCTGAAGTCCTGTGCCCTGGACCCTACCCTACCACAGTCTGGCAGGGACTACAGAAAGCCCCTGGCCCTCTGTGGGCCTCAGTGTTCCCATCCATGTAATGGTCATGGCAGGAATTTGTGCCCAAAGTAAGGGGTCAAGATGTCCTTTGGTCTTGAGGTTCTCCAATCACATTCCCAGGTCCTGGATTAATCCACTGGGCTGGAGGGGACGTTGTGGGGGACTGTGAAGAGAGGACACTCACTGGATGCTGACACACTTCATGTCCTGGGTGCCCCTGCCATAGATGTAGCCCTCAGAATCCTTGAAAGCCTCAAATGGGTCATGACTCCAATATTCCTGGAGGCAGGGATGAGAAGGGGGTCAGGCCACTGCAGTCTGGTTCACAGTGGGCTGCCCTAGGAGCCCACCACAGGGGTGGGTTGACAGGTGGAGTGGCGAGGACAGAAGGCTGAAGAAGGCAGCTGACTGCCATCCTCCTCAGCCCGCCACATGTAGTCACTGCTGGGCGAAGGCTGCTTGCCGTGTGGATGTTGAGAGTTTGTGCCAGGATCAGCACCATGGACTGCTGAGATTGGATTCTGGGGCTGTATCATGTCTGTCCCCAAGGCCTGCACTGCCCCCACTACATACCTTGAAGACAGGCACCACATCCGTGTGAGAGTTGAGCAAGATGGAAGAGAGTGCAGGGTTGGTGCCTGGCCAGGTCAGCACGGTCACCACATAGCCAGGTGCCACCTGGAGAGCGTCAGGAGGGGACACGGTCAGCACAGGGTGAGGAGGTGCCCCAGACCCATCTCCCTTCCCTACTCAGGGGCGCAGGCTCACCTCCACTTTCTGGCAGCTCAGGCCCAGCTGGTGGGCTCTCTCCTCAAGGAAGGCCACGGCAGCCCCTGGGGGCACAGAGAGTCTTGGGCTGCTTCTGCCTACGGCTCCCAGTAGCCAGGCAGCCCAGAGAGGGCAGCAGCCCAGTGCTGCCTTCCCAACACAATTGCACACCCTTCAGAGACACTTGCATTTCTGTCCCCAAGAAAGAAGATATTTTGGCCAGTGTGACCCTTTGTAGAAGGCCAGGAGGAAGTCCAGGATTGGAGGCTGCTGTCATCTTCCTTAAATATGGGGAAACTATGGCACAAAGACATGTAGAGATTCACCCAACATCTCTCAGCTGGCAAGTCACAGAGCAGGGATTTGGACCCATGTACACAATTTTCAGCCACCAAGCTTGATTCCCTAAGGGCGGTGGACTTTGTCCAGCCCTGGTAGGCTCTGGAGGGCCCTTGTGGCCGCCCCAGTCTCCCCCAACCACTCCTGCCCTGCAGAGTGAAGTTATTCTTTAACTAGCTGCCAGGAGTAACCTCTGAAGCAGAACAGCCCCTGGGGAAAGGTTTCCTCCGCAGCCTGGAGGGGCTGCCTCAGTCTGCTGATCTGGCGAATGGCCAGAGGGGTTGAGGAGCCGTTTGGGGCAGCAGAGTGCGGTCAGCAGGGTGACAGCGCCGGGAGCTAGTTTAGAGCACAGTCCCCGCCCCTTGGGCCCCTTCACAGGCTCGGGAAGCACCGCCTTCTCACCGTAGTCCGGCTTGGGCTGGACGGTGCGGATGCGCAGGTACTGGCGAAAGAGCGTCACGGACGGGTGCTCGTCCTCGGGACCCTTGCTGGCCATGGCGCCGCGCGTGGTGAGCTGGGGCAAAGTGCATGGCTAACTACCGCTCTGCACGCAGCCCCTCCCCAAGCAGTTCCCCGGACGTCCCAGAGGAGAGGACGCCCTGTTTCGGGGCCCCCGTTAACGGAGCCCCTATTCCGTTTCAGGCACTGTGCTGCCCGCTTTCGGCACAATTCCTTATTTAATCCCCAAAGAGCCCCATGAAGTCTGTGCCTCTGCCAGGGATAGCTGAGCCAGGCTGACCCCTGGCATGGACTCCCCCGCCCTGCTTCAGACATGCCTCCCAGCTGCCCGGCTTCCAAGCCCGGGAGCCTCCATCCCTCTACTCCCCAGGGCTCCCACCTCGCTTTCTCCCGGTCTGGAGCCCGCGCTCGCCTCCCAGCGTCCGCCAGACTGCGGCTGGGACTCCGGGGAGTCTCGGCGAGGCCTCAGGCTCGGGACCGCCCCGATCCTCCCACCACGTGGCCGGAGCCTGAGCGCGGGGCGGGACCGAAGACTGAGTAGGGAAGGGGCCGTCCCACCCCTGCGGCCGCTGCGGCGCAGGCGTCCCGCCCCGGGCCTGGGCTCGGCGGGGAGGCCCGGACCCCGGACCCCGGACCCCGCCCCGGGGCAGCTCCGCCGCGGCCGTGCCCCGCGAGTGGCGACCTCCGGGCTGGCCCCGGCCGCCCGCGCGCCCGCAGGACACGCCCCACGCCCGGCCCCAGGAGGGCCCCGCCCCAGGGGACTGCCTTTCGTTCAGCCTCGGGACAGAGCCCGAGGAGAGGAGGCTCGGGGTGCAGGGCTGCAAAGTCCGCCGGCTCCCCTGCCCCCTCCCGCGAGTCTGCTGCCGCTGCGCCTTCCCTGACTCAGCCCCTCAACGAGGGCCTCCCTGGCCGCCTGGCTGCCTGTGTAGTGAGGCTGTTGGTTGACGTCTGTCCGCCCCACACCAGGAGCTCTGCTCTGGCGGCGGGCAGCGTGGGTGCTGGGACAATGGGCCAGAGATGAAAGCTAAATGCATGGATGACAGCACTCGTGCCGGTGTGAATGTGCCACTGTGTGGGCAAATCTAACGCTGTGTATCAGTGAGGGTGACTGTGTGCCACTGTGAGTGTGAGATGGTGGGCAGGGTGACAGGATGTCATGGTGAGAGGGTGTAATTGTGATGCTGAATGACAGTGTGAGCGGTGGGGAAACCATGCCAAGCTCTCTGGCTCTTCTGCAACCCCCAGGGAGGGAGGCTAAACAGAGGCACAGGTGCCCCACTGGTACCCTCAGGCTGCACACAGGTGTAGACAGATGCCCACGTGTGCACCTGGTTGCCATTTGTACCCCCTGCCCTCTGCTCCAGGGGCTGAACTAGCTTGAGGCAGGGTGAGGGGTGAAGACTTCAACCTCTGGGCCAAAGAGGCTGGAGGGGAAGGGAGGAGTTGGTTTCAGTCTTGGCTGCTCACCCATAGATGACAAGGGGGCAGACAGGCTTGGTGGTTCACTGGCAATGCTGTGGGGGGTTTGTTGTTTTGTTGTTGTTTTTTTTGTGACAGAGTCTCACTCTGTCACCTTGGGTAGAGTGCATCATAGCTCACAGCAATCTCAAACTCTTGGGCTCAAGTGATCCTCTTGCCTCAGCCTCCCGAGTAGCTGGGACTATAGGCGCATACCATGACACCCAGCTAGTTTTTCTATTTTTAGTAGAGACAGGGTCTTGCTCTTGCTCAGGCTGGTCTCAAACTCCTGTTCTCAAGCAATCCTCCTGCCTTACCCTCCCAGAGTGCTAGGATAAAAGGTATGAGCCACAGTGCCTGGCCTGCAATGCTGTGTTAATTCTTTTTTTTTTTTATTTTTTTAAATTTTAGCATATTATGGGGGTATAAACATTTAGGTTACATATATTGCCCTTATCCCCCCCGAGTCATAGCTTCAAGTGTGTCCATCCCCCAGCTGTGTTAATTCTTAAACCTCATTCCCCACAGCCACCTCCACATATCCTACTTCCTTTGGCCCCAGGTTCCTGACTCCCCCAACTCAGCTGCCCAGACCCTGCATGTCCCACCAATCCCCAATCCCAGTGGTCACACAGTAGCAGTAATACATCCCTTTCCCAGCCTTGTGTGGCCAGGTGCTTCACTTATCCAAACTCATGCAATCCTACAACCACCCTCCAAGCCAGATATTGCCATCATGACCCTTTTACAGATGATGAAACTGAGACATAATGGTGAGGACAGACAGCTTGGAAGTGGTACAGTCTTAGCCCTCTCAGGCTGCTGGAGCACACTCTGCAGCTCCCAGCCCCAAAGTAGTCCCAGACTTGCC